>NC_136299.1:10976018-11576018 GCF_964198595.1 Lampetra fluviatilis | reverse complement strand
TGCTGTACTTGGTCGTGATCGCGACTGCGCGGCATTGCAATGTTTGGGGGTAGACTGTTCCACAGGACAGCACCATACGCGTATATTATTATAAAGTGGTGTTTTAGGCCCACGATGGATTGTTTGCATGGTGGGAAAGCGAGCGACGCCGATGGCTTTGAAGGAGGCCTTCATCCAGCAGTGGAATGATCATGGCTGATGAAGATGATCGTGCATACAATCTGTTTCCCAATAGGTTACGTACGAACCGTCAATGTGACACGTTCATCGCGCTCTGAGCGAGTTCTTTTATTGCCTGTGCGGCTTCACAAAACAAATGAATAAACTCCCAAATATGAACCCAAGACGGGAGTCATGATCACATAATCGTGGGTGAGTGTTGGCTCCAGCATCAGAAACGCTGAGTCGGTACAGTTGAGAGTTCAAATCCCGGTTTTGTGGGATCGGCGCGCGATTCGGGTTTCCAAGTGTAGCGAGTTGATGATGACTCACGCGGTTTTTGTCGCTTACTTTAGCAAAATATCAGCTGCGAGATTTAAAAGATTAAAAACACCCCCCCATCACATTCGACTTCCATGCGACGACCATTTTCTCGAGCAGAAAACTCGGCAAATTCGCCAATAACACTGTGGCCTTTAAAGGAAGCGTAAATCGGTGATATTTCGTGCGATGGCCCTCCTTCGCAGAACATAAATCCACGTGCCATTGCCCAAAAAGTCACTTATTATATTTCCTTTAAAGGACACAGTGCTGGTCATGAAAGCGTGGCATTTTTATTTCGTTATTTGTGCTTGTGCACCACTGCCAATGCAGTATGACCAAATACTAGTTTTTTTTAAAAAGCAGAGTGTCTTAGAAAGTGTCCTCCTAGTGTGGCTATGTGGTTGTGTGACATCTCTCTAACGTCGGGTAAAGTGCTGGTCATGGGTGTACTTTCATGTCGTGAAGTAGCACTCGACATGTAAACGTGACACTTTTTTTTTTATCTATCATTCAGGAAAAAAGGATGACGACCGCTTGTGTTGCGATCGAAACGTCGTAGTTTTTTGTTCTTTTCTTTGAACCAATCTACGTGACTTTACCGAAAGACCCAAAAGAAAACGTATACAGTACCGTGACGTGGCAAGCCATTTCGAGGGTGCTGATGATGCTGCATATGTACAAAACGTTATATTTAACAGCTAATAAACAGGAATCCCAACATTTCATTGCATCTCGAGATGACATGACCCCTTCTTGTGCCTACAGTTGTGGTGTACAGTCCTGCGATGTGTACTGTATTCAGGTCATACCGCGTAATGTTTGACATGATATTTAACTTCGTGTGCTGGAAACTTCTTCAAGCACTTACGGAACTGAAGGCTGTGCAAAACATTCGCCAGCAAAGCTCTCCCATTTTCGGCGTGTACCGTTTGTTTTTCGGCTCCGCGTGCAAGCAAGAGCTTCTGTAGTTACTGAGCTCCCTGAAGAAGCTCCCGGAGCGAAACGTCGTTCGCCGTGCCGCACAACGCGCGGTCCAACCCGAAACCAATATTATATAGAGTTAGTGATGGCACAGGAGCGCCCAAAGAGTCGAGTTTGGGACGTACTTTTTCTTCAAATATTTTATTTGGGGGGCTGCGCGGTTCGCTCTCGTGGCTCCCATCGAGGTCGTCGCTGGCGCGTTTCTCGTTTGCTGTCAACGCGTCGCGAGAGGGAGACTCGGACGCAGAGGATAGAGCCCCCCCCAACCCCACCCGGCTATGCAGGCCCTCCTGCTTGGCTCCTAATCCCTATCGTTGGAAAGCCGCCCCTTACGGGGTCATTTCCACCGGAGCGGTTTTTGCGTGCAGCGGAATTATCAGCCCTTTGCATCGAACCACTCTGCCACACTTTGATCTCTTTCCACGCTGTAAGCCGATTAACATGACGCATGCATTACAAAGTCTCTCTCTCTCGCCGTCTTTTAGCTGTTGTTGCAGTAACGTAAACAACAGTTAATGGCATTGTGGCTCAGAGCAGGCACTCTTGATCAAATTATATCGAAAGTGAACGCTGCCTTGGGTTGCATTTCCCACCGCTTAGATGGTGCACTATAGGATGTTTCTCTTACAAATTACAGATTTTTTTTCAGTGTTGTGCTTTTAGTTGAAAACATAGATAATGTTACAAATACATAGACTGATTGTTGAAAATGTTCATAATCCCCTTTGTATTGGAAGACATAAACAGTTGGAGTTGGATGTGTGCACCCTATGAATATAGGTGTCATCGCAAACACAAAATGAATATGATGTTGATCAATTACTTAATTTCGCTTTGAGGCTTTCATTCATCAGTGTCGATATAATCCAGTGAGTGGTCGTTCTTCGTCCAGGGCAATGCCGTTTGGATTTACATACCACCTTAATGCAATTGCTTCTCAGTGGGCCATGCATTACGGGGAAAATACGTGAATAAATCAAAGATTTACACCATCATTTCTGGATGATAAGACGATCCTTCTGTGTCTGTGTGTGACCAGGTTTGCATACCATAATTGAAACCGGGCTCAAGTATGGATAGCGTCTTACTTTTCAGAGCATCTTGTACTCTGGATAATATGGTATACACTATACTCTTTAGTTATTTCGGTAAAGTCACGTAGGTGCAAAAAAATAAGAATACAAAAAAAAATAGAAATAATTAAATTAAATCACGACATTTCGGAAGCAACACAAGCTTCCGTCATCAGGTGGTGTTGCTTCCGAAACGTCGTGATTTAATTTAGTTATTTATATATATATTTTTTTTTCACCTACGTGACTTCACCGAAAGAACCAAAGAGTATGGATCCATGCTGTCACGAAAACTTCAAGGTATACACTGTATATATATTAGTGAAGAGTAGTTTTGACACGTTGCATCTCACCAGCGGTGTGGCTTGGTAAACATAGAGTGAGTGATAGGTTGCCAGATGTTAATGGTAAGACCACGTTCAGCACACCAAAGGCAGTGTTGCATATAAAAAAACACAGGCTTGATAATAGTCGTAGTGGCAGTGATTATGATGTAATGGTATTTATTATACGATGTGCTGAGACGGACTTACATCTGCAACCCGTTTGGAAGTAGACCACAGGCGTCCTAATGTATTTGAATCGTAAATTGATCCGAGCTTACGTTACGGAGCAACTCGATGGTTATTCTTTTATTTGCGTTAATGGTACGCAAAAGCGTGCCCACCGGCGATTCGCACAAGGTCGTGGGGGCCCAAGCATAGGCACGGAAAACGACAAAAAAAACCTTTTGATCACCTGAAAGAGATTTCACTGGTCACCCAGAGAGCCTTGCTGGACCTAACGTCTCTTCGTCTTCGACCACATCACAGGCAATGCTCTGCATGTGCATTTGCTCAAATTACATATAATTTCCAATATAACCCCATTTGCAACGTCCTTTTCGTTGTTTCATAACATAGACCGAAGATTGCCCTCGTATGGGCGACGCCGACGTAAGCCACGCATGACGCCCGGGCTGAAATGCGGAGTCACGTGGTAGCATGACCCACAGAGTCAATGCCATGAATTCTTTGGCAAACTTTCACTTGTGAAAGTTTAGTGGGTCGTGTTCGGATGTAGAACGGCTCACACAAAGGCCGCGTTCTGTTCCGTGCATCTCGCGCGGGGCACACACCGCTCCCCGCAAGTGGCGTAGCGATCGAGTGTGCAGGCGGTGAGACTGCACCGGGGCACACAGGCTGGAGGGGGACCAGGCCCTGAGCTAGAAAGAAGGGAGGGGGGAATTGGTCAGGCGGCACCCAGCTCCTTACCAACCGTGCTATGCCATAGAGGTCTTTATGTGAGGATGAATGTATTTGTGTTGAACTTCTTTTGCACCGTACGTAGCCAACCGTGCTACTCGGAGATGCGGTGGGGGGAGGACAACAATCTGAACACAAAAAGTAGTTCTAAAGAAATTAGTTTTCAACTTAGATTTCAAAGTGCATGGCTCCCAGTGGCTTCCTAATATCGGACGGCAGAGCGTTCCAGACGGCCACCGAAGCGCATCTGAAAGCGTGCGATGCGGTGACCGTCTTTGTTCGATCGCCAGCCCAAAAAAATCACGCGGTCATTCTCAAGGTGGCAAGCTATTCGTGATTGTTAAAGAAAACAAATAGATGTCTTCTTGAATCTATCTGTAATCCTTGAATCTACCTTATTGATTTATCAATGCTGTGTGCCTTACGGACCCTGTTCGCGTTCTCTGGAATTTCGTTGTTTTTTTGTATTTTGTTTCCGTTTCTGCTGCTGCTGTGCCCACACACCGCAGATCTCTACCGCGTAATATTGTCGGGATTTGGCTAAACGGGTCTATCATCCGTGTAACAAATCAAATAAACTCGACACTCAAACTGTGTAGACAGAACTTTGAGTGGTACTCCGTTGCAAATGAGGATTTTTTCCCCTTCTGGGTACTCTGCTTTCCTCCCACGTGCCAAACACTCAGCGATGAAATGGGATCAACATCCCAAATGCAGAATCCTGCTGAAACTAGACTTCTGAACGCCCGAAAGTTTTTCTTGAAAATTTGAATAATGATATCATTCCCAGCCCTTTGTCACATACCCTGCTGGATTAAGGGCATCCGCACGGACTTTAGGTGACGGGAGCTGTTTGACCATACTTCACCGCGCCGGTTAGCGAAGGCTGTTGGAAGGACCGGGAGCCCAGCGTAGACTCAGAAATTACTTGGCACTCGTGTTAGCCATGGCCAGGAATCGAGCTCAGGTTATCAAGTTCATAATGCGGCGCAATAACCACTATGGCCACCGCTCATGGAAAAATGCAGGACATGATAGTCTTTATTATTATGCCGTTTAAATTATTCTATGTCGTAAATCGGGATCATAGAAACGCGTTTCATGACTTGACACAGCGTGTACTTTATAAGTCCAGCACTGCATATCCATTGCAAAACATTGCTTTGCGCATGAGTCATTTCCAAATTAATGTTAAAGGCTTTGGCTTAGCCACTTCATGCTTTTAGGTTTCAAATCTATCCCATATCAGCTATATCATTGCCAAGAAATGTAATAAATTGCAACGAAGGAATGCGTTTAAGAGCGCAGACTGTCACACACTTGAAAATGCAGTGAATGATTAAACATGTTAAACATATTTGACATCTGCCAGAAAATTATGTTTAGTTACAGACCTTGGCAAAGATATGAAAGGCATACACGTGTATGTCTGGCATTCATTGCTTGTGCCTTTGCAATCCGTTCAACTTTGGCATTTTCTAACATACACCTGGTGTGCATTGTGTGCATGTGTATATATAAACTGTTGGATTATCAAATATAAGGTTTTACTAAGTCTCCGTAGAGTCCTGGCAAGCAGCGAGTGAAAGCATTGGGCGTTTTTGTTTCTGTCTCCCATGCTGATGTCATGTATTTGCACACCCGTGTGTCCAACGGGGGAGCGGTGGCGCAGTAGTTTGCGCGCCACACAAGGAACTCGGCGACCCGAGTTCGATTCCCGCTCACGGCCAACACCGGCGACGATTTTTTGAACCGGTCATGGGCCTCCCACTGGGTCGACCCAGTACCTGGTGTGGTGTGTAAACATGTTGGCCACCCACCCACTTGCCCCAACAGTCTGTTAAAGGCTATACGGGGATCTTTGTCTTTGTTTTGACCAATGTAGCAGTAGCTTTTGAACTATGGTGCCAGGGACCAGAATTTTGTGTCGCGCATGGACATCAAGAAGAACCAAACGGAAGTGTAGCACTCCAAAGAGATTGGGGAAGAAGCTCGGCCACATCATCAGTGAAAGAGAGAAACTCAAGTATATTGGACATACAGCTGCATGTGTGATGGGGGAAAGCTTGGTGAAGCTGTCAATGTTCGGTTAAGTGCAAGGAAAATTAATTAGCGGCACACAGCTTCCACGGCCGTCTGGAACGCTTTTCCTTCCGATATTCGGAAGCTAAAGGAGCTATGCACTTTTAAATCTAGATTGAAAAGTAATTTCTTTAGAACTGTTTTTTGTGTTTAGTATGTTGTCCTTCCCCCCACACCTCCGATTAGCATGGCTAGCTACGCACGGTGCGAAAGAAGTTCAACATACACACACATACAGCGCCCAAGTTGGAAGCCTAGGCAGTAACCGGGCGGAGGGTATCGCAAAGTGATATCAAAGCACAACATCGTAGAGAGCGAAGCAGCGAAACCATCATCACCATCATCATTGGTGTCGCCACGAAAACTCAGCAGCAGAACGATACAGGGAGCCACCCGGCTGGCACCTCAACATCACCGCCGCCTGTAACATCCCCCGCCGCGCCTCGCCCCCTCCCCTCTGTCCCCCCCCCCTCCCCTCCTAGTTCCTGATCGACGACCGCGAGAGCAAGTGCAGCGCGCCGTGCGTGGGCGCGCTGCCCAAGCCGCTGTGCGCCTCCAACGGGCGCACGTACGAGTCGCGCTGCGAGTTCCAGAGAGCCAAGTGCAAGGAGCCGCAGCTGGAGGTGACGAGGAGGGGTCGCTGCCCCGGTGAGCAGAGGGGATGGTGGGCGCGCAAAGGAGGGCGGGCGGGCGGGTGGACGTCGTTAATCCTCGGGGTGGAATTTCGAAACGTGGCTACGCGTACACTTACGGGTGGATAACGTGTACAAAAAGGTTTAAAGGTACTGCCCGGCAGTTGTCGGCTCACGCCGCTGATGGTAGAAGGCCCTGCACGAGAGGGAACTTGCTGACGTCTGCTCTTCTAGGATGGCCAAACGCCTTGGAGAAAGGTGGGGAAGTCCCCCAAGGTGAACAGATTGTCGAACCCAGCAAGCTGAGTTGATTCTTGGCCACGGTTCATGTCAGTGGTAAGCGATAGTTGAACTCATCCTGGATTAGTCTCCTTCACCAATCTGCATCGACCAGTCGTGGTGGAGTTATGGTCAGACAACCCACATGGGCCAACACCTTCCAGCAGTAGACTAACAGGGGACAGTCAGTCTATTGTGATATCTTGATTTGAAGCTTTCGTAACTGCAGGAATCCATACGCTTTGGTTCTTTATTTTATACCTACGCGACTTTACCGAAAAACCAAAGAGTATCTATTGTGATAATTGTGAATATGAAATATGCAACACTGATTTTTACATGTAAATGGCCAACAAAATGTCTTTACTGTATTTCCACATCGAAGAAACATATTTTAGTCCATTGGTGCATAGACTAAGAAAGTTCTGCTGGACAGCATTGTCCCAGAAGACCCATACATGAAGGGAGGGGAACAATCATGATATTATTTAACGTGGTGAGATTCACTTTTAATTTGCTAATCATTTATTTGTTACGCACAATACTGCACGACAGCTCACATGGACTTTACACGTTAACATACAATGTACATCAGTACGCCGAATCTAGCCCAGCTATGAGTCTAGCCCAGCTATTAATCTGGCCCACCTATGAATCTAACCCATCGATGAATCTAACCCATCGATTGATCTAACCCACCTATGAACCTAGCCCACCGATGAATCTAGCATAACTATGAATTTAGCCAACCTATGAAGCTCGCCCACCTATGAACCTAGCCCACCTATGAATCTAGCATAACTATGAATCTAGCCAACCTATGAAGCTCGCCCACCTATGAACCTAGCCCACCTATGAATCTAGCCCACCTAAAGCCAGCTACACATCACGGCTCTTCACAGCATTGTTGGAGGCTGTAGCGCGTGCTGCACTCGGCACAACATCTGACGTTTCGCTTCACGTTCTGGGAGCGTCTTTGGGTTCCAGAGCGAAAGGTCGGACACCACACTGAATGGCACGCGGCATAACCCGAAAGAGAGCAATACAGCACAACCGCGAAAGCCTCCACCGCTGTACGAATCGCTGATATCGAAACAACAGCGGTAGCTGTGCTAAAAATTGTGCTTGTGGCAACACGTACGAGGGAGGGAGGCAGGGGCATTCCTTCTATTCCTCACCCCCACTAAGCCTCTCAAGGGATGGCTGTACGGATGGTTTTAATTCCTCGTGTCGACCCTCATGCGCACGTTCTCCCTTTGCTGAATAGAAATGTCCAGTTGCCAGCAAGATCGTGCCAGGGCGCAGGAACGGCAAGACAAGAACAGTTTCATCCCGGAATGCAAGGAAGACGGAACATACGCAGAGGTTAGCGGTGCCGAGTTGCGGCCACTGATGTTGCCGTCGCCGTTGGCAGCGTGAGCTCTTGTCACCACGTTATCCACTCACAGCCGCGTAGTGGCCGGGGAACTCGGCGATTTGCTGTGATGTGGCCGTGTTTGCGAGTGCAGCGAGGTGATGGTCTCACTTGGCCTGGCCACCAACGACCGCAGCGAAATAAAATACTCAAATTCGGTTTTCGCTCAATTTGGTGAAATTCTAGCTTTCCGACCGAAGATTTTGGTTCGATTGACATGTGACTAATGGTCAGGGCATCTGAAAGTGTGGGTGAAGGGGCCCTGTTGATTTGAGGAGCAATTCTGCGACACTGTCTCACTCGGGGTGGTGCACTGATAGCTGCGGCGTTCCAAATGCATTAATCTGTTGACTGAACACGGATAAGACACTTGGAATACAATTGGTAAAAATATAGTTAATTCCAGTTTGTTTATACTGTACCACTTACAAACACTAACATATCGCACTCTTCCAAAGTGATGGTGCTTTGTTAATCGTGACTGTTGTTTACTCACCCGATAAATACATTTTTGTGAGGCTCTTTCACTTCACATGAGAAAAATTCATTCTATTTTTATTAGCCAAGGGAGGGAAACGATTAGATCAGCCGTGGTGCAGGAGCTACGTTGATTGCTGCTTCACAGGACCCTGAGAGAGGTCGCGGTTTAGAGAGGCCTTCATTCAGCAATGGAGTGATTAAGACTTATGACGGTATCCCTTCAGGACCAAGGTTTTCAAGTTGCATTTCGTTTCATCACGCAGAGTATCGACCATTTTTTAATTTTAGTTTTTTTTGCTTGGATTGCCTTACCTATGGCCATATCACCCGAAAGGCTTCTGATCTCATCAGATCTCGCAAGCTAAGCAGGCCTGAGACTGCCTCGGGCTCTGATGGGTGCCCACCATGGGGCTACGTGGTGCACAGGAAAGCGGAGTGCAGAAAAATCCAATGTTGTACCGTTATCTATATGCGTCCAAGTCTGTGTTCCAAACCTTCACTTTCCCACACTGACGAGTTTGGTGAGGTAGAGTCAAGTAACCCGTACCACGTGCACAGTGCAAGTGGAGGCCATCATCCAGCAGCGGATTGACTTCATACATGTCCATGCATGTACTTGCCTTACTCACCCCCAAAATGTCGCTGGTGTCAACTAGACGAGTACCACTTTGTGGGGAAGTCAAGGGTAGTTGTACTGTGGAGCCCTGCCAAAGCAATGTTTGTATGCTGAATTTCTCTCGCACCGTACGTAGCCAACTGCGCTAATGGGAGGTGCGGGGGAACGACAACAAACTTGACACAAAGAGCAGTTCTAAAGAAATACGTTTTCAATCTTGATTATGTAAACGTGCGTAGCTCCAGTGGCATCCTAATATCGGAAGGAAGAGCGTTCCAGACGGCTGCGGAGGCGCATCTGCAAGCGCCGTGCGATGCGGCGGCCGTCTTTGTTCGAATGTGGAACATCAACCAGTGGGCTCAGGGCCACCAGTGGACACGAAGTCCCACCTCACTGTCCACAAGATCGTGGAGGCGCGACCATGTGCTCCGACGTTGACTCTCCTGCCTGCATCGACGTTTGTCTGGCCCTTGCCGCGCGGCGCGCAGGTGCAGTGTCACAGCTCGACGGGCTACTGCTGGTGCGTGACGTCCGAGGGGAGGCCCATCAGTGGCACCTCTGTGCGCAACACCCTCCCTAAGTGCACAGGTGTCGAGCGGAATCGGGGTGAGTAGTTTTGCGCCCGCCGGGAATCACCGAGCGCACACATCGGGCAAGACATTGGCGCTGTCCTCTTGGCACGGTGGGGGTTTTTACGCGGTACAGCGCCTGGTGTCCAGCGACGAAGTTAGAGTCATGGCGGCAGGGGTTACTGATATTCTCGAGAGGGCAAGGGAGTGGATACTTTGGTCACGTGTAGAGAAGAGGCAAAGAGGTTGTAATGAGAAGGGGCCGTAGGGAAGCCACCCGTGCAGGATGGAAGGAGCAGAGGGAGACCGACGTTGAGCTTGGAGGATGTGAGGACGGTGGAAGGGATGTGACGAGAGAAGAGGCACAGGGTAGATGGACTGTGGAGGGAGAAAATCCGAGCAGCCCATCGAGTAATGAGACTTCCATCTTAGAATCAGACGAAAGTCTATGGGGTCTGTCTATGTAAGCCTATTGCTCGTGTAAGTGTATACGAGTCTGGGTCTGAAATGTAAGCCTATGGATTTCTGTGTAAGGACAGCAGATGTCAAATTACATCGGCACAGAGTAGAAGTGCAAAAGAGAAAGGAAATCCGAGGAGTAGACCCCAATGAGAAGGAGAAACATGCACGCAGAGTCCGGTACCCGGCAAGTAGGAGTCGTGGATCGTGCTGAAGTCATGGTGTGTGGGATTCTCACCACCTGTAGGGCTTTGAGGGGGGGGGGGGGGTCAGCAGAAGGATGGAAACCAATCTGACCTCCGACCTATCCGTGCCAATTTGATTGTAAACCAGAACAGGCTCGTCGAGTCTCAGGAGTCTTATTCAGGACGGTCCCGCATTTGGGATGTTTGGCCAATTTCATTCCCGGTAGCTGGAGAAACACAACCACGTGGTTCGAAGGGGGCGAGAGTCACCACCGCCATGATCAAGGTCGCAGTCCCACTCTTCAACCACCTGTTGTAGCCCCTCGAATGTGCAGGATTTCTCTGGGCAATGGCAGTTCGCTTGTACACTGAAACATTCCTCAATCGACAAATTGGACCAAAATCTACACCACCCGCCCCACCCTCTCCCCCCCACCCCCCACCGCCTAACAACAAAAAAACAGACCCGCGTAAAAAAAGAAAATCATTAAGTCAAAGATTGCTATTGTGTTCCGTTTTGACGGGTCACACAAAGTCACGAACACAAGAACCTCAGTGCAATTATAATCCCAGCCGCAGCCGCGCATGCTGTTTGTTGCGCTCAGTATATCATGACGTGAGTGTCTGCGCTCGGAGATAATTGACTGCCATGGGAACGTGGCTGTCTGGTTCGTGGCGTCGTGAAAATGTTTCTCGCGCGTCGAATTAACGTGCCCCACGTGGCCGAGAAAGCCATAATGTGCTTTGTGATAAAAGTCACACCGGCCTCGTTTGACAAAGCAGCCGTGAGGGTTTATGCTTTATTTTGAATAATGTGTACACTTTAAAGGTGATATATTCCGTTGGAAAGTGCACACAAAAAAATCACTACGGGGAAATTTTGTACGAATTCCCAAGTAGCTATTTATTTTTAAATGGTGACTCAAGACACTTGCCTTTTCCGTGGAAACATTTATTTTTAAAGGTGAATCATAGCTAATTAAATGCAAAGCACAACGAGAGAAAAAAAATGTTTTTTCGGCTAACGGAGCGGAGTTAAAATCCCTTTCCCCGCAGGCTCTCAGGCTCGATCAACCGCTCATGAAAAACCTGGCAAAGAAGGTGAGAAATTATTACATTTTCTTTTAACCATTATCATCATCATCATCATTCTGTTTATCATTTATAAACCAATGTGGGTTGCTGGCTATTCACTTTCAAAAAATTAAATTGATACATTACATTGAAATATGCTCGCCTGTGCTTTAAGCTCGTGCACTGGGCAGACGGCAAATGCGTGATATACGATATCCTTTGCCTTTGGCAGAAAAGATAATTGATCAATTATAGTCGTAATTTATTACCCAAATAAGCAACATCTTGGTGCAGCTTTGCTGCGTGCATGCGGCGGACGCTTTACTCACACACGCGCGCACACACGCGCGCACGCACGCAGTCGCACGCACGCGCGCACACACGCAGTCACACGCACGCGCACAACACTTGAATTTTGCTTATTTATCAGCGGTGATTTGGCAGCTGTGTTCAAACACACTCATGCAAAGCGTAACGTTTAGATCTGTCCTCTGTTCTAAGGGTAGACACCGTTTACCCCTATAATGGCAGATTCTTTTCGCTTCTTTGTCCTTCTCCACCCAGAAGACGGATCAAGGCCGACTCCCACCTCTGAGTCCCAGCTACCCTTAGAGGAAGAAGGTAGGCCCATCGGCACGACGATCCTATTCGCGTACACCTCGTTCGAACCGGGGCCCCCTTTGTCCAAGCTATTAAATGGTTGATATTCGCATGTGCGCGGTGTGTGTCTGTCCGGGTGGTTCAGCCAAATGGACAACTGGGAGGTTGCGAGTTCACATCCTGGGTGGGGGTGTTGAGATTGCATCATAATCCCTCCACGGTCGATGAAATGATTGGTTGACCTATGGGTAGACTCGCCAAAGCCATAGGAATGTGGAATTTCCACCGCTGGCTCAGGCCTATCATCATGAGGTAACGCGGCCTCCATGCTTATTGAACAGGAAATCACTTTGACTTTTCTTTTTTATAGAGAAGCGTGGAGTGGTAGCGTAGTGGTTAGCTTATTGCGCCAGGAACCTCTTATACTATACCCATGTGTGCAATGATGCGCGCATGAATGTAAGTATAGCGTAAGCATATGTTGCTTATATCAGAACTGTGCTTCCGTGCGGTTTTCTACCGTCGCCAAGCTTCGGCTGGAGCTGTGGTCAACATGATCACAGTGGAAGCGAAGGCAGCCGAGCTTGGTGCCGTGATAGCCTCAGTAGGCTCTCGTCACAGCACCAGCCCCCAACAGTGCCATGCACGGCTAATGGGGGAGCTTTGTCTTTGTCATTTTGTATTGTTTTTGTAATGTAAACCAATGCGGGTTTTTTTTTTGGTGTAAACCATTGTTTTTTACAGCCTTGAGCGGTAAGAAGTATGAACTGAAAGAAATGTGCCAACGCTTATCTGGACCCAGCTTGCGTGCTTCTTAAACAAAAATAGCGCTTTTGTTCCTTGAAGGCTTTTATGGCATTTTATTGTCCTAGCGTTTTTAGCCAATTGCTGAACCCTTTCCCGTTCCGAGGCGTCTGCGAGTTGCAGGGGGGGGGGGGGGGGGGTGTCCCGTTCACCTCTCAATCTCGAAACGTGCGAGCAAGCGGTCCAGCGGTAATTTTATTTGGAGAGGCGCAGAGCCTTTTTAAACCAATTGTTGCTCACCGCAGAGAACTGTGGCGACACGACCGCCGCACTCCATGGTAGCTGGCGCCAAACTGTGTCACACGCCCTCCTGCATGGCCTTTGATCCAACGTGATGGAATGGGAAAGGGTTAATGTTGTAATGTTGTTAATTGTTCTTCTTTGCCGCACAGATCGCTTCAGCGTTGTTGTTTTGCTCTGTGCTGATGGCACCACATATCTCCACTGCAAGCTAGCTGGGTAACTGGCTGAATGATAATTTCCGTGTAACAAGTAAACATAAATTGATCGATTGATGATATTACTTCGTTATGTTATTGAATAAAAAAAATTTCTATACTGATCAAGATCAAAATTGATTAAATAAAAACATAACTTCATTCAACGAGGGTTTCAAATGTAGGTTTGGCTGCCACTCGTGATCTGCGCATGGTCTTCCGGGTTCAGCCGCACGTTGAGCATTTCTTCTGTCGAGCCTTCTCGCCACGCACGACCGCGGGCGTCTTGAGTTACGAAAGCTTGAGAGAGGACATTCTGAACGTGAACGGGAGAGCACACTTCACTTCAAACGGCGTTACGTGCTAAGCAATCCTCGTTCCAAGAAGTGCACTGCATGGAAGTTGACATTTTCAAAAGCAATGCGAGTGAAGTTGACTCTGAATATGAAAGATTTAAATTGCAGTTATTCGTTAAGAAAATATGAATCCATCTCATGCGACACTGCTCTGTAATTAATTGCGTGCATTTGCTTTTCCCCGAATGACTGTGTTTCCTTTGGACGCGACCTGCCGGGCAATCAGAGACCATTAGCGGTCCCACCATTTGGCGAAATCATCTCCAGAGAGGACGGGAAATGAAGCCGAACGGCACAGCGCACAGGAGCCCAGGTATGACCTTCTTTGAACTTCTTTCGCACTGCACATAGCCAACCGGTGCTAATCGGAGGTGCGGGGGATGGACAACAAACTAAGCACAAAAAGTATGTTTTTTGTTTAGGCGGAGGTTGGCTCCGGCTAACGGGGATTTCCCACTGTCAAACCTATGCAGCAGCTTCCGTTAATACCTTAATATATAGAGGATCGCAGAACTCGGGCAATTGTTGGTGTGTGGCTTAACGCCTGGCTGCTGCCCTGGCCGCTTGTCTGTGGTTCCTCGCGCCTCTGATGTCGTTTTCTCTCTCGTTGAGAGTGAGTGAACACCGCGCACATTTTACAAGTTGAAATGATTATTATTTTAAGTATGCAAACACATGCCGATGTAGTTTAACCTCTCATAGCTGGACTCGACTTCGACAGCCTTGGTCTTACATTTATTAAGATCACTCTTTCCCAACCTGTGGTACGTGAAACTGTTGCACATAGAGAATTCACATTTTTTGTGTTTTTACTAAACACCATTTTTTTAACTGCCCATTGCACAAACATAACTTGTATATTTTTTGGGGGCTTTTGAAATAACATTTAAAAATGCTTTCAGAGCAATTTTAGTTTCGCAAAATATGCTCTCGGTGTATGGCTGTCCACACACTTTTTTTTCCTTGTAAAGTTTGACAGTGGTCATCAGGTTGTGAAAAGCAGTGCACCTCTGGGATTGAGACAATTCACGTCCAAACACGAGAGAGAGAGAGAGGTCAGCACGAGAAGGAGAGTGCGAGACTGACACAATGGGTGAACTCGTGCTGCTGGGAGACATCCGGTCCATGTGCTCTGCTTGTTGCAAGCTGCTGACCCTCTCACCTTGGTGAACATTCATTTTTCTGAAAAAGAAACAGAAATATTTCATTTATATCTATGAAAAGAATAGCGTTTCATTTAAATAAATACAGCGTGCTTCAAAAAAATGTTAACACGTAAGTGGGACTATCTGTTTGTAATGGAAAAAGAACTGATAATACACTGTAGCATGATAACAAATGTATGTTAATAGCTTCAAAAAGTCAAAGAGTCTCTCCATTTGTTCGCCATCATTTTCAACACACTCCTGGAATCTTTTCCACGTGGCCTCCAAAGCCCCGAGGCACATTTCGCGTGGTATCGTTGCAAAGTCTCAAAAGTGTTGACATCTTTTTCGAAGCACCCTGTATGTTTGACTCCTCTAAACAAACAATTTTGGCGGCCCAAACGAAATATTTTTTAACTCTCCGCCTGTGCATGCAATTTACGGACCGTTGTCAGAGGGGAGTTGATGCACCCTGCCTGCGTGTGAGTTTCATCGTTGAAACGTGTGCGCTCTGTACCGCAGCACGTGCCTTTACAATTGAGAGCAACTCCATTAAACCCACAGCCATAGTGCACGTGTTTACGGCGAATGTATCCCTTCATATTCACCCACCACCTGAACTAGGCTCACCACGCACAGCTGAATTCTGCCACTGTGACAATTAGCCGCTTTAAAATGTTTAATTAGTTGCCATGTCGAGAGTGTTTAATAATTGCAACAGTAATACTATATGTACGTACGTATGTTGAGCTTCTTTCGCACCGTACGTAGCCATGTGTGCCAAGCCTCTGGTGGACGAGGCTCTCCCCTACACCGCGTTAGTGACGGGGGTTCTGTGACCGTACTTCACCATGCTGGTCAGTGCTTATCGGTGAAGGAGGGGCCTCTTTAAATATCGCTGGCCACCGATGTTGGCCATGGCCAGGGATTGAGCTCAGGTCCACCGGGTTAGGCAGCGGCAGTGCACAAACAGCTGCGCCAACGCTACCCCGGTATTGATTCAGGTTAAAAACAGGTGCGATAAATCACTCACTTGGAATGATCAAAGATATTATTTTGACCTCAAATACAGACGCGGCGTTTCTTTGGAAGTAGATTGGGCTAAATGCAGTCTTGGCAAACTGAGAGGTTCATTCCATACCCTGCGTGCACTTGTGATGGTTTGTTTAACTCATGCACGCTTCTAAGTAATTTTTTTATGCGCGCAGGTAATTTAGAAGGGCTGCCTGTGTGTGTGTGGCATCTGACATCGTGATATTTCCTACGAATCTAAACGATTCGCCGCTTGTGTGTTTTTTTTTCTTCACCCGAATTACTTTTTTGAATTGTCCACGTATACATATTCTTTTGAAGACATCAAACTGCTTGGCTGACTCTGTCGAATTTGGTGCGACCCACATAAAGCGAGAAAGTATTCGCTCCGTGGCAAGGCAGCCTCATATATATATATTTATTTTCCCCCTTCTTCAAGAATAAAAATCAAGCTCAAGCACAAAAGGATAAAATAAACCGAGACGGGGAAAAACTGCACGGCTTTTCTTCGCTGGAGGACAGGAGGCAGACATAAATACCCTCAAGACTTTCCACCGTTTAAGAGAGATCAAAGCTAAAGGGGAATTTATCAAGTGTCTTTCCATTCACGAGTGATTGGACACTGATTTAGAACAAAGGAAGAATGCTCCGCTTGTTATTTTTTCGTAAACAAAAACACAATTGGAGTGCGTCCGTGAGTTAGTTATGCCTAGAGGAGAAGCACCACCACCACCACCACGACCACCTCCCTCCAAGGTGCTCTCTCCAAAAGGGTTCATGACTCGTCGCGGAACCGATCGTCGCCAAGTGAAGAGCTCAATTTGAACGGGTCGGAAATAAGAAAAATGCATCTCTCGCGAAGAGGTCCCATTGTTCTAGATTTGAAGCTTTCGTGACTGCAAGGATTCATACTCTTAGGTTTTTTCGGTAAAGTCACGTAGGTAAAAATAATAATAATGATAAAATAATAATAAGTGAAAATAACTAAATTAAATCACGACGTTTCGGAGGCAACACAAGCCTCCGTCATCAGGTGTAACTGCGGCTTCCATTGTGCGCTGCGAGCCACGGATTTTCCGTCACACCGCTCGCATGTCACACGCACGCATCAATACAAACAAAAACTCGCCGTTACATTCGCACATATCAACATCTATTTCACTTTCTCCACGTTTGCAGAAAAAAAACCCATAAAAACTCCCCTCTTACATCTCGTAATAGAAATAACAATTTGAAAATGACCGTGCTGAAGACAATTTCATTTTTCCCAGCACTGAAATGGTTCTTTTTAAGCCCCGTGAAAGTGCCTGTAAAGTCGCCCCCCCCCTCCTTCCTCCCCCGCTGTTACGGTTATTGCGAGCATAATGGGCAGTGATCCATACTCTGGTATAAACGATTAATCTTTATCAGACCCACCAAGCGAGGACCTGCTCTCTCCCGAGGTCAACCTGGCCCAAAATAGAGACCACGCCCCGACCGCTGAAGGGTCAACTTAAGCCGAGTGTGTGGGGGTGAGCGAGCGTACCCGGCACACCACATCCAGTACACTACTCTCTCACAGGCCCAAACAGCAGTATGGAAGTTTCAACACGTATCTTGAATAGAGTGAGGTTATTGTTATTAATATTATGAGAGCTTGGGAAATGAGGTGATGGAAGGGAATTTTGATGCTTCCACAAATGAACCACAATACCTCGCTGATCTCGGCCATCGAACAAAGATGGTCACCACATCGCGCACTTTCAGATGCGCTTCTGCGGCCGTCTGGAACGCTCTTTTTTCTGATATTAGGAAGCCACTGGAGCTATGCACTCTTAAATCACCTAAATTGAAAACTGATTTCTTTGGAACTGCTTTGTGTGTGTAGTTTGTTGTCCTTCCGATGTACCTCCGATTAGCGTGGCTGGCTACGTACGGTGCGAAATAAGTTCAACATGCAGACACACATACATGTTGAGCAGTGTGACTTGCGGGAGGGCGGTCAACGCAGCATAGATGGGACGACACATTCAGTGTCGTAAGCCTACGGTAGTTATATGGCTGTGGCTACGTGTCACGTGCTGTCTACTCCAGTCTAGTAGCGACTCAGAAAATATTCACTTCAAGATTATGCTCCTGAATACTGTTGCTGTTATATTTTTGGTTCTTTCGATAAAGTCAAGTAGAAGGGAAATAATAAAATAATATGAATATAAAACAATACAACTTCTCACGACGTTTCGACTGCAACACAAGCAATCATCATCGTGAGAATTTTTATTGTTTTATATTTCTATTATTTTATTATTTCCCATCTACGTGACTTTACCGAAAGAACCAAGAATATGAATCCCTGCAGTCATGAAAGCTTTAAATCAAAACTGTTGCTGTTTTTGTTGTTAAATATCGAGGCAAGGAAATAGTAGGCATCGTCATAGATGCGAGCCAAGCCCAAAGGACTTCTCGATGGTAGATGGGACTCAAGAACGGTGATTGAGCCCCCAATCTTGACGTGATCACGGGAAATCCGAGCGATTTGAATTCGCATCGCGTGTGCGTTCGCCACCTGCTACGAAGGTTTGCGGTCCAAGACCCCGGGCAGCCCTGGTTATTACTGTGGAAGTGTTAGCTATCGTCACGCACCGTCTGTATCGCGGTGGACACTAAATATCCAATAGCATTTGACGAATCACGAGTAGGCTGTGTGTGTGCCGCAGCCGTCATCAAAATTCGCCAAATATTAAGAATTACGGAAAGATTTGCCTGATTGGGACAAACCACAGAGCAGCACCGCCCTCCTAATGGCAGACTAATGCTCACTTGCAGGCCGGTGACGCACCACTTCGTGCCACACAGGGACGGCTGTGAGCAGAAGGAAGGGTTCCCTAGGCTCAAACAAATGTTAAGCAAAACTAAGATGAGATGTACTCCTGTGAGGTGTTTTGAAATGCTGGAGCATTTAACCCTTTCCTGTCCTGAGACGTCTGCAAGTTGCAGGGAGGGCGTCTATGTTCAACGCTGAATCTCAGGAAAGTGCAAGCGTCTCAGGGTTAATTTTGTATTTTAGAGAGGCGTAGCACCATTGTTTTTAAATACATTGTACTCACCGCAGAGAACCGTGGCGACACGACCGCACTCTATGATAGCTGACGCCAAAATATGCCACGCACGCTCCCTGCATGGCCTTGCAGTAGCCTCGGTACCGATGAAGTTATTTTATTTTAGTTTTTCTTCCGGTTTCGTTCTGATGATGTACACGTACGTCATCGGAACAGGAAAAGGTTAAGCAAGCGCCCTTATACATGCAGATGCGAACAACCCTTACCAGGTGACAAATACTCTCGGCTGCCCCTTTGCGCACGCAGACAAGAACCCGTCGTGCGATCAGGAGAGGCAGATCGCCACGGAGGAGGTGCGCAAGAACCCGCGGGAGGGCATCTTCGTGCCCGAGTGTGCGGCCGGTGGAGTCTACAGGGCCGTGCAGTGCCACCAGTCGACGGGCTACTGCTGGTGCGTGTACGTGGACACGGGGAGGCCCATTCCCGGAACGTCCGCACGGTGAGAATTGCCACGGCCACGCCATCAACTCCGTTGTGGTGACCGTCACCGTCGTCGTGACCGGTATCTTGCGTTGGGTTTGAACGGCGGGCGAAATGGCTGGCGCATTGCCCTGCGGAACCCGAGGTCGCGGTGGTTTCCAAATGGGGATTCATTCGATCCGCGAGTGCATCGGTGATGACGCAAGTGAGACCGTTCGACGGCGAATAGCTTCGCTAAACTCTGAACAGACGTTGTTAAATTCGTGAGCTCTTGCATGAAGTGGAGCTGCGGCACATAGCGCGGCAGACTCGGTGACCCCACGGTTCGGATCCTAACCATGGCTCACGTGAGTGGCGAGGAAAAACTGGAGCAGTCCTTGGGCACAACCCTAAACCCATTACCACTCAGAAGAGTGGTGAAGTATGGTCAAACAGCCCCCATGTCCAACATGTGTAAGCCTTCATACAGCGGTGGATTGGTGGAGTACTGGGAAATGTTTTTTTTTTACTTTCATATTACCATCAGCAGCAGTATCACTGCCATTGCCATTCGCATTACAATAATTGTCTTTACCGTTATTATTACCATCATCATCAATAACCTTAACACACAACCGGATTTGTATCGTACATGCTATAAAGGCCTACGCATACAATTTAGAAGCTGTATAGTTCACAGTCCAACCAACACAGTTAAGCCCATTGTTACATTTTTTTTAAACAAAAACTCGCGTGACGACAGACTTGTTTGCTAAAGTGTCTTTAGAAGCATATACTGTACAGTGGCATGCTGCACAGCTATTGATAAAAAAAACCGTATTCTTTTTGATATATTTTACACAAATGGCTTTGTTTGAAAGTTAGCCAAAACCTATTGTGTGGTAAGAACTGGCACTCGTTCACGGTGTCCCCTATTTATCTGTGAACCCATTCGGACTCTTCCTTTAGACTGGAGGAGTCCAATGAGCTACGGAGCTATTACACGAGCGTGCTGTGATCCGCGCGCCGTAATTGATCCATGCAAACACGTGTTATCCGTAAGTCAGTGACGATACTTGTTTTGGCCGATGCGCGGATGAGAGAAGGGGTCCATGAATGACAAAAGATCAACCTTGGTATAGAGCCTTGACTTGGCTGAGTCAACCATTTAATGATTTCCCGAAAGCACGAATTTCATCCTGTTATCTGAACCCGCATACGGTTAAGAGGAGTGACCTGGAGGTGAAACAAAACTCATCCTATTATCTGTATTTATCGCTGCATTGTCATGCAAAATGTATTATTTGGTCGAGATAAACACTTATATATTAACAACAACAAAATCGGATTACTTATTTCCTGCCTTTGACATGTGGATCAGACGCATGGACAGTGGACAGAGAAAACGGAACACAATCAGAAAAATGTGTTTGGCAGGACACGTGACGAGACGGGACGATGATCTGTGGATGAGATGAACGATGGCCAAAGTAGGGAACACGCCACGGAGAAGGAATCTGCTCGTGGAGATGGAATTGACATTGCAAGACCATGAGCGATGGCACCGGCTTGGAGCTATACCTTCATCCAGCAGTGGATAGATCATGTAGATGATGATGATGATGATGAAATATGGATATTAGTATCTGCAGAAATGAAATGACAGCAGTTTCGCCTAACATTTGAATAAATTAAGGTTAGTAAACAGAATAGAGGAAGAAAAGACACCACAGCCACTTGGAAAAAAAAGAGAATTAATTCTCAATTTCGACATCAATTCCTGAAATTAAGCCTGAAGAATATTACACATTAACATTTATATTGAACTGTGGAGTATCTCCCTCAATCCAAATGTGCCAACCAGCTGGTACTTTTAATGATCCCAAGCATGTTTACTGCCCTAAAGATAACCGGGCCATGCACTTACAATTACCAGTGAAGTGTCAACGCAGCTGCTTCGAAAAATTACACGGATGCCCCAAATAATATTGCAAAGAATTAGATAGACTATTAAAGAGGTCCAGTGTTTTAAGATGTGCAATCTATGTTGTTTTCTTATCTCTCATTCTGTCAGAATTGTTATGTGGAATAAAATATATATATATATATCTGCAAATGACAATTTTGGAAAGCAATGTGGGCAAACGTATGACTCATGGATAATTATTTAAGATAATGTGCAAGCCCTTTTGTAATTAGAGTTGTTGTGACCAAGCTTATCATTGTGGGTTGGTGGACAGTGGAGGACCCAGGACCAGACTACTGGATATCTGTGAAGAAGAGCTTTACAGCTCATCGGATTCCTCCAGTATAAATACATATTCTGATTCCGAGTTCAGACATCACTCGCCGCCGATGTTAGCCATGAACTGGGAATTGGACTCAGGTCACCTGCTTCAAAGCACAACGCACTAACCACGGCACCACCGTTCTACTCATTTGCATTGTCTAATTCATCAATGCTTAATTATACATTTACTTCGAGAATCATCACTCAACGATCATAGTTGTACATCAGGTTTATGATGTTCGATTTTCAAGAGATTGTTTACGTATTTAGTTTATCACTTTGTGCCCCAGATGTCCCTGGATCATATACGAAAACATACTTTTGGTCTCAATGTGGTTCTTTGCCTCGTTTACAAAAAGAGATGCACACATGTCTGTCTGTCTATATATGTTGTTCATTAGGGGGCCGCCGATGATTGGAAATTGAGATTTAATGAGAGAATAAAAATATAATAATGGTTGTTACAAGTGTTATGCCAAAACCCAAGCGCAACATTTCCTTGCAAAATATGAAGCCATAAAGATTAATTTACAAAGGCTGAAAAAAAACCCCACAGAGTGATTAACCCTTGAGAAGTATGCTTCGTCCACCTTCGCCCACAACTGTTACGTGAGCATGTGTTGCTTATATCAGAACTGCGCTTAAACGATGTGCGCTTATAACCAGCAATGCATGTGCATAGCGTGGGGAGTCTGTGCTGCGGTTAACACACTGCGCTATGAACGCAGCAACCCGAGTTTGATTCCCGGCCACGGCTAACATCAGTGGCGAGGGTCCACGGCCGTCTCATTTTCATCGAGAGGCACTGACCAGCGTGGTGAAGTATGGTCACGCACAACGACACGGGGGAAGGCCGTCGACCACCGGCGGCTCGACGCAGAGACTCGCGAATTGCCGCCGTGGGTCTGTAAACCAATGCACCAACACGCGGATTTTAAACGCTCGGTTTCGCTTTCTCGACCGGCAGCTACAAGCTGCCCGAGTGCGATGGGAACGCGAGGGCGCGCAGCAAGCTCGAAGACCCCTTCCGAGATCGAGAACTCGAAGGTGAGAGGCGTGGAGCGCGTTGCACCGAGCACGGGAGGACAGCGCTGTCTCGTTCGTCGTCGCAATGTTCGCAGGTTGTCAACACTTGGGGTAACTTCAGAATCAGAATGTGTGTTCACGCTCGAGGAATCCGATGAGCGACAAAGATGTTTTTTCACAGATGTTTCTGTAGCTGATGGCAGACTACTGATTTTGTGCGGCCCGAATTATTGAGCACATTTAGCTCTGCCGTAGAGGTAATGTTACACTTGCACGAAAGGACCTCGGATTAGCACCGTTGGCTCCGTACGGTGCAAAATAAGTTCAACATACATACAAGGCATGCCTTCTTGTCTGTCTCCTCTTCGAATGTGCATTTTACTGCTCTCCGCAAAGACACGGGCAATCATTAGGGATCAATTCCAATTTTAAATGGTATTTTCTTATTTCTAAATATTGTTTTATTTAGCCTCTGAATTACGTGAGAGCATGGATGATTGTGTAAATTTCCACTGAGTCATATGCCTCTTTAGAGTTTGCAAAGGCTAGGCACAACGATTATAGAATATTATAATATTTTTTTCCAGAATCGGATTCATTGTGTGTGTGTGTGGTCGAAATCCTTCCAAACCCCATCTTGTGCACGCGGTGGGTAGATAGATCCAGCAGTGGATAGGGCATAACGCTGAACGTTTCCGCTGGCGGTTGAGCCTGGAGTCAGGCAAGCGAGCGATGCGTTTCCGGCGTCTTCACGACAGAAACGTTCTCTTGGGAGCAGCGAGCGTGACGGCGCCCGCATTGACAGCGGTGGGTCTCAGCTGCGGAGGAGTAACGGTGCATTGATTAGTCAATCAATATCGATCGTTCAGCTCATGATACGTGCACGGAATCGCGTGGGTTCGAAATCGATGTGTCATCGATTCATATATGCCGTGTGTATGAGATTCAAGTTGCGTTGGCAGCATACTCGCCGTTGCTCCATGCACCACCACAGTGCTAATTATGATTGGGTCACGGATTGAACCACAACGCTTAATGGAGTTAATTAATTGACTCACGGTGGAGTGGAGGGAAAGTCATTATTACACCTGTTCTCGGCAGTGAAAGTTAAGGTGTCAGGCATCTCACCTAATGAGGCAATCTACCGTCAAGAAATTGCAATCGTCCTAGTAAGAGATATGGGGTATGATCCTAACACGAAACATGGTGTATACATTCAAAGGTAGTTATCTATAGGTATTATGGAATAAGTCAATGTAACACATAGCCTTTCGCGACCCATATTATTCAAAAATAAATAACCCATGATGATCTCCAAGAGTGGATGACACAGTCAGCCGTGAGTATGTCCAACGCCACGGTAACTTGTCAAGAAGAAAGGGGGACACATGCTGGATATCTGAATGCTGGGCGAGTAACTACACCCAAGTAAAGAGGCCAGATGGAACGTGCAATACTGAACTGTGAGTTCAGTGAATCTCTCTGCACTCCACCCCTTTCCCTCTGCTCTAAGGAAGGGCCATTGCTCGAAACATTGGCCTTCCGTATATTTCTCTGTTACAAAACACCACGAATGGAAAGGGTGGAACCAAGGCCCGGGGTGATCCTTGCGCACAATCGTAACCCTCTAGGGGGGAGGGACAAAGGAGATGGGAAGAGGGAGAGAAGAGTGGCCCGAAGAGAGAAAGAGGAGCAGGGAAAGGATGGCGAGATGAAGTCGCGCCATTGCGGACAAATGGAGCTCCTCTTGAAAAAAATAAAAAGCAGACGACACCATAATTACTAACGAAGTGGACTTTGCAGAGCGGCGGGGGGCGGCGGCGGGGGGGGGCCTGGCAACCTGGGACGAGACTCGTTTTTGCTCCTCGTGATAGCTTGTGGTCGCAGCGCTCGTCGCTCCGCGAGGCCTCGCTGGTTTTAAAAAAAAAAATACCACCGTTTGCATTCCCTACTTCTTAAGCCTCTACCTCCACGAAGCCGTAAGCCTGCATGCGGCAACAGTCGACACTAGAGACTCGGCATGGATCGTTGGTCACACGCGGGCAGACAGACGCACACGGATCGAGCGCGCGCACGCACGCACTGACTCACACCCAATTCGCAGGTGCCCAATGCAAACACGTGGTGTTTGGAAATCTGAACCCCTTCGGCAAAGGTTTGGACAAGACTGGGAATTTGCAGACAAAAAAAACCCACCCTCCCCCACCCCCAAAAAGAGAGGCAAACAATTAAATAAATAACGAAGTAAATCAAACAAACTGCAGCTGTTTTGTCTGTGAGGCTGTGGGTGTGAACTGTGCGCGCGCCTCCTCCTCCTCGCGTGTTTGTGCATCTGTGCGTGCGCTCGCGTGGGGAGCTCGCTAGCAGCACTTGCCCCGACAGTCCTAGCAGGCTACACGGGGGACCTTTGTCTATGGGGCGCTAGTGCGACCGGTGTAGCGCGACGCGCTGCGAACCTGTGCGCGCCGAGTTCGATTCCCGGTCTTGGGCCTCCCCTAGGTCGACTCAGCCTCAAATGAGTACCTGGTGCGGTGCGTAGTAAACATCGCCACTAGGGAGACAAAGGCGACCTGGCGTGATGCTGTCCACCTACCCTCTCTCTCGTGTGCCGTGCTGGTCTTTATAGGTGCTACTTGCTAACAGCACTTGCCCCAACAATCTGTTAAGGCTATACGGGGTGGGGATCTTTGATCTGTGTGTGTGTGTTCGCGTGGCAGTTGTCCAGCTACGTGAGCTGTCGGGATTCTCAATGCATCTGACAGTTTATGTCTTTGCTGCTCGGGGACAGGTGCAGAGGGGGCGGCCTGGTATGTCACGCCGAGTGCAGGTGTGCTTGTTTAACAGGGGGGTGGTGAATCTGGGATGAGGGCAAGCTGCGGCTGAAGTCAGGAGTGCGACACTTTTTCTCCGGAGCTCAAAGTCACGCTTTTTGGTTTTTAAAATAAAAAAAAAATCTTCCGTGGCGGTGCGTCGATCCGCTGCTGGGTGAAGAAGGCGGTCGGGTGCGTGTTTGGCGAAGGGGCGCTCGGCATTGGCTCGGATTAGTCCCTGGCCGAGGGAGTCAAACCTCGGCCGGCCGGGTCACGAGTGCGGTGCGCTCGCAGCCGCGTGCTCCTGCCTGGCTTCATGGCAGGATGTTTAAATTTCGATTTTAAGCTTTTGTGACTGCAGGGAATCATCTTCTTGGTTCTTTCGGTAAAGCCACGTAGAAGGGAAGTAATAAAATAATAAAAATAAAACATAATAAAATAATTCTCACGACGTTTCGGCCACAATGCAAGCAGCCGTCACCTGAGGACGGCTGCTTGCGTTGTGGCCGAAACGTCGTGAGAATTATTTTATTGTGTTTTATTTTTATTATTTTATTACTTCCCTTCTACGTGACTTTTCCGAAAGAACCAAGAAGGCAGGATGTTTGTTTGTTTTTTTAGTTTCCGCGAGCGCAACGTGGAGTTGATGTAACACTTTGCTCGGACGGTCGATGTATTAACGAGGCCGAATATGCCCGGCCTCATCAGATCTTGGGCGCTAAGTACGTTTAGAGTCAGGATAGTTGTTTGGATGGGGGGCGGGCTGGCAAGCATATTGTTGTGGCCCAACTTTGTACGTTTACCGGGCTGTCGTCCTTTCTCACCCAGAGTCTCAACTGTGATGGATGCTGGTCTGGCCACACAGCGTTACAGAGCTAATCTCGGCAAAACGTATTTGTTTTACACGTCGCAGTATAGCAAAGCTCGAGTGCAAACCCTTTCTCTCTCTCTCCCCCCTGTACTGCACGCTGCCCAGGTTGCAGTTTTTTAACATTTGTCTGCAAGGTTTTCGACAATTGACGTTTCATAAAGTTCCCTTCGTCAAGTTTGTCCTTCATCAAGTTTTGTGTCCGTAACCAAACAACACAAATTCACTTTCCCAATCAAATCAAATTTCGGCTCTTGGTTAACTGTGGGTGGATTATCCTATCCGCGTTCTGGGCTAAGCAAGTCGTTGCGATTAATAATATAGACTCGCCTTTTGCCCGCCCAAGGACGGGTGCATTGCAGTACATCTAAAACTTGCAAGCGAAAATCAGACCGCGACGTGATATTCATTGCATGAATTCGTGTGCAGTTTGTAAGGGCGCGGTGACACAGACTTATTTCATTTTAAGTTATAATCCCTTGTTCATCGTGACGTCCTTTTTACTTCGATGTCTCAGTAGCGTTACAGAGATCGCGTGACGTGAGGGTTCTGCCTTTGTAGTGAGGGTTGTGAGTTGACGCTGAGGAGGGGGGAGGAGGCGCCTCGCTCCCCCCATGTGGAGTGACGTCACCTGCTCATGATTATTAATGAGGAGGGGTGGGGGTGTGTCCATTTGGAGGACGTCACCTACTCATGAATATTAATTAGGGGGGCTGGTAGATGTGGAGTGACGTCACGAGCGTTAAGGACATTCCTGGGTGTTTTTATATGAACGCATGCACTCTTTAAATTGTTAGCAGCTCCTCGCTCAAGAGGGTCATTGACTAAGCATCCACTACTCTAAGGAGGGAAACAGAGAGTTGGTGCACATTCTGCATCTCCTTCACCCGCATTCGACATCGATGCACAATAAAAATGCGTTTCATTTACACGTGGCTTGCTTTCCCTAACCCGGTCCACTACCCCTCCCTCACATTACTCCGGTTGATCGAGAGTTGACCGTCCATGCGAGCGAGCTAGGAGAACCGTTAGCACGTAAACATGAAGCGCAGATTATAGACACAACAACAACAACAACAACAAAAAACAGTCTCTCCACGTTGTCAGTTTGTACATTTTTCACGACACAAAGGTTTCGGGAAAACCGTTCACAGCCGTCGATCTCTCATCGAGGGAGCTTCTTGTTCAAGTGAACAAAAGTTGCCGTTGAGGGTTGGCGACTTTGGAACGGGAGTCGGGGGAGGCGGCAGCGTGGGATGATTTTGCAAGTAAAGAAACGGCGCTTATTTTTGGGTCAGCTGTCAACCGGCAATTTGCTCTCTTGCTGTAGAGTTGACCTTCCTTGGGGCATAGGAAACTTAGAAGTACGACAGCTGGGTTTAGGCGCATGTCAAACTGGGGAAAGGGGGGGGGGGCTTGAACAGTGAAAGCCCCCAGAGATGTAAAACTTGACACTTTGGCACAAAAAAAGTGAAGGATTTTTTTTCAGTGCTTAACCCAGGTGACCCTTTCTTGAAGGGCAGAAGGACGTTGAGTATACGGGCTTGTAGTCGATTTCTTTGTTGTAAATTTGTAACTTTTGATGTTATTTTTTTTGCCGCTCACGGTACGGCTATAAAGTACCGATATTTATTATGCGGCTGGTTCAAAAATCCACGGCACGTAAATTACTTCCCATGCACCGTTAAATTATATTTTTTGTGTTCACACTCGTAACTCGCGATTTGATGTAATCTTTGACGTGTGTGATACTTTACATTGCAATGCATGGTGGTGGGGTCCATGGAGTTTCAGTGAATCACTGTAATTGCTGGATTCTGACAAATATTCCGAGATTGTTGCTCATTATTTCTCCCCCCCCCCACCCTAAAAAAATAATTATCAGCATTTAGTTATTTTTAATAGTCTTTGCACAAAGACACGGATAACCTAATTACAACAAGTTTCAGTAACCTGGGTAACAACACGATATACTCACCCAAGTCCAGTTCACTCTTGCAAATTAGACATTCACGGCCTCTCCAGCTCTCACCTAAGTTCAACAAAAGTTAACGTTACTTTAACTTTTGCACTAAAAGGTATTCATCACAGACTAAATCTAAGGTTCAGGGCGGTGGCGCTGTGTGGTTGGCATGGTTAGGCTCCTGGTGCCAGGTATTGAATTGGGCCCTCTGTCCCGTTACCTCCCTCATTACAAACCTGCGGGACCCTGTCCCGTTGCACCGGCTGTACAATTCGATATCTGTGCCAATGGTTCAGAGAGCAAGCCACAGCCACCGCCACGTGACAGAGCACGAACTCCGATTGTCAGGTGAGCACACAACTTTCGTTGCGCTATATCTCGCTTGTCTTTCACCACAACGATGTTGTGCCAGCAGTGTCAGTGGGTACCCTGTTCTGTCGGATCGCCACACGCTAAATAAATAAAGGTAACTTGATCTTGCCGATGGGCTGTTGGGTACAGTTTCCTCAAGAGGCTTCCAGCACGTGGCGTGAAACATCGGACATCGTGCAATCCGAAAGTAGTTAGGAGTGCTACACACTGCAGCACAAGTGTGGAGACCTCCAAGGGAGTAGTTTAGCTTTCCTTTCTGTGTTGCGAGCACTTTTTTTTTACATTCCTGCAAACGATTATGCTCTGGTAACAATTTATGAAGTTTCTAATGACAGTCCAAAATTCCTTTCTTATGATTGTAAATGATAGAACCGGTTAAATGAAACTAACAGCTTTCTTTTAAACTGTGTCTCTGCCTACTGATTGTCTGCTTCCTTTAGTCTCAGTGATAATACAACTGAAAGTAATATTGTTATTATTTTAAATTAGCCTGATATTGAATGCGTACTTTTCTGAATCATGCAAATTATTACTGTAATTGGTTGAACAACATGCGCACATCTTGCACAAGTGTACGTAACTGGCTTCATGCTCATTTTAAATTATTCTCCGTCAGTATCCTTTGAAGAACAGTGTAAACATGTCAATGAAATATCTTTGGATAATCTAGTATACATATACAGTGCGGTATGTTTTACCAAATATCCAGAGTATTAGCCTGGCAGAGTAGTCGTCTCACTTCTGCCATGAGAATGTGGAATTTCCGCAAATGGCTAAGCACTGTGAAGAGGAAATCAGCATCACCCCACACGTGTTTGAGTGGGAAATCACCGAGACTAGACCTCGACTCCACACACTGAGATGAGAGACCACGCTCCCAGACACTTCTCGCTCAAAACCAATGCACCGGAGATTTGGAGACAAAACTCCCTTCGTCTTCACACGGCTCAAGAACTTCCCCAAAAGATGGTCTCAGCGAGGCGGGTTGTGACATCCCAGCTCCCGTAGCGTCGGGAAACGTCCGGAAACATTTGCACCGACATTGAACATTTGTTTACTTTAATAGAAACCGTTGCAAAGTGAGCGTATTTGCGCGTTGCATATTTGCGAACGTCTTCCAAGTGGTCGTGTCTCAGGTCAGGTGTTTGTCGTGCAACTCAGCCCGCCGCTGTTTAAAGCTTTAACACAGGAGAGAGAGAGGGGGGGGTAAAAACAAACCTGCCATGGGAAATAAATATTAAAGTAGCAGGATACGTGCGTCACCCGCCCCGTGCGTGCGTGTGTGTGTGTTGGCACAGGTGGGAGCTGTAGTGGAGCGGTTAGCGCGCTGCGCTACGAACCTATGACCCGGGTTCGATTCCCGTTCACGGCCAATATCAGTGACGATTATCTGCACCGTTCCTGGGCCTCTTTCCCTAGGTCGACTCAGCCTCAAATGAATACCCGGTGCGATGTGTAAACATCGCCACCAGGGAGACAAAGGCGTTCGGGCGTGGTGTTGGCCACCCACCCCCTCGTGTGCCGTGCCGGCCTTCTTAGGTGCTCGCTAACAGCACTTGCCCCAACAGTCTGTTAAGGCTACACGGGACATCTTTGTCTTTGTTGGTACAGGTGCTGTACCCAACCACCACACGGATACGCTTTACTCTCTCAACCGGTGTTTTAAGGGTGTTCGTGCCACGCTTCCTCGGAGATCTGGAGCGAGATGTCACAATGCGCTCGCCACGTTGTCAGCGCCAAGGCCCTCGCCTTGGCCCCGTGCCAGGGCGCTGTCTGCAGCTCCGCCAGGCAAAGCAGCGAGACTTTGACGGGGTGAGCGGGTCGGGGTGAGCGGTCGGGGCGAGCGGTCCGGGGTGAGCGGTCGGGGCGAGCCGGTCGGGGTGAGCAGTTGGGGTGAGCGCGCCTACTACCCCCCCCCCAACCCCCCCCCCCCGAGGCGGCTGAGAAGCCACCCCAAGAAGCTGCGGTGACCCCTGGGGCCACGGGGTCCGTCCGCGTTTCGAGCTGGCAGCTGACTGCTGACTAACTCTCCCAACTTTCCTTCCCCGGCGGCCGTGAGACCAAAGCCGCCCGCTCCCCCACCGCGCCCCGGCCCCCCCGGCTTTGCGAGCGGCTTTCCACTTAGCGCGCGTGCGTAACGCGCGACACGAGAGGCGGCGATAATGCCGGAGACGCTGGGGAAGACGCGGGCGCCTGTAAGTCGAGGTGCACCGCGTGCTGCCAAGGCGGTGTTCGGATAAAGGAGCCGGGGAGCAACTGGACGTCCGGGTTTGAGTCCCGGTTTAAGCCACCGCCTTGTGATGAAACCAGATTCTCAAGTGGAGTCAGCTGATGGTGGTCTCAGCATGCTCCAGCAGTGACTTCTCACGCGACAACAAAACAATACCATCTTTTTGGTTCTTTCGGTAAAGTCACGTAGAAGGGAAATAATAAAATAATAAAAATAAAACATAATACAATAATTCTCACGACGTTTCGGCCACAACGCGAGCAGCCGTCTTCAGGTGAAGAACAGGTCTGTCGGGAAGACAGCGTCCGACGCTGTGGCCGAAACGTCGTGAGAATTGTATTTTATTATGTTTTATTTTTATTATTTTATTATTTCCCTTCTACGTGACTTTGCCGAAAGAACCAAGAAGATGAATCCCTGCAGTCACGAAAGCTTTAAATCGAAATTTAACAATACCATCGTTTTAAATTATAGTTCTCACTTAACGGAGATGATTTCAGCTCTGATGATTATTCATTGACTTGTGGCAAGCGCTCTCCGCAGGGCATGTGCACGCTGTGCCCTGAGCGTCGGTTAAAAAGCGAATTCAGCAGCAGTTCTGTAGTGTCGTTTTCCTGGGGCATTCTCGAACACAGAGAGGAGGGGCAATGCTCACTACTGCAACAGTGCCACGCAACAACACCCTTTTCTCTCTCACGCCATGACGCCGATAGCACAATTGACAACTTTGTGAAAGTCTGGCATCGCCATTTCCAAGCGAGCTCTCTTCCATTTATGGAGCAACAAAAGTGGAATTTGAGACCAAACGATGCCGTAATGTTCCCATGAATGCAACTCATTACCTAAGCACGGAGCAGCGCTCCACATCTTTGCGGTTCACTGAGGTCTATTACTGACACATGTTGTAACGCGCATCAGAAAGCGGCGCGGGTCCCCGTCCACACACACACACACACAAATTAAATCATGTCGGTATGTACGCATCAAAATCAGATGCCACATGTGATTTGCAATGCGGTGACCTTTCCCCCTCGCCTCCACTCCCGCTATCCATACAGAGATGAAAAGTGGGGCGCGCGCGTGCGTGTGTGTGTGGTGGTTGGGAGGTGCTCGCTAACAGCACTTGCCCCAACAGTGTGTTAAGGCTATACGGGGGATCTCTGTCTTCGTGGTGGGTGGGAGCAGTAGCGTAGCGCTTAGCGCGCTGCACTACGGAGCTAGCGAGCCGAGTTCGATTCCTGTTCACGGCCAACACCGGTGATGATTATCTGAACTGGTCCCGGGCCCCTCACCTAAGTCGACTCAGCCTCAAATGAGTACCTGGTGCGATGTATAATCATCGTCACTGGGGAGACAAAAGGCGGCCGGGCATGGTGCTGGCCAACCACCCCCCCGTGCGCCGTGCCGACCTTTATAGGTGCTCGCTAACAGCACTTGCCCCAACAGTCTGTTCAGGCGACACGAGGCGGACGGGGGGTTTCGTTGCCGATGCGGTGGTTGAGTTGATGGGACCCTGGGGGTGGAGGAGTTGAGCGTGCGTGTGCGTGTGAGGGTGCAAGAGGTTGGGGGGTTGGAAATCGTGGGGTGGGTGTGGGGGGAGCCGGCGGGTGGCAGGGTCAAACTTCAGGGGAGCCGAGGCACAAAGCGTACAACAAGTGTGTGGCGGAGACATTTTCTCCCAGCCGTTCAGCCTGTCCTCAAAGGACCCCGTAGGTCATGGGTCAGAGGGTGACCGTAAATCCGCCTGCCATCCCCAGGCGGGGACTGCATGCGTGAGTGTTGTTACAGCTGTGCTGGGGATCCCAAGGGTTAACAGCTGTCATCAGGAGCCCTAACCTAACCTTATTGCCTGCCCAGATGTGGAATGTCATCTATTTATCTGTCTATCTATGATTGTGTACGTTCCCTGCGTACATATCAAATATCGGGCTTGTTAATAATTGCGACAATTGATTACCGGACAGGGGATCGGTGCTCAACGTGGGGTTTTAGTTGCTGAGACGCCGCGCGCGCACCAGCTTCGCGTGTTCTGTTTCAACTCGAAGACAACAATTTCGTTTCCAGAAGAAAAAAATGCATTTTAAAAATGTTTTGCGTAAATATTTAAAATCGGAAGGCGAAATTTTGAGCTGGATTCACGTTTCGCCTTGCTTGGAATGCCTCTTGATAAGCGTTCATTGAGGAGAAACCTTTTTTTTGTTATTTTTATACACGCCGTTTGTATTTTAATTATTTCAGCAAAAACACACAGTTCATGCGGGCTTTGAAGTATTCCAAACTATAAATCAGATACCACACGTGGCATGACATTTTTACAAGGTTTCAATTAGCTCTTGCGTATGCCAAATGTTAACCTTTCATAGAGTTTTGCAGCGAAGAATGCCTTCTCAGTGCAGATTTAATGAACAAAAAAACGATATAATCATAATTTACTGCCCTTTGTCAATCCACTGCTGGATGGAAAGCCTCCCTGTGCGTATTTGTCTTGTGGATAGTATGGCCACTCTGTGCCACGCAGAGTCAGTGCGTGTTGGTGATTTGGAGAGGCCAGGATCATATCAGATATGACTCTCCGCCGATGTTTCCCGTGGCTGGGAGTCAAACGCAGGTCAGTGCGTTCATTGCACGGCGCGCTAACTGCTGTGTCTGCAGCTCCCCAGTGAATTAAATACCAAACTAGAGAAAAACTAGAGCTAACGAAAGCGAATACTTGTATTGTTGGCGAACTGACTGGTGTTTGGCGGTGGAGCAGCGGCGTAGTTGCCAGCAGTGCGCTGTGCTGTGGACCCGGCGACCTGAGTTCAATTCCCTCCCAGTCATGGTGAGCATCAGCGGCGAGTGGTGCAGGATTATGTTCGGGTTCACCGCCCCCCCCCCTGCCCTTCACCAAGCCAAACTAATCAGTGCGGTAAACTCCGAGCAAACAATACCCCATCACAGTCATTGCATGGGGAAGACCTTCATTCAGCAGTGGATTGATAAAGGGCTGCAAATATTCGTTTTAAGTTATGGTTTGTCAAAAAGAAAAAAATTGTAAAATTTTCACACAAACTAGCGGGTTAAGCAGTTGTCAAATAATCAACGTCCATTGGAAGCAATGACTGAAACCGTTTCACCTGAATAGTTAAACAAGAATAAATTAGGCTACGGGAAACAATGAGCAACCGCGTCTCAGAGAGCATGTTGTCACATGCGGTGATGCGCAGGCCCACTGTGGTAATTGGCTCTGAACCAGCAGCTCTTTCACCATTTTTCATGGGCGGCTGACTCAAATCAAGCAGAAGATTCATCTCGACTCGGAGACGATAAAAAGTGACTCAGGCCGCACTCGCACGTGTGCTCCCTGTCGCTCCCGTGTCCTGGGTTGAGCCTAAAAAGGATCTTAGATTTGAAGCTTTCGTGACTGCAAGGATTCATATTCTTAGGTTTTTTCGGTAAAGTCACGTAGGTAAAAACATTAAAATTAATAAAAGTAAAATAAAATAAAAATCACGACGTTTCGGAGGCAACACAAGCTTCCGTCTTCAGGTGGAACCGTCACAGCCACGACAGCTGTACCATTTACTGACGGTTCCACCTGAAGACGGAAGCTTGTGTTGCCTCCGAAACGTCGTGATTTTTATTTTATTTTACTTTAATTAATTTTAATGTTTTTACCTACGTGACTTTACCGAAAAAACCTAAGAATATGAATACTTAAAAAGGATTGGCTCGCACAGAAGCGCGCGTCGCTCGCGATTTCCAGCGAGCCACGCTTGAAAGCCCAACTCCGCCAGAGCCAACGACTTATTCGCAACGTAAACGTTCACTTCGTTCAGCTTGCGCGGGTAACAAACTGTTTTCATTTTCATCATATCACGAACAATCAAATCGTGACAGAGTGTATGTAAATAGCGAGTCCCATAATGCATTGGTAAACATTGAAATCGGGTCTTACAATCGTTTCCCCAAGAAAGAGGTTTTTTTTTTTCCCTTAGACCGCTCAAAACTAAAACAACGCGCGAATTTAAAAACAACCGCCACTTAGATCCGTGCCGTTTAACGAGTCGCGCCGCAGTGGAAACTGGACGCTTGCGGGATCGTCGCTTTGGCCAGAATGCAACAACGGGGATGGCACGGCAAGTGTGGCACCTCAGCGCAGGTCTTGTTCGCAACAGTCGTCAATCGCACCCTGCTGTGAGCGTTTACGGTGCGGCGTGGCAAAACATCTGCCCGTTTTCTACTCCCAGAGGTTTTCTGGCTCAACCCTGAGAGGAGACGCACTCTAAAGCTGTGTGTTAGGGCTCCATAAATAATTGACCTCACAATTCTGATCTCTCTCTCTCTCTCCACTTTACCGGCTCTCTGTTTTATTTTATTGTGTTTGTCCTGCCTGCTATGCCAGCTGAATTATTGCAAGAGGGTTATAGTCCACTCGGGGTATCTGTCTTCTGCTCATGCGCAGCTGCCATGAGCCGAACGTTCTCATTTTGTTCAGCAGTAAACAGTGAGAGGTCCTAATTGCAGGCTCGTTGTAATAGTTCATCAGCTGTGCACACTCCGTCCTTTCTCGATAGATAATAAAGGCGGTCTTGGACTAGCACCTCCTGCAAAAAAAAAACGTAACCGAATAAACAACTGAAAACCGCTGTAGTTTTAAACATTACAAGCTAGTTTGCATGAAAAAAAAACTATCTTTGAGTAACGCTGTAAAACATTTGCAATTGCAGTGTTTAAAATAAAAAATTAAACCGTGCTCAAACAAACAAATCGATTTCTTCCACCGCATTCGTTCTCTCGCGAGCACATCGAATGACGAGGGAGACGAGTTAAGTAATAATCTTCTCGAATTAGCGATGGTCATGCGCAACATATTGGAATATAGAAGAACTAATGCAATTTGTACCAAGTGTCAACGCGGCTGGGATGGATAGAGATGATGTAAAATGGCCTACACGCTAGGATTCCATTTAACAGCGAAACCATGACAAATTGCTTTTGGTTTGCCCAGCTGTGCAAGAGATTAGTGGCGTGAGCCGTGTGTGAGTGAGGCTAAACGAATGGGTGTGAGTGTGCGTGCGTCCGAACTGCCCATTGTGCTTGTGCTCATGCGATCTCGTGCGTCCACGCGCGTGTGAGGGTGCGTTGCGTGTTATATTCACACAGCGTCGCCTTCACTTTGCTACCGTGGTGGTGAATTGCGGTAGTGTAGCGGTTAGCACTAAGCTGCGCTACGAACCTGGCGACCCGGGTTCGATTCCCGCTCCCGCTCACGGCCACCAACAGTGACGATTATCTGAACCGGTCCTGGGCCTCCCCTAGGTCGACTCAGCCTCAAATCTGTTCCTGGTGCGATGTGTAAACATCGCCACTAGGGAGACAAAGGCAGCCCGGGCGTGGTGTTGGCCATACACCGCCTCGTGTGCCGTGCCGGCCTTTATAGGTGCTCGCTAACAGCGCTAGCCCCCACTTCACACAAAAGTATGTTAAGGCTCCACGGGGGATCGTTGTCTCTGTCTTGTGTGTAAAAGTGTGGACCGCACGAATGTGTACCCCCGGCTGATCTCTCGCGAAAGGCTTCTCATTGTGCAGGCAGGGAGGGCGCATGATGTTTCAATTAAAGCTCAAGTTGAGACGTGTTTAGTTTATGTGTGCGCGCGTGTGTGTTGGAGTACGAGTGGGTTTGGCGAGTGCGTTCTTCTCGGGGTGGGGAGGGGAGGGTCTGGGGAGAAAGAAGTCGAGAGCAACATTTTTTGTCGTTGTGTCAACCGAAATTAGTTGGCCGACGTTTTTTTGCGCGGCCAGACGAAGCGTTGAGTCACAGAACGACATTGAGAGCGGTGGCTGCTTAAACGATCGTTTAAATGCGCGCCGCCTCGATGCGATTTAAGCGTTTCGCCGGCTGTGTCTGCACGCAGATGTCAGTCGAGTCTTCCTACAAGCAGCGGTTTTGTTTTTTTAACAATTTTCGCTTCGATAACAGACACACAACGATGTGACGCGGCCTTTCATCCGCTGCCGGATTGAGAATATCCGTTGAGGTTGTTGTTTTTTACGACAAGATAGAAAAGCCACTGCCCAAAATCCTGTTACTTCACGAAATAACAACAACAATAACATCAACAACAACGTAAACCCAAGTGGGATATGCAATGTTGTGATGGGTATTGCGCCGAGCCTTTATCGATCCACTGCTGGATGAAGGTATCCTAATGTTTTGCCGTCACAAGGGTTGCTTGAGCAGTGCGGGCTGGTGAAGACGGGGTGGGTGGGGTGGGTTCTGTTCAGATGTCACTCGCCACTGATGTTAGCCGGGACACGGACTCGAACTCAGCGTCGGCGGGTTTGGTTTGGTGCAATTGCGCGAAACCAAAAGCTTCATTTCGGCGAACCAAACGATCGAGGCCCCCACGTAAAGAGGGGGCGGCTTACGCAACTCCGTGCGCGTTCTTAGCGACGCGCAGTGACCGCTTGTCGAATTCGAGCAAATTGCGCGCGAGAATCGCCACGTGTGCCTGCGCTCGTTTAGTTTGGGCCCCGTTGTAAATCCACAAGAAAGCCCGTGCGCGTTTGACGCGAGCGTCTTCGTTCGAGAACGGATGCTGACACGTGGGGCAATTATCAGGCGCGAGCGATGGCATTAATGCAATTACCGGGCGCTTTTTTGTGCGCGCGCGCACGCACACGCGCACACACACACGCACACGCAGCACACACACGCGCACACACGCGCGCTCACGCACACACATACACACGCGTACACACACTCACACACACACACGCACACACACACTCACACACACACACGCGCGCACACACACACATACGCGCACGCACACACACGAGCACACACACACACCGCAAAAACACTATTAGCACGTGCGCGAGCGCGCTCATCAGCGTGCACACGCATATGCAAATGTAATTCCGGTAACCGTCCACTAATTAAGTTGCTGAAAGTGGTCTTTGAGTGTGAAAGGTGTGTGTGTCAGTGTCTTGTGTTGGGGTATTGTAGCGGTGAGCGAGCAACGCTACGAACCCGGCGACCAGAGTTCGATTTTCTGCTCAAGGTCAACACGAGTGACGATAATATGAACCGTTCCTGGACCTCCTCTAGGGTCGACTCAGCCTCAAATGAGTACCTGGTGCGGTGTGTAAACATCGCCGCTTGCAGAGACAAAGGCGGTCTGGCGTGGTGCTGACCACCCACCCCGTCGTGTGCCGTGCCGACCTTCATAGGCGCTCGCCAACAGCACTTGCGCAGCAGTATTTTGAGGCTATACGGGGGATCTTTGTCGTTGTGTGCTCCACCACATTCCTTGTGCCCGGCCAGTTACATTCATGAGTGTTTATACGCTCATAGACAAAGAATTCGCTTGCTCAACATAATCTCCTGGCAAGTCGAGTGCGGTGGGGTGAATTGTGGGTACTCCACCACTTCCAAGGTGTCTGGCCAGTGTGGAAAAGTAGGCCAAATATCCTTTAAAGCTGCTCTTTAAAACTCCCTACCGACAGCAGTGGCGCGAAAATGCAATTGCATTGCCGCACCTTTATCTTTTGAACGCTATTGCAAACAATTTAATATATGTGCGTTATATTATTTAATAATGTCATACTTTGGTTTTTTCCCAAGTCTGAAATGTAACACTTTGGAGAGGTTAAGCACGCTGGCCTGCCGTAATTTTAGTAACAATCTTGACGCGCCACTGCATATGGTCATGGTAGACTTGTCCAGCCTTAACAGAGCGTGAACATGAAGGAATGGAGGCTCCATGCATTTGTATAAATGGTCCAAATGATTTGTTTCACTCCTGGGATGCTCGTGCGCCATGACTGAGTTGCCTGCGCTTTGTTAGACGATTTGTAAAGCAGCAGACCCGACCCGAGTGTTTGAATAAAGCCTTGGGACCTACACAAGCATTGCTAATAGGATGGGACATAAAAGCTGGAGACAATGCTTAAGGTGAATGGATATAGTGGGCGAACAATGCATTTCGTCACCAAAGTGGGCCTTGTGGGAGGATATTAATTTAATAACCATTCACGTCCACTTAATCAAAATGCACTTGATATTTGCGAGCCGTAATCATATATTGCGCAGTGGAGCGGTGGCTCAGCGGTTAACGCACTGCGCCGTGAATCGAGCAGACCGTGGCTAACATCAGTGGTGAGCGATATCTCAACCTGTCCCAGGTCCTCCCCCACAACCTCCTTCACCAACTTGCACTGACCATCGTGATGAAATATTGTCAAACAACCCCCCTCCCCCACCACTGCCCCATAACCAACTTGCCGTGGGGAGGCCCTCATCCAGAAGTGGATTGACACCAAGCTGCTTGGCATGGACGTTTATAATCGTATTGTCATTGCTTTACATAGGTGCTCACCGATGAATTTCGACTGTTTACGAACGCTGAGCTGAGAAAATAACCCAGCAAGCATTTACATACGTGACAGGACCAAAGGATATTCCAAATATCAGTCCCGCGTGGAAAGGAAAAAGGTCGCAGGGATCGTAGGAGGTAGCAGAAGTCCAGCAATTAAAATATATATATTGTGCCCATTTCTACAGTGAGATTTATGTGGCTCAGAAATGGTAATAATGTTGAGTGTTCTGAAGATGGCATTGCTATGGGTGGACCATTTGCAAGTCACTCTCGCCCATAATATCAACCTATCCAGGACACATGCTGCTGATGAGCCTCAGTGAAGTCAAAACCGGTGCAGTGTTCGCCTATCCTAAACAAATATCGCTGGTAAACGCTGAATAGAAGGCCCATTTGTTGCTGCATTTCTTTACAAATTAACCATTACACTAGTGTATTTGATTCGGTAACGATTCGCAGTGCAATTTGAGAAAATTGCAACTGTGGGAGGGATATCCTGTACGTGCATTATTTTGCTTTCAAAAATTGCCACCAGGTGGCAGACATATGCAATCAAGATGGCGGCGCCCTTGCATGACTGCACATTGCAAAAGCAAAGAGCGGTTTCTTCAAATGTTTCATCTTCTGACATTGACAAATGATTGAAGAACGAAACTGTTTTGTGGTAACAGCTAAATTAATTATGGCAATGTTTTCTGATGGATGTAAAGGGTAAATTAAAAAAAAGGTTGATGACCTTCATATCAGAATATGGTCAGTAAGGCACAATAAACAGACATTGTGTTGGCTTTGTGGTCTCCTGTTAACATATTAGGCACCCCAAGGGCATGTGTTTTTTTTATTCCACTTGTCAAGGGATTATTGAATGAACTCTCCCAACACCTATACCTATGTCCGCTTGTGTGTGCTTCATTCCTACTCATTTATCATTCAAAATCAGCCTCTTAATATGATAAATGTTGGTTGGATTTGAAGCATTAACTGGCCTACAACCAATTCTCACGTCCCTATTGCAGAAGTTTAACCTATTTGTAAAAATCTCCACGATTTATAGCTGTTACCACAGTGCATCTTTATTCTTTAGTAAAAAAAAACCCCTCAAACTGCTCGCCGTCCTTCCTCGTGCGCACCCATGCAAAGGCACCGCCATTTCCCATCTGAATGCATCCGTGATCTGGCAGCAAATTACGGGTAAAGCTTATTGAACGGATATCTAGGTGATGTAATTGTTTGTTTTTAAGTGTTGAAACAATCTCGCACCTTCGTTATTGTAACAATTACGCTGACGCATTGTCATGCTGACCACGATTGCAGGATGCCCAGGAGTAAAGAAGAATGAGTTCGTGACAAGTCTCTTGGATGCTCTCACCACGGACATGGTTAATGCCATCAACTCGAAAACAGCGGGCAGGTAAGGACGTTAGTGCTTGCTTAGAGAATGCAATAAAATATATAAACTGCGAAGGCTACTTTACGACTGCTATTACAAACCCACTGGTTTCATTTTCATTGCTAGAGTTCATAAAGTAAAATTAATTATCCTTGGCTTATACTTTCGGGAATATAACAAAATCACCTGGCATGTGCATAGCCTCGTCAGATCTCAGAAGAGAAGCAGATTCGAGTCTGCAAAATGCTTGCATGGGTCACCATCATGCATGCCTGGTTGTTATAGGCTGCTGCAGGCCTGTGCTATGTGGTGGGCAGTCCAGCAAAATCCCTTGTTGTACTATACTTCCCTTGTTGTACTATACTTCCGCGTTCCCTCATCTAAGCTTGCCACCTTCAACAGCACCGTCCTAGCCAGCATGTTAATGCGTTGGTACAAAGACGACCCTCCTCATTCCACCCGCAAATGGGGAGGTTCTCCTTCAGTAGTGGATTGAGAAAAGGGCTGTGTACGTGTACCTGACTTTCAGAGCGAATAATTAAGATCTCCTAAATTTCAGAGTTAGTACAAAGCCCGACCCTTGCAACTATTCCGTGAAGAAGATGTGGCAAAAAAATAAAACTGCACGGCCACGTTTCTAACCCCGACAGACTGGCGGCTCGTTATGCAGTAAAACAATGTAGGGGAGAGAGAGAAATTTAAAAAAATGTGGCAATTAATCTTGGGCTTAATGTTAGAGGCGAACCCATGCTAAGTATCACCTGGGTGCGAGGGAATTTGTATGGTTGTTACACGCTTTAATGGCCCCATTTTACACTGAACGACATTGATAAATAGGTACAATTATTTTAAATAATACAAATTCGTGCATTAAATGCCTTTGTTTCCAAAGCGAGGTTTGTTTATTCGGGAATTCAATGTGATTAATTTAAAATGTACATTTCATTTCTCCTTATAAACTGGCTAAATGAATTATGCAGGAATGTAAATGCAGCTGACGACAATTGTGGAGAGCTCAGGTTTGGCAGTTACAGACGTTTGGCAAATGTACAGCAGAGAAAATGTTACGTGGAAGGTTTAGCCAAAAGTAAAACGCACTTTCCATTTGGTGTTATATCACGTAAAAATGAGAGAGTATATATGGACAATGTGATTAGGGCAATGCACAACAGACCCAGGGATCTGAGTTTGAATTCCAGCCATGGTTAACATCAGTGGCAAGTCATATCCAAACCTGTCTTAGGCCATCCATCACCCTTTATAAGTATGATCAAACAACCCCCCATGGCCGTTACAGTGTGGGGAGACCATCATCCAGCAGCAGATGACAATTCATATCGTTTGAATATATCTATATTCTCTGCTTGAAAAACAGGATAATAGATAATAATGCACATATTAAGTTTAATATTAAATGGCCGGAAGCACATACATTCTTTATTCACTTACACAAGCACCTCCAATTAGCGCAGTTGACTACGTGCACTGCGAAAGAAGTTCAGCGTACGTACATATAAGCGAAATGATCGTGGATGCAGATTCAATGTAACATTTACACAATAAAACGGTACATGGATAAATTGGCCTTTAGATTTGAAAAGTTGGGAGTGGTCTTTGAAATGGTGCAGCAAAGGGAATGACATTCTGGTCTAAATAGCAGCACAAGTATGAATACACGGTGGACTTGGACAATTAAATACGGAGCTTAGCAATCACCACGCGTTCTCACCGGAAATCAGACGAGAGGCTGCTCGAGGTTTGATGCCATCTTGACAACAGCACTGTGTGGGAGTCCAGCGCTGAGGGATTTGCACTTCACTATATCCCACTCTCCCAGCATGAGCTAGGAGGTGCAGGTATTTTATTGAATGATACTGAGCCTCAAGCACACACAATGTATGTTGTTTAACCGGCTGTGATCTCAAGAGATCAGGATAGCCTAATTTTGCACGAGTGACCTGGGAACGTTAGTATGTCAGTGAGAGGGGGGTGGGGTGATTGCCACTGAGTATCATCCCAATTGAGTAATTTTTGCGGTGCAACTTTCTAATTTGGAAAATATGGACGATGGCATCGGAACAAAATGGCCTACTCTTGGGAATGAGTCAGGGGATCTTTAACGTCCACTGTGAAGCAGGTGGTGCATCGTGTGATTTTTATGGGGCACCGTGGTGCCGTGATGTTAACTACCTTGCCTGATATACAGGAGGTCGTGGGTTCGATCCCAACCTTGACAGCTGTAGTTTAATTTAAGCTTTCGTGACTAGGTAATTTATTTTATACCTACGTGACTTTACCGAAAGAACCAAAGAGTATGTATATTTGGGGTTTGCATGTTCTCCCCATGGTCGCGTGGATTTTTCTCCAGGTCATCTGTTTTTTTCTCTCCACATTTATAATCAACATGCGTTTAAAGTATTTGGCTGCAATACATTTCCACGTGATAAGCCACTTCATTGGGATATCATTTGTGCCGAGGTCGCTTCTAAAAAAAGAGCTATATAGCTCAGTGGGCCTTACCTGGTAAAATAAAAATTGTTTAGTTTAGTTTACATGCTGACCTAGGCCACCATGCAATTTCTCCGTTTATTTTTATCATGGTTGAGACATTTTTTGTATGTATCAAAGTATGAAAAATAAAAATAGGTTATACCGTTTCTGGCAATAAAACAGGTGTTAAGATGTTCAAACACCAAAAAGCTACCTTTGACAAGGAATCAAATCTGCTCTGATATGACAATACATATATTATAAGAGCATGTTTGTTTGCATGTTCACCACAAGTACGTGTGGTTAATGCAGACTTGATTCATTGCAAAAGGTATTTATTCGGTGTTCGGACATCGTAACACCTCCTGTTTTACTGCCAGAAAGGGTAAAACCTATTCATACTTTTCATACTTTATCATGGTTGTTGCACACCGCAGTATTAATCGGGGCAGCCGCTGGATTCGAGCCGCGAACCTCCACAGCAAACGGCGATGGCGCTGTCCCCGGGCTGTGCCACTGCCCCCGCGTTTTGTCAGCAGGTCTCAAGAAGTGACCGTGCGAAGCTCCTAGAAATAAAAACACGGGACGCAAATATTACGGCGCTCTACGTGACGTTTTTTTTTTTTAGAAAGAGGTCACCCGTAACGCATAGATCCGACTTGCTTCTAGTAATAGAATTACTGGGTCATTGTGCACTACGTAGCAATTAAATTAACTTAATGTTTTGTTTTTAATATTTAGCTTGGAACATCCACTCGAGATTGAACATCTCACTTGCAAAGGTGGTCAGGGTAAAACACACACAGATAGTCAATTAATTATAAAGTAACATCCCTGGAAATAAATCATTTAATAATAAACGTGAAAGCAGGCTAGCCTATTTGCACTCTGAAATTTGTATATAAGGACACAGACATATTGTACGTGAGAATTTGTTTAAAAAAAAAATACACGGCTGACCCCAAAATACTACATTACCTTTAAATGCTACACAAATACTAGAGAGTTTAATGTCAAGAGCGAATTCCACGGAACAAGAACATTTGAACATCACATGTACAAATATATGTGAGTTCATCTCTACGCATGAAGGAGAGCGATTGAATGTCAATGATGTACAATAGAGGTGAGATGCACGCTTGATCTGTGTGTAAGTAAACAAAGAAGCTGCCTCGTGACTAGCTGGAGCAAGGTCTTTTTAGACTCTAGGAATGGCAAAGCAGAAGGGGCGACCTCTCATAGGTAAAGAGAGATTGATGGATAGCCATTATAGCGGCAAATTAAAACCATAAAAATAATAACAAAAATAATCATGCAATGTATTTAACCAGGAAAACCTTACTGAGCCTCAATACTCTATTTCAGGCAAGTGTTGCATTTCAATGTTTGGCCAATTACAAGAATAAGTGTTTTATTCTGCGTTCGAGACAATCAGAGTACCCAAACAAAGAGACTTATACGGTGTGGACAACATTATAATTTCCACACAGATGGATTCAATAATCCATTGCTGTAATGTGATCTCCGGAAGCAGCGACACGCAGGAAGAGCAGCGTACATATACGGACACAAGCGCAGGGGCTGTCATGCAATGTGCAACAAACGGAACGGGGCCTCACCCTGCCATTATCCCCCAACTCTTCGTAGCGTGGCGCCCCTCTGGGCCCATGGGTCCCGGCGCAGTTGCACCACCTGCGCTCTCACCTTACGGCTACGGTGCCACGGATTTGTTGCCGCGACTTTCTGACCCTGCTGAAAACGAAACCATAAAGCGCTCGGTGGCTCACCGGATTCCTCCGGCATTAAAATAAAGACGCCGACGATTCTGGTTTTTTTTGCGCACGCCTGCACGCACGCAGGTTCTCTGAGCCCAACCCGAGCCACACGCTGGAGGAGCGCGTGGTGCACTGGTACTTCGGCACGCTGGACCTAGACGAGGACGAGCGCGTGGACCGTCGCGAGAACAAGCCGCTCAAGCGCCTGGCCAAGCGCAAGGGCAAGCCGCGGCGGTGTTCGCGCAAGCTGGTGGAGCACTGCGACCTCAACAGCGACAAGGTCATCTCGCTCGCCGAGATGAAGGGCTGTCTGGGCGTGCGCAGGGACGAAGGTGAGGGACGCCCGGCCAGCGTGTGCGTGCGCGTGTGGTCGGAGGTGCCGAGGTTCACACCGTTTAGTGCTGCGTGGGTGAGATGGTCAGCACACTGGACTTGTGGTCCAGAGGTCGCCCGTTCGATATCCCAATACAACAGTTGAAACTTTTTTGTTTTATATATTTTTATATTTTACCGAGTAAGGCCCACTGAGCTACGTAGCTCTTTGTCAGAAGCGACCTGGCCGCAAATGATAGCTCAGCAAAATGGCTTATCCCGTGGAAATTTATAGCAGCCAGATACTCTAAATGCATGTGGATTCTAAAAATGTAGATGTAAAAACCGGAGGACCCAGAGAAAAATCCACGCGACACGGGGAGAACACGCAAACTCCAAATACAGCAGGCGTCAGGGTCGGGATCGAACCGACGACCTCCTGTGTACCAGGCGAGGTAGTTAACATCTCGCCAACGTGGTGCACATGGGGTATGCATCCTAAATTACCCAGCCGTGTCAAAGGGTACGGCACAGTCGGCAGTTCGCGTGCGTTGGGGTGAAGTCTATTGGTCTGCGGTAAAGCGTGGGAACTCAGGTCTTCTAAGATTCAGATTTGAAGCTTTCGTGACTGCAAGGATTCATACTCTTATGTTTTTTCGGTAAAGTCACGTAGGTAAAAATAAATAATAAAATAGTAAAAATAAAATAATAGAAATAATAATAGAAATACCATTATTAATCACGACGTTTCGGAGGCAACACGAGTCTTCGTCATCAGGTGGGACCGTCACAGCTAGATTTACTGTATCAAGGTGATACATTATTAATATTATTAATTTATTTTATTTATTTATTATTTTTTTCCTACGTGACTTTACCGAAAAAAACCTAAGAGTATGTCTTCTAAGATGTCTGGCCCGGGTGGAAGATTAGGCCAAATACCCTCTTGAGCTTCCCGTATTGGAGGCCCTTGTTGCAGCAGTGGCTCAAACAAGTTATTTCAGGACTGCAACTTTTTATTTACTTTCCAGTTTCCGATATAACGTTTATGTTTTCACTGATAATTTACTGGGACAAAAACAAATCTTCCCTTTTATCAACCGAATGCTGGATGAAAGCAATCCCATGCCATGTCGGGCACGGGAGTTTATTACCATACTTTACCACGCTGGTCAGCGCAGGTTTGGTGAAGGGGAGAGAAGGCAGGACCGGTTCTCATATCACCTCCCACTCAAGTTGAGCTACGAGCGGGAATGAAACTCGGGTCGCCGGTTTCACAGGACCGCGCCATAACTGCTTTGCCACCGTTTGCTAAAATAGCACACGTGACGCTGAAAAGCCCTAATTGACCAAGTACAGCACACAGCGTGAGCAGATAAAGATGAAATGTCAACACGATGAACCCTAAATTATCTCTCTCTTTGTTTTTTATAAACACAGGCTATTCCAGCCATGCGCGCTTGGCTGACAGAAGATTTGGTTCAAATTCTTTCTGTAAGTATTTTGTTTTATCTCTTAGCACGCCGACTCCCCTTCATGCCACAAACCGACCCATTTTCTCATTGCCTGTCCAGCACAAGCAAAATTAAATATTGAGTTAATGCTAATTATCCATCATGCAATGGATATTTATTATTATTTATTTGCAAATTTCTCAGAATCATTATGTTCGGTTTTACCCGATGTCGCAATGTGGCATGGGCCAGTAGAGGAATGGTGGGCCACGTCAACGGTTGCCTTTCGCAGTTCTTAACAAGAGTCCAAAATCACTCATTCCTAGGAGGTGGGACAAGTCACCCCTTGGCACACACCTCTCTCGAACCCATCCACCACCGATTCGAAAGACGGTGCTTTGTTGCGTTTTGGGGCAGTGATTCGATCCAAGTTGTGGGTTCTTGGCTCGAAGGATTTTTTCAGAAGCCCTTTGAGAAGTCTTTAGATTTCTGAGCCACAACACAGGGATCGGCGTTATGTCCCATCGCAGTTCTTCCGTTTCGTGACATGATGCCGACAGCACATTTGGAAGAACAAATTGTGGGAAGAAGATAACAAAAACTGTTTCACAAAATGTAAGAATAGATTTTTTATTTTTAAATCATTGTGGTACATCTCAGCAGCCCGAGGTGCCTACAGGGGGTCGCTTGTCATTAAATAGAACATATGTACGAATGGAAAAACGTATCACCTATTGCACACGCTATTCAATGCCTGTAATGTGAGCATCAGGATTTAAATTAATTCTTGAAGCAAAGCATTGTTCCACCCCCTCCATTTCATCAGTTATTTCATGTGTCTACATTTTGGCTACTCATGCTGACGAGGAAACTAAGCCAGTTTTTCAGCCCCTCGCATTCAATCATTCATTGGTTTCTCGCAGATACACGGCAATGGTTACTTTGCGGCTACGTGAATAGGATCCACAATGCGAACTCCGTTTCTTATTCCTTACACCCAATTATCACAATCCGAAGGGTTTCCATGCAGCGAAGTTGCCGTGCAACCGAAACACATTTGTTTTCTGTGTTTAGTTCGCTTTTTGTGCTTTTTGGGTGTCGAGTTTGTTGTCCTTCCCCCCCGCGCGCCTCCGATTAGCACGGTTGGCTACATGGGAAAGAAGTACGTGCATTTAAAATGTCCGGGTGTTTATAAAACGCGTATTAAAGAACGCTGGGCCAGGCAGCACGCGGCTGAGCCTGGCCCGTGGCAAACGCGACAGGTTTCATTCCTGACAGAGAGCGATGCTGTAAAGTGAGAAGAAAAGCAACACACTTTGTACATTAAAGTTCGGGCCCGGAAATAACAGGAAGGCCCGCATTGCTTTATCTGCGCCACGTCTGCTGATATTTTGATAAAACAAAACAAAAAATGTAAATAAGAAAAGGGGAGGACAAACGATCCTGTTTATTGCCTCCGACCAATCGCGACGCGAGTTCGACACCATGCCCCAAAGTGTCGACGCTGGCGTGTCGTGCGATTAAATAAAATAACAAAAACAACACCGATTGGTATCATGTTTTCGTTAGCCCGCTGTCAGTGCCCGACTATATACGCGCAAGACGCAGCGAGTGTGGCCATTCAAAGAAATGCTGTCTTCTGTTCAAAAGCCAAAGTGGCTTTCCTGTTTCAAACGAGAGTCGAGGGATGGCTCGTGTCCCGCTCGTAGCCCTGAGCGAGTGTTGGAAGTTCCACTGTTTCTACTACCGTTGGGGGCGAGTCCATCGAGAAGATGACCACCGTAGACTTCCTCACAACGAGGTACCACATTTATCGACCCTGGAAGACCGATAGGCTGAGTCAACCCAATCCCGGATTTGCACTCAAAAACCTTCAGATTGTGAGCCTCTAGCTCTGCCCCTGAGCCACCTGTCTTCTGTAGCGAGTAGGAATAGTAATACTGTGTATCTTTCCAAGCACCTGCATATGCATTTGGCCACTACACATTCCTGGGAACCATATTTAATGTGCCTATTGACAGACAGGCTCAGCTCACTGTCAGTGTTTCGGAGGAACCCACACAGGCCCCTAATGCTTTTTTTCCCCCCCACCACCAAAACAAAGGTCTCACCCAGCGAGCCCCTGCACCTGCGCTGGCTCCGCTCGGGCCGAAGCCCCTATCCTGCGAAGGCGACGTTCACAGCGAGGTTATCTCGCCGGCAGCGACGTTTAATTTTGCGCATAGTTTCCGAACAGCCAACGGCATTCGAGAGAGTGGGTTTTTCGGAGTGATTTTTCTGCAAAGCCGAACTGATCATGAAAAGTAACGTGCACAATGCTCCTAGAGAAGAGACGGTATTTCTTTTTTTAAATAGAGCGTACTACTTTTCCAGGATACATGGATAAGAAACGTCATTGCCAAGAAAAAAGTAGGAATTAGAGAAGCACGGATAGATCCACGCTTTGAGTTTCACTGAGCGACAGAAAGAGCAGCACATGCATTCGAAACGTTAAAGGCAACACAGTCAAACTGTTAAAAGCAAGTGGGCTTGAACATCCATGATCTATCCACTGCTGCATGAAGGCATCCCCTAGATGCGACGGTCAACCTTACTCCGGCACGCAAGGTGGTTTCATCGCTCCATCTCCGTGTTAGACGTCCTCTCGCGTGTGCTCCCGTTTGTGCCTGTTAGTGCATCATTAGTCTCGACCACAGTCATCATCCCTTCCAGATAATCGTTAACATTGATTCCGAAGCCTCACGGTTCCTGCATATCATTGAGAATTGCGTGTCCAAGAAGCCATGGTTTTGAGCCCCGTGTTGTTCACATGTATGTGTGTTGGACTTCTTTCGCACCGTACGTAGCCAACATGACCCCATTCCAGCTACTAGAAGCCGCGACATTCACTGCAATATTTATATTTAGAAGATAATAATTGGTGCTTAAATTGAGGCCCTGAATTCCGATAGTGTATGGAATCACGGGGAGGCGGGCAGCAAGCCATTGCACCCTAATAAGTTCAACATACAAACACACATAATGCTAAGCCAAGCAATTTAACTGTCCTATCACTTGACTTGCTCAGTTCTGCAGGACTAAAGGTTTGAAATCAGACACACATAACTGCAAACGTATATACAATGTATAAACTGCTGAAGTGTGGATTGTGGAGTGGGAGGAGATAACTGGTTTCTTGCGGGGGGTCCAGAGACCTTAGAAAGAATTCTAATATTTGTCTATAAACGGGTTCCCAATGGGGTGAGGTGCAGCAACGCAGCAGCGCAGCACAATCTCCCCATTTTCTTGATCATCATCATCATCATCATTTTTTTTTAACCATGAAAGTTTTGAGACGTAAAGAAAAAAAAAACCTCACCTGACACGAGGTGGCCAGGTGGCCGAGAGGTCAGATACGCTGAGTCGGCACCGCTGAGAACCTGTGGTCGATTATCTGGGGCAGCCGCCAGTAATTAGATCGGTTTGTCAAGCGTAGCAGGTTGACGTTTTCAGCCCGGTCACCAATAATAACTGCAAAAAAAACAATCTCCCCCGCCCCCCACTCTCCCACCCCAAAAGGTATATGACAAATACGTTTTTAACTTAATTTGGCTATATTTTAGCTCTAAGAATTAAACTATTGCTTGTACTCTCATGCAATTAACACCGATACGTTGTGATCCAACCTACTAAGTTTTAAGTTAACCAATATATGGGTGTGTACATAAAAAAAAACCCCACACACTTGGGAGTTTTTTTTCAGAAGCTGTTTGGTGAACATCTCTTGCACAGCCATTCACGGACTCATGGGATTGGGCAGCTTCGTGAGATTTCCAAATGGATTCTTTGTTTCTGGTCATGATGCCGGAGAGAACGTTCCCTGGGAATAACGTTTGGCAGAAGACCGACGATTATTATTATTATTGCCGCCTGAGTTTTCGCGGACGTGCCACAAGGCTCTCCCAATTGCGTTTCCCGGTTGTGCCGCGCCGTCTGTCATTCAAACACGACGCCCGACGTTTCGCTCCACGTTCCCGGGAAGCTCCTTCAGGGACTGAACGACCGGCACGCCGAACACCCAGCAGCACAACGCAAAACCGGGCCAGAGAGCTCGGACCTTGTGTGTAGTATTCGTAAAATACCCGACAAACAGGCATTATTAGAGTCGTGTTCAAACCATTTGGCACGGCAGATGTGTGCTGAAATGTTCGGTACGAAGTGCAGCCTTGGGGATTGTGGGAAACCCGATACCTCGAGCCAACCACCTTTTTTTCCTTCTTGCCACAGCTTAGTGACATCTATGCAAAATCGTCGGGAATTAAGCAACATAATTGGTTAGCCGCACCATATCAATCTTATTACTCGAGTGTGATCTAATGAGTTATGCTAATGGTTTTGTCCCAAGGTGACTGTGTTATGCAGTTAAGTTTTTTTTATTAAACTAATTGGACTGCCCGAGACATATTTACTGCTGCTAAACAAACACGCGACACTCAAATGTGTCTTGGGCAACAGTATGAAATATCGCGTTGTCACATTGTCATTACTATCGCATTACTGTTACTTCTACGGTGCATTTCTCACACATGTAGACCAGAGAATCGCCACCATAATAGTGCCCACGTGTACGTGCATTCTGGATGTGAAGCTTTCGTGACTGCAAGGATTCATACTCTTAGGTTTTTTCGGTAAAGTCACGTAGGTAAAACGTAAATAATAAAAGTAAAAGTAATAGAAATAATATTAGAAATAAAATTATAAATCACGACTTTTCGGAGGCAACACAAGTCTCCGTCATCAGGTGGGACCGTCACAGCTAGATTTACCGTATCAAGTGCGTCGTGATTTATAATTTTATTTCTATCATTATTTCTATTATTTTTACTTTTATTATTTATTTTTACCTACGTGACTTTACCGAAAAAACCTAAGAGTATGTACTGCATTGATTTTAACGTCCAGGTTGATCCATGAAATATACCAAAATTATCTGCTATTGTTAGGGGGGGGGAGGCATTACACAGAAATAATTTCACTTGGAAAGCCTCGACTGCATGTCTTCCCAACCAATCTCAATGCGTTAATTTAAACCTCGTAACACATGTGTTCGATACGGGGAGGGGGGCATTGCCTTCACAGTACAGGGCTGAATTTAATTAAGCCAACCCAGGTCCACAACTTGAGAGATCGGTCACGCAACCCGTTGCCCTGCAACTGCATCATCGCTTCCAAGCAACCGGTTGCGAGAGGTTGCGCATGCGGGGACAGACTGTACTTTCCTCTCACCTCCGATGAGTGCGGTTGGCGACGTACGGTGCGAGAGAAGTTCAACATATGTACCATACATGCATTTTTTAAACCTGAGTGGGGAATTTGTGGGTGTGGATCAGCGTACATTCAACTGAAAACAATTATTTTTGACGGCTAACGTTTTGTTTGTTTGTTTTCTGTCTCCACAGTGAGCATGGCATGAACATCTACGAAGAAAAATGGAGTTATAACATCACTATGAAAACAAAAAACAAACAAAAAAAAGTCTTCTCTTTGTCATGATAAATGTACAACTTCCAAAGAAATTATTTGCACTTTTGTAATGCGTAGTTTTGGTTCCTAAAACCCTTGCCAGACCCCTAAGAATGTCCCTGTTATGCTGCCAAATCTAGTTTTCTAAGTTAAATTCAGCCAAGAGTGTAGACTACTGCGGCCTACCGTACTGCCATACGTCTGTGATACGTTATGTTTTCCGTCATTATTTTTGTTATTGTTTTTTTGTATTTTTTGTATCGTATCTTTATTGCCGGTTTTTCATTTTTATTTTACATTCACATACAATGTATGTGATGGCCTTGAAACTTTTCTTCTGAGTTCTGTTCTTTTTTGGAGTGTATACACTAGTTGTTTTTCACAAGTTGTGTTTGTGTTTGAAGGATCTAAGCTGTGTAAATCTTCTTGGTTCATAAAGGGGCTTTTTTATCAATTAACATAAAAACAAATAAAAACATAAAAACCTACTTTGTCGTACTTTTCCTTTATTTTTTTGGCCAATCTTTTTCCTCCTTTTTTTTGCCGAAATGTTGAATCGTTTTCACAAGTTTGGACGTACGGAGCTGCCTTGGTGTAACGGTTATTGCGCGGGGCCCTGCAAGCCCAGAGGTGGTCAGTTCAATTTGCCTCGATGCCATATCCTGGTGTTGCAGTTGAAACAACGGGGTGGAGGTTTCTTACATCTCCCGCGCTGCTTACCACCCAGCAGAATAAATGGGTTCACCAGAGTTCGCCGATCAGCACGTCGTGTGCGGTGATGCAAAGTGTGGGTACTCTTCTTCCGAATCCTCTCTAGCCGGTGTGGAAGAGTAGACCAAATACCCTCCCGTGTAGAGGCCATTCTTCCAGCGAGTGGGGTGAGCAAGCAATTCCAGGGCCGTGCATGTCATTTTTTTTTTTATTTTTACCCAGACACACTGCCACTCGAATTTACAAGTATGTAACGCAATTCTCTCCCAGCGTTTGCTTAAATGTTCAACGGCTCGCACAAGCTCTGGGATAAGCATTTTAAAGTAAAAAAAGAGCGACCTTAAAACGCATTTCGTTTCTTACATGCAGTGGGGGTTCCGTGTTTATTCTTTGAGTTCACCAGAACCGGGCAATGAAAGTCGTGAAATATGGCCCAGGCTACTTAATACACTTTCCAGCAAGCGTCAAGTGTAAGTGTTTCATATGCTTGGTCGTCCGTAAACTGGGGGCTGTTAGTTATGGTCGAGAAGGGCCGAATAAATCAAATGATACGCTACCCTTGCCTCGTGGCTAATAGAATCAAACCCATTCATGGCCTGGGTATTGACACGCTTGCTTCAAGGCTATATTGGAACACAGCAGGCATTTCAGCTAAAAAATAAAGTATTTAAAAAAAAGAAATGTTTCTCAAAATTCACCGTACCCAAAACCATTTAAATCTTGAAACAAACTTTTCTTCCAACATTATTTGTAATTTTATTCTGAAAATCAGAGTAAAAATTAGTCGTAAGTTATTTCTTTCTCAAAATCGCATTGACATCGTACTCATCTATTTCTAGCCCTGAGCTTGTAGTGGAAGTTCCACATTCCTATGCTGGATATTATACATTCTCTTCATAAGTTTCCCACTCCGCGGTTCTTATTTGTTCGAACACGGTGGGATAATTGGCTGTAAACCCATGATGTATACACTTATTTTAGAAGTTGCAGCCCACTGCTGGCCGGATGATGGCATCCCCACATCTTGGTGGTCGAGGGGGTTGTTTGTCCATACTTCCCCATGATGGTCAGTGCGGATGGGTGAAGGTGGGCGGGCAGGACCATTTCAGACATCACTCGCCACTGATGTTCGTCACGGCCAGGAGCCAAACTCAGGTCGCGGGGTCACATCGCAGTGCCACCACCTCCCCACCCCCCCCCCCCTTATTTTATTGTCCATTAAATAAAAAAAGGATTATTTTAATAGAAAAGTGGGTCACTTGCGATGCAATGTGTGGTCATTTTTGGCGGCTCATTATTTCATGCACAAGGCTTGGCCCTGTGAGATGTTTGCTGGTGATTGCAACATCACGACAATCCAGCTATGAGTCAGCTACATCTGCTATAAGCTTTGGAGCGCTGCAAGCACGGCAAAGGCATGCACGGGCTGCCCATGAACTAGCTCCTCGACGCATGAACACAAAAAGAGAACTTTAGACGAAACCGTTTGGCAAGGGGAAGGGGACGAAGTAAAATATGTTGCACGCCGCACATTTGCAAGCAATTCTTTGCACCAATCCCGACATCTGTTAATTGTGTTTTTAAGGAATACAGGCATGCAGCATTTATATGGGTAATGTCGTACGAATGACCCTGTGCAATTTAGAGAGCATATTCCCCACTGTTTTATAAAATTACACCAACTTTCCAAACTCGCCAAGTCAAACACAAATTTGAATCCATAGGTTCTTTAACTCGTGGGGTTATTATGCGTAAATTTTGGTTCATTTTCCATGCTTGTCCCCACAGAAAACTATAAAGGCTGGAAATAATGAACGAAACAATGATTCAAAGAAACACCACGGATAATCACTGATTAAATCGTTTACAAACTACTCCGTTAGTCTTAATGTGATTTTTTATTGTGCATCCATCGCACAAACGATCCGCTATGATTCACAAATAAAGTAACAACATTGGTAAATAGAACAATTGCTCCGCATCTCGGACAAGAATTAGTCGGGTGGTGTACACCTTTAATCCAGCACTGCGGAGGCAGCGAGGGTTGGCGGATCGCACCAGCGCTGTGAAACTCCCTTCCCGTGGGCATCGAGATGCCACATGCCCTGGCTCGCCAAGAGCAACTCTTCCATCTGTGTGGGATTGAATGTTTGCACCCATTGCACGCACAAGTTTACTCAGGGCGCTACGGTTTTCTCCCACACGTGAACACCCATAAAGTGATGAAACATCTTGATATATGGAGGACCGCAGAGCTCAAGCAATTACGGCGCCAGGTCACAACCCTGACCGGCTTTCTTCATTTCTCTGTGGTGCCTCTTCGCCCCTCTGAGTCGTTCCCTCTCTTTGCGAGTCAGCGAAAACTGTACACGTTACAATATTATATTGTTATTATTATTGCTATTATTGTACGTGTGTGTGTGTGTGCGCTTGTATGGAAGAGGTAAGGTCCTTGCAAACAATTTGAATGTTAAAGTTTCATGAAACTGAAAATTATTTGCTTGGAGAAACAGCAACAATAATAATAAAACTAATTTTAAAGCATGAAAACAAATACCAAGGTTGTGAAATTTAAATAAAAACTGGTTTTCCAAAATAATCCAAAAGGGATTTTCTTTGGCAAAACAGACTTAAAGAAAAAAACGTCAAGCATTTTGTTTAAATGTCCTCTATTTATTTAGCAAAAAGAAGAAGAAAAAAGGTCACTGGAGCCAAGCCCAAGTGGAGAAAAATGTAATGTTTAAGTTGTTTTGTTAATTACAATCACTTTGAGATATGTTGAAGCGTACATTTCAATTTACACTGGCGTAATTGGTGTGATTAAAGAGGAGGTGTGGTAAAACGAATAAAAAAATTGAATTAGGTTTTTAGATAAAAAAAAAAATCCACTTAAAATATCTTGGCATCATTTAAACAGACACATTCAAAACTGACGAAAATAGCTTTGAGATTGTAACATTACGTAAACATTACAAATGCAAGCACGGTTGCCAAAACACTTTGTGTCATTGTCTTGTGTGCCAAGTGTGAGTGTGCGTGCAAATTGTGTGTTCATAGTTCGTGCGTGTGTAGTGGAGACGTGACATAATCGCTCGTGCTACAATCCCAGCCACACGAGTTTTGATTCCAAGCCATGCACAACACCAGTGGCAAATGGAATCTGAACCTATGCCTGGGCATCCCCCCAGGTCATCTCAGCCTTAAATTGAGCGACTGGGTTACAGCGTGCCAACATCAGGGCTAGAGAGACAAAGGTGGCCAGCTCGTGGTCCTGGTTACAGCACAGTACCCTCCTTAGTGCCACGCCAGCTATCCCGTGGCTAAATATCCTCGATTTAGATTTACAATCGTTGCTCTTCAAACAGAACCATACAATGAAGAAATAGAAGATGTGCCGTGCTGGCCTTAATAGGTGATCGCAAACAGCACTTTTTCCCAACAGTCTGCTTGGATAAACATTGGATCTTTCCCATTCGCGTGCATGAACGCCTACACGCGTGCGTGCGTGCGTGTGCATTAGCAATATATTAACATCGGTGTGGTGAACACTGTGTAAAATTTCCCCGAAAAAAAACTCATTACAGAATAACCAGTGAGCAGCAGTTACACCAATTAAAAGTATAATTTACATGGAGAATTAAAGAGCAACGCTGAAACATTCGCCACTACGCACGCGGCTGGTGCTAATAACTTCATAAACGAAGGGGGGCAGCAATCAATCCAATTACCGCCGCCAACTAAAAGGGGGAGTTGATTTTTTTTCTTCTAGAAGCGGTGAAATGTAAACACGAAAAAAAGTGTAATTATTGTCAAGCTTGGTCATTTTAACCCCACAGCCAGAGCTGCGCTAACAAGCATTCATTTCAAACATTTGCAAATCTCCCCCCTTCCACCTTCCTCACTACTCCATCACCACTGCACCCCCACTTCTCTACCCCCCGCCCCCCAATAAAAATAACAGAAAAACCTCCCTTTAAACATGCCCCAGAGAGGTGGTGTTGGCAGGAGTCCCAGTTAAATATCACCGTGCTCAGAAGCGGGCTCTGCTCAGTTCGAAACAAATGCAGACTGTTCCAAGAGACTGCTTGGGTCTCAAATTAGCTGCATTAGTTTGATGTCAGAATGAGGTAAATATTTTTCCAAAAGCCCAAGCGGTCATTTTGGCACGTGAGGGTTTTTTTTTTAACGGAGACTTTGGCTTTGACTGAGTTTGCTTAAGCAACCGCACTGTCAACAAGCAAAACAAGCCCCACAAACTCAACCCTGTCGGTGTTTGATAGCGTGTGATGATTATCGCATCCTTGTGGTTAGCCGTGGTCAATCCGAGCCGTCACCATCTCTCACGATCTTCCGGTGTAATAATCCATCTAGCACTCCCAGCACAAGCTGCATTAATCGCTCCATCTCCCTCGGGGGATGTCCATCTCCTCGGTTTGGACGGAAGTAATTTTAAGGGACTTCAGATGTAGTTCTACGATATACACTCCCGTGGGCTGTTCTCTAATACGAAGGGTTGCACTGCACGGGGAGAGATAAAGATACATTATCTCAAAACTTAATGCATATAGCACTATTGGGATAAAGTTGGAGAATAAGATACAAAAAACATCAACGTACATGCTTAAAATGTTTTCGTTTCTAAACAATTTTTACTAGATTTGTTCATGACGAGCAGTAACGGTGATACTTTTGCATTACCTGTGCAAGAAGCCATCTTTGAGGGAAACGTAGATGACACAAGCTCACGGCTCTGAATGTGCAGATATTTGGACAATGGGTGTAAGCAATAATCTCAATGATTACCCAAATATGAACTATGAACCACCCCCCCGAGGGATATTTTCCACCTATAAGGGCATCAGGTGAGGAAAAAGGGCAGCAGCATTCAAAAAAAAGTTCAAGGCAGTCTCTGAATGTAAACCTTTTTGCTCGATTGTGGTGGCGCCGAGTGCGGCAGCGAGGAGATGCGATGCCCCTCGCTTAGGGCGCTCTCAAATGCGCTTCCGCGGCCGTCTGGAACGTTCTTCTTTCCGATGTTAGGGAAGCCACTGGAGCGACGCACTTAAAATCATCTAGATTGACGAAATAATTGAGTTAGAACTGTTTTCCGTGTGTGTTTGTTGGTTTGTTGTCCTTCCCCGGCACCTCGGATTAGCACGGTTAGCTACGTGCCGTGCGAAAAAAGTTCGACATACATACACACACACGTACATGCTGAGCAGTGTGAGGGAAGAAGCAGAGAGAGAGAGAGAAGCGTTGTGACCTGCGGTCGGCGCAGTATAGAGGAGACAAAACATCATTGTCGTAAGCCTACAGTAGTTATATCGCCATGGCTACGTGCCACGTGTTCCCTACTCCAGTCTAGCAGCGACCCAGAAATGAAATCCCATCAAGATTACACCGCTGCCTAGCGTTATATCGAAGCACCTTCGATTTGCACGGTTCAAACAGCGGTACATATTCACATCGTGCAAATGATCCTTATACTCTTAGGTTTTTCAATAAAGTCACGTAGGAAAAATAAATAAATAATTTTACTTGAGACAGTAAATCTAGCTGTGACGGTCTCACCTGATGACGGAGACTTGTGTTGCCTCCGAAAAGTCGTGATTTATTTATTTTATTTCTATTATAATTTCAATTCTATACTTTTTTTTATTTTTTACCTACGTGACTTTACCGAAAAACCTAAGAGTATTAATCCTTGCAGTCACGAAAGCTTCAAATCTAGAATGATCCTTATATTTTTTTTCTGGGACACTATTTTTTCCAGGGGTGTACTCAACTCCGCGACTGGGGTACCAATCAATCCGAAATCAGTGCCACTCCGCGATGTCGAAACGCAGCGAGGACGATTGCGCTGAAACCCTGAACGCTCGCACGCACAAGTTGAACGGGTGGGATCTTGGGGATCGGGAATCCGGGCCATGATCTGCCTTTCTCGGTGCTCTCGATGAGATCGAGGACTTCAAAAGGACTTTCGAATCCAACTTCATCGCGACTAGCTGGGAGAAGCACATCCTCGCCAAGCATTAGCATACAAAAATCCGTTATCGATAAATTCAACTTTGAATAATGCATCGTGTGCAGCTCGTCGAGATGAGTCGATTGCCGCATCGCCGACCATCAACAGACTAAAAATGACTGACTCACGGGGACATTATGCAAGAGCCGGGGTACTATGGATACCCCGGGGTACCGCCATAATGTTCAAATGTCTGTTAAGCCAAATTTAGTTGATTGGGGCAGCCCTGCAATATCCGACTCAAGCCACTGCTGGTAGAATAGCCCCGACTCGGGGAAGCTCCAGATAGCCCCTTTCGTGGCCGCGTCTAAAGGCAATGTCCAAACAACGAGTATTCGAATGTGCGTTCAGCAACACAAAGCACACACGGACAAAAACAACAATCCGATCATATTTGCCGTTATCAAAGTGGCGAAGTATGGTCAAGCAAACTCTCTGATTGACATGGCGTGGGGAAGCCTGCATAGAGCAGTGGATTGACAGAGGGTTGTAAATAAATTGACTGCCAGTTTTTACATGTACATTGTATCACGGAAATAATTCGCACGCACAGAATAACGATAAGAACGTAATGTTCATGTTCTGAATACATTTAATTTAACTGATTTTTGGGAGTAAATTATTAATAAATCTGCATCTTTGCGGCACGTAAATGTTCATCTTTAACACGCGCAACTTTGTGGAACTCCGAAATCCCCAACAACAACAACAACATTGGCCACTTACATCAATGTTGTTACAATAATTGTAACATTACAGTAGAGTTTGCTTGTTTAAGCAAATGTTCCCTGATAAATATTGGACTGAAGAGACAATTGGCTGCCTGATGGACTCAAACGCATTATTTATTTGTGCTGCGAAGACACAGCATTGAGTTCTGCTTCCATGTACAGTCGATTTTGTTTCTCTCCAGTATTTCGACAATGTATTTTATAGTTGCTTGTTGTCGTACAATAACTCAAAGAGTCTGTGTTTTTTTCAAATCCCCAATTACCCACGATAGGACACAGGACACAGCGACAGAACTGAAGATGCACTATTTCATCCCCCTGCGAGTAGTCCCAGGGAAAGAAAAAAAAACTGCCTCGTGAATGGGTGTCAAGATTAGTACACAAACGCCAGAGGGGTTTTCATTAAGGAATAAAACCATTGGCCCTCAAAGAAATAGGACTTAGCAACAGCTGCGCCAGGAGGCTGGAGTGTCACATACTCTAACGGCCCACAGGTGCCTAATCCCCTACGCAAACAGGCAAACAGGATACCCAACCTAATCCAAATTAATCTCCCTCCCTTTAAACGTCGCAGAAGCCCACAGAGGCGACACATCGCAAGCTGCGAAGAAAGCCCGTTCATTAACGTTCGGCAGGAGTCCTGAGAAAAGATGAATTATTTGTACAAGTGTAACCCTACGGGGAGCCCCCCCCCCGGCCCGTCGAGCCATACTTCACCACGCTGGTCACAGCGTGTTGGTGAACGTGGGCAGCGACCGGTGGTGGCAGTCTTAATGCAGTGCAACAGATTGATGCCGCTGCCTTGCCCTCTGCTGCCCACAGCGTGGCCATGGAGTAGCAGCCCACAGCCCCGCGTTTTGGGGGGCGGGGGGGGGGGTTGGCGTTGTGATCGCTCATCCAAGCAGCTATCCAGGGTCAGCTCATCAGCTTTACAGACTTAAGCAAATTTAAAAAAGTGCAGTGTTCGTGAAGCACTTTTAACTTCGTAGATGAGTCCCGGGGGGCGGGGGGGGGGGGCAAAGCCGATCCAGAGTCTGGTTAATATAACTCAGGAAGGCCAAAAGGCCGACAGAATAATGTATAATCTATTTTAATGTGGATATACGCGATGGGAGGTGGTTGATTTAATGTTATGTCTACAGAGATTGTAGTCTGTGAAACTTATGCTTACATTTTACAACCTACAGAAGTTTAATGACCCACATTAATATGTGTATTTTAACAGGTTATAAATATACTGAACATGTATAGGTAGACTGTGGAAAGGATGGGTATGGATAAAAAAGTAAATTTATGTTATGCATGCTTAGTCTTTTTCTAAAATGTATTCCAGTTATGCTATGATCATCAATCATCATAAGATGAAGACATGCCTCAAGTATGTGTAACTTTCACAAAGCGGTCCATCACCTCACAAGAGAGAACAGCTAGCGAAAGCAGCTCTCTCAGAACTATTTCTGAATTTCGTTTAAAGCGACCTCTTATCACACTTGGGGGTCGTGTACTTTCCCGTGCTCCCTGCGATAGATATATATTATTGAATGCTGGATTTTTTGGGGGGAGCAAATTGAGTGAAAGCCCAAACTGAATGTGACGGGGGTAGAGGGCTTCATGTGTGCAGTCACTGGTGACAGGGGTTGAGACCATCACCAACTCGATGCCCAGATGGCTGTCCACATTTAAACCCAGGCACTCAGCAAGTACTGGCTTCAATGCTCTGACTCTTGGTCTACGAACTCACCTCAATCATTTAACTCTTTACAAACAGGCGAGTGTATAGTGCACGACGCAATGCATTGACACAGCTGCAAGACTTGATTTAGACAGTAAAGCTGTCTTCTTGGTTCTTTCGGTAAAGTCACGTAGAAGGGAAATAATAAAATAATAAAAATAAAACATAAACATTATTTTATTATATTTTATTTTTATAAACATAATAAAATAATTGTATGTTTTCTTTTTATTATTTTATTATTTCCCTTCTACGTGACTTTACCGAAAGAACCAAGAAGATGAATCCCTGCAGTCACGAAAGCTTTAAATCGAAAAGTAAAGCTGTGTTCATTGACATTTAGGCTGCCTCTCCTCACGTTGTTTCTTCTTCAATTGTATTTTCTCTCCCGTCAGCTCAAGAGCGACGATCGGGTCGAACGAACTCATTCCATCTTCCTCTGGTCTTTACCAGCTTCACGAATCTGTTTTTCCACCTGAACTCCCGCCCCCCCCCCCCCCCATATTTATTACACAATCCATCACCCCCCCCCCCCCCCAAGGCCTTCTGAGAGTGCATCATCTCAGCAGAATTGATTCAGGGCAAGCAAACGCTCCACTGGATACTTTGCCAGCCTTTTGCTTGCAGTCACACTCGCTCGCTTTCGTTCAATGCCCGTATTTATTGCACCGATCCATCTCATTCGTTGCCTCCCCCCCCCTGCTCCCGTGTCTTTTTTTTACTCGATCGTGGATTGGCGATGCACCTCTCTGTAATTTATCTTACTTTTCAGAAACACTGACGATGGGCCTTCAACAACAACAACAACAAAATAATATGCCCGTGATCAATTCACTCAGCAAGCGCCCAACACTGTCGCGCCTTTGAAGCTAAGCAGCGTTTAAGTCGGGACTGTGCTTGGGATGGGCAACCGCCATTGTGTAGGAGGCAGGTGCATTGTGGGCAGTAGAGGCCGCTGCAGATAAATCCGTTGTTGTATTGTACCCCCACCCCACTCCTCTCCACCTTCATCGACCCGCGTAAAGTATGGCGAATTACCCCCACAGCGTACACTGCATGGGTCAGGCTCATCATTTAGCTAGTTCACAACAGGCTCTGCATAACATTGTATCGATGTTATACATGCATCTCAGTTTCCTTAAGCTTGCGATGCTTTGCACGATTTTCAATGCATATCTGTTGTATGTACTGGGTTAACGTCATTCTCCCAACCACGAGAGGCCACGATGTTCACCAGACGGTTAAGTTTTTTTTTTATATAAATATATTATCTGAGCACAGGCAATGAATCCCAAAACAAAAGGCGACCAGTAAGAAACAGCACTAAATTGTATCAGATAACAGTTGCATCTATTCCTGCATAAAATCACCAACGTGAGTTGCAACAACAGGGCTGGATTAAGATTTTGAGTGGCCTCAGGCTATTAGGAGAGGATGACCTCAGTATGTATTACATATTATTGTAAAACAAAAACATTGTCATCAACAATATGCACGTATTTATCTCTGTAAAATTATCAACATGTGTTCGAGTCGTAGGGAATTCATCAAACATAAATCGCTCACTGCACTCATTTCTTGAAACAAACAACATTTTATGGTCCTAGCTTTAGCTATTAGAAAAGTCATGGATGATGTCATCGTAATTCTGACGGCCACTTGAACGTAGAACGGAGGGCCTAAAGGTGGGCCGACAAACTAGAGGGCCCTAAGGCCTTGTTAGTCTATGGGTGAATCAGGCCCTGTGCAACAACCTCCTTCAATTGCAAGGGGGCAAACGGTTTGTGACACCCTTAGTAGCATCGGAAGCGAGTTATTAAATGAACATCAATCGCATACGAAGCTTTGCGCTTACACAACACCAGACAAATCGCTTTTTTTTAGTGTGAGCCTTTCTTTCCTCCCTCCATCCCACCCACAAGTGTTAAATTAAACTCTGCGTGCGCGTGTGTGGTCACCTAATTGACCACACACGCACTTGCGGAGATCTAAGGAGGGTTGCTGGTGGGGCGTGGGTGGGAGAAGATTGGTGAAGGGGGGCTGAGTGGGGGGGGGATTGAATCAACATGAGAAGTGATTAATCTTCCCGGAAGGGCAAGGCAACAGCAACGATGGGGTGAAGAGAGAGGGGTGCTAGAAATAGAGAGATAAAAGTGGAAAAGGCTATGTTTGCCAAAGTTCTTGATAGGCTTATTCCTTGCGTCTCTGACGGCTCTGCTCACAGAGTGAAGCCGTCATGTGGATTGAGCTCTGTCCCCCCCACCACACACACAGTGGCATATCAGGGGATTATTATTAAGTGGAGAAAGTGTGGGATTGTGAGGAGTGGGTGGAAGGGCTGAGCACGAGAAAACTTGCCTGTGTGGTTGGGGAGGGTACAAGAGGCATGTGGGAACACTTGGAAAGTCAGAGCAATGTTTCTTGTTTTGAATCTGACTATCAATATTCTGGAAAACATTTTTTTTTCCTTCGAAGGGGGGCAACTGCTGAATGAAGTGTAAATGTTGTTGACACCACCCTCCCAAATGGTGAGGGTTTAAGATCAATCCTGGAGGATGGTGCTCGTGAAGGTGAAGTGGCAGCCCCATGCATTGCCTCGCTCGTGCCACTGCTGGCGGAAGGGCCTCCACACGAGGCATCGGAGGAGAGCCCCCAATCTTGGGCTATTAAAGCGAAGCTCTTGCAAGCTGGCCAGATGTCTTGAAGGAGGCTTGAGTCGCCGCGCTTCGTCACACCGCGCGCGGCAGGCACCTTGACGAACAGCGGTGTGCGCATTCGCAACGCCGTGCGGATGGAGGCGGGCGCCACTTAAGAAGCTTTCGCCGTTGTTTCAAATGACGTCGCTGCGAGATCGAGCAGAACTGGCGATTTCTGGATTGCAGGTCGCACAACGGCAGCATCCGTAGACAGTTGGATATTTAATGTCATGTTTTTTTTGGATATTGTTGCGTGGCTTTGGTGCTTCCTAAACCACAAAGCAGATAGCACCGTCTCTCAGAAACACATTCACGCCTTAAATCTTGACTGAAAGCTTTCGTGACTGATTTTAGCAGCTTCCCCCCCCTCTGTTTTCCTCCTGATGGCCATCGCTTGTGTTGTGATCGAAACGTCGTAGTTTTTGATTTCTTTCATTTTTATTAATTTGAACCTATCTACGTGACTTTACCGAAAGACCCACAGAACATATTCACGCCTTACTCATTAATTGGCTTCCCAAAATAAGTCAGGGCGGCAAATGCTGGTTCGTGAGCACCTGTTAAGGATCGCATGCCGCGACGAGAGGGTTGACACCAGCACCAAGCCCAGACGCTGTAGACTCTATATGCGAATTGCTTATGTGGACTCACTTCTCTGTTGTGTGCTATTTGTTTAAGCAGAGTTGAACGCCTATGCTCCTCACTACGACCCACCTGCATTGACCAAATAACCTCCACAAACTGCACAGCTTCGGGAGACCTCCATCCGGCAGCGGACTGACGACAGGGCCGTGAATCGCCTTGAGAAGAGAAATGCTCCAAACGAGAGGAGACCTATGACCACGTCGAGAAACTGATGCTGTGCATTATGGTCAATAAATAAAACCCAACTGTGATCGTGGGCTGAGTCGACCTAGAGGGAAGGCCCATTCCTTGTTCAGATATAATTGTCACTGCTTGTTGGCCGTGAGTGGGAAATGAACCACACGTTACCTTTGGCGTGTGGTGGTTGGCACGGGACATGGTGCAATTGAATGGGGCCCTCTGTCCAATATCACCCCTCTTTGTACCTCGGCGCCTGGGTCTCTTGGCTCATGGGCATCGCTTGCACACTGGTGAGCTATGCCACACAGACACACCTCCATGAGTTCACACACAGCTTGATGCATTCAACAAGCATGCATTGCATCCTCCGGGTGCAAAATGGATCACACGAGTGCAAATTTAAACACTTCTCAAATACATAATTAAATATGCCGTGCCTTCTTCCGCGATCCCCTGCATGATAAATACTTGAATACACATCATTGACTGTTTCAATTCGCACACGCGTGCAAAAATACATCGTTTTCATTAAGCGAGGAGACTTTTGCACGAGGATGATGTGGACACACTTACATGCAAAGGCACAGATCGCCCGCAGAGACAAGCAGAATGGGAGGATGGGGCAAGCGCGTTTAGCGAGCACCTCTTAAGCCCTGACAGGGCGCACAAGAGGATGGTGCACTCAGCATTTTGCCTATGTGTCCCCAGTGCTGGTGTCTGGGCATGACTTTCATGCTGAGCATGCCTATGGACATCACCTGCCAATGACGTTACCCAGGCGTGGTGGGGAACCGAACTCAGGTTACTGGGTTCGTAGCATGGCGCACGAACCGTTATAGAGACAAATATAAAGATCCCCCGTATAAACATTTCAGGCTGTTGGGACAAGTGCTGTGCGTGAGCAAATATTACGCCCGGCACAGTGCTCGAGAGAGATTGATGCGACCAGCATCACAGCACCGCATCCTTGGCTCCGTTGTCTCTTGAGTGCTAACGTTTACACATCACACCAGGTACTCATTTGAGGCTGAGTCAACATAGGGGAGGCCCCGGACATGTTCGGATATCACCCGCCACTGATGTTATCCAGCTGCGGCCGTAAACTAAACGCGGGATGCCGGGTGTGCAGCGTGGCGTGCTCACCACTGTGGCATCGTTCCCCGCAACACGCACACACAAGATAGTGGAAATATGATGTACTAAAACCTCGTGGTTGCTACTGGAGGTGTTGACAGCACTTCAAGGTGTGGCGGACTTAAAAGAGGTGGTGCGTGTGCTATCGGATGTCTTGCTGAACTGCGCTGGCACATTGTTCGGATTCCTCCGTCCAGGTTTTGACCAGATGGATGTTGAGAATTCACAACCGAGAGCGCCTCGTTATGCGGATGGGTGGTGTGGCGCGGTGGGTGCTTGGCGGTCCTTGCAATGTGGGTGTGGGTGGGGGTGTGGTGGCTCAGTAGAAATGCTGCTCCATTGGCGGTTCTGAGCAGTAATTATTTTAGGTGGCCTCTCTTTCAATGTGTAAAGTCCTAATCATATTACAGGTGTATGCGTATGAATGTTTAACTTATTTTGCACCGTAAGTAACCAACCGCGCTAATCGGAGGTGCGGGGGAAGGACAACAAACTAAACACAAAAGGCAGTTCTAAAGAGATTTCAATCTAGATTTAAAAGTACGTAGCTCCAGTTGCTTCCTTACATCAGAAGGAAGAGCGTTCCAGACGGCCGCAGAAGCACATCTTACTGATAGGAACCTCCTGGTTACACCAGCCCACAGGGGATTATTGTGTCCGTCCGTCCATCGTGCATCCAAAAATGGGAGGGGTGGAGAGGGGAGGGTGGTGAGGGGCTGGGTGGGGAGGGTGGGGCTATGTGGGGGGTGGGAAGGGTGGCGCTGGGTGGGGAGGGGAGGGGCTGGTCACCCCGTGGTGCCCTTATAAAACTCAACGTTGAACCTACTCACGCCGGCTTGTGCCCGCCCTCACAGTCGGGCATATTTGCGGAATACACCACGCCGCCGTTGACCCTGGCCATTGACCGAGTAACCCAACGTTCTTACCAGCTCCCTCCGCAGGAGGAATGTGTTAAAGTGTGCGATGCAGTTGCCATTTTTGTAGCCAAAAGCTGCTGCGAGGATGACCAGGGATGACCGGGGCTCTGTTCTTGGGATCTGTGGGATTTATCGTGAGGTCTTGGGCATGAGATGGTTCATCGTACACATTTTTAATTTGCGATGGGCCTTTTGTACAGTCGTTAGGTTTACTCCACTTCAAACCCGAGGTTGATTCTTGCCCATGGCAAGTTGTATCTGAACCAGTCTTGGCCGACCTTCACCCATCCACACAGACCAGCGTGGTGAAGTATGGTTACACAACCGCTATAGCCAATACGTCATGAAGATAATAAGGGCTGGGCCGGTAGCTACTCCATAATATATTTGAGCAGCGAAAGGAATGATTGTACTCATATTTATTTTTCCACTTGCTAACAGACAGCATTGTATTTTGTTCAGTCAAACAAGTTAAGGACTGTATATCATGAGTGAGACGTCCAGCGAGATTTAGTATCGCGTTTGCTACAGAAACCTGGATAATTTGACTTACATTTGACAGCTAATATAACACACACACACACACAGTTTGTATATTAACAGCCGTATCTCAAGCCAGTGCCAGACGAACATCTCTATCATGCTGTGTAGGCTATGGGGAATATTTAACCATACTTCACCACACTGCTCAGTGGGGTTTGGTGCGGGTGGGGAGGATCGACGTGGGAGCATCGAAGTACCGTACCAAGAAATAAAAAAACATTTTTTGCTGAAGTGAAGATAAGAGGTGAAAGTTTTTTGGAATTCAGCAAGGTTACACGAACTTCGGGTGGGGGGGGGGGTGGAAGAGACGAGATTACAACTGGGAAAAAAGAACGCACATCACATCACATGGCACTATTTGCAACGGTGGAAGAGTCAAGGGAGGTCAGTGGCGGAGGGGTGGGGATGGATGGGGGGGGGTGGAGACGGAGCTTGAGCGATACATTGGGGACAAAGGGGGAATGACGAGGTAGGTCAACTGAGTTCTCCAGAAAACGCTTACAGTGGGGGGACTCCTTGTGCCAATACCCAACGAGGAACGAGCGGCTCAGGATTGATAGCCTTGCCCCAAATTGCGCAAAAGACCATCTCAAGTTCGCCGAGATCCTAATGTCTCTCCTTTCAAGATCAGTGGCCACGTTTTTTTTTAATTGTTCAGTTTTGGGTTTCGTTAAACACACCGTAAATCTAGACACGCACGCCCAATCACGTTGGAACTGGCAAATATAATTCGTAATTCAAATAAAATATTTACGTTGTTGCTTTTGATTAGTAGCTGCTTGTCCATGATGCTGGCACGGCGGTGTTATGGTCATCACGCTGGATTTGTAATCCAGAGGTCCACGGCTCAATTCGAGCTCGACCCGCGGCAGTTGAAACACCGTGACAATCATATCGGGCTCCTCACCTTTGGCCGCCCAGCGCTATTATTTGGTACACCTCTGTAAGCAGATCTGCAGCCTGCATGTAGTGTTTTCTCTGTGATGATCAATTTCTTGCAACGTGCTTTGTTTTTCCTCGTTATTTATGTAATCATCTTTTTGTGTTGATTTGCTAAGTAGTTGTTGTTGTATCATCTGTGTAAGGGACTGGATAATTCACGTGCTGGGTTGTGGGATGCAATTGCATGAATGCCGCTCTATAAAATGAAATTATTATTATTATTTTAGAAACACTCTCTGATTATTTCTCACCGAAAGAACCAGAGCGTATGGATTCCTGCAGACACGAAAGCTTCAAATCAATTTTAGATACTTCAACTTCTTCCAAAAATGTTTTGGCCACCGTGGAAAAGGAGGCCAAATACCCATGAGTTGGGCTTTCCGGAGTTCCCTCTGGCATCGTGAGCAAGCCAAGGCCGTAGCCACGGAGTCAACATTGGGGGGGACCAAATCTTCCAGGGTGTCTGGGGGTCCCACCCAGAAAAATATCTACATTTTAAAACTAATTTCCTGTCTAAAATAAAAAAATCACTAACACATGGGATGGACTTTTTATTTATTTGTTACAATGTCTAATAGTGTATTGCATTACATTGCTCTGTTTTTACTGTTTTTACCAATTCTTGTGTCATTGTATGTAATGGCAGAGGTTAGGGATTAATAAAGTACAACCATAACCACAATCGTACGAACAGAAATCTATGCATTGCTTTATACGAAGACAAGTCCAGATATTGTGGCCAAGGTTTGGCAAATTGTTGTTTTAATTTACATAGCATAGACATTTTTTTTATAGCAATTTATTGGGGGGGGGACATTTTGAGCATATTTGAATAATATATATATAATTACGGCCTTGGAGCAAGCAATCGCAGCGCTGCACCTTCATCACGTGACCTCTGTAACCACATCGGGTTGCCTTTGTCTCCCCAGTGCTGATGTTTTACACACTGCACCAGGTACTCAGTTACGGCTGCGTCGATATAGGGAAAGTCTAAAATTGGGTTATGATATCACTCACCACTGACATTGGCTATGATCTGGACGCCAACTAGATTAACGGGTTCGCAGAACAGTGTGCTTACCATGACGTCACTGCTCACCTGCAAATACGCAAAAAAACACATTACATTTACTGTGCAAGATAAGTAGCCACTTAAGGCTTCAATTTGCAGCCCAAACATGGAACGAACACAACCCAGGTCAGCCCGACAGCTCTTGCATCGCGTCACGTGTCTCCAGTGCAGATAATTGAATGATTGATCGTGTTCCACGCAATGCACATTCATCTATTGGACACAGCTGACAACGTGGGGCGAGACGTTCTCTGGAGAAAAGACAAGCTGCGTGGCTCGCCTTTGGCGTTGCCACCTGCCCTGATTTTCCCAAGATGGTCCTCATATCGAGGGAAGCTTGTCCTGGAAAAAAAATCTGTACGTCTTTTTTTTTTCGTGTAATAATCCACTCATCGAGACGATGCGTTTACATGTAGTCCTCATCCCCCCGGCTCTCTTCTTGCATTGTGCGACATTCGTCTTCCCGTGATACGCTCCGTTTGTTTTTATGCACCTCGGAGGTGGCAAGCCTGCTTACTCCCCTAGCTGGCTGACGCAGGATGGCGAACCACCGCGTCGCTTACGCGCCGTGGCTCCTTTCTGGGCCCACGAATTTACTCCTTGGCTGGCCAGAAATACCTTCTGTGGCAATGCCCCCTGCTGGATCATGGTTTTATCTACATCAACTGCCAGTAATTAAGAAACATACTGTACTCGCCATTAATTGTAATAAACAACCGCACGTCGGGCGTAATAAGTGAGGGATCGGCAGACGACCGATTACTGCGCATGGAGTATTCTGCATGCCCGTGATTGACAACCTTTTATGCGGGGGCTTACGCACACGTTGGGTTCTTATTTTGTATATATGTCCCCCCGGCAGCTAAAAGACTGATAATAACTCCGTAAAAATATTTGACAACCCCAATATACCGCATTTGCAAAATTCACAAGTAAGACGGAACTGTAACGGTTCCAAATAAAAAATGTTTTTTTTGGAAGCTGGCATTATAAATAGGTCTTTGGATGTTGTACGTGGATATATATATACAGCACAGCGCGTACGTATTTTAGTGCAGAGAAGTATCCCGCGTAATATGCCAAAAGCAATAAATCAGCCGCTGAGAAAATATAAAAGAATACTCGCGATTATTTTTTTTTTAACCGGGCCCCATCTCAAGCAAGCACAGAGCTGAGGTTTAGTCCTAAGCTGTCACACCGGTGCTCGGCAAAAAACCAAAACAATTCTGAGCAGCTCTCCTGCCACATTGGCAGTGTGCACAAATATTATTTGGCAAATTACATTTTTTGTCCCCCCACCGGCAAAATAATTGCATGGAACAAAAAAAATGAATAACATTTTTTCTTAGCGTTCACTTAATTTCGTGGATTATTTTCGGTAAGCTGTCAAAATATTACAATAAAGTATGTCACAAATAAAATATATGGACACTGCTTCGGTTGTGTGCGATTTTCATTCTTTTTCACGACCATACCATTTTTAAATGAGGTGATTTTTAAAATGCATTTATTTGTTTTTGTTATAAGTGAATGGTTTAAATTTTTTTTACGTTATTTTGCGTTTTGCAAATACATTTTATCCCAATCGTTTGTCGCAGTGAATTACCTTGTGTTAAAGAATGGTCCACGGAATGGGATATCACAGAACTGCTTCTGAAAACCATTTAACTGACCCCCTTTTCCACTCTGGGATCGGGGGGGGGTAACTCTTTTCCACCCATCTTGCTATAGAGAGGAATGTCCATCACATGGCAGCCAAACTGATATCTTTAATTCTCTGAGCGAGAATATTGACAAATTAAGTGAGAAACAATTTTACTCCCACAGTTTTGTGCAGTCATTGGTGACCCACGTTGAGACGACTAACCCCCAATTCTTGAGAACCTGACGTGATCATGTGCTGCAGGCTCAGCGCCCTGTGACATTTTTTTTCTCTCACCGTTGTTATATACAGTTCTATAGTCATGCCAAATTACAAGCAATGTCAGACCAGTGTTTCACTTACTCGTGTGCACAATCGTTTTGTCAATCCACTGCTGGATGAGGGTCTCTCCACTCTGTGCAGGTCACGGGGGTTGTTTGTCCATGTTTCATCACGTTAGTCAAAGCGGGTTGGTGAAGTTGAGGAGCAAATAAGTGAGAGCATAGAAGCACAGTATAACAATTGGTGTTGCTCTACTGCCCTCTGCTGTCCACTACGTTGCCCTGCAGCAGCCAAAGACCAGCTGACACGCACGGCGGTCGCCCATCCAAGCACTCGCCAGGCTCAAGTTTGCTGAGCTTCCGACATGTGATGAGATTTGGTGCATGCGGGGTTTATTTATCATACGCGTGCCTATACATCTTTAACATTTATTAAACTGTATATATAACACAAAGACAGTGATGGAGATGCCACACATCCTATGGCATGGGAGAGTTGCTCAAAGAGAAACCCACTCAGTGTTGGTGAGGGGGGGGGGCTTCCCTCTAAATGCGTAAAGTCATCATGAGATTTCAGCACAGATCGATGCAAGAGACAGAGCTGCAGAGAAATGAGAGCATGCGACGAGATACCACGAATAGCGTTGTAATGTTCATTCACTTTTAATTGTCATTGTTTTCCGAATTTCAGCTGAAATGTGGTGCGATTCTATCCATGTTTTTACTGGTAAGAACCTCCTGGTTACACCAGCCCACGGGGTATTATTGTGTCCGTCCGTCCGTCGTGAATACAAAAATGGGAGGGGTGGGGCTGGGTGGAGAGGGGAAGGTGGGGGAGGGGCTGAGTGGGGAGGGTGGGGAGGGGCTGGGTAGGGAGGGAAGGGGCTGGGTGGGGAGGGTGGGGGTGAGAGGGGTGGGGCTGGGTGGGGAGGGGCTGGTCACCCCCTGGTGCCCTTATAAAACTCAACGTTTAACCTACTCACGCCGGCTTGTGCCCGCCCTCACAGTCGGCCATATTTGCGGAATACACCACGCCGCCGTTGACCCTGGCCATTGACCGAGCAACCCAACGTTCCTACCAGCTCCCTCCGCAGGAATGCGTTTTTGTTTGTTTCTCATGAATCTGCGGCTCGTTCAAGAACTTGGTGCCCCCATTACTTTCGCTTCGTTTGCTTCGGCCGAGAGCTCCCACTGCAACGGCCGCCGCAGCTGCCGCTGCCGCTGCGTCGTTATGAATGCACACCTCTGTTCGCCGTCTCCTGCCCGCCGATATTTGTTTTATTTTACAGCGCGTCGCGCAGGTGCGCGCCCGCTCGTAAACGCGTTTAGTGACTTTCCCTGCCATTAAATGTGCCGCGCGCGTGCAAATGAATGGCTCCGAGAGTTAATGTAGCCCAGTGTCATCCTCGTGGCCCATCTCCGCTCGAAAGGGACGCCTCGTGAGGATTTGTTTTGGCCGATCCTTGGAGGGAGAGGAATCCGTCAGTCGTGTTGTACGCCACAATGTGAAGCATTTGTGAATCGCTGGATAATTATTAACACGCCCGGTCGCACGCATTTTCATTGCACACGAGAAGCGCCGCCGACGACGACGGAAATGAGCAAAAGGCTTTAAAGTGCGCAGATACGCGTGGAGACGTAATTAGAATGCGGGTCTCCTAATAACCGCCTGCTTATGAGGCTTGCCTGAACATACTTCACCACGCTGGCCAATGCAGGCTGGTCGCGGGGAAATTCCACATTCCTACGATGGGGAGTGAGTCTATTCATAAAACAACTAGTATTGACTTCCCTACAAATGTGTACGCATTTTCTTTTCATCAATCCTCCAACCACGATTGGAACTCGCAAGCATTCCCATTTTTCAATGCGCTCGCTCCGTTTCCACGTGCCTGAATAACATAATTTGAGTCGGTACACACAAAACATTTGGCAAGAAATGCGTAACAATTTTTCTCGTCCTCTCCCGGATATAATTTGAAACAAATCGAATATGTTTGCCAAGTTCCGCTGCCAATGTGCAGTAAATTCTAAATGTGTCTTGCGGCGTAATAAATGCCAGGGCAATACATTGCGATAATTACCGCCGTTTTTATTACTTCGAGCAACGTAGCCGATGTTGGGCGATCTTTGCCAAAAAAAAGGCTTCTGCTGCTAATCAGGAAATTCAATATTGTTGTGTCTTGCGGGTGAATTTAATTGAAATAATCGCCGATATTCAACGGGAGGAAACAGGTGCATGCGATGATCCGTAGACATGTATAGGCATTGAATGGGCCATTAAAATTACCACGAAGCATATTTGTGAAAATTACCACGATTGCCATCTCAATACGTCTCTTTGCAATCTATTCTGATTATCTTTGCAATGGCAGAGGTAAACATTGGCGTAACGTGAAAAATGGCAGTATATATATTTTTTTAAAAAAACGTTCTTCCAATATTAAATAACTATTCCATTTATCTGTCCAATTAAGTAATTTAACGTATTAATCTTCGTATCAGCTTGCTGAGATGTTCAGGACAGATAGCTTCAATAGGCTGCCAAAGGCTTGCTCAACAACATTATTTCTGTACCAATATCGTTAACAATAACAAAAATTACGTCGAGTTTTTTAAAATGTTGCCTGTTTAATGCTGATTCAAATCTGGTAGCATGAACGTCATCTGGGAAGAGTGGTGGCGCAGTGGTTATTGCGTTGCGTGACGAACCCACCCCATCTGAAATCGATTCCCAGTCATGGTCAACATCAGCGGCGAGTGATATCTGAACCGGCCCCAGGGGTCCTCCCCTTCACCAACCCGCACCAGCCGGCGTGGTGAAGTATGGTCAAACGACCGTCATGGCCGACATGGCCTTTCGTCCCTGGCCAGTGGATTGTATGTTTGTGTAGTGACATAGCGCTGACTGCTGGACAGCAGCAGCAACTGCAGATCGGCACTTAGCACACACGCCGCTGAGCATATACACGGGTTTGCCGGCAGGGCGGAGGAACTGGGGCAAGGGTCACGGTAGACCTCGTGGGGAAGCCCCTGGAACCCTCTAGAGGGTTCGAGAAGGGAGGCGTGGCCAGGGCTTGGCCAAGCCGCGCCGAGAGGAATAAAAGCAGCGGACAGCAAGAGCTCCGGGCTGCCGGTTCTGGGAGTGGACTCGTCTCGTCGTCGCCGCCGCCTTCGTCCGTTCATTGCGTGGCCGGACAGCGGTTGGCTGTCCCGGTCGACGCCGTCGGTGCAACGTGGGCAGGGTCGTGTCTGGGACGGGGCGCGGGTCAGCGGGGTCGTGTGTGGGAGAGAGAGGGGGGCCCGAGTGGTGGCGTGAGATCGGCAACAACAGCAACGCTCCTGCGACCACCTCGTCTCCGGCTGACCGTGTGTGCGTCGCACGGCACCCGCACGCACAGACGACACAACACATGTATGACTTTACAATTCGCATTACTTTTAGCGTAAAGGTACGCCATGCCTATCCGTAATAATCCTATATTGTTGTACCATACATTGCAATAATGCTTTGACGACAAAGTCAGCGTCACGAGAGCAAAACTAAGGCCAGATGTATCGGTGGAAAACCAACATAATTTTAATTAATCAGTGGATGTACGCACCGCGAGAGAGGATCACCCTCTCGAAGCAGCGCTTCTCAACCGTATCTACTCGCTTTCTTGCTCAATCTTCGCGGTCGGTACCGTTCGAACCAAGGTTTGCCCAACTGCAGAGATGTGCGATCTAGGGGGAGTTGAGAGGGCCGGGGGTGGGGGCTGACGGCCGCATGTTCCCGTACTTCGCATGGAGACGGGGAGACGATGGGGGTGGGAGCTGGATCGGTCACTGAACGCCATGGAGAGTTCGTTTCTTCTCGCTTGCCGACGTTGATGGTACTTTCCTATAATTGCGAAATTCGACAGCGGCACACCTGGGGGCTTTGCCTCAACACAGCGGGTGTGAAGCGCTTCTCGAGAGTTGGTCTTTTGGCCAACTCTTTCGTCGATGCCGGCCAGACGTCTTGGGAGAGGTGGGAGAATTACCCACACTTTAACCCACCACGCGCGCGACCTGCCAATCAACTATCTCCGGTGCACGCATTTATACTGCTGGGCGGAGAGAGGGTGGGGGAGATGTAACAAACTTGCCCCATTGTTTCAGCCGATGGAAGGGAACCGGCTATTTATTATTTGCTGGTGAATACAGGATTATATCGCAGCTGCCGGCCACAAACTTGAAGCTGTTGCATGCGAACGTAGGCAGCGATTTGGGGAGGCCCTTTTTTTTCCCCCCAGCATTAAATTGTCCGTGGCTGGGCTACTGATTACCATGATGCGTATGCAGATAGTGCCCCTGTGCATACGAAGTACTATCAATGAGCTACGTCTGCAACTTGAGTAGAACGGTCGCTTGGTGCTGAATGAACCCAATGACCTTGAGTGCATTTTTCCCTGGTGACGGCGAACATCAGTGAGTGGCCAGTGATATCAACCCACATTGACCAGCGCGGTGAAGTATATCCACACATAACACCCCTCCCTCCACCACCACCTCGCCAATGCTGACAAAGCATGGGAAGGAAGCTTTCATCCAACAGCAGATTGACCCGAGAAATTATTATTCTGCAACTGGCCGACAACAGAGTACAGCGACACTAATGCACATGCATTTGTGATGACATAAACCAATTTGTGACGAACGAAAAGGAGAGTGATGGCAGAAATACTGCGCAGCAACAGATAAGGGGGCAGTCAGTTATGCAGCGATACGCAATTCCCTAGAAATCCCACGTGGGCAATTTCAATCATTCGCAAGCCCATAATGCAATGTCTATGGCTTCATGGTCCACAATGTTTCCTCCGACCGTGGCACACTGCATCCTCTGAATATTAACATCGATGTGGGAAGATTTGCATGGACGTCTCAGTACACTGCCCTCCCAGAAAATTAGAGTTCACGTGGCCGTAAAAAAACGCTATCATGTGCGCATAATTGGCGTGCAACCAAGCAAGACGTAATTCTAAAAGCTGGTAGGCATGAAAAACTAATTTTGCAGCAGTAACGTTAAGGGGACTGCAGAGTGTTAGGCATTAATTTAACCTATGGCATACCTGTTTTCACAAAATTAAATAATAATGCCTGCACATGCATGGTCCCATTCTAAATTGTGCACCGTACTTTATTATGGACGTGTTTTTTTTTTTGCTGCACAGTTTCAGATGGATTATGCTGCTGCACTGGAAAGGTAAGCACACTCCACACGCATCCCAGAGGTCGACGGTTCATTCTCTGGCCACGGATTCCTAAATCCGCCCACCTCTGTCCATCCAGGAGTACACGTGAGCACACCATGGGGACAAAGCGTGGGCACTCCCGCTCCTTCCAAGATGTATGGCCAATGTGGAGGATTAGGCCAAATACAGGCATTCTCAAGAGCTCCTTACAATCGAGCGACTTCTGCCAGCAGTGGCATGAGCGAGCGGTTTGCATGGCTGCACTTTTACCATTTCCAAACGGGTCTATATGTAATTGTAAGAATAGTCTAGCTGAAGATATCCTCTTCGCACCTGCACCTGCAAACGAGGCCACGTCAATCCGCTCCTCAGATCCCTCCACTGGCTTTCAATCCAGTCGTGAGTCCACTGCAAGATCACCCTCTCCGTCTTCAAGATCCTCCTTCAAGTGCTCTCCACTCTTGCATCCAAAGCTCTCGATCAAACCCGTTAGCCTCCGCACAAAGGGAGGTCGCTTCTTTTCAGCTGCGGCTCCCAATGTCGGGAAATGTCTACCTCTGCCCATTCACACTATTTAGATCCTTCCCCTGTTCAGGTGTAAACGATAAACCAAAAATATTTTCAACTATAATTTTATTTTTTTACCAGGTAAGGCCCACTAAGCTATATAGCTCTTTTTCAGAAGCAACCTGGCCACAAATGATAGCTCAACGAAGTGGCTTATTATTTGACATTTATAGCAGCCAAGTACTCTAAAACGCATGCTTATTCTGAATGTAGAGGGGAACACCGGAGGACATGGATAAAAATCCACACGACCACGGGGCGAACATGCAAACTCCAAATATACAGCAGGCGTCAGGGTGGTGATTGAACCCACGACCTCTATACCAGGCGACTGTGGTGTAGGTTGAAGACTTTCTCTTCTTTTGAGCCAATGACTGCATCCTTACCTCGCACCTCCGATTACGACGGTTGGCAATGTACCGTGCGAAAGAAGTTCACCGTAGAGGGGTTTGTATTCACCAGAGGTGTGGACTCGAGTCATGTGACTTGGACTCGAGTCAGACTCGAGTCATGAATTTGATGACTTGCGACTCGACTTGGACTTGCATAACAATGACTTTGTCCCACCTATGAGATGTGGACTCGAGTCATGTGACTTGGACTCGAGTCAGACTCGAGTCATGAATTTGATGACTTGCGACTCGACTTGGACTTGCATAACAATGACTTTGTCCCACCTCTGGTATTCACTTTACCCTCTACCGTCACATCGCCTCTACTCCCTCTTGGCCTGTCACATTCCACCTCTCCTTCCCCCGATTCGTGAAAAAAAACATCCTCCAAAATTCTCATCTTCTTAAAACTCTCTCGATGTCCACGTTCCCCCCATTATTTTAACCACGTTGTGATATTTAGATGCTTTATGAAGCCGTATTGTACATCGGACCGCAATGAGACTCATTTCAGAAATTAATAGAGTCTGGCATATGGCTTGGATCAGTGCAGTAGTTTCTCTGCCGACATATTGAAAAGAAGTTCAGCGTACACACATACACAATCGGTTTCCCTCCCTTCACGCTGGGTGGCTTTGTGAGATTTCGCGTGCACGCTGCGAGCCTATGTCTACCCAAAATTCGCCACGTCACACGGTCCGAATTCATTTCTTTCTGATGTTTTTCTCACAGGTATTCTTATCCACACTGAGGTCAGACCCCTCGACGTTCCCTGCTTGGTTGCATGCCCATCAAACGTAATAATTTAATTATCAGAGCTGGATTAAGCTATGCTGGCGGGACGTGGGACAACATTGCACGCGCACGTGTGTGGATTGAGTGCCCTCCTCGGCAGGCGGCAGTCTGAGCAAAAAGCACAAGCCCGTCACGTACTCGTGACGAAGTTCACTTTGGGGGTGAGATGGCGCCAACGTGTCGTCAACCCACCTCCACCCGACACGGCCAATCAGCAAGGGGCTTGTCACGTCCAAAGAACTGGCCAATGTGTCGCCGCTTCAGCACACCTCGTAAGCCCCGTTTTGGAACTCATCCACTGCCGCTTAGAGCGAGGCACACGTGCGCTCTTTCGTCGTCATCAACATCGGCCGTGCTCGATCCACTGCTGGATGAATGCCTCCTTCTCCTCTCCGCTGCCATATACTGTATCAGTCTCGTGATGCGTCGATTCATGCCGCGCCTGCATGCGACTTGATTTCATTCGTCTCGGGCGCGTTTTATCACCTTTGGCTAGACCACCATCAAGAGTCTCGCCCACTGGCCATCATCCCCTTGGATAAAATGTGTCTTGTTCTTAGCAGTCCATAACGATGCCCCTTCAACGTAACACCTCAGAATATGTCCACCTCGGGCAGTTACTCAAGCCGCGGACTGGATACAAGTAATGGAATCCAGTGGCGGATGCGAACGGGCTCGAGTGCTAAACTTGATCATGCAAATTACCGGTACCAAATGGAATTGGGCATGGGGCCTGATTCCATTGCTTGCATCAGGGCCCATGCCAACCACCCGTTTGACACGCAATGCGTGGAGACTCCACAGAAAGTTTCTGGTGTTTGCCAACACTTCATTGTTTCGAACGCTTCTCTTATTCTTTAACGTTCGGTACTGTCCTTTAAGTGTCGAAGGGATGCGTTGCCGACAATTCCACCACGCGGTTCAAACTGCTGCCTCATTAAGAATTATTTCATTGATCGCTTCTGCAGCGGCTGGGTGGCACAAAGAGGTCAAAGCACTGAGCTGGCACTGCTGAGATCCTCGGATAGAAGCCAAAAAACTCTTCCCGTGATTAAAACCGGTTTCTCAAGTGTGGCGAGCTGATGGTTTCAGCCCGCCCCCCCCATTGACTGCACACAATACTCCATCAGATGAAATTGTTTTTGCACGTCATTTGGTAAAAAAAGAAAAGAAAATATCCCTGAGAATTGAAAAGATCAGTTTGGTTGTCATCGAATTTCTGTCTGCGGCTTGTTCGGATGGGGAAAGAAGTGCCCCATGGGTGCTGCCCGCGACTGAGGATGAGGTCACTAGAAAATATTTCAGAAGACACTCTGCGATGTCTCCTTCCACGGACCATTCTCTCGTGACTTTATGAGATGTACTGAATTGATTATTTGACTCTTCACATCATTGTGCGTATTAGCGCAATCGGTATACAATGGGTTTGTTTTTTTGTACAAAGTGTAAATGGATATCTTCATTCACACCGTGCACGCGTTCTCTGAGACATGCCCTTTGATACCAGAAGCAACATTATAAAGCCACAAGCCAGAGGTGAACTTAAAATATGCTTTGAGCCAGCGTGAGATCCAAGGCTGAATGGGACCACTCCAGGTAGCGCAAATGAAGAAATGCCATGGCAAAGAGGAGAGCACAGCGAGTGGTCAACATGTATTTCAAATATTGCTGCCTTCAGTGCCATGTGCATTTGTGCATTTGACATTGATCGACCGATGTCCTTTCAACCAGGTGGATATTCACATACGCACGCAGTGGATGTGCATATATATGCACGCAGAGTGTTCCTCCCTCTCAATCACATTACAATTGTGCTGCCGGTCTAATGCCACAAGATGAATGAATGTCGATGATGAACTGGCAGCTGGCAGTTCACCACTTTGATTCGGAGGAACGCCTCCAGGAGGTGAAGCGACACATTCATTTCTGATGTTTTCTCACAGGTCTTCTTATTCACACTGGGGTCAGACCCCTCGACGTTCCCTGCTTGGTTGCATGCCGATCAAACGTAATATTTTAATTATCAGAGCTGGATTAAGCTGAATTAAGGTGAGAGATTAAACACAAATTTGAAGGCGGTTGGTTTTCTGTGTGGTCGTCATCAAGACAATCACAACGAAATACTTCAGAAACACGTTTGATGGGTTCAGGCTGCCTGGATTTGAACACGTGATCTCTGCTGTGCTCTGGCTCATGGCTCTTACAGACTCGTCCGCCATGCCACACTGCTTACACAACCACCTCATCTAAGCTCTATCCAGGCTCAAACCTGCTTAGTTTCCGAGATCTGCTTAGATCGGGTGCATTACAGGGGGTATTTGGTCAGAAGCACTGACAAAGTAAAAAAAAAATACACCTCATCTGCAAATTCCATTGGACACCACACTGACAAAAGAGAATGATGAACAAAGTGAGCTCTGCAGTACACCTGGAACGCATCCAAGGTCGTGTTAATAATTCAGACGTAATTATGTATAAGCGAGTATAATGTAATTCTCAGATATGATGATACCAAGCACAAATGTTCATGAAATGTCGTGTTCACAGTTACAATTTGTGTTTCGTTTGTTACAAACGTGGCATTGTAACCTCCCCCACAAAAAAAAAATGCACTTCATTGCCATGAGCGATTATTCGGTTAAAATGAACGGGGGCATGAAGTGAAGACATTCGCAATTCAATATCAATCCGGCACGTGCACAGCCCGTATTGTCGAACCCCATGCTGGACGATGAGGCCATCCGCCATAATTTTCGAGCCACGAGGGACATTTGGCCATACTTCACCGCACTGCTCTGCGCCACTTGGTGAAGGTTGCGGGGGTGCCCGGGGGGGGTCGAGTGCAGAACAGATTTTAGATTTTCCCGCACGACCCTCTTCGACCCGCAACGCCTGCTCCACCTGTCGTTGACGCATGCTGGTCACCCATCCAAGTGCTATCCAGGCCCAAGGCTGCTTAGCTTCTGAGATCTGATGACACCACCGGGACATTCTGGGTGATCGTCACCCAACTTGGTGTGAGATTTTGTGATTTCCTTTTCACATTTAAAAGTGTTGCTCAAATACCAAACAATGTGTGTTGCGTGTGTTTTGTTTTTTTGTGATCCCAGTCACTAAAAGAACATACCCCTAAGGCTGTTGATTCAGCAATATGAATTGAATGCATCGGAAATAATCGAGGGAGACAAATTTATTTCAACTTCAATTTACTTCCTTTTTAGTAATTTTCTTCAGAAAAGAAAAGAGAGAGACAGACAAGTTTCGTCGGTCAACGATGGGCCCAACCACGGTCAACAGGATCCACCACAAATGGTAAAAAGCAGTCGTTGTGAATGTAGGTGTAAGTGCGATGACATCGACCGGCACGTGCGGGTCTTCTCGCTCGTGTGTGTGAACCCAAGAAACGAACGATGCGTTTGAAGTTCGAACCAAACCGTAGAAAAAGACTGTTGAGAACATCGTGAGATATTTAATAATGTCATAGATCAAAAAAATATCATGCAACTCTAAGATTTCTGGCACTTGAATCAAGTGGATATACGTCGTCAGACGTACCGTCTGGTGTAGGAACACAGAGGCCTTAACGATATATCCTGATTTTTTTTGTAACAGCTTGTAACGCGCTTTAGAAAGTTACAATTACACAATAAATTTTCTTTACAAAAAAATCCCCCCTCCCCCCGCCCGAAATAACTACTTAAAAAAAAACTCAAGCAAGAAACGAAAAGACGAAAATCTACAATCCTAAAAAATATAATTTGATCCACTGTACTGCGCACATTTGCATTAGATGGCCTCAGTTTAACTGATATTCATGGCACACGTGACAGATATTTATACCAAGAGAACAAATAAGACAAAAATGTGAGAGAATCTCTCAATCTCATTGAGGTCCCCGATTGAATGAAGCATACGCAACAGCACTGGAGCTCATCAAATCACAAGTTGCGACAGTTTTTTCTTTTGACAGGCAATATAGCAAATGGACCAACAGCAATATTTGTACATTTTCACAAATCCTTGCTTACATTTCTCGTAAGACAAGTTTCACAGTTTGATATTTTTAGTTTTTTTTTCCTTTTTTTTTTGCAGCTTTGTAGCAACCAACATTGTCAGTCAAGTTGAATAGTTTTTTTTTGCGTTACTATCCTTGAATGCATGCTGACGTTTTCCATTTGATAAAAAAAATGTGTAACATGCACTTCAACGATGGTTAGTCAGTTTTCCCCTCTGTCAAAACTCATTCTCGCCAGTACAAAATTATTTTAAGTCAACGGACGAACTGAGATAGCGAAACGAAAAATACTTTCAAGCAAACACCCGTTTATACTAACTCTAACAGCTTGATTTGAGAAAAAAAGTGCAGTTGTGCACTTGTGTGTTTCGTTACTCAAAAACAATTCAGCAAATAAATATATTCCTTTGAGCAAGCTTAAAGTAGCAGGGTATAATGCACACTATCTTGGCACACTCACCATATCCTGCAAATAATTCCTTCGAGTGACTGGAAATTTCTGGCGGTTGTGTTTTTGTTTCCCCCAATAAATTAGAACACTTTCAAGCACCCTATTTTTTCATTATATATTAATTACACGTTTTTTGTTATTTATCAAAGTGCTGTTTTTTTTTACCAATACTTTACATGGCACTAGACCCACAATGGTAATAGCACCTTTAAAAATAAATATATATTTCGAATGTAATGCACGCGTATAAGTTTAAGTTCAATTGTTATTCGCAAGGAAATCTCGCCAAAAAGAAACCGTCGCGGTAGATGAATGTGGCCGCTAACCGCGACACACCTCGCCACAATGAATTTAGCCGGACACATAATATCTTAGCTTGTAGCAATTATTATTTGCGGGGCTATATGGTGACACGAGCCAGATTCAGGGGGCCGCTGATGTTGTCCTCACGCTTCGGTCGTTCGTCACGCGATAAGTAGCACTCACTTTGGCTACGGGCGGGGGGGGGGTGTCTCCCATTGCACCGCACTCGCTGTTTCCAATATTAAAAAAAAGACAAAGCTAGAAAACAAAACATTTTGGCACGTTTTCGTAATTGCTGGCTCATGCTAGCCATCCTCGTGGTCCCTCGTGAAGCGTTGGCACACGTACATACGGCGTGATATGGACGGAACGGTTGAATGCATAAACATGTTTAAAAAAATAAAAGCATTCGGCACCGGTAAAACTGAAGCGTGCGTGCCACGTGCATCCCCGCAGGCCGTCTGTGAACCGCGTGGCGCAGCGCGTCTCTCCGCAGAGACAGCGGCGCGCGCCCGCCTGCATCGCGCACGGACGCAACGCATGCACGCAGACGAACAGAATACATATGCACACATGCAGACACGCGCACACGCCTAAGCAGACGTACGCTAATACACACGCGTGTGCACACACGCAGGCACAGGCGCACAAAGACAAAGATCCCCTGTGCGGCCTTTTACACAGTCGGGGAAAGTGCCAGCACGGTGTGCAAGGGGGCGGGTGTGGCCAGGACCACGCACGGCCACCTTTGTCTCCCTAGCGCCGACGTTTTACACAATGCGCCGGCTACTCATTAAAGGCCGAGTCGAACGTAACGGGAGGTCCCGGACAGCTTCTGATATCACCGATCTTTGCCTTTTACACACATACACACACACACACGTGCACGCACGCCCGCCGCACGGACACCACCATCCACGCTCGCACCGCATCATCATTCGTCTTTGCGCTCGGCCTGCGCCGGCTGCAGGCTGATGGTGTAAACTGGGAACGCTAGGCCGGAGAAGAGGCCCTCCGCCGTGGTGATGACTCCGCCCGCAGCGGCCGCCGTCGTAGCCGCTCCGAGCGGCAGCTGGTCGGCCGACAGCACCCCTCCCGCTTGCGCCGCGGCCGCGGCCGCCGCGGCCGCCGCGGCGCCCATCCTCTGCACGTGCTGGTAAATGACGTCGGCCGACGCCTTGGGGTCGAGCCGGAGCGCGGCGCTGTTCAGCTCGATGAGGTTGAACGGCGGCGCCGGCCGCAGGGCGTGCGGCCCGGCGGCCGCGCCGGCGTCGGAGCCGGGAGCCGGCGCCGCGCCGCCGACTCCCGCCGCCGGCGCGTCGCCGCCCGGCGCGTAGCGGATCGTGCCCGTCGTGTAGACGCGCGGCTGCGCGGAGGCCGACGCGGCGGCGGCGGCCGCGGCCAGCGGCAGCACGAGTCCGGCCTGCTGCTGGAGCCTCTGCAGCAGCTCCAGCTCGCCCGCCGTGTACAGCAGGGAGGCGACGCTCGCCACGGGCGGCGAGAGGGGCAGAGGGGGCGACGGCTGCCGGTGCCGGGACGCCGTGGTGCTGCCGGTCGCCGACGGGGAGCCGGGAGAGGCGTTGTTGACCGATTGCGGCCGCTGCTGCCCCCCTTCCTCTTTCTCGTCGGCGACCTCGTCGGTTTCGGGCGATGCGAGCACGCTCTCGGGGATGTCCTCGTTGAGGATGTGCGCAGTCTGGCTCGAGTGGACGCTCGACGAGTTGAGCTGCTCGGCCACCATGCTGAAGTCGGAGTCGCCGCGGAGGATCTCGCGGTTGGGCAGGCACGCCCAGGATGGGGCGATCCCGTCGGCCGAGCGCGGGGACACCTCCAGCCTGAACTTCGGCAGCCTTTCGAAGTCCAGCGACGGCGTCACCAAGTGCACGGCGGCGGGCAGCGGCGACTCGACTTTATCCGCCCGCGAGACATCCAGCGTCCACTTCCTAGGGCCCACGATGCTCCTGTCCCTCAGGGATCGCTTCCGTCGTTTCCTGAGTCGGCTGGAGGTTTGCATCCTGCTCTTTGACACCTCCAGCCTGTCGCAGCCATCAATCGAGTCCCGGTCGCTGTCCGATGACATCGATTGGCCCTCCGTAGCCTTTGCCTCCGTGTGCCGATCGGAATTTCTCAGCCTCCGTTGCCGCTGGGTTTTGACGCCTCGGGACAGGACAGTCCTTCTGGGTTGCTCCGTGACCTTTGGCCCCTCGTACAGATCGGAGCTGTCAGACTGGGCGTCCGAGTCTTCATCGTCGTCGTCGTCATCGTTGTCGTCGTCATCTTCATCATCGTCATCATCAAGGTTGTCCGAGCTGCTGTCGTTTTTCATATTGTCTTCGCGTGAGCTTTGGCAAATGCGGGCAGGTAGCTGCTGCTGTTGCTGTATCGAGTGGGTATGGCCTGGGTCCGTCCGTGATATCGTCGTGGCTTTCCGAATGGGCTCCATGATGACGCTGTTTTCGATGATCCCGAGGCGGCCATCCACGCATCTCAACGGCTCGTTGTTTTCTTCTGCAACGTGACAACGTACGACAAAATTTATTTCGTTTGGTTTTAAAAACAAAGCGCAGCGGCGAACTGCGTCCGTGATCTCAAGCGTACGCCAGTGTCACAGAGGGCAGCGTAGGAAAATGAAGAATTTGTTTTTAAAATATCAAACGAGTAACACAAAATATACTTTTTAACACGTGTTACTCATCACTATTGATAATATCGCTTCAACATTGTGGGCCTTTGGTTCGTACAAAGTCATTCACGGTTGTCATCGCTATTGTGACCGCACGCGATAGCACATAGGCACTTGTGATAAGGCAAAGTTCTAAAACCGAATGTTACAGATAAGACCATAACAATGTACGGCCCTTTGTCAATCCGCCATTGTTTGATTTCCTCCATGTGCCATGGCAGCCATGGTGGTTGTTCGACCATGTTTCACCACACTGGTTGATGCGGGTTGGTGAAGTAAAGGAGGCGGGGTGGGTGGTGCCCAAGATCGGTTCAGATATTGCTCACCACCGATGTCAGTAGCCGCGTCCTGGGAGTCTAACTCCGACTGCTAGGTTCATAACAGTGCAGTGCGTCAAACCGCTGCGCCACCACTCCCCAACAGACCATGCATATCCTTTATTCCAGGATGCTGTGTGGACTTTATAAAACCTTCATGACCAGGCGTGCTCACTAATCATTGGTCGCTCGCTCCGCTATCTATACCCTACGGCTTATCCCTAAGTGAAGCAGTTTATAGAAATCATTATTAACCTTTGGGTAAAAGATTATACTGAGAAAGGAACTAAATACAAAGCACACTCTGTCGATATATCGATTTAATAAAAAAAGATGCTTTCTCTACTTGCCTTTTGCCTCTGTCTCTGAGTCAGAGGTTGATATTTCCGTGGTCTGTTCAGCAAGGCTGGGCATCTGCTGAAGATCCAAAATGCACCCTTTCATCTCCAGGTTGCTGATTGAGAGAAGAACGCCCGGCAAACACACCGCGGGTCAACGCAGAGCAGACTGCACATCAGCCACGCGAGCACCACACATTTAACCGTGTTGATTTCACCTTCCATTGCCAATTTGCCCACTAAAGGGCACACCACATCTGACATTTAAGAATGATCATAATCATCATTCACAGCCCCCTTTGTCAATTCACTGCTGGGTAGAGATTCTTTTGCACCGTACATGGACAAGCCGTGCTAATCGGAGGTGCGGGGGAAGGGCGGCAAATGAAACACGAAAAGCAAAGAAATGAGTTTTCAAAAGAGATTTCAAAGTGCATGGCTCCAGTGGCTTCCTAATAAGGTGCATAGCTTCAGTGGGATGGATGAAGACAGTGTTGTTCGAAGAGGTTGCTTGACTATATTTCACCGTTCTGGTCATTGTGGGTTGGTAAAAGTGTGGGGAGGCGAGGGGGGGGAGGTGTGCAGGACTGGCCAGGAATCAAACTCAGGTTACCAGGTTCATCGAGCATTAAGGTACCAATGCATCACTGCGAAATTGACATTACAACAACGAGTGTATTGCATTGATCCTCAGGCGCTTTGGCCTCTTAATAGACGCAGTCATCTTGACTCGCAAAATCCGAGTCAAGATAACTGACAGGGGTTTTGCGTAATTGTGTGTTTTTGAGAAAGCCTCCATTGCTAGACTAAACGCTGCAATCTGGTGCAATGGGAACATGCATTTGTGCATCTTAGTAATGTCTCCTATGTGCGATGCACACGACCTGGAAATGTCTCTCGAAAATATTTTAACCATGGTGAATAGCGAGTATCATGATCCCAATGATGGCATTTTAACCCATATTCAGATACCCTGAAAAGCACATTTTGCCGATAAAGGCTTTAAAAAAAAAATATATTTTCAATGTTCAACTTCAGGTATTGCAAAAACGGTGTGTAACGATCCATTTACAATGCAGTTACATTTCAGATTTGTATGGAATCCAAATGCGCCTGCACAGCAACATTGTGAATAAAAACCGTGACACCTGTGCCACTTTGCACAATGCCCAGGTTATATTTCACAGTTCACCTTACGTGTATCGATTTAGATATATTTCTTTGCAATACTGCTTTGGAGGTGGTGGCGGTGGACGTGCACGAATAACAACAGCAACAAAATGACAACACATTCACGAAGAACATTGCCTAAAAGAGGAAAAATGATTAATTAAACAATGTTTCAGACAATGTGTTCAGGGCTATTGCTCAACACGCCAACTATCATTAAACAATTCACCCTCCTGCGGGGGGTGGCAGCGTTATTGGCGCAAATACTTTTTGTCATTTTCACTTGCAGTGTGAATAATAAAAAATTACATTTCTAAAGAAACCTCTCACCCGGAGGTCACATTGCACACAGCGGTGGCGAGATGTTAACTCCCTCGCCCGGTACGCAGGAGGTCGTGGGTTCGATCCCGAATCTGACGCCTGCCGTATATTTTGAGTTTGCATGTTCTTCCCGTGGTCGCGTGGAAAATAGGGGCCTCTGGTTTTTCGCTCCACATTTAGAATTATGCATGTGCAGTATTTGGCTGCTATAAACGTCCGCACGATAAGCCACTACGTTGAGCTATCATTTGTGGGCAGGTCGCCTATGAATAAGAGCTATACAGCTCAGTGGGCCTCACCTGGTCAAATATATTTATGGAGTTTTAGTTTCTAATGTATCCGTGCACCCATGTGACGAGGAAAGATTGCAATTTGTTGACCGTCGTTAGTGAACGAATTTAACACGCAGGCTTTCGCGCCCAACATGACTCACAAAGAAGGTGTTTGGGTTAGGTCGCGTTAATTCAAGCGTGTCGTTAACCCGCCGCCGCCCGACGCAGCCAGTCCGTAAGGTTTGTCACGTGGAGCAAAACGTGCCAATTAGCTACCACGCCGGCATATCGGGGTGACGGAGAGTAAACCCGGCGATGACAACAGCCAGGCCTCGTGTGGGCGACTTGCCCGTCGTCGGCAGCGAGGGTGCGAGAGTGCGAGAGGGTTCGGACCTGAGCACGTAATTCACTGACACGACCGTCTTCTCGTCCGCGTTCTTGGTGTTGATGGTGATGGTCGCGGTGGACTGCACCCAGATGTAGCCACCGCACTTCTGCAGCCATCGGTAGTAGTTGGTGATGCACTGTCCCTTGTTTATCACTGCACGGCGGCCAAAAAACACGACGGGCCAAGCGAATAACATTAAGAGCGGACCATTAAGTCAAGTGTATCCGTTAGCCATTATGAAAAGTGGCTGTGCGGTGATGGAGTGAGGGTAGGAGATGGCTGCCTGGGCCGGTGGGTGGACAGAGAGAGCAGGGTTATTGATTGCGAGGAGCACAGATTTTTTCCCTTACAATAACAAAGCCGTGACAAACGCAAGGGGCTTTAAAGCATCGCCACAATTAAGCAGACGCCACAATCCCCGAATCAACTTGCGTAAGTAAAAGCAGGATTCAGCGTCAGCCGCTAAGTGGCCTCTAAGCTGCAATGAGCAGATTGAAACGATGGACAGATTGAATGGTGATCATCCGACAACCCTGGGCATAAATGTGGCACAAATAAGGTCTCGCAGCTGCAATTTTTCTCGGGAGGGAGGGTGGGGGGATGACCTGCACGGATTCCACAAACCGCCGCTTTCTTTGTGCTACTGGGGTTGGGAGTGCGTGCGCTAGGGAGGGGGGGGCCCGAGCTCCACGGCGGCTACCGGCCCCAACCTCGCGTCTCCAAAGTGAAATGGGGACACTCACGATCCAAGTGGCTGAGCCGCAGCGCCGCCACATCCTCCGTGTGGATCAGGTGGTAGCAGCTCTTGCCCACGATGTCGCTCGCTGTGTGGTCCATGTAGTCGCTTATCCTGCTCACGCACAGCCACAGCAGTCGACATTCGCCACTAAGTGCCGGTGACGTCAACCCCAGTGCTTGTTCCAGGCTAGGTGCACTTTGTGGCCACGGTGAAGTGTCGGCGGCTTGCTGGCACGAGGCAGTGGGATAGTCCCAGCTGTTGTGGGCAAACTGAGATAACTGGCAGATGTGCCACCTGTCCACTCAAATTAACAATCATTTAATTTTGAGTTTTAGCCTGCCCAGCTCTTCGCTCGCTGTTGTGAGCGTCGCTCCTCCCCTCTCCATTGTTGCTGGAGGGCGACTACCTCCAACGGCACAGTAGCATCCTTCACTGCCTCCTCCACAGAGGCCGATCTTGTCACCGCTGTCACCAATCATTCCGCACCTCCGATTAGTACGGTTGGCTACGTACGGTGCTAAATAATTTCAACATACATACGTGCAAGTCCACTCAGGTCCAAATTTCCCATACGACATCAGCAAATCTCTTCCGTAGCCCGTGTCATGCCCGTTTAACCTTCTGTAGCGCCCAATATCCAGCCAAACAGAAGCCGCGAGGGCGAGTTGTGGCTCGGCATACCAGCTGCATAGCCCAGCTAAAGCAACCTTACCTGCCGGAAAGCTCACTGATGGGACCATATCATACAGATAAAGACAAAGATCCCCGTATTGCCTTAATAGACTGTTGGGGCAAGTGATGATAGCAAGCACCTATGAAGGCCGGCACGGCACACGAGGGGGTGGGTGGCCATCATCTCGCCCGACAGCCTTTGTCTCCCCAGTAGCGATGTTCACACACCACAGAAGGTACTTATTTGAGGCTGAGTCGCCCTAGCGGAGGCCAAGGACCGGTTCAGATAATCGTCACTGGTGTTGGCCATGAGCGGGAATCGAACTCGGGTTCGCCGGGTTCGTAGCGCAGTGCGCTAACCGCGACACACACACAACCCACACATGTACATACATGTGCAGGAGAGGGGAGAAGAGATTTCAGAATGACCTTCTCAAATAATTCATCAGGGAAGTTACTGACTTTGGCCTCAACCTATCCCTTATCCCCCAGATCTCACTGTTCTGTGTCATTAAACAAAAAACACTCAATTTTCTGTAATGGTAGTCAGACATTTTTAGTCTTTCATTTTTTTTATATAGAGGGAAACTTGGACCTGGTATTTTTTTCCAGAAAGCAAATCACCACTCTGGTCACATTTGACCATTTTAAAACGTTTAATTCTTCACCATTTTTAACCATATTGTACAAATGGCATCATGTCATGAGCAGAAGTATCCATGAGGATCTCTCGCACAGTGGTGCAAATGCTTGTGTTCGAGAACGGCCCACAGAAGCGGATATCACAGAGCTAAATCTGGGATATTTTCAAGTGAGCTCTGGACACATTTTCTATTCCGTCAAAACTCTTTTCTACAGGAATGATTCAGAACAGTATGCTGTTGTGTGATTCATCTCATAATCTTATTTTTTTAAATTATATAATAAGCACAATGAGGACAACTTGCTGGACAAGGTTACAAACTTCGATTTAAAGCTTTCGTGACTGCAGGGATTCATCTTCTTGGTTCTTTCGGTAAAGTCACGTAGAAGGGAAATAATAAAATAATAAAAATAAAACATAATAAAATAAAATTCTCACGACGTTTCGGCCACAACGCAAGCAGCCGTCCTCAGGTGAGGATGGCTGCTTGAGTTGTGGCTGTTCTTCACCTGACAATGGCTGCTTGTGTTGTGGCCGAAACGTCGTGAGAATTGTATTTTATGTTCTATTTTTATTATTTTATTATTTCCCTTCAACGTGACTTCACCGAAAGAACCAAGAAGAAGGTTACAAACCTTCACCAGTGGTGGTGAAGGTTTCACCGGTTAAAAATCAATATAAATAAAAGGTGGAAATTGGAGGTGGCCGGGTGGTTCAGAGGTCAGGGCACTGATCTGGCACCACCGTGTTCCAATATAGGCAGCTGCCTGTGATATCAACCGGGTTCTCCAGTGCATTGTGTTGATCGACTCCAGCCCCGTCAACCAATAACCGCAAGAACAAACAAAAAACCCCATCACATTAAATTTGGTACTGTACTTCATTTGGTTAAATTCCAGCTCTGGGAATTAAAACATTGCCTCCTTCATGCAGAGTGGGACAGGAGGCTCTGCCCTGTGCTGTGTAGACAAACAGGTGTATTTGAATAGATTTCCGAGGTAGCTATATGATATCCGCTTTCCGGGGGCCGTCCGCTAACACACCAAGGGTAGAATTACTCTGCGGGAGAATGTGAATTGATTCTTCATGTCATGACGTGACGGCCGCAGCACAATCGGGATACAATCGGTGGGGGGTCTGAGGGTTTGGGGGACGGGACGGGGGACGGGAATGACATATTTTTGCAAAATTTGGAAAGAAAACATGTGGGTAACAACTAGCAAAAAAAATTGCCAAAAAATACTTTTAGTGCAAATAATTCACGAACAAAATAAATAAGTTAAAGAAAAGATGTCAATCTATTGCTACAGATGAACGAGCAGGTGGTCTCCTGCAATTGTGATTGCCTCTGATATCAGGGTTAGCGAGTTCAGGCCCCCTATTATTATTATACCGTGACATTTTCAGCAACGGCGCGCCACACAAAATGGACTGTATTTTAAGCCCCAATGTTCCGTTTCCTTCATTGCATTCGCGAAAGCTCCCACAAGAGTCATTAATAGAGTGCTTATTTATTGGGCTTAATCGTTTAAAATCGAAAAATGTAAGAGGAACGAGCAGAGAAATAAAGAGCCAACCCACAGCGGAGTGCTGTTGATGAAATGTGGGTCCCTATCGTTCCCGTGGGAACGCTGTTGGTCTAAGAGGGCTTTCTTAGTGGCCTGATTCCACATTCCATCAGGTTGGGAATAAGACAATCACTCAAGAGGTCGTTTAAAAATACACAACTTGAATGACTGACAAATTTGTTCCTCGATAAAAAGGTTAACGTTCAAAGTTGAAACACCAGTTTCATCAGTAGTGATTACTCTGATATTTTTCATTTTATGTACATATGTAAATATAGCCATAATTGTATCAAAATATATACGTGAAGATATCTGGCTGGAGTGTATGTAGTAATGCACTGTGACGAGTTTGACTGACATTTACAACAATTTAAAACCCTGTCAGTCCACTGCTGGATGAAGGCCTCCACACAATGTAATCAGTCATGAGGTTGTTTTTAAATCAGGACAGGTTCAGATGCCACTGGCCACTGATGATAGCAAGGTCCAGGAATCAAACTCAGATGGCAGGGTTCATGGCCCAGTGCGCTAACCACTACACTACCGCTCCACCACAATACTGTACGAATAAAGTTGCTGATTTTAGGGTCACTGCAACAGCATTAGCCATGAGCAGTAAGCAAACCACTGGCTAGTGACATGGGTCATTACGTCACATCGTAATGACTGTCCATGCGACTGAGCACACCCTGGGCTCTCTAAGCAGTGCCAGCTACCATCTCATCCATCAAACCAAGCGGCGTCCTATGGGTAAAGCATTGGTCAGTTGAAAGTCAATGCAAATCTACCATTCTCAATGGGATTGGCAGATCAGTGCCAAATAGCATTCACTGACTGCTGGCAAACATGAACGAAAAGCAATCGTTAGCGTAAGGCAGGCGGTCATGTAGGAGAACGGTATCTTTTACGCGGTGGATTGGTGGCGTGGTGGTTAGCGCGACTTCGCCTCAATAGGCTGCCACAGACTCGCTGGCAACGTTTTAATATCTCTGCGCCAATGCCAAGAATGATGCAAGGTTCGTCAAAACCCAGTATTGTGCCAAGTTGGTGACAATGCTCTTGTGGAACGATGTCAGCATTATAACTGGGCGGAGCAGCGGTTAGCAGAGCCGGTGACCTGAGTTTGATTCCCATTCATGGCTGAGATCAGCGACGAGTGATATCTGAACGGGTGTTCGGCGCGTACTTTTACCAACGTTCGCTCGCTAGTGAAGTATGGTCAAACAACCCCAATGACTGGAACGGTGTGAGAAAGCCTTCATTCAGCAGTGGATTAACAGAGGGATACGTATACATGTAATTATATGTTGTGCATAAATGCAGTCGAATATGAGTTTAACTTTTTTTACTATTAACAGCAGATAGCTATTTTATCTTACAACGATTAATCCTATTATCTTAGCTTCTGCGTGTCAGAGAAAATTCAGTGATCTCACGTGGAAGCAAATGCACCCTACCATCCGTGCTTATCCGTGGCAATGAAAGGAGCAATTCGCAAAGATAACACTCAAATCCAGAATCCACTGCAGGTGTCCAGCACATCAGAGCAGATACGAGAAATTTTAATGAATCAACAGATTAAATTAGTTACTCAACTTAGGCAAATTATCTACACTGGGCAAACAAAGACAAAGACAAAGATCCCCCGTATAACCTTAATATAATGTTGGGGCAAGTGCTGTTAGCGAGCATCACCTATGATGGCCGGCACGACACATGAGGGGGTGGGTGGCCATAATCACGCCCAAACACCTTTGTCTCCCTAGTGGCGACGTTTTTACGCACTGCACCAGGTACTCATTTAAGGCTGAGTCAACCTAGTGAAGATAATCGTCACAGATGTTGGCCGTGAGCGGGAATCGAACCCGGGTCGCCAGGTTCGTAGCGCAGCGAGATAACCGCTACACTACCGTTCCCAGACACACACACACACGTGAACACACACACACACACACACACGTGACAACACACAACCGCACCTGCTTTGGGTAATCAGTAAAGCAAGCCATGGACTCCACTGCACAATGAAACAGGCCTGGCCGTGTTCCACTCACTGCGGCGCAGGTCACTTACTGTAGTGGGGCGTGGCATAAAAACATTTAATAATCCCATAGCACATGCTCCTCCAGGCAAGGGCACAGCCCCACGTGACACCGAGGAAACGCAGACGATTCCGCAATCACTGTGTGCACCTGTGTGCAGAGTCGCAGGCTTCTGAGGTTGCACTCGAGCAGCAGATAAAGTTTGGCTCAGAGGGATTTATTCACACCTGGGAATCTGGTGAGAACCAGGAAACCTATGAATGCACTGATGCATTTGTTAAGCTCAACAACAAAAGATAAAACATGTACCTAGGTTGCTCTATGGGCTATCCCATGCCAACCTTTCCCCTCTCAACCTCACTCTACTCCCCTCCACACAAGAGTTGCCACCTGTCCTGGTTTTCCTAGGATCATCCTCTACTTGAGGTAGCTTTCCTGGAAAAATGTGTGAGTCTTCCCAGAGCACTGTAAGTCCAGGTTTGTGTCAGTTCCAACAAAATCATTCACCACTTAAGGTAATGGCATATAAGTGGAGTTCTCCCATCTTCTGAAATTGCGAGATATTTCTTCTCACCATCATATGTCCTGGTTTTATGTACCTCAGAGGTGGCAACCCCAATCCACCCACTCTGTCCCAGGCAACCTTTGCTCATCGGGAGGTAGCTTATTCTCCTCTGCTGTCCTCAGTCTGGGACTCCCTTCCCCCAGCCATCTGCTGATAACTCCCCAGCCCTGTTAAAGGCTCGGCTCAAGGCCCTCCTTTTTCCTCTTCCTATTGTGGTGACATGGAATGGGTCACTATGGCGCGTAGCGCTGGTTGCGGGCAGCCCTGTCTGCCAGCGGGTCACGTGATGAGCCGGAGAAAGAGATGTGGTGCAAAGGTGATAGACGGGGCACGTGAGGTAAAGCTCGGAAACCTTCTAGTAGGTTCTAGAAAGGGGGCGTGGCCGAGGGCGGAGCGAGGCCACTCTGGGTGGATTCAAGGAGTGGAACCGCCGTGCTGCTGGAGTCTTCGTCACCGTCTTCACCTCCTCGGCGTTGTTGATCAGGCAGCCTGTTAGCTGTCACTCCCTGTACCTGTGGAGGCTATAATAAATAGAGTGCCTCCTACTATTAGTGTCTCTGAGTGACTCACTACACGATGACTGACTGCCTCTCTCTATAAGATAGAAAAATGTCCACGTTTTCTCTTCAGCACATTGAGATGCGGTCACAGTTCGCTGAATTTAATTTGTAAACTGTAATTGACTTGCAGGGTGAACAATAGAAAGAGCAAAGCTACCCAATGACCTCAGCAGCGAAAATCTTCATCACAAACCCTCACAATAAATAAACATGTTATTTAATTTAAAAAATAACAATGATTTCAATCTCTTCCTCATTCCACTATTGGATGAAGGCCTCCCCATGCAGTGACCTCACCACTCTGGTCAGCGTGGGTTGGATGAAGAGGTGGCGCATCTGACCGATTCAGCTATAATTTGACACTGATGCTGGCCGTGGCCTGGGAATTGAACTTGGGTCGCTGGGTTCATGGCACAGTACAAGAGCCACTCCACCCTACAATCTCATTTTCCACCGCTACGTTTACCCTCCGCTTTATATTTGACGGTGCTCCGTATTTTCCTCCTTTGAATTCAAATTGGCGAGGATGGGAGTGATGTCGCGCTCAGTGTGAGCGCCCCTTGAAGCGTAAGCAGCTGCTGTCCAACAGGCGGTCAGACTGCTGCAGAAAAAACCGGCGCCGCTCAAGAACCACCGGTTGCTTTCGGAGTGGTGGTGCGTTCAAGTTTCAAGTCACAAGTTGATTTTGTTGTACGTGTTGAACTTCTTTCGCACCGTACGTAGCCAACTATGCTAATCGGACGGTGCGGTGGGGGAAACGACAACAGATGCAACACAAGAAGCAGTTCTAAAGAAATGAGTTTTCTATCGAGATTATTTAAAAGCATATAGTGGCTTCCTAATATCGGAAGGAAGAGCGTTCCAGACGGCCGCAGAAGCGCATCTGAAAAGCGCCGCACCGTGCAGTGACCACCATCTTTGTTCAACCGGCTGGATGAGATCTCAAGAGGCCAGGATGAGTCCGATTTGTAGGAGAGGCTTCGGGTCACCAAAGTGGCAAAAACCGCAAAAGCAAGACACAACGAAGCCAAGCGACGGACGAAACGCCATCGTTTGCTGTCACGCGATGGTCCGCGGCTGGCCGTCCACCAAGGCGTGGGTACAGCCAATTCATTCATTTCCCTGCGCGACGGCCTTGGGACTCAGTGGGGGTGTGCTTATTCAATTAAGTAGCGCTGTTCACATGGAGGAAGGGCATCGCGGGAGGTGGAGTAAGGGAGGGGACATCGCCGAGAAAGGATGTTGCGTACACGTAGGTTGCTTGGAAACCTGTTGTATAACGATGGCTCTTTTGCGCAACTCTCCCGGGCGACGCGCCTTAGTGGCAGAGAACAGTTAAATTGCTCGCGATGAGACGAGTGCTCGTCGCCGTCATTAAGCTGTCTCAGTTTGGACAAAGGCAGCTGTGCCCACTGCACCCTTGTTCTCTCGCCTACGCTCGGCCACAACTGTGCACATTGTTGTTATTAATAGAACAAAACCGATTTCTTGGAACGGTCCACCTCTCCCCTACTTGTACGAGACGAGGCTCACTCTGTCCTTACTCGTGTCCCACGCACATTGTTTGAAGCTCCTGGTCTTTAGAGTCGGCGCATTGTGCTAATGATGACATCCACTGTTGAGATTCCCCACCCAGGCTCCAGTAGACTCCACGGTTGGTTTAATCATGACATTCTGAGAAGTTCTCTTGAGCATTTCTGGATTGTTTTGATTGTTAGGGGACAGTTAGAAACATAGAAATTAAATGTCGTAACCCTTTAAGAGGGATATTTTTTTAAGACTGTGTTTGTTAGGCCCACATCAAACAAGCCTTAATAAATCATCATTATTGGCTTCGACTGGTATTGAATAATATTGATAAACCACCACCACTCACCCCAGCTCCCCCACTCTCACCCATGAACCACCACCACACACCCCAGCTCCCCCACTCTCACCCACGCACCACCACCACTCACCCCAGCTCCCCCACTCTCACCCACGCACCACCACCACTCACCCCAGCTCCCCCACTCTCACCATCGCACCACCGATCCCCAATTCCCCCGCTCACACCCACCCACCCACGCACCAGCAGCAGCAGCAGCAGCACTGACCTGCTCTCGCAGTAGGAGACGCGCAGCTCGAGGTTGAGCTTGGTGACGAACATGTGGCAGTCGATGCGCACCTCGCTGAGCGTGGGAGGCGGCAGCGCGTGCGCCACGGCCACCAGGCCCAGCAAGGGGTGCTCGACGGGCGGTGACGGGCACGGGGACGCGGGGGAAGCTGGCGCCTGCCCGCCGCCGCTGCTGCTGCGTCGCCGCAGCCGGGCGGCCAGGTGGATGACCTGCGCGCAAGTGCGTGTGTGTGTGTGCACACGTGTGTGTGTGTGCGTAAGCGCGTGTGTGTGTGTGTGTGCGTGAGTGCGTGTGTGTGTGGGCACACGTGTGTGTGTGTGTGCGTAAGCGCGTGTGTGTGTGTGTGCGTAAGTGCGTGTGTGTGTGGGCACACGTGTGTGTGTGTAAGCGCGTGTGTGTGTGTGTGTGCACACGTGTGTGTGTGTGCGTAAGCGCGTGTGTGTGTGTGCGCACGTGCGTGTGTGTGTGTGCGTAAGCGCGTGTGTGTGTGTGTGTGTGCGTAAGCGCGTGTGTGTGTGTGCGTAAGTGCGTGTGTGGGCACACGTGTGTGTGTGTGTGTGTAAGCGCGTGTGTGTGTGCGTAAGCGCGTGTGCGTGTGTGCGTAAGTGCGTGTGTGTGGGGGCACACGTGTGTGTGTGTGTGTGCGTAAGCGCGCGTGTGTGTGCGTGTGAAAAGAACGGTAGTGTCGCGGTTAGCGTGCTCGAGTTCGATTCCCGCGTATGGCCACCAACACCAGCGACGATTATCTGAAGCGGCCCTGGGCCTCCCCTAGGTCGACTCAGCCTCAAATGAGTACCTGGTGCGGTGTGTAAAGATTGCCACCTGGGAGACAAAGGTGGCTGGACATGGTGCTGACCATCCACCCTTCATTGGTGCTCGCTAACAGCACTTGCCCCAAGAGTCTGTGAAGGCTCGACGGGAAATCTCTGTCTCTTGTGTGTGCGTACACGTGTGCCCGTGTGTTGGGTGAGACAGATGTGGGCTGGGTGGCCGGTTGGTTGATCGTGGGCAGATTCGGATACCTCGTGCACAAATGGGAAAATTAAAAACTCCCCAGTGTGCGATTGTGGTCCTATAGAACAGACCTACAACATACAATGGACGCAATGGCCCCGATCCACAAATACGAAGGAGACATCACAGCGATACAGAACTCCGCTGCTCCTTATCTCGCTCGACCACCTGAATGTGAAATCGTAGTTGTTGCACTGCATCCACATCAGCCGTACGAAAGAATAAGACGAAGACCCCACCGGCACGCGACTAACTGTGGCATTCCCCTGTATGCCGCTGTGTGGGCCGAGGCGGGGCGGGCGAGAGAGGGGGATTTAAGAAACTCGCCACCATTGCGTCAACTAGTCGCACTGGGAGATGGAGTCAAACTGACCACTGGATGGCAAGCCGCAGTGTGCTCGTCGACAATGACACTGCGGGCAGCAAACGTCCTCCCTTACCCTCACTTTCATGTTTAATACTTTTCATTTTTTGTCCAGAAGGGGGCGCCAGTAATACTTCCACGTACACCGGGCTTCAGAACCCCCCCCCCACCCCCACCATGATCGGCATCCTCCTTGTTCACCGACTATTTTTTCGAAGCGGCTCTTTCCATCGGACACAATCGCGGGAGGTATTTCCACCAAGGAGCTCCACACCCGCACGTACGTATCGCCGCGACCTCGGTGGATGCCTGCCATCCGCTTGCCGTTCGCCGGTTCCCGGAACTTTGCTCATGGAAATGTATCTCATGATGAGAACATTTATTTATAAACTGGAGGAATCCGATGAGCTATTAAGCTATTTTCCATAGATGTCCAGTTGGGCCGGATAAGAACGTCAGAACAACAAACAGTACAAAAATACGATGGCAGTGCAAAGTCAAAAGGTAAACAAATCACCCAAATACTCTGTTATTTATGTTTATTATTTTTCATTATTTTCTTTGAACCTATCTACGTGACTTTGCCGAAAGACCCACGAATATGAAATCCTGCAGTCACGAACGCTTTAAGTCAAGAAATCACCCAAACACAAATACAACTAAACCATCTCCATCCTACCAGATAAAGGTATTCACTTTTTTTTCAAAAGCGACCGAGCCACAAATGATAGCTCAACAAAATGCCTCATTATTTGAACATTTATACCAGCAACATAATTGAAATAGTATAAACGCGTGTTTCGGGTAGCATGCATGATACGTCTGATATAAGGGATTGAAAAAAATATATATAACTGTTAAGGTAAATGAGAAATAAATAACAACTATACCAACAGCACCAGGAATAGCGTGTCCGTTGGTGATATTAATTTGCTGCTGCTGCTGCTGCATACTGCGGTGCCGTACTTGTCACTAACAATGCGGCAAGTGAAGCATTAAAGTAATGAAGAATAGCCAAGAATAATACATAAAAATGGCATCATGAATATAAAAAACAAAAAATTTGTGCAACAAAAAACAATATTGCTTCATATTAATTTGTTACTCGTAATTATGCAGTCGCTTTGCCGTGTACGAAATGGAATAAATACATTTATAATACGAGTCGTTGTATCTGGGAAAGAAAATAAAGTGTGGATCTGCAGACATTTCTAGAACATCACTTTCTTAAAATCTGTTGACTACCTCTTCTTACGTGCACGGGACGACGATGTGCTCCAGACTGGCCGCATTTGTAAACACGAGGTCAACTAGATTTGAAGCTTTCGTGACTGCAAGGATTCATACTCTTAGGTTTTTTCGGTAAAGTCACGTAGGTACAAAAATAAAATAAATAATACATAATATAAATAATAATAATAGAATGAAAATAATAAATCATTTTATTTTTTACCTACGTGACTTTACCGAAACAACCTAAGAGTACGAGGTCAACTATGGCAGGAGTTGAGTCTCTCCATGGGACAAGCACTGTTGACTTCTCCATAAAGTGGTACGTATTTTGTCAACCCCGGAGGGATGATGGGCTGAGTAAACCCCCTCAACCAGGATTTGGAACTCACAAACTTTGGCTCGCGAGACCCTCACCCTACGTTGTTTAGTGATTCGTGTATGTATTTGAATATCCTACATTTGTTTTAATTATATTTTATTTTCTCTGGATTGTGTTGTGTCAGACGTTGTAAAGCACACGACATTTGAGATGCTGCATACACATTACATTGCATAATCATATAAACACACTAACTTATTTTGTGGACTACAAATGGAAATAACAATTCGGGGCTGCAATTGTAGTGGTTTCAAAACACAGGCTGCATTAATTTTACTCACCACCACTAGCATCATCATCATTTTAAAACGCATTGTTTCAAACGTCAATTAAACATCAACGAGTTGTCAGCTAATGTTCTGACATAGCGGCAATGTGGTGCATGATTACGTTCAAGCTATCTGAGCAACAACGTATGCCTATGTAAACCAATTATATATATGCATCCTACTGTAATGCTGTAGATAGGTAAAGGTGCAGCCCTTGCAATTGCTTGCTCATGCCACCACTGGTGCAAGGACCCCCACCAACGGAGGCCCAAGAGAGCCCCAGCTAGAGGGCATTGTTGGACCAGTCTTCCTCACTTATCAGACATCTTAGATAAGGTGAAAGCACCGACGCTTGACCCCACCACATCCAAACCTGTCCATTGACCTATGGGTGGTACTGATTTGCCGACTGACTCCCGGCGATTTAATTAATCGTCGCAATTCGATTCAACACTTAATCATTTTCTTAACCCTGCGGTGAACGGTAACGCCTCCAGGGAATGCAACGGGCCGCTTAAACCCAATTGCTATACAACATGGGGCAATCGCGATGCACCAAAGACGCGATCGCGATCCAACCCGCGTATCGCGATCTTGAGCAATCAATAACAATCAACAAATCGATGCTTCATTCCAACCCCGCGAGCAAACTACTCTCTCTCTCTCTCCCAGGCGGCGCGCACGGGGCGAGGTGAACGCCGCGTGAGGTCACGTGCACCGCCGACGGCAGCTCGCAAACGCCTCTCGGCGCACGACGGAGACGCCGCAAAAGGGACGATCTCCAAACGCCAGTGCCGGATGATCCTAGTAGCACAAGTAGCTGCATATGCTACGGGCCCCGCACTTTTCAAGGGCCCCGCGCTAAATGCTTTCAGGCTATCAATTCCGGTTCAGTGATTCTGCACTTGCTCTATGACTATAGTACTACACTGCCTTCAACTTTGATGCACGACTGGGTGTCTAAGGTTAGCGATTTGTCGTATTATCTGGCTGTATAGCAAACGAAAAATACAATTACTTTACTATGCAAGAAAAAGAATACGTGTTTTAATATTTACGTTTTTTTTATTTAGGGCCCCTTAAAAATATGCTACAGGCCCCGCACTAGCTTAGTCAGGCACTGCCAAACACCCGAGGAAGTAATAAGGGCGTGTCACACGTGCAAACACAGAGCGTGGCCAATAAGCGAGAGAGAGAGAGGGGAGCGGTGCACAGATTGGCCGAGGGCCGAGGTTTCATCTCTGCAGATTACGCTTATGCACGGCGCCTGCCTTGAAGGCCCATTTGCCGTAAAGGCACCACCACCACATTGCGATGCCACTTTTAACCTGGCAAAACAATGAAAAAGGCCCGGTCATGGTGAAGCCGAGAGCCACACAAAAGTTATACTCAGGGCTTGATTCTCAGCGAACATATTTCGAAATACCTGTCCATGCGATGGATGTGGCGTGCTGAAATTATCCCCGGAACAGCACTCTGCACTCTGCCAGCTGAAATTAAGCACCGGTTATATGAATGGACCCAGCTGCTACAAATGTGTTTGAAAATGAAGCGACGTGAAACTGCTGCAGGTTGGCCGCTTTGTTTGAATATTTGGCTGGAACGAATGCATTTGGGTGCCTCCCAATGGGCCGATGTGCTTTGCATGTCTCCTCCGACTGCTCTCAGGATCCCAGTGTGGATGTCGGCAAGGTCACGGTGACATCGCGGACGACGTCGCCATCGCTTCCTTCCATCTGCCAGATATCTCTCCGCGATTGCACAGCCAAGGCCTGCCTGGCGCGGTCTGCCCTCACAAGCGGAGGTCACGTGGCTGAGGGGTCAGAGCACTGAGCTGGCACTGCTGAGATCCTGGATTGGAACCCAGGTTATCTAGTGAAGCGAGCTTATGATCTCAGCAAAGTCAGCAATAATTGTACGACGTGACCCATCGTATCAAAAACATTTTTTTCACTGAATGTGGCTAATGTTCCAGCTCCACTTTGGTTTGATTGACAGTGCGATTGAAACTCTTCGACGGGCATATAATCTGCGTGACCCTAGTGTGGATAAAGAGGCCTCAGAATTATAATATGTATTTATACTGGAGGAATCCGATGAACGACAAAGCTCTTTTTCACAGACGAGCGGCAGGCCTACTAACGTGATCTCAAGTAGTTCATCTTCTGTGGCCGTTCTCCGACACAAGGTGGTGCAAGGCTCTGTTCTGTTGTGGACGGAACGTTTCTTGAGTCTAATGACGTGACACCGATTCCACAAATGGTCCACGGATGTGATCTCTTTATTAACGGTCTGTTCTCATAGTATGTCATCATCACGTCTCCGTGCCTTTCCCCCCGTTCGTCAGTGACCTCTGTGTGCCACTCCAATGCCTGTCTCAGTAACCTACTCTCATCCACCCATCACAACCTCCTCTTATCGTTAACACATGTAACACTGTTTTACCACATTATATTACAACGTTCCAAGTTGCTTACCCTGCACTCCCATGAAATCCCAATCATCCTACTCGTGCTCCTGCATTCAAGGAAGGAAGATGATTTTCTCGTTGCTGAGGTAAAGTCCAACGACCTGATCCGTACAGTAACACATAGATTGCTCTTTCCTCACACACCTGTCTCGAAAAAAAATGATCTCTTCGCTCTCCCGAGTGGTATATGTAGTCCATCAAAACCCGAGCCTGCAGATGCAATACATCTCTTGATTTATTTATCACCCCCCCCCCCGCCCGCCTACCCCCGCCCGGTGAGGCGCACATTCTCACTTCCTACTGACACCCTGCGATAAAGGTAAACACATCGGGTTCCTTTGAGTTGCCAGATTAAAACAAACAAACAAACAACAAAATGGCACCCGTCCTTTCAGGGTCACGTAAAGGAGACGCTCTGAACCGTTGCTCGCTCTCTCGCTCGCTCGCCGACTCATCAACCTGAGCAGAAATTAAAAAAACTCTGGGAAAAAGTCGCGCGAGTCGCGACCAATAACAAACCTCGAGTCGCCGATCGCGGCCAATCGATCGACGGCAAAAAAGAAATCGGCATCCTTAGCGGTGGGCACGCGGCACAAGCGTCCGCCACTCAGCGCTCTGCTCGCCTCTCCGTGCGAGCACAACAACGTGGGATTGCCCCCACCCCTCCACCCCCGCGGTAATAGAAGTAATTTCATTGCCAATAACGGATTGCATTTTAGGTCTGACGGGTGAGATTAAAAGACACAAGTGTCAAGTCAGCAGAAGGGAAAAAAATAAATACAAAACAATTCGGCCGCGCGGCGCCACGCCGTGTCTCGGCCCTGACCTTGTAGCCGGAGGATTTGATGTGCACGCCTCGTTTGGTGAGCGTGGATTTCATTCGGATGAAGAAGGATCGCTCCAGGACGCAATCGGAGGCGGAGGCGGCGGCGAGGGACGACGGCGAGGCCGGAGAATCTGCGAAGAGGTTGGGCGGCGGAGAGAGGGTGGGGGGTAGGGGGGTCGAGATAAGAGTGCGGACGTCACAAGTGCTGGGACGTGCGTGGAGACGGAGCGGGAGGGAGAGGGAGGGAGCGAGATGGAGGGCTTCCCCTTGTCTTGATTCTCCAAATGCCGGCGCCCGCCGTTTTGAAAACGGAACCGAAAGCGAAAGAGAATAAGCACTTGAAATAAATCACATCAAGGGGTTTCTTGTTGTTGCTGCCACTGTTCTGGGCTAAGTACTTTTCATCCGGGTGAAATAGACATCCGAGTAATAATAATAACGCGGTGTAGCACGAGCTGGCTGTGTGCGCTTCGCTCCTCGGCTGTGCTGTATGCACGCATTTGTGTGCGCATCGCAACACCATTCTTGTACCGTTTACATGCCTCTGACCAAATTATGGAAGCTCAACAGTATTGGGCCTGGATGATGCTTGAATGTACGTGTGTACGTCCAACTTCTTTTGCACCGTACGTTGCCAATCGTGCTAATCTGTGGTGCGGAGGGAAGAACAAACTAGACGCAAAAAAAATCAGTTGTAAAGAAATTAGTTTTCTATATAGATTTAAAAGTGCATCGCTCCAGTGGCTTCCTGAATGGGTGACCACCCTGAACAAGCAGCTTGGCTGTGGAGCCACGTGATGGGCAGTCGAGCGCCGTGCAGCAAACTACATCATTGTGCTTCTTCACTTCCAAGTCTACTCTCTCAGCCTTCATCAAGCTGCACACATCGGCGTGGTGGAGTGAGATCAAACAACTCCCAAAACCCACGGGGTGTAGAGGAGGCCCCTCAATCAGCAGTGGATTGACAGTCGGCTGCTCGTGTACGTTGTTTTCATCTTAAATCATATACTAAAGACGGAAGGAAAGCAAATGGATATTCTACAAAGAGAAAGATAAAAACAAAGAATCTCATTTGTACGCAAAATTATGTTGCCGTGATTCACAAATTTCTTTGTAGTCGGTTTCAATCATTATATTGTTCGAGGGTAAATGTATGCGTGCATGTGTGAATGTTACCTTGATCGTAATTTTCCGTAGTGTCACTTATCCACAAGTCGGTTACACTGATATAAAATGTAGGGCTTTTATCTTCCAAACAATTACATAAGCAGATCTCCAATTTACATGCTTTGTAAACACGCAGATTAAATCATGCATGCTATGGGAATTCACTGGGTAAAGCATTAAAATTTTACAACCGCCCTGAAAAGTTTTAGATAAAACTTCTTTAAAAAGAGGGCAGACGCTGTATGCGGTGCGATAGCGATGAGATACAAAAAACCCAACCCAAAGACAATTAAAGAACCCTTCCGTAGCACATTAATATGCATAGAATTTCCAATAGCAGTTGGGGTGGGGGGGAACGGCTTGGGTTGATAATCTATTAATTAAACGTGTATAATGCTGATCTATATGCACGACCAACCTTTGAACGCCACCGCCTGTGTGGACACTTACCCAGCCAATTAGAGTGGCCCACATTCCATTCTTTCGGAGCTCTCCGGCCTCTCGCCTTCGCGTTATTAAAGATGCTCATGACGGTGAAACTGAATTTTTTCCGAGCACATTCTCCCAATTGTGGCAAAGGGCAGAAGCTGCACCCTCGCACGGCCTACGCGGACGCAGCGCGCGAGCTGCCGCGTTGCGCGCGTGCCCGTGTTCACGTCTGGCGCACTCTGTAGGTCGACTCGGCCTTAAGTGAGTACCTGGCGCGGTGTGTTATAAACAACAACAAAATCAGCAGTGGAGAAATAAAGGCGGCCGAGCGTGGTGCTGGCCACCCACCCTCTCGCGCGCCATTGCCAGCTTTCATAGGTGCTCGCTAACAGCACTTGCACCGAGAGTCCGTTAAAGTCTATACGGGGGATCTTTGCCTTTGTGTTGAGGGTTGCCACTTCCGAGGTTACAAGTAACCGGGGTCTAATCATGGGAAGTGTAGCTCACAATACCTGAAGTGGGGAGCGCTCCATGTAAATGCATTGCCTTGAATGGTGTCACAATTTTACTATTGCATCATCACTGCCAAAACACCCCTCGGATATGTGGGAAGAGTTGCCGATTTTGCCAGGACAGCAGCTAACCCAAGAAAAGAGCTCCCTTGTTGTTGCGCTCTGAAGAAGGGCCATTGCCCGGAACGTCACCTGTGAATATATTGTTCCTTTTAAGGCCACAGTGTTCGCGACGAATGTATGTGTTGTTGTTGTTGCTGCTGTTATGTGTGTTCGTGCACCACTGCCAACGCAGCAGCAGCAACATCAGCATCACCAAGCAATGTGTTTTCCTCAAACAGAAGACGATCTTGAGAAAACCAGGACAGGTGGCAACTCTAGTGAGTGAATGTGTGTGCGTGTTTCATGTGTGCGCGCAAAGGTATATGTGGGTGTTTTTTTTGTTTCCCCGGGATATTTTCCCAAGAGCCGTGCAAACTTTATCTGATGGCTGGGCCAAATGCATTACCGAACGGAGTGCTTAAAATAGCCGGGAAACACACCGAGGAATAGCAGAGACAATTACGGAAAGTCAATAAAAAACTCGGGCCTCAAACAGGTTGTGCTGGCTCATCAGATAGAGCAAGGCCGTGCATCCCAATAGCCGATGAAGTCTGGAGAAGGAGGCAATACCTTACTCTTAGTTTTTTCGGTAAAGTCATGTAGGTAAAAAAAATGAAATTAAAAATAATAAAAATAAAATAATAAAAATCACGACGTTTCGGAGGCAACACAAGTCTCCGTCATCAGGTGGGACCGTCACAGCCAGATTTGCTGTATCAAGTGAGGCAAGTGAGGCTTGATACAGCAAATCTGGCTGTGACGGTCCCACCTGATGACAGAGACTTGTGTTGCCTCTGAAACGTCGTGATTTTTTATTATTTTATTTTTATTAATTTTAATTTCATTTTTTTACCTACGTGACTTTACCGAAAAAACTAAGGGTATGAATCCTTGCAGTCACGAAAACTTCAAATCTAGAATTAGGCAATACCTTCCCTTGCAACTCCTCGGCAACGTCACGTGACTGCTGAGACTGGAGGTGCCCTTGTTTTTACCCGACATGCCTTGGCGCGATACGGCATTGGCAGTGGAGCAAGTTGGACAAACAGCCAAATGTCAACAAATGTGTCAATAACCCTCACCCTGAAATAGAGAATGTCTATACGTGATGAGACGTTTCAGCCAAAAGCCCTCCTTCCAAGTCAATTTCTATCCATGCTCTTTGTTTCTGTTGCGCAGAAAGGGCCACTGCCACAGAAGATCACCTATTGTATTTTTTTTACGGGAGTTACTAACAGATATTTGTACTTGGTTTTGTTAACATTTGATACAGAACGTTGACACAGGCAGTGTTGAAAGGGGGTGGGGGGGAGAGAATATATGCAAAACAAATCATTCATCGCGGGGTTTACAACCTAATTTGTTGTAAGAAGAAATAACGGGTTGAGAAATGTTCATTTATTCACCACAGTGAAATGTGTGTTGTGTCATACATTGTAGATTTCCTCGGGCAGGAGAAATATAATGGCAATTCAGCAATGCATGGACACACACGGGACTCAAATACACACACACAACTACATATTCTGGAAGAAGAAAAAAGAAGCTGTAAATAAATAGCAAACGTCTATATTATTTGCCAAAAAAATATATTTTCCAAAGCCATGCAAAATATTCCTTGTGAAAAAATGTATCGTGTTTCTCCATACACCGTAATAGTTTTTTTGTGGTTGTCCCAATTTTAAATATCTGTTTCAGACACACTGTACATACTGGACATATACTATTTTACTTTACCGGGGGTCTTAAATTTCTAATATATCGCTTCCATCATTTCGGTGGCGGTCTGCTCGGGCTAATAGCAAATGGATTTCACCATGTCAAATTGTGGTTATTAAACATACACCGGGAGAGCAAGCAGGGTAGCTCACTTAATCTCTCAGTGGTCAGCTTAGGTTTGACTCTTGCACGCTCCACATTCTCTCCCTCCGGCTCGCGACCGTTAAAACCTCCGCACAGCTTCCTTGCACATCCAACCGCTGTCCGTGGCTTTAGTGAATGTAACAATTTCAAGGTTGTTAAGAAATAATCCCGAACGTTGAGCGGCACACACACACAAAAAAAAAATCCGTCGTTCCTATCACAAATAATAATTGCTGTCCAAAAACATTACTCGCAAATTTCCCTCCCTGACAGTCTATCGGCCTCTGGGGGACCAGAGGGTTTATCATGTTTTATGTTTATTTTCAATAACGGGACGCCAAGGATAAAATGCAGTGATGCATGGCTCGCAGATCTTACAGACGTGTCAACCTGCATTATTTCACTAAGCGCGAAGAGCACTTTTTTTCTTCCTGCCTTTCGGTTAATTCCCCGTGCCCCCACCCCCCCGTAGGATGCAGAACCACGACCGTGGCGTCCTCAACATAAAACCTCAACGGTTCACAGCGCCGCCGCTGCCACCGGCGGTAAGTCGTCGGTCAGGCGGGTGGGGGCGGTGCCTCTCCTGAAAAACCGAAACAAAATAACCGCAAACCAAAACAATCAGCTCCGACACTCGCAATAACGAACCGGCAGTGTAAACAGCGGCAACATTCGTCACGCGAACCAATGTTCTCACCCCCCCCCACCCGCCCACTTTCGCCCGTGGCTTCCGTTGAATCACGGTGGCTAATCTGCAGAAATCGGCCGCACGGAGTAAAATTTATAACATTTCACGTAACAAAGCTGTAGGGTTAAGCATTGCCAGCTGCTCTCCAGAAAAAAGGACCCGAGGTTAATTGGCTCCTTGGAGACAAATGGCGCGTCGCACTAAAAGGAAGGCACGATCGTGTCCAGGTGTGTGCGTGAGCGAGCGGGGTTCCGCACACTGGCGGAGAGGAGCTCATTCGCTGCCGTTCTGTAACAGGACCGTAGGGGAGAACGCGGCCTGTAAGCGATGAGGCGGTGTGATGCTTGCCGTGTGACGCTTGCAGTGCTCATGAAACCTAACAGCGAACATCATTCCCCGCAGTTGCTTTGCGCCGGCAGAGCGTACGTCCGCTGGCTGCCTTGCAGCGTGGCGCGCGGTTGGATATTGCAACGATGTAATAATACAAAATACATTCCAGTCATTCTCAATCCACAGGTGGATGAAGTTATCCCACCTGTTTAGTCATTGGTCATGCAGTTCTTGGGTTGTACTTATTTGCTGCTCAACAATGCGTGAGCGAAGGCACAAGGATGCCCAAGAGCTCCTGTATAATAAAAGTGGGAGATATTTTCAGGGTGTCCCATTAATAAATACACAGCCCTTTTGTGAAACCACTGCTGGAAGAAGACCTCCCCCATGCCATGCAGATCATGGCGGGGGTGCAGTTTGACCATACTTCACCACGCTGGTCAGTGCGGGTTGCTGAAGTGGGAGGGAGGGCACAAACTGGTTCTCATGTCACCGGATACCGATGCTAGCCGTGGTCGGGAATGGAACTTGGGTTGGGGTTGAAGCAAGCTTAACTGTCCTGCCACCGCTCCAGCCAGGGATATTGTATAAGCAGTGGCTTAATAGTGTAGCTCTGTCCTGTGGTCACATAACCTTCAGTGTCGTGCGTGACCTTGCTTATAACCCAGACGTACAGATTTGCTATCTGTTTGACATTTATTTTATGGAGAGACACATTTCACCGGATCCATTAGAATAGGCAGGATAGGTCAAAAACTGGGTTGAGCTAACAAGACGCATTGGGGCCCACACCCGGGAGAAAGTAGTAGCCGGTGAATTAATAATTAAAACGAAAGCACGAGGCAAATGATGCTAAATGTAAAGGGCATGGTGGATTGATGCATTACTAATGATCTGGCTACTCAGACAGGCACACCGCAGACGCGAACCAATTTAATACAGTACAATGCAGTTTGCTTTTACGGAGCATCTAATTGCAACTGAATCTTAGGACGTTGGTTAAAACAATGGGACGTGTGCATCAAGGGTAAAAAAAAGAAGCAGGCATATGCATACATTTTTTTAAGCGAAAAAAAGAGTTAGTAATAGGCACAGGAAGAGAACGAGGTCTTGAACCTGGACTTGCACAGGGGCAGGGAGTCAACATCACCGATGGCAGGTGAAAGGGAATGCATACTAAAGGATTCTAAGCTGCCTTGAAATAAAATTCTAAATTCCACCAATGGATAATGGGCTCCCCACACCATGTCGGTCGTGAGGTATTTTTGTTCGTATTGTACTCCACATTACCGGTCAGTGCGGGTTGGTGAACAGGGGTGAGAGGGCAGGACCGGTTCGAATTTCGCTCACCACCGATCCGCCACGAGTGAAGACGAGTAACTAAACCAGTGTTGGGCAAATTCGTGAAGCCTCGCAAACAGCTGCCCAACCTGTGATTGAGAGGTGATGTTTACTCTTCTCGATAACCGTGAACTCAGGGGGTGGGGGGGTGGGGGGAGAGGTGGGGGGGAGAGGTGGGGGGGGAGAGGTGGGGGGGGTGAGGTGGGGGGGGGGAGAGGTGTGGGGGAGAGGTGGGAGGGGAGAGATGGGGGAGAGGTGGGGGGAGAGGTGGTGGGGGAGAGGTGGGGGGAGAGGTGGGGGGGGGAGAGGTGGGGGGGGAGAGGTGGGGGGGAGAGGTGGCGGGGGGAGAGGTGGCGGATGGAGAGGTGGGGGAGAGGTGGCGGGGGAGAGGTGGCGGGAGAGAGGTGGGGGGGGGAGAGGTGGGGGGGGAGAGGTGGGGGGAGAGGTGGGGGGGAGAGGTGGGGGGAAAGGTGGGGGGGAGAGGTGGGGGGGGGAGGTGGTGGGGGGAGAGGTGGGGGGGAGAGGTGGGGGGAAAGAGGTGGGGGGGGGGGAGATAACCCACCATTGGCCGCCACCTACCAAGCTTGCCTGTGTCGGGAGTTTCCGGCGGAGACGGCGGCGGAGAATCGACGAGGCTCGCGTCGTCGCCGCAGTCGTCGTCGCCGCAGTCGTCATCGTCGTCTTCCTCCTCCACCTCCTCCTCCTCTGCCGAGTCGGCCTTGACCCTCTCCCTTACCGAGCGGCGGTGGCGGCTCCCGGGGCGGCCCCTCGTCGCCCTCCTCCTCCTCCTCCGGCCTCCTCTTCTCCCGGCGGTGGCGGCCTTCGGGGCCGGGGCCTCCGAGTCGGAGAGCGCGAGGAGGGCCCCGGGCCGGCGGCGCCGCGTCGGGGCCGCGCCGCGGGACGACGCCGCCCCGGGGAGCCGCAGGCCGAGCTGCTCGGCGAGCTCGGCGTGGTCGGCGGGGTGGACATACTCGAACGCGCTGCTCCCCGTCAGTTCCACCTGCGATGAGGAGGAGGAGCGACATTAATGAGGAGCGAAGTGTGTGACGAGCGTTAGTGGATTGGCAGGTCGAGTGTGGTGGGGTCAAGTGCGGGTAGTCACACCACTTACAAGACGTCTGGCCAGCCGGTTAGGGTCGACCAAGTTACTCCCTTAAATTTCGATTTAAAGCTTTCGTGACTGCAGGGATTCATCTTCTTGGTTCTTTCGGTAAAGTCACGTAGAATGGAAATAATAACGCATGCAGCCGTCCTCAGGTGGAGAACAGGTCTGTCGACAGACAGTGGCCGAAACATCGTGATAATTATTTTATTATCTTTTATTTTTATTATTTTATTATTTCCATTCTACGTGACTTTACCGTGACTTTACCGAAAGAACCAAGAAGAAGTTACTCCCTTGTCGGGTTGCTTCAGAGCTACCTCGAGTAGAGACCAATCTGCCAGCAGTGATGTGAGCAATCAATTGCAGGGCTGCACCTTTAGTTTGCAAATGCTCTCATATCTCATTGATGCTGTACAGAAACAGTGGGCATATTTACGTTGCAGAGAGAGACAGTCAGTCACAGGCTGGGCCTGAATTTGAACAGGGTCAGGGATTCGACAGCACGGACGGCTGGGGGATGGGAGTTTGGGAATGTGGCGACCTCTCACTGGGCGAAGGTGGACTGGGAGCTTTCACAGAAAGCCTCGGTTGCTGATGCATCCAGCACAAACATTAAATGTGATTTTTTAAAAATATATATAACCTGCCCTCTTCCAACATACACACTCAGCTTCTGTTTCTTGGACGAGGTCGACAATGTTTTCTTGCCAGTGTCTATTCTGAAATTTCAAGTTGCTCGTCCAAATCCCGTTAGGGAAATTTTCAGCACGTTCCGCAGGAATTTATATTCTAACGCCAGGAGCTCTTTTTCCCTCTTCTTGCAGATGCTTTGTTTAAGTCAAAAAAATTGAAGGGCAAGAAATGTGACAAAAAAAAAGCTGAATAAACTGGCAGGGGAGGTACATTTTGCACCGTCAGTGTTTTTGAAAGTTATATATTTACTTTTATTCATAGTCAGGTGAACACATTTTTAGATGTAATGTTTCTTTTGCAGGAGATGCTCGAGACAGCAGAGGGATATGAGAATCTGACACAGCTTCCTGAATTGCGAAAATATGTTTTGCCCCACTAAGCACAATGACAACATGTATCAATGTTTATCGGTGGTCTGGTGGTATAAGGGTCAGCACACTGAGCTGGCACCACTTAGAGCCTGGGTTTGAATCGAGGTAGTCACCTATGATTAAACCGGGTTCTCAAGTGCAGTGATGGTCTCAGTCAACAATGACTCCATAACCCCCCCATTATATTAACGTACTAAGTTGTGGCTTTCACTTCATTTGGATGATTTCCAACTGTTAATATATGAAAAAAGTGTTATCACCATGCAGCAAACATTTATGTTTATAGCAGTATGTGTCAAAATCCACCCCACGGATGTGTAAATGAATACGATAATTTGAAAGAAATTCAGAATAGAATCAGTGGAATCTCCAGTAAACCATCATCTAACACAGGGGGTTGCACTGCTCTGAGAATGTTCAAGATGGACACTGGCTCCCCTGACAGGATGCTGCTCGCGCAATGGGAATCAGTCGTGGGATAAACGATTACCTCCACGAAACAATTGTCAAAGCCTCAAAATTTGGCACACAAAAGTCTGATTCAGTGGCTGATAATGCTTTGCTAGCATTGTCATTAACAATTCCTCACAACTTGCCCTTCTTCAGGACAGAGAGACAAAAAGTAGAGCTTGGACGATTTTAACCAATTCAGTTGACTAATCGTCTCCAAATTTAAATCGACTGCATAAAAACATGGGGGCAATGCTAAAATCCTGCCTGCCGAAGGCAGGAAACCTCCCACATGCCATGTGACATGGCTGATAATACCGATTACATCACCAAAGCCCCGTCTTTCACCTCCCGTCCAGCGGCACACATACCGAAGGGTCAAGGTTCAAGGCTCAATTACTCCGCAGAGTTTGTGGGGAGCGGAAGCCTCCGCCGACGAATAACCTTGCAGCAGGGTTCAAACTGCCAACGTTGACCGCACTTCTCAACAGGGGCAGCGTTTACACAATTTTGTCAAGGGTCTGATCGTCGCAAATCCCAGTATATCTTTGACTACGGAAGAGGGCAGTGACCACCGTCACTGTGGGTATTGTTAGTGTCGGGGTGCCGTGGTGGCGAGATGTTAAATCCCTCGCCTAGTATGCAGGAGGGTTCAATCCCGACCCTGACGCCTGTATATTTTGAGTTTGTATGTTCTCCAGCGTGGCAATAGTTAATTAACGATAGCATTTGCAAATAACGGCCCACCGTGCGTCTGTAATGACACTAGTAACCGACAACTATTCACTCGTAGGATATCCCTCAACTTCCGACGTGAGACTGTGCTCCATAGATTAAACTAAACCAAGCTATTTTTATTTTACCAGGTAAGGCCCACTGAGCTATGTAGCTCGTTTTTGGAAGAGGCCTGGCAGTCACAAATGACAGCTCAACGTAGTGGCTTATCACGTGGGAATGCATAGCAGCCAAATGCTCTGAACGCGTGATGTCGATTCTGAATGTGGAGGGAGAAGCCAGAGGACCTGAAGAAAAATCCTCGCGACCACGGGGAGAGAGACACGCAAATTCCAAATTTACAGCAGGCGTCAAGGTCGGGACCGAACCCACGACCTCCTGTGCACCAGGCGAGGTTGTTACCATCTCGCCCTCGCGGCACCCATTAAGTTGGAATTCATATGAATCAAAAATCATTGATTTAAAGACACGATTTCATGCACGTACCTTGAGCTTAAACGTCCATATTTATTGATGAAAGGATGCTTCATTACATCTCCAATATGGTAAATATATAAGCAAATCAAATTAATACAAAAATACTATATATAAGCAAGACAAAGATAGCCAAACGTAGCAGGCGTCATGGTCAGTCTCGAACCCACGACCTCCTGCACACCAGGCGATGGAGTTAACATATCATCTTAACGGACAAGTTAAGCGTCCCTTTGCAACGGGCAGCAAGGGCGACTTAATTTGCATGAGAATGAATAAGCTTGGTAAACATGCAGCGTGGGGCGTTGCGGTGGGGGGGAGGGGGGAGAGGCCGAGATGAGGGAACCACGAAGGCGATTTGATAAACCGTTGCCTGGCCGTTAAGCATACTCGGCCATTGAGTCAATAACGACGGTCCAATGTGCCTCATTAAAGCGAGGACAAGGTAAATGGAGATATTGCATGTGTCTCGTGAAAGGAAAGCCGACTGATTGTATAGATCCACCGTGGAGGCAGCTGCGAATTTGCCTGCAATGGAAAATGGTCGGTTTCAAAAAGGCTCTCAACTCGGAAATCTGCCTGCCTGACGACCTCAGTTACCGACGCCACACACACAGAGATCGCCTGCCTACGTCTTCCCTCTCGATTCGCTCTCCTCCCCCTCGGCGCGTTATTTTACCCCAGCAACCGAGTACTTACGTTGAAGCCCCGCCCGGAAAGCCTCCACTCAGTGGGAGGTCGCTCCAACTCTGATGCTGCCCCCTTGTCTGAAACAACCTCCCAACATTTCGATTTAAAGCTTTCGTGACTGCAGGGATTCATCTTCTTGGTTCTTTCGGTAAAGTCACGTAGAAGGAAAATAATAAAATAATAAAAATAAAACATAATAAAATAATTGTCACGACGTTTCGGCCACAACGCAAGCAGCCGTCTTCAGGTGGAGAACAGGTCTGTCAAGTAGACAGTCTGAATTGCGTTGTGGCCGAAACGTCGTGAGAATTATTTTATTATGTTTTATTTTTATTATTTTATTATTTTCCTTCGAAAGAACCAATAAGATGAACCTCCCAACAGCCATCCACATTCTATTGCTCCCTGCACTGTTCGAGTCCAAGCTTAAGACTGTCTACTCCTTTGTTTACGACCGACTGCCTTCATCTCTAAAGCGATACGTCGCAAACGTACATGTGTGAGTTTGTTCAGCCCTTGGACAATCCACGGCTGGATCAAGACCTTCCTCCCCATGCTGCTGTGTCTATAATGGAGGCTGTTTGACCATACTTCACTAATGCTGGTCAGTGCGAGTTGGTGAAGAAGAGTGTTCCATGACAGGTTCAGATGTCACTTGCCACTCACGTTAGGCCTGGCTGGGGATGTAACTCATTGTGCAATGTGCTAACCATTATGCCACCGCTCCACTAGAGGTTGTTCTCTCTCCCCATGATGCACGTCTCAATATTTTTGCACAGCATCTTGAGATGCGGTTTCAATTAGATGCTCTATTGCATTATGTGTGTGGCTGTTGAAGGTAATTTCACACAGTGGCAAAGTCGAATCCCAGATTCTGTGGTGTAAAGTTCAGAACCCCTTTCGGCTAATATTGTCCTACGTTAAAGACATGCAAGAATTCCAGGCGCAATCATGTGATGATATGGAAAGGAGCCCTTGGAATGCGGCCATAAAGGAAAGTACACTTTACAACGTTTTAAAGCGAAACACCTTAGACAAGAGTGCTGTACATAAATATAGATGGGCGTAAACATTCCGCAATTGAGTGAGATTGACTGTCAGACGTGTAAACAAAAATAAAAACAAGATACATCGAGACGGATGCGCATCAAGGCCGAACAAAAACCAAACCTCTTCTTAAAATGAGAGCAGAACGTTGCGGGGTCGACCTCACAGAACACAACTCCTCTTTGAGAAGTCGTCCCGGGTATCAAAACGCAATCTAAATATTAAAAAAATGGCAGTCAGCGAGCGAGCGAGAGAGAGCGAGAGAGATGCCACTGGGAAGAGGTGATAAATTTGACACGCCTGGGATTAAGAGCTAGATTAAAATAGGATGCGCAGCAAGCCCTTGAGCTAGGTGGGTGAAGCAGTTGCAATCAAGGCAAGCCATCAAATTCATTCCAGCAAGGTAAAATAAAACAAAAAAAATTCAGGCTGCAGGACAGGAGCCATGCATTTTGGCTGGGTACCGCGGCACAGTAGAAGGGATTTCACGGCAAAGATGCTTTCTACGGCATTTGCTTTGTTCAATAATGAAATGATGAAAGATTCTGGAGGCAAGAGCACGAAAGCCAATGGGGAGAGAGAGATGGGGGGGGTGGGGGTAGAAACAAATCTTTGCTAAATTTTCCACAGCCTGCGTATTAATGGCTTACATTTCGATTTAAAGCTTTCGTGACTGCAGGGATTCATCTTCTTGGTTCTTTCGGTAAAGTCACGTAGAAGGGAAGTAATAAAATCATAAAAATAAAACATAATAAAACAATTCTCACGACGTTTCGGCTACAACGCAAGCAGCCGTCTTCAGGTGAAGAATGAGACACTGCCAAGCTAGGGGCTTATATATAAGCTGAGTTGGAGGTGGAAGAAGAAGAGAGCCTTAACAAAAGAATGTGCATATCAAGAGGAATTTAGCATATTCATGGCAAATGCGTAGGAGGTGGGCGGGGGGTGTTTCAAAGTCATATTATGCCCATGCATTATGCAGGATCAGCAGCACCAAAGGGAGGGGGGGGGTAGCATTAACAAAGGGAGGGCATGTTAATAGTATGTAGAAGCAATGAAACATGTGAATGGGAAAACGGTGGCAGGAGATCCGCAGCGGAGCAAATAATGCCTTCCCTGTGGAGAACACAAGATACACAGTCAATGCCAGTGAGTGGACTGCGGTCTGAAAGTCACCGTAAACGTGAACAACAATCAGTTAAGATCCGAAGTGGTTTATTACGTCCTTCCAATGATTGCTGAGCCAGAATCCATCTTCTCGGTTGAAATTGTCTCTGTGTTTGTATATGTGGATCGCCTCATGAACGAATCTCTCATGGTAGCCAGATGGCTTGCAGAGAACCTTACCCTACATTGCTGGGGTCACAAAAAAGATCTCCAAAATCCTGATTAAACACAAGATTCAGGTACGATTCAACACAGTACATAAAATCCGTGATCTGGTTCCGTCTGTAAAAGACGTGGTTCCAGACATACAGTACCCTGGCGTCTACAAACTAAGTTGCCTCTGTGGTAGCAGTTACATTGTAGAAACCAAACGACATGTCTCGGACCGCATCCGTGAACATAAAGCTGACCTGAAACACGGTAGGACAAACACCTCAGCCGTGGCAGATCACTGTTACAATTCAGTGGGTTCACATGATATTGACTTCTCCAAGACAGAGGTTCTCTGCAAGCCATCTGGCTACCATGAGAGATTCGTTCATGAGGCGATCCACATATACAAACACAGAGACAATTTCAACCGAGAAGATGGATTCTGGCTCAGCAATCATTGGAAGGACGTAATAAACCACTTCGGATCTTAACTGATTGTTGTTCACGTTTATGGTGACTTTCAGACCGCAATCCACTCACTGGCATTGACTGTGTATCTTGTGTTCTCCACAGGGAATGCATTGTTTGCTCCGCTGCGGATCTCCTGCCACCGTTTTCCCATTCACATGTTTCATTGCTTCTACATGCTATTAACATGCCCTCCCTTTGTTAATGCTACCCCCCCCCTCTCCCTTTGGTGCTGCTGATCCTGCAGAATGCATGGGCATAATATGACTTTGAAACCCCCCCCCGCCCACCTCCTACGCATTTGCCATGGATATGCTAAATTCCTCTTGATATGCACATTCTTTTGTTAAGGCTCTCTTCTTCTTCCACCTCCAACTCAGCTTATATATAAGCCCCTAGCTTGGCAGTGTCTCATTCTTCACCTGAAGACGGCTGCTTGCGTTGTAGCCGAAACGTCGTGAGAATTGTTTTATTATGTTTTATTTTTATGATTTTATTACTTCCCTTCTACGTGACTTTACCGAAAGAACCAAGAAAATGGCTTACATGTTTCACACTTCTGCGCGGTACGTTCAAAGGCGAAGTGAACTAGTTTGAAATAAGGGCAGTATTTTCATAAAAATGTGCCAGAATCGAATAGATTTCGGAGCGGGCGGGCGGGCGGGCGAGTCGAAGGGAGACTCTCTATGGAGGAACGTTCCTTCGCCGTGACGAAGAGCCGCACTAACGGGAGGCTGCGGCAATAACGGCGCTGTATTTCACTTGTTTCACTCCCGTCTCCGCACCCCTTGGCATGGATCGGGCCCTAACGGATTAAGAGTTGAACGCTGGGAGGCGCAGGACATTATTAATCCGACGGCTGGCGGCTCAAGGTCTGCGCTGCTTGGAGAGCCAATAAATAAATAAATAACGATGACTTTTTTTTCTCTCTCTTCGCCGCGCCCCCCCCCCCCCACAAAGAATGAAGACGGCCGGCGAAAAACACAGAAACGAAATCCTGCGCACACGAGATCAGCTCCCCTGTCCTCCTCGATTTTTTTCATCCGACTTAATTGCGGGTTCGGTCGGGGGGAAACAAAAAACATTATTTGGGCACGAAAATACTTTCACGAAAGCTGCGTTATTGCAAATGTTAAAAAAGCCCTCCCCGTATTCCACGATTTGGCACGACAAAGCGACAACGTGGAAGAATACAAACGGGTTACGTCAGCTTTCGCATGAAATCGTATGGTGTGTCGAACGCTCGATCGATATACGTATTGATTTTGATCGATTCTGAAGTTCACGATAAATCCATCGAATCGCGTGTGCGTGGACTGATGTTTGTGGCTTTGTCTTTGTTGCGTGCAATGTGGGGAAGGTGCTGTATTAGAGGGGCTAGCGTGCTGCGCTAAGAACCCGGTGACTCGAGTTCGATTTGTACCTGACGCGGTGCGCAAACATCACCACTGTGGCGACAAAGGCGGCCGGCCGTGGTGCTGGCCACCCACTCCCTCGTGTGCCGTGGAGGCCTTCATAGGTGCTCGCTAACAGCAATTTCCCCAACAGTCTGTACAGGTAACACGGGGGGATCTTTGTCGTCATTGTATGCAATGCATTCTGTTCACTCCACCCCTGCAGCAGCCACATGAGGCATTGCAAATCCCTACAATGTCAAGCATCGATTGTTCAATCGAATGGCAACGCTGAATCTCGCCAATTCAAGGAATCATCAGGGTCGACAGGAGTGGATTGTAATGTTTACACGATACCTACCTCACCATGAGCATACACTCTGTAGTTGTCTAGATATATTACTCGTAAGAGATAATAACATTCAAGACATCGGATCTTGCATCCGCGAGATGGAAATGTTTAGCAATATGTTTTACAGATTAGCATTGTTGTGATTGATTGTGACTTGATATTATAATCCAAGAAACCCAGTCCTATTAATTGCCCTCTTAAAACGTGAAATTAAACATTGTTTTAACGTCTCAGTCAATAGTAATTATGTAGCCGTACACGGAATGCACGTGTCACTGTTAAGATACCAACAGTGGCAAAGCAGCTCTGCTCGGATTGAGTAGGCTTAGAAGTGTGATTTAGACTTAATTTGTAATCAACTCAGAAACACTTTTTTTATTTAGCCGGGTGCACGCCTGTCATTCAGAGCCGTCGAGGCGATGGTTGGTAGTTCACACACGCGCTGTGAAACTCCCTTCCCGTGGGCATTGAGGCACCATACCATGGCTTGCCAGGAGAAGGCGGTACAGAAACAATGTGGACTCCACCTGCCCCTTCTGAGTGTTCGCCTTGTGGTGGTTCCTCTACGCGAATGTGAGTCATTCAGTCGTACTCGCCAGCGGATTTCTGGCTAGCCATTGAACTGAGATGGTCACCGCATCGCGCGGTGCTTGCAGATGCGCTTCTGCGGCCATCTGGAATGCTCTTCCTTCCGATATTAGGAAGCCATTGGGAACTGTGCAATTTTAAATGTAGACTGAAAACTATTTTTCTTCCAACTGCTTTTTGTGTTTAGTTGCCCTTTCCCCGCACCTCCGATTAGCGCAGTTGGTTACGTACGGTGCAAAAGAAGTTCAACACACATTCTCTCTCCGAGAGTTAGTGAATACCGTGAGTGCGTTACAACTTTGAATCATTTTTATAATAAGAAAGATAGACATCCTTATGTTACATTTTACGACGTTACCATTATTATGAAGACTGCAATGCATGAGCACTAACTGGAGGATTGGTGGCACGGTGATTAGTGTATTACACAATATACCTAGTGGGCTGGATTCAATTCCTTGTCATGGCAAACGGTAGCGGAGGGTGATACCTGAATAATCCTGTAACCCATGTCAGTTAGATTCTGATACAGATTTGTAAACATTACATACCTGTCAACCCATTATCAGTGCCTAGCTTATTACAGACAAATTCAGACATTATTGGTCACCCCGTGCCCTTACACATCTCAACGTAAATCCTATAAAGTCCCATCACAAGGAAGAAACCTAAACAAACTGAATTTATTTTTTGCCCGTATTGAAACGGCTGTATGCCATATGCATGCAAAAAACTAAATTTCCCTGTACAAGAATACCTGTAAACCGTATGGGTTTACAGGTATGACATTGCCACAATTCATATAGTTGTCACCATGGTGCGAGATGCCCTTTCTGGGGGTGCGAGACATGGCCAGATTTATTTAGACGGTAAATCATCGAAAACACAAATTATGCACGGGCACGTCAGTACGAATGCTTTGTCTCATCAAACCTATGTCTTCATTAATATTATAAAAAAAAATTGCGATTGAGAACCAATGGGGTGCAGACTGCAGTAAAAGGTTAAGAACCACTGAACTAGGGGGTCATCTCATATTTCACCGCGTAATTTTTTAAAGAAAAAAATTCACTCTGACATAATTTACAAAGTTTTGCTGCCTCCCTCTACTTATTGATATGTCCTCATGAAATGTACTTCAGCTCAGTTCAGTCTTTCCTTCCGCCACCTTGAGAGCTCATTGAACAGACAGCACGGCACTTTTTCGCGAGTGGAGGTCAGCGGTAAACAACGGCTGTCATAACAGCGGCCACTGAAACGCCGTCCGTAACGATGACCCGTTCATACAAAGCGCCATACTTTAGGATGATGAATAAGCCGCAATTACTTTGCAATTATTTTAACTTAAATATTCCTCGCCGTAATGAATGCAAGTCAATCTGAGCCCATTACTAAAACTAAGCTGCCATGAGCATCATTTTAGCTTCATTAAGTGCGGCTGCTGCTCTCTCCAAGGAGAATTCCCTTGTACAATGTACTCATTTGTCCCCTTGAGAATTTTGGCCAATGGAGGCATCGCGTTCTATTCGTTTTAATGGGACATCTTTTTTCTATTGTTTAGCAAGAGGTGAATTTCCTAATGCAATGTCACATCCCCAGAGGGCATAGCAAAAAAAAAGATGTAAGTTTTGCTCAATATTAAAATGCAAAAATATAGGAAAGCTTAAGGTTTTAGGTGAAGTAATTTTTGGAAAAATATGTATTTTTTAGGATTAAACAAAAAAAAACATTAAAACAAGGAATTGATCAATAAAGCAGCTTCATGTTTATGACATTTGACAAAAAACATGTTATATTTTTTACGACTAAAAAAATAATAATTCACAGCTCACTATCAAATAACCACCAGATGATGACCTCCTGATGCATTTTAGTTTTGGGGATTTTATGACCATACTTCACTATGCTAGTGAGCATGGGTTGGTGGAGGAGGCATCGTTGGGTGGAGGTTAGCCGTGACTGAGAAGCAACCTTAGGCCACTGGATGCATGCACGTCACCAACCATGCTAATCGGAGGTGCGGGGGAACGATAACAAACTAAACAACAAAAGCAGTTCTAATGAAATAAGTTTTCAATCTAGACGATTTAAAAGTGCATAGCTCCAGTGGCTTCCTAATATTGGAAGAAGCGTTCCAGACGGCCGCGGAAGCGCATCTGAAAGCGCGCGATGCGGTGACGACCGTCTTTGTTAGATGGCTGAGCCAAAAGCTGCTGTTGCGAGGATGGTTTATGCTCCGTGGCGAGATCAGCAAGGCATAGCACAGTGCGCTAACCACTGCATCACCACTCCGTCCACAGTGGCCGTACTTAACGTTTAATAAGATGGATTTGTGAGATGTTTTATACAGCACATGAAGGGCGACAGCGCATGACGAGTGACTGCGTGATTTTTTGTTGAACCAGGGGAGGAACTTCAGAGGCCAGGATGCGTCTCTTTCCCAAGATTGAGTAGGGTCCTCAATATAACAAAAGGGCAACACAAATAAAGATGAGAACCAAAATGATTATTTCGTGCATCCAGCCAGACAGCATATTTTGGTTGAGATGTTTTTATCTAAATGCAACTCAATTTATTTTTACATTTTACTGATATGTGTTGTTTCCTCCGCAATTATCTGATGTTATTATTTGCTTTTGTACAGAGCCTAATGATACTTATAGTTTTAGCACACTTGGTCCAGTGATGCTTATAGTATTAGCACACATGGTCTGGTGATATTTATAGTATTAGCACACATGGTCTGGTGATGCTTATAGTATTAGCACACATGGTCTGGTGATATTTATAGTATTAGCACACATGGTCCAGTGATACTTATAGTATTAGAGCACATGGCCGATGCAGCATGGGGGAGGCCTTCATCCATTTATTTAATGAACTTATAAATTATGAGACTTTGGGTAGCATCAAAGAGCTGACCAAATCCGAGCATCATTGCCCCCATATTTTTAAGGCAATAAAACAGACTTGAATAAAACAAAATACATTTAAAATTCTTCACACAGTGTAAATGATAGATGCATGTTTTAGTTTGATCATTTTAACACAAACAAAAAAAAGGTTCCCAGCTCGCATAGGGGCATTAATTTTATTGTTGTTGCAGCCCTATCGCAATGTCTTGTCACGCGTTTGTATTTTCTCGTGTGATATATAACATTTATATATCAGTGGAAGGGATGTAATAGCTCGGAGTGAAAAGATGTCCATGCAATTTCACAATTTCATGGCAGTATGCAAAGGCGGCTGATTATCGCACGACATTTTCACATCACGATATATATATAATTTTTGTCAAGAATACAAATTTGATGCGATTTAACATTACTTCTTACACTATTATTAATAGTAATTAAATTCGGATGGCGCCAGCACAATGCTGCTGACACCCAGTGGCAGACATCAACTTGTCATTTTCCCATTACCATAGCGAATGATAATACCGAATGACATCTGTAATAAAAAAAAAACCCGCTGATCAATTATGTGCAAGAAAAAAATCGTATTAAGCTTTCGGCGTGTAAAATTTACGAAAATGAATACAGTTACGAAATAACCATATTGTTAATAGGCATAAAATTAGCTGAGATTGGCGGCTTCCGTACGGTCGGTGTTATCGTATCAGGTGGAGCTCATCAAGAATTAATTTGTTGCGAGTTAGGTAAGGGAGAGGTTATGCCAAAGACATATCCTGGGGCGTGACTGGGGAAAGAAAAAGAAATGGGTACAGGTCTCGTGGCGATTGAATGGGGCGGTCGGAATTCGAAACCACGCCATTTGGCTACTCTTCCCGGGATAGGTTTCTTCATACACGAGGGGCAATTTGAAAGCGCCGAGAAAAGTGCCTTACTGACCCGCGTGCACCTTGGCACCGCTGCGTCCCGATCTATAACAATCCCTTACTCCCACAGCCTTCCCCTAGCCCATCCCCCCGCGGGCTACCTTCGTGATAGCCGTGTCGGATGCGTTAGCCTGCGCGGATCACGATTCCTCTGCCGCCTTGAACGGTTTCGTGTGCTCACATGTAATTGTTTTTTGTTGTTGTATTCTATTACAGGGGGGGGCTCGCCAAAAACGCCCTCCAAAAACGAAACAGTGGATAGAATACGACGTAAAATAAATAAAAATTACCCGTAAAAACAAAGTTTTTCACTATAAATCCTTTATATGCGTGGCATCGGTTTTATTTTATTATTCATTTCTGTTTTTCTTGAGTAAGACTTTAATTTTTATCACATTGGTATTTTAATTTAAATATGAAAATTTGTTTTTCCTAAAAAGTAGAAAATTTTGGAAACATTTTTTCACGAAAATAAATTGTCACGCACAACGAGTCTGTGTGCAAAATGTCAGCTCGATTGGATCACGGGAAGTGGGTTAAAAAACGACTGAAAGATTTGCACGGTCGTAAGCGCGCAAGCAAGCAAGCAAGTGAACTTAATATAAAGGATTTAAAAAAGAGCAAGTATTTAGGGATGCAAGTGACTCAACCTGATGTGCACAGTTCGTTAGTTACATTTTAGAAAGTCACAATTGGCATTTTCTTTTGAAAATGACAAGCAAAGCCCCCCCCCCGCCCACCACCCACTGATTGGATGTTGTATTGCGACCGTGCCTAATTGTGACAGTTAGAACCACAGACCCTTTTTTGTTAATGAACAAAAAAGCCTGCCACTACACAAACACTGTCAACGTGTGAAAAAGTCAGCGCAATCATATTTTTTCATGCATAACACAGATTTACAGAATGGGTCTGGTTAGAATGTTTTTTTTTGTTGTTGTTTGCCAACTTGTCAGCGGGTCTCTGGGCTCAGCGGGATTTTGCAAGGCTGTCCGTCCACTCGAATTAGGCTCCGGGAAAGCATTTCTGAGCTCCGTTGGCTTGTGGCCCAAGGGTTAACGGACTCAATGGACCACCGTGTGAGACCTCGCGCTTACGTGCTGCCTAGCCGATTCACTCAAATTGGCCAAACAGGGAGTGTGTTGAAAATCAGAGGAAATATTTCACACCCTACCCCTCTGCCGCCCCGCGCGACCCACCTCGTCCATCCCCCCCCCCTCTTCCACCGGCTAAGACACGCGCGCGCGCGAGACGGGCTAGCATTTTTAACACCCGCAGGAAAACGTGTCAATCACTGGCTTTATGTCAGCACTCCCAATCTCTACCAAGAATAAATTCATCTCGACAGCATGAACGGCATACGACTTTGCTTAATTTGGCATTTCCCCCCGCCCGCAACCCCCACCCCCCACACCCCGATGATCATGCAAAAACATCCTTGACTTTCCCGTGGTCACAATAACCCCGAACATGAAAACTTCATGGGCTGCTTGTAATTGTCAGCGGAAGTGAGGGGTGGCATGCAAATAATTGGAGAAAATGAACACGAAAAATATTGCGTGGTCAATTCTCTTGTTCCTGCATGTCTCCCCCCCCACTCCACCGTTAAATTCGTCTATTAAATAAATTCCTGCCCCATTTCAGAACATGGGTAATGGTACACCCACGCGCACACATACACACACTATGCTACACATCACAGCGGTTGTAAGTACGGAAACACTGTCCTCAAAATGTGCAAAGGAACCTGGCATTCCGATAATTATAATCAGAGCATGAACGACAAACACGAGGCAAATTGCCACGTGTTAAACAGTTACACTACGGTTTTACATTCCTCCCCGCTGCAGGCCTATATGGAAGCAGGAAAAGAGCATCACGTTTCCGAGGCTGGAACAAGTAGCTGGTCACAGAGATTTCAAAACAAACTCGAGACACTCGCCGCAAACGGGCACACGATACAAAGCAGTAAGGGGCATATAGATTTACGACAATTTTTTGCACGCCTTTTGAGGGCTATTCCCTCATACAGCAGTGATGTAACTTGATGACGTGCCCCTGACTGGACATCTGCGAAAACAAACAAAAGAAAGAGCTTCACAGCTCACCGGATTTCTCCAAGGATAAATACAGATTCTGATTCTGTTTCTCGCTTTGTTGCGGATTTTCACAATTTGAATCCGGTAGGCCGCCCTGGTCAATACTGCGAGCGTCTTAACTGCTAAACGCTACTCGCCGCTGCTTCACAGCAGACGTCAAATATCCCGTTATGTTATTCGGGGGAAAAAAGGGCAAAGTCACGTGGTGTGGGGTCATGGTCCAAATTTTCGGCATTCGGAGGATACCCCACACATTAATCAATGGGGGAATACACAAAGCAATCATTGCCCCCTACTGCGAAAACTCAGTAGGGAGCTCCCGAAAAAGAGTCATGAGAAGACTCGGTTGAGGCTTTCCTGGGTAAATGAACGTCATGATAATGTTTGGGCTTTCTCCGTCCAGTCTGGTTTACTTTCATAAGCAAAAATAAAATGCTTCCATGGGAATTGGCCATTGAGGTTACCTTGGGTAAATAAAGGGTGATATCTATCTATCTCGTGAAGATGTTCCCGTGGTGTGATGCTCGGCACGTTGGACTTGCAATCGAGGGGCAGTAGGTCCGGATTGGTCTTCCGGCTTGGTAGTTAAGACAATGAGTATAAGACAATGAGTATAAGACAATGGGTATAAGACAATGAGTATAAGACAATGGGTATAAGACAATGAGTATAAGACAATGGGTATAAGACAATGGGTATAAGACAATGGGTATAAGACAATGAGTATAAGACAATGGGTATAAGACAATGAGTATAAGACAATGGGTATAAGACAATGAGTATAAGACAATGGGTATAAGACAATGGGTATAAGACAATGAGTATACAGTATTTTAACATTTCCCTGCCTCATAAGTGGTGGGGTAAAGTGTGGGCAACTTCCACATCTTCCGTGAAGTCTGACCAACGTATCAGAGTAGGCCACAGTACCTTCTAGAGGAAGGGAGGGGGGTCTCTAGAGCTTCCTCGAGTTGGAGGGCCTTCTGCCAACAGTGGTACCAGCAAGCAATTGCAGGGGCTGCTCCTTCACCGTGTCGTTAAGGTGGCCGAGGTGGTCTGGCTGGATGTAAGGCACGTTGGCTTTTCAATTGTAAATTGAAGCTTTGATTTTATAGCAAAGGAAATATTCGTAAAATATGCCCTTCAATATCCCAAACAGAATGATTCCCAATCCTGTCCTTAGCTTACAAGGCAATTCACGAGGTGATTCTTGTACGGTGGTGGTGGGTGTGTGGGAACACCACATGTACACACGCAGAGAAATTCACGCACGCTCGTTTTAGGCCAGTAAAACTGCAACTGGTCCATTGAGTGCTGATTTAGAATTGCTTCAATTAGTGCACAATTTTATTTTAAAATGTACACAACCTCTTCATACTCTCGTAGCCATCGCTCGGAAATAACCTATATCGCCGGACAGAATCCAAAAACGCCAAATTGCGACGTCAAAACATTCGATCGAACAAAAATAATGTTTTATAATCACTTCATTTCGGTTTTTATTAGCTTTGTGTATGCTTATGCCGTTGAAACATTCCGGCATTTTTAAAAAAAATCACCACACCATTCATGCAACGCTCATCAGAAACCTAAAACAATGCTAATTGTGCCCTACCACGAGAAAAAAAAGAATCGTCGCGCGAAAAACCACTCGCGGCTGACGCCGATTCTCTCTCTCACGATCGTCTCCCGCTCTCCCCTCGGCCTCGCGCAACGTCTTAATTACAAACGCTCCGTCGGAAAGAGAAGGCAACCTTTGCGGATCACGTGGACTGACAGGGCTGCCTGCTGAAGCAACAGCGGGGGGTGGGTGGGGGGTGGACCGCCGGGGCATTTGCTCGAGAGAGCTGGCGGCGTTTGAGAAACCCGTCAGGGGCTAAATGGGAATCAGGGTCTACACACGCTGGGAGGGGTACGCGCGAAGCTCCTGGGGGGGGGGGGGGCTCACCTTTTGAATCCCGGTCCGCGGCCCAGCGCCTGCCCTGCGGCGCACGTGAACCAATAAATCCGCCGCGCTCCTCTGTCTAATAAAAATAGGCAAAGATTTAATTTCGCCTGTCTCAGTGACTATTCATTCTGAAACCGCTGGACTGATTGTGATGGGCAACAGATTAATTGCATTTTTATTTATTATAACAAAAAAAGATACCCTCCCTCCCCCTCCCCCCCAGGACGGCTCATTGAATTTTGGCCCCGGTTGTTGACTAGCGGAAGAAAAAGGACGGTGATTACAAGTTGCGATATTTCAGAGATTGAAAAAAAAGTTCATCAGCATATTGCAGCAGAAAATAAAGGTCGGCCAATCCACATAATGCTTTCAATTATCCACTAATATTTGACTCAAAGAAACAAAAGTTACAAATTTGCGAGAGCATGCAGTAAAAAAAAGCAATTTACTTTCCATATATTTCAAAATGCAGGAGTTATCTGCTCCATATTAAACACTTATTAAAGTGGCATTACAAAAAAAGCATCTTGACATGACTGGGCTGCATTTAAACTGATTAAACTGCCACGTGTCAGATTTAACAAAGAACATAGCGTTAATTCGGGGCTTTAACTACAGTACAGTTTAACAATAATGTATTTGTTTTAGCAAGCAAGGAATGGCTGAGTCATACAACAACATTTTCCACCGTCAAATTTTTGGCGAAATCTCTGCATGGACAGTTTTGTGTTACGAAGTAGAGAACTACCAAAAATGTTGAATTGAACCCTGACGATGAATCTCTACAATTCATATCGCTTTGGTGGTGGTGGAGAAGGTTGGGGGGTGGAATAATTCCCCCCCCCCCACCTCGCGAAGTACAAACCTATATATATACTTGAGGGTAACGTTCAACGTTGAGGGTAACGTTCAACGTTGAGGGTAACGTTCAAACAATCGGTCGTGTGGCGTGGTGGGCATGGGCCGTAATACAAGGAGTCAAGTGTGGCCTCTGGTTCAATGTTCCCCCTCTTCGTAGCACGGCGCCTGGGCCACTCTGGTCTCTTGTTGCAGTTGTGTCACCTGCGCACGCCTCGATAGCTTCGCCACAGCTCCCAGTCAACATCCGAGCATCCAAGATTCAAATTGGCCACTGCTTTATTAGGCCGATGTGTCACCACCGTGCATGCTTCTGGTGCGTCTCGGGGTTGTTATCGCTCACTCGCCATGCCGGGAGCATTCGGTTAAACCAAGGAACTGCCGGCGCGTGGGAGCGAAACGTCGGACATCATGCCCAACGAGACGCGCTACAAGCGGAAAACACATCGGATAGGACACGTATTTCCCTGAAATGGGTGTCCAATACAAAACTCTATTTTTGTGTGCGATCGATTGATCCCACCACCAATTAGCTGCATTGCAGGTGTGTGCGTGTGTGTGTCGTTGGGCGGGAGCGGCAGTGTAGTGGTGAGCGCTCTGCACTACGAACCTGGCGACCCAAGTTCGATTCCTGCTCACGGCCAACAACAAGTTAAGATTATTTGAACCGGTGCCGCCACTGGAGAGACAAAGGCAGCCGGCCATGGTGCTAGCCATTCACGCCGTGGTGTGCCTTGTCGGCCTTCATGGGTGTTACTTGCTAACAGCACTTAGCCCAACAGTCTGTCAAGGCTATACGGGGGACCTTTGCCTTCGCGTGGCAACGCACCGCTCTTCCGTACGCTTTGGAGCCGATTTTCGGTCGGAAACATGGAACGTGTCCCTCGCGACCGTACACAACAGTGTGCCATGCCCAAAAACCGAGGCGAGGCTGATGGAATGGCACGACAGGGTCAGAGGGGGGGGGGCAATTTGTCCTGGGCCGGGGACAGGTTAAGTAGGGGATTGCTCTCGGTGCGAACGCGTGGGCGCCTCGCTTCTCATCGCAGGAGACAGCTCGGCTCGCGCCCCGCACCCTCGCCGGTGCCATGGAGACACCAGAACCTCCGAGATGAGAGGCCACTCCATGTAATTGCGCACATTGCGAGCTGCGTTTCGGGCGAAGGATTTTTTCTTTTTAATATATAAATCACTAAGGCAATGAACTCGAAATAATAATGGCAGTATGTACAGTACAGCGCTTTTTTGGATTTAGGCATGATATATTATGCATATTTTTTACGTAGAGCGCATATATATTTTAAACGTATATGCCGCCCAATAATTGTAGTAATAAGCCACATCATTATATTCAATTTTCTCGACTGTGTGTGCGCTGTTCTATATTTGTATAATATTTTTGCGCATGTCCTTGCTTAGTGTATGCTCTCCCCCCTTTGATGCAATTTACCACTGAATTTATTGTATGTTCTTTGAGAGTCTAAAGCAGAAATATCACCAATTGCCCGAATGACTGCTGTGACATTTAAAAACAAATTTATTCATCAGGTGTTTTTTATTATTATTTTATTTTCTATTTATTTTTAACGTCGGAATATATTAATGTTTCCTGAACGAGACATCGCAGCTCACAAATAACAAGCACCTTTCAAACTGCATGGCAGACTGTTGTCCTAAAATTATATTAACAGAAACAAACGTCGCTACAGGAATATGGTGGTGGTATTGTATTACAATGCTTTTAATGATGTAAAGTGTAGACTGAAGTTATTTTCAGAAACACACGCTTTTTCAGCACTTAAAAATTAATGCAGTAATTTACAGCGCCTGTCAATCCACTACTAGATGAAGGCCTTTGCATGCTGTCAGTCATGGAGTTTGACCATACTTCACCACGCTGGTCGGTGCAGTTTGGCGAAAGTAGGGCGGGCCCAGAACTCGTTCAGATTATAACCCTGATGTTAACACAGCCGGAAATCAAACTCACCGGATTCATAGCGGCTACATGGCCAACCCCACCGCCAACACACAATGATATCACTGTTGGTCGTGACGACAGTAGGAACGGGTGAATGCCAGTAAATTGCTAATTGACAGAGTAGTGCTTACTACTGCTACAATTATCATCAATTCGCCTAGCATGTGCGCTTTGGGGTGCATACCCTTCTTCTTTACACATTAGCCACAAGGACAGGCAGAAGAACATGCACACACACACACTCACTCAAGCTGTGATAGGTGATGGGGCAAAGAAGACTTTTAGAGGGGAGCACAACATCCCTCTGCAACGACTTACGCTGCTTTTTGTAGCAGACGGAGGGACTACGTTTTCATGAGGGTGGAACAACATCACCGCCATCCACCACACATACCTCTGGGTTCAGGGCTGTCACGACGAGGGCCATTGCTGCACAGCGCCATGGCACAATACAATACGATGCAGCCGAGTGCGACCTTATAATGTGTAACTAATACATCACGAGGTCGCATTCATTACACGTGAAGTGCTCGCCACAAACGAACCACAATATATTGCTGATCTCGTCAAGGACATGAACCATCACGCGAACTTCGGTCATCCTCGCAGCAGATTTTGGTTCGCCATCATTGTGCACTTTCAGATGAGCATCTGCGTCAATCTGGAAACACTCATCCCTCCGATATTAGGAATGCACTGGAGCTATGCACTTTTAAATGTAGATTGAAAACGAAATTCTTTAGAACTGCTTTTTGTGCATAGCTTGTTGTCTTTCCCCCACGGGTCTGATTAGCACGGTTGGTTACGTACGGTGCGAAAGAAGTTCAACATACATAAGTTCATGATACAGATGTCCTGTTTATATATTATATACAAACACGTGTCTGAATTCATTTTAATCTTGCCAGGTGGCTCAGCGAAGGTGGCTCACCGATAGAGCGAGCAGCTTGGTGGCAGTTACTGTAATTTAGTCCATCATCCCTCTGCCGTCGGTAAAATGAGTACTACTTTCTGGGAAGGTAAATGGTGGTTGTCTTATGAATAGACTTACCTCCACCACAGGAACGTGGAATTTCCACGAGCTGTAAAGAGGAGATGAAAACCACCTGATTGCTCATTTGAGTAGGAAATTGATTCAGAATTCATTGCGGTTTTACGCAATAATTGTTTTACATGTAACAGAAGCATGCTTGAGTGGGTATGACATTTTTTTAAATATGCATTTATCAAAATATGTACAATATGGAAGTTATGTGTTTTTTTAACATTCCAATAATATTTAAAAATTGAATAAATAAATAATACAACGTAGATTTGATCTATGGTATCTTAAAGAAAATACATGATCCTAAGAATAACAATACAGTGATGCCAACTATTTACCCAGGAAAGCCTCGCTGAATGTCAAGATAATTTTACAGGAGGGTCCTGCATTGGGATGTTCGACCAACCTCATGTCAAGAGGCGTTGCAATCTCCTGGCCACCTCGAGGTCCCATTCCTACAACGCTCTGAGAAGCTCTGCAGGCAATCACCCGTCCAAGCTGCCACGCTCTGACGAGATGGGTCGCAGTTCGGGTGATTCCACGCACTTTATTACTGTAGTACAGATGTAATGATTACACTTCTCCCTCCTCTCCACACCACCTTGCCCACGCCGCCCACCCTAACACCCCCTCCCCAGAGTTATATAATGCCACAACTCAGGTTTGGCAATTTTGAGTTCGGAATTGTCCACGTTGCTGTAAGCAAAGCAGAATGGTGCAGTGACAGTAAGGAACTGATTTTTGATTCTTCGCCACCCGTTCGTAGAAACAAGCGACGAGTGTATCTTAAAATAATCTCTTACGTCTAAAGTGGACACCTTAGCTTCGACGCCGGAGGACCCAGCCACAGCTCTTTCATGCCTTGGGTAATGTAGAGGCTTGAGTTTTTCTTTTTGCATTGTGTGTAGCGTCTTAGGATACGTTGTAATGAAATGAAATGAAACCGCTGAACATCAAAGAGGCCAGCACTCTAATGAAACAAACTGACTGGGTGTGTGGATGCATTTCATTGCTCAGCCTCGGTACAAAGACAGGCTACACAGTATAGTACTTTAAAAAAATACGTGCATTATTCAATTCTCATCTTTATATATTATATGGTAATAGAAAGGCCGAGCGGGCCATGCTGGTTGCTGCCGCGGTGAGCATGAATCAACAAAAACACACTCACCATCTGCTTCACAGTAGATATCAAAGATCCCGTGATGTAATTACAAGAGTAGGCCATTGTGTGTCTGAGTCATGTGTCCAATTTCTGTTTAAAAACTTACCTGAGAATCACGAAAATGGAATACATAGCAATCATTGCCCGTCCTACTGCAAAAACGTGGCAGCATCTTCCTAAAAAACGAACACATTACGTGTGCAAACATGTATTTCCCCCCCAGATATTCGATTCATTCTTGTGTTCAATTTACAGCGTGTTGAAAGCAGTGCCTGAAGTGGCTGGTGGGGCCACCATTAGTGGGAATTCATATGCATCGAAATAACATTGATTCAAACACGATATTTAATGCACTATATTGGGCTTAAAAGCCCATATTAATTGATGAAAGGACGCTTCATTATGTCTTCGAAATGGTATTTTATAAAGAAGACAACCACACAGCCCGTATAGACTTAACAGACTCTGGGGAAAAGTGCCATTCGTGAGCACATCACGCGAGGAGGTGGGTGGCCAGCACCACGCCCGGCCGACTTTGTCTCCCAAGTGGCGATGTCTTCACGTCCACCTACACATGTACTTATATACATGTGTATTAAATGAGGAGCCTGCAATGTGCACAGTTCAAGGCTCGGACGCATGCCACGAAAGTGACAGGGATCACCAGCGCCCGCCCGTCAGGCCGTGGCAGAGGTCACAACCGGGTACCCGATACCCGTACCCTACCCGATACCCGGCTACCCGTACCCGGCCGGGTACGGGTAGGCCGTGAGTCACTGGTGAGTCACCGTTTGTCACTCATTTCCCAACGTCTTGTCTCTTCTCACAATTCAAGGTCCTAGAATCAACCCACCCGCGCCTGCAACATGGCTTCATCCCAGAGGTCGCAATCAGGTACCCGGGTACGGGTACGGCCGGGTACGGGTACCCGTTTGCGACCCTGGTGCGGCCGGGTACGGGTAAGGAATCAAAACCCGTTTGCGACCTCTGGGCCGTGGCGACGTACGACCTCTCTTTAGCCACAGGGAACGGAGCAACAGGAGGAGCGCCGCTGCAAAGCGCTCGCTCGGGGAAGAGACGCGGGCACGGGTGACCTCTCAACCGACTTCTTATTTACATGCACTATGCAGCTGTCTATTTATTTGAGCGGAGGTAATGGTGATGCCAGAGGTCAGAAGAGATGGGGTTTTTTTTTGTTATCCTGACAATTGTCACGATACTGCGCTCTTTAAAAAACGACGAAATGCAAACAAATAAATAAATTCACCGCTAATGGGTGACGCGCTGCGCCACGTGTGTGTTTTGTTTGCGTGAAGGATGCAGCTGATTTGAAACGCATCATGCATTACGCACACATTGGGGCGCGTGTTGTACACGAAAAATGGCATTTAATGATAGCTTGTTATATTGTGCAATGCACGGCGTAACAAGGTGCAGCGCATTTAATCGTACTTAATGCTGGGGAAAATACACACTGGCATAACGAATGCCAAGCATCTGAAATGTCCCCGCACATCTGCGGTGATATAAATTAAGCCATTTTTAGTTGGATGTCAAGAATGATGACGGAGTGACAGCCAATTAATGTGAGGACGTGCACAGAGGAGATGGAGCAATTAAATCAGCCCGCGTGAAAGCGTTTGGTTGATCATTACATTGCAGGATCATGATAGATGGTGGTAGACTTGGCAGACGCTCATCCAGCAGTGGATTAATGGTTAGCAGGATGTGAAATCATCTGTTGAAGTTTTATATTTTTTCGCACGGTGAGATACTTATATATTCGGTCGGAGATATGATCCAATCATTTGCATCTTTGTCCACACATTATCTAAAAATATAAGTTCGATATCAAATGGAAGCTTCCTGACCTGTAGTTGTGACAAGTGAAAATTATAATCGCAAGCACGTGTAGTATTGACAACATCACCATCTAAATGTTCCTATTTAATGCAATAGAAAAAAATATGTACGTCTGCTCCTGTTTGATCTCATCACATAGAGGAGGTAACAGATGGGAAGCAATCGGCCCAATTGCAAAGTCTCAATCACGTGAATAATAATGGTACTAACAATAATTATCTAAAATGGAGAAAAAAATACATTCACAACCACTGAATTTAAGAACTTTTATGACTAGGTTATGAATTTAATCCATACTACTGGCTCCAGGGGCATCTATGCTACACAATACGCTATGAAGACTTACCGATGAATTACTATTAGTTTGTGTTATGTATTTAGTAACTGTCGACTGCTGCAAGTTGCCCAAGTTACACCACGGTACCTGCATGATTCTGAAGATTCAATGGAAATGCCAAAGGTTTCAACAGGCGAACTAATGCAACTTTATCAAAGCCCCTAAGAGGAGCTGGAGAGACGTTCCGAGCCGTACTTTACGATGTCCGCATTCTCTGGATTATAGGAAACTCCGCAAAGTAAGATGCACCCCAGACTTTTGCCCTGTGTCAATGATATTATACAAATGTGGTCACACATAATAGCTGCAGCGTGTACAAAAATCTCTGGCACGTGTCGTGACGGGTACTGCAAGATCCGACCGTGTCCGTCCAGTGCTCGCTGAGCTGCATTGGCTTCCGTTTGCCGAACGAATACATTACGAGGTCGCACTCATTACACACAACGCGCTTGCCACAAATGAGCCACAATTCCTCGCTGATCTCGTCAAGGAGCATAAACCATCATCACGCAAACTCCGGTCACCCTCGCGGCAGCGGCTTTTGGCTATCCATCGTACAAAGGCGGTGGTCACTGCATCACCCGGTGCCCTCAGATGCGCTTCTGCGGCCGTCTGGAACGCTCTTCCTTGCGATATTAGGAAGGCACAGGACCTAAGCACTTAAACATTATCTAGATTGAAAACTAATTTCTTTCGAACTGCTTTTTGTGTTTAGTTTATTGCGCTTCCTCCACACTTCCGATTAGCACGGTTGGCTACGTACGATGCGAAAGAAGTTCAACGTATATACAACATACATTCATGCAACATACACACATATCAGACGATAAGACGCACCCACAACATTTGCTTTAAAATACATGTGGGAAAAAAAGTGCATCACAATCTGGAGAAAATGACAATTGGCTTCTTGACTGGACACTTGAGAGGGCTTTTCAATGTTATTTCAGTGCAGTTTTTTTCCCGAATGTTTATTCGATGTCCGTCTATATTTATTGTACTTGGAGCCTTACTTCTCTGCCCTAACTATCGAGCACTACATGCAGGTAGGTGGGTGCGTGCCAGCTGCCTGACGTCACACGCTCGTCACTACGAGACAAAGTATCACAAGAGGCTTACTCGGCTGGTTATAAATAAAACTGCATGAATGAATTAATTAATAAAAAAAAGAATGTCAGGGTCGCAATATGTATCTGTAATAGCAGCTGACCCCGTGCTCTCACCACGACCGCATTGTGAAGAAGCAAGGCACTGTGTTTCATTTAAGAGAATGAGAAACTATGAAATAAAGATGTGAGCATTTACAATTGGAAATTATAAAAAAAACGACAGTCAGACAAGTGTGGATAATATTTATCCAAATCGTTTATTTTACCCTTTCTCTCTCTGTGTACCACACATTCTCTCTCCACGGTTTACCAGAACATACTGTACAATCTAATGTTGTACACATCGCTTATTTAGTAAGTGCCATTGTTTATTTATATGATCTGCACAATCATATTTTCACTTTGCGCCTGAAAAAGCCACATCTTACCAGACGTTGTTGGTCTATATATTACAATACCTTTTTTTTTAATAGCACCATAGAAAATATGGAAGGCTTCAATTTATGTGCTGTGCCTTATTCTCTTTTATTAGAGTTCATTATTTATCACTTATTCTCTTGCTTGACCTTGGTTTTCTGGCACCTTAATTTACGGTTCAGGATTCACATTTTTCGCCATCCTGAAATGTCATATAAAATTTGACATTAATCCTGGCCATGACATGCTCCATAAAATTTTACAAGTGTGAAGGTGGCGCAAAAGGTCAGAAAAGCAGCTTGTAATAAGTAATATTGTAGCCAGCATCAGCAATGTCACTTATGCTATATAATTCAGAAATTATGTGGTTTTACATTGCGAAGACAAGGAAATTACGTGCTACCCATATATTGCGCGATTAATTGTCTGATCAAATCTTTAATGAACCCAACTTTAGCAAGGCTTGCAAAAATGTAATTGAATTAAAAGAGCATGCTGGGAGGAAAATAAAGGAAATAAAACATACATAAGACATTTTGACCGATAAAGGTTTTTGATATGTAACCTCATACACACGTCTTCCTGAAGGAGAAAATTACCGCTTATAAAACAATTTACTTAACTTCATATAATTGTTTTTATCTATGGTAAAAACAAAATAATATTTTTTATACAATTAGTATTTTTTTTAAGCTACATAAGGAACGAGTATGTATATTCAACGAGAAGAAACTGGAATAATAAAGGTAAGAGTGAAAAAACCCAGGGATAAATTAAATAAATACAATCTAAAATTAGCATGAAGAGGTGGGCGTAACGACTGATAAGGAATCCATTTTGAAAAATTAATAAAAGAATGCGCAAGCTCTCAGAAAAAAAAATCATGCAATGGCAAAAAAGTGCAATATCTGCCTCCCTCGCCCACCCCCACCCGCTAAGAAAACAGCACCGAGCGTGAGGGTGATATTGTTTCGGCTTTGTTGTCGCCACACACTGAGTGACAGCGAGTTACGTTGTACCTCGGACCGCACGTGGAGAATTAAATCAAAGGCGTTTTGAGCGTCAGGGAAAGAGAGAAAAAACGCCCAAGCGCTGTGCACGGGATGAAAGGAGTTGTGCACAGGGTGCAGGGCTTTTACAGGAGCGCACACACACGCACACACACGCGCACACGCACATACACACGGACACACACGCGCACGCGCACGCACACACACGCACACACACGCACACACACACGCACACGCACGCACACACACGCACAAAGACAAAGTTCCCCCGTATAGCCTGTAACAGACTGTAGAAGCAAGTGCTGTTAGCGAGCACCTATGAAGGCCGGAATGGTACACGAGGGGATAGGTGGCCAGAACCACGCCTGACCGCCTTTGTCTCCCCAGTGGCGATGTTTACACACCGCACTGGGTACTCATTTGAAGCTGAGTCGATCTGGGGGGGGGGGGCCAGGACCGTTTCAGATAATCGTCACTACCGCTCCCCACGCACGCACACACACATGCACGCACACGCACGCGTGAGCACGCACGCGCGCCTGCTCCTTGCGTATGCCGATCCACTGAAAACTGTGACGTTTGCACTTAAATGGATGATACAGAGACAAGGAAAAGATAAAAAATATATAAACTATACATTTTTATTTTTACCAAGTAAGGCCCACTGAACTATACAGCTCTATTTCAGAAGCGACCTGGCCACAAATTATATCTCAACGAAGTGGCTTACCACGTGGACATTTATAGCAGCCAAACACTCTCAATGCATGCTGATTCTAAATTTGGAGGGGAAACCGGAGGACCCGGAGAAAAATTCACGCGACCACGGGGAGAGAGACATGCAAACTCCAAAATATACAGCAGGCGTCAGGGTTGGGATCGAACCCACGCTCTCCTGCTTCAGCACCCAGATGCAACCCCTCACCCTCCCCTTCCGTATATGGCCACGTAGCACAGACTTGTGGTTGGCACGTGCTGTTTGGGAAGCGAACATCAAGGTCGGCCCAAAACCGATTTGGTGCCAGCGATACCAGCTTGAGCAGAGAATCGAACTCCAGTCACATTATATCTCGAGATTATTTTCTCGGAAGTGAGGGGGAGATGGGGGGGGTCCTAAATTTGTGTTTTGGAACTCGCGCCAATGCTGAGATTTTGGCTTCATATGGAAGGACACCGGAGATGCCGTAGAACACCCAGCACGCGCACGAAGTGAGGGTGACACTCAACACTGCCACCTCCTGGGTCAATGCTCATCTCCACGCCGACAATACCTTGCAAGCTCGGCATAGGTGGCCACCCATCCGAGTACAAGCCAGGCTCAACGCAGCTTTGCTTCCAAGAATCGACGAGATCGGTGCGCGTTGAGGGCGATTTGGTTGTGCTGTAACCGAGTCCGTTAATCAGATGAAGGCGGCAAGCGATCTCTGACTTTCCACTGCCACGCACACATATATCCCGGTCACTGCTGTGGCCACGGACCCATTAAACAACTCAGCGTTTTTACACGAGCACTCAGTGGACATTGACAACACGCAAATGAACACAAATGAGAACATTTAACCAATTGCACGCACTTTGCAGTGCGTCCTAAATAAAACAAATGTGCCCCATCCAACCCGTGAGTGCATTTAAAATCCTCCAGTTCCCGTGTGCAATGTTCGTCGGACACACAGTCGAGATGCGTCGATACAGTTCTAATTTTAGTTGGGAAGTAGTTATTTTATTCTTTCCTGGCAGGCGATGGCTTTCTATACGAGAGATGTTATCTCTAGTTCTCTCTTTGCCGCGAAAAGTCGTGCTAGAGAAATCTAATTAAAGTTTAAGAGAGAAAAAAAATGTGTGCGCTGGTCCTATGCTTGCCGATTACGGTGCCGTTACATGCCAAGAATTTCTGATGAGACGCACGCGGCTCCATAATTAGTTGCATTAGCCCGCCTGGCAAATTCAGTTTCCGCCTGTCACAGATGCCTGAGCTTAAACAAACAACCTCCACCGAATCTGCATCTGCTGCGACAGATAGCAGCCGCCGCAAAGAAAGGCGTTGCGTCCCGTCACGGATTTTTCGGAATGTGCCCATGCACCTCACGGCCGCTGGTCACGTGCTGGAACGGGCAGCGGTACCTTGAGTCGATATCCTCATTTTATTTCATTGCTGATCAGTCAGCAATGATTCGTGTAAAGTGACAACCTTCAGACGCGATAGAGCGAGCGAGTGATTACTCGCGTAGACTAAGGATAACCTTCAAGGTTTTTTTTTGTAGTTGCTGTGGGGGGCGGACGAGTGGCATAGAGGTCAGGGCGCTGAGCTGGCACAACTGACATCATGCTGCGGTTGAATCCAGGGAGACACCCTGTGATGAAACTGTGTTCTGAAGTTGATGGCCCTGAACATCACTCTGAAGTCGGCTGTGCACTTAATTAAAAATATTGGCTTGACTGTCGCGGTTTTGAACATTACTCTCTGTACTCTTAGTTCTTTCGGTAAAGTCACGTAGGTAATGATGCAGCAAATCTGGCTGTGACGGTCCCACCTGATGACGGAGACTTGTGTTGCCTCCGAAACGTCGTGATTTTTATTTTAATTTTATTTTCATTAATTTAAATTTAATTTTTTACCTACGTGACTTTACCGAAAGAACTAGGACTATGAATCCTTGCATCCCAGAAAGCTTCAAATCTAGAATTACTCTCTGTGGCATGGCGGGTGGGAAAGTGCTGTCCTCCATTGTGAGAGAGAGAAGCCACACGAAGGAATCTCTGAGGTAGCTCTATGAGATCCGCTTCAGTGGGCTGCTTCCTAACACGAAGGAGTGTGCTGCTGTGTGAGAGTTTCTGAACATCTTGGGTGTGACAGTCTTGTACACTGCCTTCATGTTATTTTCAATATCACTCACACTTTTCGCTAAAAAAAGAGGCACATTGAGTTCGTAAGAAATATGTTGTTAACATTTCAACGACACAATTCTAACTGTCTATGTATATTTGTTGTATTCCTTATTAACAGATGACGCACTCTGGTTAGTGCACCGCTCTATAAACCCAGTGACAACAATTACATTTCCAGCTGCGGCGAACATCCCTGGCGAGTGATTATCGCTTCACCATCGCGCACTGAACCAGCATGATGAAGTATGGTCAAACAACCACCATGGCCGGCACGGTGTGCGGATGTCTCCATCCATCAGTGGATTAACACATATAGCTCTCCCACTGTTATTATACCGAGCTCTTGGGCATCTTTGCAACCTTCACGAACACGCAAAAAAATCTCTGAGTTGACCAATAGTCTATGAAAATTTTAAAGGGTGGCTTTATTCTCCAAATAAAACAGTGCACCGCTCACGGCTAATATACGCTCATAGTTATGCAGCTACTCTGTATTAACATGTCCCAGCAAATTAATGGATGGACGGATGAATAGATGGATGGCTGAATTTATAAATTGCAACGTCGATTGAGCGATACAGCAACGAAAAAACCCAAGATAAATAGATGCAGCCCGCCTCATCGGGGATAAATGGTCTGGTGCAGAATCATCGAAATTGCAGAGGGCTTTGACCGATGCTCATCGGCATCAGGAACTCGTGGCTTCCTTTAGCCAGTTCCGGACACTCTCCATCAATGACGGGGGAAACCCCATCGCAACAGGACAATGTGTGCAAGCGGCACAGGTGCGCTCGTGATCTTGAGAGCATTGCACACGAAAATTCGGTGGTCATGGTGCGAGTATTATTGTTGTTGTTGTTCATACAGTTGTTTACCCAGGAAAAACCCACTGAGTCTCAGGTTTTCCAGGAGGGTCCTTCTAAGTTTTTTGAAGCAGGGCATTGACGATTTGTGCATTGGCATCCTAGGATAGAATGCGCATCATAAATTTGAATTATTATCATTACGTGTTTCCCAATTCAGTAATTTTTGCGAGTATCGTACTGTACTTTTTAAAATTTGTCAAGTTTAAACCATGACACCACCCGCAAACAATGGCCAATTTCTTCGAATGAAAAAACAGGCTCTGTAACAGTCACTGAGAAGTGGAAGGTGCGGATGTTATGGTCAGTACAGCCGTGGTATTAGAATGTTAGGGTTAGTACAGCCACAGTGTTAGAAGGTTATGTTTAGTACAGCTGTGACATTAGTAACGAGGACGGCTGCTGGATTCGAACCGTAAATGTCTGCAGCAAGCGGCCAATGTGTTACTGCTGGGCCAAGCCAAAACATGCCGCAGGTGGTGAGATGTTAACTACCTCGCCTGATATGCAGGAGTTTGTGGGTCCGATCCTGACCCTTACGGCTGTATATACGAAGTTGGCATGTTCTCTTCGTGGTCACGTGGATTTTTCTCCGGGTCATCCGGTTTTCCCGTCGCGTTTAGAATCAACACGCTTTAGATAAATTGGCCGCTAATACATTTCCACGTGATAAGCCACTTCGTTGAGCTATCATTTGTGGCGTTCTTTCGAAAAAGAGCCATATGGCTCAATGAGGTCTTAACTGATGAAATTAAAAAAAAGAGTTTAGTTTATAGTTTTTTATGTCATGCGAGGTATGATGGGAGTCGTGCATCCCTGCTGTTTGTGAGCACACACCCTGCGCTTGTTGATATTTCTTTCAGTTCTTGCATCTGGTCGGACCTGCTTCATATGAAATGTTTTATATTTTGAGCGAAATAAATAAATGAAATGAAACAGCCTACTCGTATGGAAATGTTTACAATTATACCATGCAGCAATGATAGTGATACACAGAAACCACTGAAATATTAAGCTTTGATTTGCATATTAGGTGTACTCTCCTTATTTCTTCAGGCCTGCTCGAAGTGCAGTACAGTCTTGTGTTTAAAGATAATAGCAATAATTTACAACCCTCTGTCAATCAACTGATGTCGATCATGTGGTCATTGAGGATCGGTGAAGGTCAGAGAGGATTGGTTGCTCCAAGACCAGTTCAGATAGCACTCACCTCGCCGTGTTAGCCATGGCCAGCAAATTAACTGAGGTCTCCGGGTTCACAGACCCAGGTTATTAGCCAGAGTGTGCCAAGATGAAATGGAAAGGCATCACAACAAGGAAAAGAACACACAGAGAGAGAGAGAGAGTATTGCACGTGTTTTACACGCATAGCCCTTCATTCAATCCACTGCTGGATGAGGGCCTCCCCACAACGTGGTCGTTGGAGGCAGTTCCAACACACCTCGCCACGCTGGTCAGTGTGGCGAGGTGAGGGCATGGGAAGGGGGCCTATGACGCCGCTGCCCTTCCCCCTGCTCACATCCACGCAGCAAGAGCGCCACAGCCACCTAGACCAGCGCTCCCCAACATTTTTGGCACCAGGGACCGGTTTCGTGGGGGGGGGGGGGTCATCATTGGGTCTTTCCCCCTTTTCAAAGAAGCTCTCCAGCAACGTTTGTTTTTTACTCATTGTGGCTACTCGGGGTTAGCTTGAGGGGTTAGAGCTTGTGGGCTTACCAAGACTGTGACTGAGACAAGTTCGCAGTGCGGAAAAGAGGCGCGGACTGAAGTGGTCAATAATAAAATAATTGGGGCGGGTTCCACACGCGGACTCACCGCTCTCACCTCCTGCTGCCGTGCGGCCCGGTTCCTAAAAGGCCACGGACCGGTAGCTGTCCGTGGCCCGGGGGTTGGGGACTCCTGACCTAGACGACGAGCCGGTGTGCACGCCGGTGACCCATCCAAGCGCCACTCAGGCTCAAACCCGCTGGGCTTTGTGAAAAATGCAGAGATTGGGCACATCGCGGGCGATTTGATTGGCGGCATTATAGCAACGAGGGGCCTAAAAAGTCATCAATCACACCGCTGCTACATTTGTGTACAAACATTTTTTGGAACAACCCTCCTCCCCACCACCCCCACAGCCTCTCACACACAGGAAGAGGTATCAGCCTTGCCTGACATGATGGAGCACGGCACATTCTGCGTGGAGCATGTAATTATGGTTTTGTACGGTTTTATGCTGAGCTTTTTACATCTCTAAAATACCAGGTCTCACGTTATGAATGGACTGTGTTCGAACGGCTAATTGCAGTTGCACGGTTTCACTCCCTGAGGGCGACAAAATGGGGGCATAACCCCTCCACCGTCCCTTCTAATTCTAATTCACCCCCCTCAACAACAACAACAACATTATTAATCAACTCACTGTTCGTTTCCCTCCATTCACTCCCCCCTTTACGTCCATATTAGGCCAGAACACATAACTTACTCGCACCTGTACCGAACTTTTCCTGCCGCTTCTTGCTGTCATACAATGCTCGCACGGTTTTTTGTTGACGAGTAAAATGAACAGCACGTGGATAGGAGAGAAGAATAGGCCGTGGGACCACTTTACCGCTTGCATGGAAGTCGTCCTTGCTTTCACATTACCGATATGGAGCAAACGTAAGTTCGTGGCGTCATATCGACGATTCAGAAACTTGAGTGGGATTGCTGCAAGGCGTGATGGCTGGTCGTCGAGACTAATGACAGAGTGGCAGCCAAAGGAGATAATGCATCTGAGAGCGCGTCAACTGCAGAGATGGAACGATGAAATCAGCTCGCGTGCGGCGGCCCGATGGATAGCTCTGTCGTGCGACCATGAATGATGGTGACAACTTTGTGATGTCTCCATCAAGCAGTGGACGGATCAAGGCTCATTAGTGGACATCTGCGGAAATACTGGACATCTGAAAAAAAAACGATCTTCATACTGTAGCTCATCGGATTCCCCCCCTATAAGTAAAGATTCCGATTCTGAGTCTGATAATATAGCTCCAACTAAGGGATGTGATTTGAGATGAAAATGATGCTGAATTTATAAAAGGACTACGTCCGCTTTATTTTATTCTAGGAACGCATTTAGTTGAACTTATTTTTATATAAAAAAAAAACACGCGGAAAACTAAAAAGTTTGTTTTCTGGTTGCAATCGAATACGGGAATAATCAGCTAATTCATGCATTTTACCAGCATCATTATTCAATACAAAACTGAAATCAAAATCTCACAGCATCAAATACCTGCAGACAGCTTACTTTCAAAATAACAACAACAACACGGCACCCACTAAAGTGGCAAATGTGTCATTGTTATAGTCAGGATAAACAAGTTGGAGAAAATGCATGTATTAAGCATCTGCCTTACTACTACTATTATTCCTATTATAAGCTGCACGGCTCACGATGGCTTGGCGTGGCGAGCACCGCTGGACTAGCGGTCCACAGCTGGGGTTCACGCATCAGCAGTTTTTTCTTGCCGTGGTTGTCCCACCTGACGACGATTGTTTGTGTTGCGATCGAAACGTCGTGATCTATTATTTTTCTACCTACGTGACTTTACCGAAAGAACCAAAGAGTATTTGGTTATTGCTCTACATTTCCACATGATAAGCCACTTTGTTGAGCTGTCATTTGTGGCCAGGTCGCTTCTGAAAAAAAACTACATAGCTCAGTGGGCCTCTGCTGGTAAAATAAAAAAAAAATTTAGTTTTTTAGTTTGCATTCGATAGCAAAGGGAAGAAAAAAACTACAATGGCAGAGGTTTGATCATTGCCTCTGCCACCTTATGAAAGTTTATCAAAAGCTGTCGGTAACCCATCATTGGGGCATAGCTGTCATACATCACCTCCACATTTAAATGAATAAATTACTCTCATGCATGTGTGAAAGTTTTCGAACGATAAATCTAGTTATTTTAATGTAAAACTCTTCCAAATTATATCTGAATAATTCATGGCAACGAGCGTCTTTATGCGGAGGCATTTTGGATATTTGTAACATTCGTGTCAACGTGAAGTGGATTTTAATGCAAAAAGGAAGCAATTTTTAATGGCAAAACAAAGCAATTGCATGGTGCTTACAAACGGCCTGCTGATGGGAGGCAACATTCTTGCATTTAAAGGATATAATTTGCTAAATTAACCTCAGAATTTTAATATATGCACCCAATCATTGCGTCTCTGACAATTTCAAATATACCCAAAGAGTGTCAACAAATGCGAGTTGGGATTCAACCCATAACCGAACACATCTGTTCCTCAAGCGATGCTTAACTTGGCCGAGCACAACTACGAAGCCAAAGTTATCGTACAATGTACCGTACTGTGTAAAATATCTCCCCCTGTGAGGCAGCTCTATGTCTGTATGTCGGAATCAACACGATGGGCACTTTTTCTAAATCCCTCCCATCTCCGTTCCCCCTGCAATATGCATGGGGTCACCCTACTGTTGGTCGACGAGCAGGTCACGTGTGGTGGGGTAAAGTGTGGCTACTCCAACCTCTTCCAAGACGCCTGGTCAGTGTGAAAAGTCGGCCAAAATGCCTGACTAGCGGAGGTCTACCTGCCAGCAGTGGCTGTAGCTTTGCCTTGTGTAGACTTCAGCACAGCCAGCAGTCACGTGTACAGGGGACATTCGTTGGGGAAACTAATTTTAGACTTAAAACTAATTTCTTTACAGCTGCTTTGTGTGTCGAGCTTGTTTTCCTTCCCCCGCACCTTTCGTTTAGAGCGGTTGGCTACGTACGGCGCGAAAGAAGTTCAACACATTAACGGTCCCTGCCTGGATGTGTAAAAATGGACCTGACAATGACAGACTGGAAGCAACTGGTCTGGTCGTCATATTCTCCGGCGTGATCTTTGATGTGACGTTGATGGGCTTGCCTTTCACCGGGCGTTACAGGCATGGAAATCCCTTCACATCATGCCTCTTCCTCCCATAGAGAAATTGGGAAGAACCGTATTCTGTTTGTTTCAAATATATATGCGTGTGATTATTAAGTATAAAACAAGGCAAAATCGAAACGGACTTTAAGATGCACATTCGCGATATGTACAAAGTCAAGTGGAAGGGGAGCGTCTGGCTGCAACGTACGGTGGGGAGAGACTCGGGCTCAGAGCGGGAGATAGCATGTGCCAGGCTGTCAATAATGCACACAAACATGCATCTCATATGTCCTTACATACAAGGGCTTGCTGACAGATCACGTCAAGACCACTCCACCCTTTTCAGATGCCAAAATAAGTGATCCTGCAACACGTATTTGCCTTCCAGGCAACGTTTCGATTAGAAATAATATAAGAATAATGAGCTCGTGCACGATTCTCCCGTATCCGTGCATTCGCAGCCCCACTCCCAAGCTGTAAATGTTTAGATGCATATCTAATATAATGTTTAGATGCATATCTAATATAATGTTTAGATGCATATCTAATATAATATAAATGAAAGAGGAACGAAGAACACATTACGCTATTTTTGTGGCACAATATAATCGTTGTATGACTTGCGGTAGTAACTTACAGTATATATGATGCCACCTATTATATTATAAGTATTTTAAAATGATTTTCCAATACTGCATTAGATTGCTTGGTGCTCCACTTCACAGATCAAACGGTTTATTTACTGTGGAAAGATACAACCTTTATATTTTTTACGTCACCCGTGTAAAAATTTCAAATAACGCAGACATTGGGGCAAATTAGGAATTCAAGACCAACAATTTATATCGTGAGACTTCACCTTCAGATGTAAACATTTCCCACAGATTTAGATTACCAGTTATAAATTCGACATTAATCCCCTCAGATTTAGAATATCTGTTATTTATTCAGCATTAATTCCTACCGTAATTGCAATCTCAATTCTGTAGCTCATGATCGATTTTTTTCATCAACCTCTCTTCAATCTGGTGGGTTGTTTATTTATTCATTCATCATGCGTATTTACGTTTGTGTGGGGAGCGGTGACCCAATGGTTAGCGCTTTGCGCTACAAACCCTGGCGAGCAGGGTTGGATTCCCGCTCACGGCCAACACCAGTGATGATTAACTGAACAGGTCTTCGGCCTCCCGTAGGTCGACTCAGCCTCAAATTAGTTACTTGGTGCGATGTGTAAACATCGCCACTGTGGAGACAAAGGCGGCCGGGCGTGGTGCTGGCCACCCACCACCTCGTTTTGCCGTTCGGGCCTTCATAGGTGCTCGCTAACAGCCCTTGCCCCAACCGTATGTTGCAGGCTATAAAGGGGGCTCTTTGTCTTTGACAGTACCGTGTCATTACTGCCTATGCCTCCACCTCTCAGTTATTATGTATTGGCCTGCCACGACTCTGTATTGCACTGTCCAGAGATGCTCTGTATTTGACGCCGCGTGAGGCGAAAGTGTCTCGTGGTGTCAGGGAGCGGCCACTAAGCCGCTTCTGTGATCGTGTGGCGAACGCAGGTCAGCAAAGTGCAAACGTGCCACTATTTGTCGTTGTCCGCCCCCACCACCCCCCTGCTATGCCCGCCCGTCTCAACGTTAAAGTTGGAGAATAAGAACGCAGCCCTGGTCATGGGGTGGGGGGTGGAAACTGAAAAAAACGGGTCACCTACAAAATGTTAACATTGCTATAGAACTGCCTACAAGTGTAAGCCATTGCGTCCCACATTCCTTGTGTCAACAGGCAATTAATCATGTTCACAGCTCCACGTGTCCTATTACAAAGAAACGCAAGGTCCTGACTTATTGTGTTCTTCGCCATTAGCTACATACTCTGAAGCCTGAACACTGCTCAGCCTTTTGGAGAACACGTGGCTGCAACCTGCAGGAATTGTCTATTCAGCTTTGTTACACAGCGCATGAATACGGACGCGATGGTTAAATGTTTTTGCTCGCATACAAGCACTCGTGCAATCTACCAGGTCTATCGGTGGATGTGATAACATGAGCACGTGAACTTTGCCATGAACCCGGGTGACCTGAATTTGATATCTAGCGTACGGCTAACATCAGTTCCGATTTGATACCCACACTGAACCCAGCGTGGTGAAGTATTGTTAAACATCCCCTGTTACTGACGTAGCAAGGGAAGTTGCTTTTATCCAGCAATGGATATATCCAATTAAAATTATGACTTTTATTTACCCAGGAAAGATACACTTGAGTCGTGATACTCTTTTATAGGAGGGCTCTTGCTGCATTGCGACATGTGGGGATAACGCTCGAAGCTCTGCTCAAATAGGTTCAATCCAGAATCAGTATTCAGAATATTTATTTAGACTGGAGAAATCCGATAAGCTATAAAGCTCTTTTTCACAGATATCCAGTCGGGAACGTAACAACAACAATCAGTTACAACAACACTACAGGAGTGCAAAGCACAAGGAAGGTAAACAAATCACCCTGACGCAAACAAATACAACCAAACCATCCCCGTCCTACCAGGCCAAGCTCACGGAGGCATTAATTTATTTTTCACAAGTGATCTGGCCACAAATGATAGCTCAACAAAGTGGCCCATCACTTGGACACTTACAGCACCAAAATAATATAAATAATCTCTAGATTTGAAGCTTTCGTGACTGCAAGGAATCATATTCTTAGGTTTTTTCGGTAAAGTCACGTAGGAAAAACATGAGCCACGCCCCCCTCCCTCCCGATACGTTCCATTCATTGGCTACCACATTCTGATGAACTCCCCCCCCCACTCCTCCCCCCTTCAACTTGCTTATAAGGGATTACATCTTGAATCATTGCCTCACTTGATGCAGCTAATTCGGCTGTGACGGTCCCACCTGATGACGGAGACTTGTGTTGCCTCCGAAACGTCGTGATTTTTGTTTTATTTTATTTTATTTTCATTAATTTTGATGTTTTACCTACGTGACTTTACCGAAAAAACCTAAGAATATAAATAATCTCAATGCATGTTCCCAATGTGGAGGGAAAATCTCAGAGGACCCGGAGAAAAAAATCCACGCGATCAGGGGTAGAGCATGCAAACTCCAAATATACAGCAGGCGTCAAGGTCGTGATGGAAACCCCGACCTCTTGCATACCAGAGGATGAAGATAACATCACAGCACCGTTGCCGCACTGCTACCTCCTTGTACCTCGTTGCCTACAACACCAGGCAAGCACATGTACCTCCCGATCCATGCACTATCGAGCACGACCCTCCTAAGCTTCAAAGATCCAGTGGGGATCAGGGACGTTTAGGGTGACGGGGGGGGGGGTTGCTCATTGACAAACTGCAGCCAACACATTTTAGACCATTGGGTAAACATCGGCTGTGTTCGATGGAGCCGCTTAAAAACCATGATCAGAAATAGGATTTGGAGTTCAGTGTAGTGTCTATTAAAACACAGCGTTCCTGACGAACGTGCACAATCATCATCATCATCATTGTCATCTTCCAGAAATAATTTAAGGCTAATAATGAACACATTTTATTTCCACCAATTTCCATTCACCAATTTTCCCTCTCCTTTGTAATAAATTACATCATTTTTTTGTTGCAAATAAAACAACGCAATACGGTACTAAAATCGAAACAAAAAGAAATTAGCCTAATTTATCACAGCGGAGCACGCACGCACGCACGCGCGCGCGAAAGAGTAATTAAAATAAAATTTCATTGGAAACTCTAAATGCATGAAGGTGACTGCAAGGGCCTTTGTTGAAGTGATTTACTAGGGCAGCACCAAGCTCAATAGCGACGGCGCTGGGTAACCGCGCGTCGGTATGAATCAAACTCTCCAGACGTGCCTTCGCCATCTGAAACATTTCGAAACCAGAGCAAGCTGCGGCTTGATGTTTATTCATGGAGTGATGTACGCTCATTCCTTGACAGACAACAGCCCTTTGACACCAAGGGAAGCTGATTTATACCTTTTTATTTGCTCGGCTGAGGCTGTGATTTTACTCGCAGTGTGTCTGATAGACAATAATCTTTGATTTCATTCCGGTAAGCGTGGTGAATTTAAGGCCACGCGGTTTGCCGTGCGTGTGCTGTATTATTAATGTTAACACAAGGGTGCACAGCGGAGAGGCGGAGGCACAGTGGCATGTGCACGTTGATATCAACCTTGCCGCCTGAGTTCAATTGCCGGCCACGGCTCTCACCAGTGGCGAGTGATATCTGCGCCGGTCCTCAAACCTCGGGCTTCGCCAAAGCGCACTCACCAGTAAATGATGGTCAAACATCCCCCATGACCGATGTGTCCTGTCGGGAAGTAATGGATCTGCAACGGGCTGTACATTGCAATTTTTTTTATCTCATGGGTTAAAGGTAAAGGTGCAACCATGAAGTGTGTTGCTCAAGCCACTGGTTTGCAGAAGGCCCTCCACTAGAGGGAGCTCGACAGAGCTCACTGTAGAAGCTGTGTTGGCCTACTCTTCCACGTTGGCCAGAAATCTTGGATGAGGTGGGTTCTGCCCACACTTTACACTGTACCCCACCACACGTGACCTACCGATAGGCAGTGGTGCACCCATTAATACTACTGCTGGGTGAACAGAGGCTGTGGGAGGGAGGGGGTCGGTTGAAGAGGGGGATTGGAAAAATCTTGCCGATTGTTTAAACTCCCATGTTGGGGTATCGAACCGGCGACCTCTGGGTTTGTAAGTCCAGCACGACAACACCCGTGAATTCTTATATCGCGCGGCCAGAGGCACGTACGTACACTGCAAGTGAAATAACGTAAATGTTTACTCTTACCTGCGAAAGGCCCAGGTATATAGAGACGGTTTCTGAGATGTACAGGAATCTTCCTTCTTGGTTGAGAACCAACACAAATCCATCAAGTGCCTAGAACGAAACGGGGCAACGATCAAATTGGCTGAAATAAAAACATTGACATCAGTTCCACACGTAGTAAGTAGGGCTTCCGCGACGAAGATTTTCCATGAGAGGGTTTGGTTGGGTTCGAGCGCGTGAATATAAATGCGTCGCTAAACCTGCCACCACCCGACATAGCCAATTAGTAAGGTTTGTCACGTTAACAGAACATGCAAATTTGTGACTAATTGAGCACACCAATGTATTGGAAAGTAAACCCACAACATCTACAATCTGTCGGTAACGAATTTGGCACGTTCTGTTTACGTGACAAACCTTACTAATTGGCTTTGTCGGGTGGTGGCGGGTTTAACGACACATTCATATTTACGCGATCTGACCCGACAAAACAACCCCTCTGTTATGGATAGCAGTGCAATGTCAAACATTCCGACTGTCACGTCTCGACCAATGAACCGCCCACACCCACGGTGTAGCTTGTCATCGACGCACTCTTGATCCCCTGCACATTTGCTTACTATTCGCTTCACTCTTGAGTGCCGTGAAGCGCGCTCCCAAAGGTTTAAAAACCGCGCACGCTTGAATTTTATCCAGGAACCTTTCGTGTGTGCGGTGGTGTCACCCGTCGTGGCATGGAAATGTTGACACGTATCCGACCTATTCACATATCGGCCCATTCCTCAGCCAGTCGGATACGTGCCGTTGTTCTGTATCTGGAAGTTTACGTTGACTTTTACAAGTTCGGGTTAGATTTCTAATTCAGTTTACGATTAATTGAGTGCTCAATTGAGGGTTGAATGTTGTCCCAAGTCAATTCGATGACTACTTGTGGTAGGGAGTAAGCTGTGGGCCGCAGTGTGCAACATAGCACAATCCATTGTTGTGCTGTACTCTGCTGTAACATCGAGTGCACCCAACCGGACGGGGTCATAGTTCATCAAGCAGTAGATTGACAAAGCGTACTGTTGCGTGTACATGTGGGTTCGTCAAATGAGTGGGCAAACCCATATTTCCAGCAAGTAATTGGGTAGGCCTGGCAGGGTGGGATAATTGCCCATTCGCCTACCTGCTGTGCTGCAGGACACAGGGACACACCATTACATTTTTACCATTTCCATTTAGACGTGAGGGCAAGGGTGGCGGGTAGACAAACACAAAGAAAGCCTTCATGTGAGCTTCAAGAAAGGCATGGAGGTGGTGGAGAGGAGGGTGGGGGGGGCAGGCACCAGCAACACAGAGAAGCCGAGAAGCTAAATGGAGGTTGGGGACGGCAGGCTGTTGTACCCCTACAGGCACCCCATGAATATGTCGGCTGCGATGTGCATTAGCATCAATTGAAGTAACAAGGTCGTGAGGATAAGAGCTGAGAGTTTAAATTTATTGCGCCGCTGTAAGATGTACCGTGCTGATGGAGATGACTTGTATTAGCTCCTGTCTGTTTGCACCAGCCATTACAGTAAATAACCACGCCGATGTTTTATCTGCCTATTTTCAAGTTGCCACTTTCAAGCCGTAGAGCGCGTTGCCATCTATTGGTGGGCTCGGACGGAAACGAGACGGGAAAAAAAGAGAAACGCGCGTCGTACTAAACACGTCATGCAATGTGGGTCTTCGTTAAGCTTATTAATTAAGAATTGTGGAGCGGCTGCACCACTGTGCTACAATTCTCAGTGACAGCTAACATCGATGGTGAGTGATATATGCGAGCCGAGTCTGGACCCCACTCCACTTCACAAAACCCCGCACTGGACGGCGTGGTTTGGTCAAAACGACCCCCACGCATCGTCGATAGGGGCTGCAACGTGTTAAAATGTAGAGTGGTGACGAAGATGTCCAAGGGCACGTCCACCGAGGAGACGGAGCGACGAGATCAGATCATGCGCAGGTGCTGGGTTGGATCGTTGAATCGCGCTGTCGCAGGTGATGGCAACGGCTTGGGAGGATTCTTCATCAAGCAGTGGACTGACCAAGGCTGACGATCACAATGACGACGCGTGATTTTACTCAACGAGAAAGATGCATGAAGTGCATGCGTGCCTTCATAGCCAAATAAGAACTTATCACACTTTTCATAACCGGCTTCGACGGGGAGAAGTCTAGCCGGGCACCGCGGGAGATTAGCGACATAAACCCAGTGGCTTAGAATTGTGGCCGGCGGTAATCGAGCGGGACATAAAACGGGCGAGGAGCACGGCGGCGCCGTGGCGGTTTAGCGGCATCCTGTCCGGAATCGCTCGCTCGACGCCGGAGCTGCGCCGATGCTCGGGTAAAGCGACCGTCTTTGGGTTTTCCGCATCGAGGTTTATTTGCCACGACGCAGCAAAGGGAACAGAAAGCAACGTCATGCCCCGTGGCGGATGAGTGCGCCATAATTTAATCTCCCAGATGGCCGAGGAATATAAAACGGTAGGTAATGAAGCCAATTTATTTGCATTGTCCAACGCAAATTGCCCCCTACCAAGCGCAAAGCACACAAGCCAAGAAAAATAAATTGCCAAATAACGAACAACAGTTTATGTTGTGCAAAAGAAAACCAGGGCCGTTATATATCAAGGGTAAAATTGAGTACTCTGTGAGAGCGGCGCATCTAAACCACGCTGCCAGATTCCACACGCGGCATTTGGCAGAAGGTAGAAAGTGCTGGCGAGGTGTGGTGGCATCAGAGGCTTCGGCCACGGTGACATCTTGATCTTGAAAACTGAGTTGCCCATCAGACACGGAACAGGTCTTCCGAGCACATATGCCCTGCCCGCGCACAAAGTATTGAGCACTTTATGATTGCCTTCAAATTGCACGGGGGGTACAAAAATGGTAATGCAATTATGGCTTTATAATTGCATCGGCTTATGACAAAGGGCGCAAATAACACACACTTTTGACTTTCAGGGTGTCGGACTATTGACGTGTTTGCTTTGTCTCCGTGAATGCGCCGGTGTTACGGCTCGTCGTGACTTCAACCCGCCGCCGAGCGCTTAATCACAAGTGTTCCCGCGCCGCGAACGACACGCGCTCGCGCCGAAGATTGGAAGGTGACTTGAGGTTGAAAAAGATTCCAGAGACAGACTAATCCCAGCGTGAAAAGGGTGTCCCGCGCAGCCTAATGGATGCAGCCCCGCGGATGCCCCCCACACACACGAGGTAAACACGTTGCCCCATGGCGCTCCGCTCTCTTCTTTTCTACCGCGGCGGTTGCAGGGTAGCGCCTCGGTGCAGCGCCGGACCGAGGCATGCGCACGGCGAGCAGCCTGCAGCAATTAGGCGGGGACTTGCATATAGCTGGGAAAATGTGCACCATTCAGTTTGGATTCATCATAAAAACAATAAAAATAGTAAGTCGCGAAAAATGCATCAGCCAGCTTCACAACAAAAGCTTGCAATAAGCTCGCGATGCTCAAAGGAAATGGAGTGGCTTTTAATGAGGCACACGCAAACCGACATTCATAATTTGCTGAATGTCACCGCTTCCTTATGACTAGTATATGCCATCAGAGATAATGATGTTACATTGAAATGCTGTTTGGGAACAATATTGATATTCCCCACTTCTATAGAAAAACACAGTTTTTTTTCACCGTCTTTTAACTCATCGACTGTGTGTGTCCATTTTTTTCCTCCTCCTTAACTCCGAATGGCAAGAAAATAGCGGAACGCTGCCGCGACTTAAAGGGGAAAAAACTCTCAAATAGATAATCATCAAATTACAATTAAAACATTATTTTTTTCATGAAAAACCTAAATACATAATATGTTTCAAGCGACGTGATGTATATCGGCAACACAAAGCTATCGCGCTGTGCAGTGAAGTGTTTAGGCGAGGAAATTGCTGCGTGGGTGCAGAAAACGCTGAGATATTGAGCGAGTGATATTTTTTTGTGGGAGGGGGGGGGTGACAGGGGGAGGGAGGGAGGGGGGGGCGATGGCGATGGCAGCAAGGGGCACTATAATCTCAGCAGCCAAGCATGAGGGTGGATACTTAATCTGGGCCACCAGCCTCTGCTAAGGATCACACCTCAAGTACAAAGCGTTTGTATTTCATTTTTTTGTTATATTTTCGTTCAGGCTCAATGCACGTACGCACGGATGAGTGCCACGCTGCACCTGGGATACCGCCGCCGCCGCTGCTGCTTGTAGGGATTTGGGTAGGCGCACTCTACACGTGTTGGCAAAGGGGAGGCCCGTTCAATTTTATTTATTTATTTCGGAATCCCTGTTATCTGCAGCTTCCGCAGGTTGTGGTATGTTTCGCCATGCCTTGAATGAAAATTCCGCATTGACCAACGGCAATTCTTTTTTTTTTCGCGTGGAATCGCCTGAATTCAGAGCCACGTTTGTTGTTGCAAAACAATTTAAAATGTCTTTGTCTGTTTGTGCACACTTTCATTTATGTTATAGGGGTGACCGTCTGGTCAGATGAATACCAAGATTTGAAATTAATTAGAGCATAAATATATATTTTTTTCTGAAATGTAGCCAAATTTGTTAAAAATATTTCCATATAAAATAAAATAACTTCAACAATTAAACACTTTCATAATTATTGTCTTACTGTATGGCTAAATACATTGTTTAGACATTTATGATAATTCACTGCACATCACAACAACTATATCTTCCGATTCTTACAAAGTTTTTCAGTAATAGCGCTAATCTTTTGCCGTATACTGGATTATATTCTCCACGTGAGCACACTTTTTACGAGAATGAATTAAACATGCAATCTGTGCTATTTTGTTAATTAATTCCCCACTGCAAATGAAATTCTGAAATGTCTTCTGTGCTAAACAAAAACTGCACGCTAGCTTTGGACCAGGCCTCAACTGGCTCGCAGAACGGAGCCGCTTAGAAAAGTATGGCAGCTCACAGATACCGCCCTGCTAACCTTGCGGAAGATTTGACCACAAAGGGAGAAATGGAAAGCCATTTCAAAACAATTGCAGGTGAAAATAGTGACATAAATAAAGCCGACATGTGGGCAGGGCATTAAAAAGCAAAAGAGACAACACTGTGATAGAATGTTCACCAGGCGACTTACAAAACAAACAAATAAACTCAAAAGACGGCAACGCTCCCGTGGCCAGCCGTTTCACATCTAAGACAAACAAATATGGATGCAATAAAGACCGCATGTGCCAGAGCATTTAGAGATTTTCAATTTCTTTCTGTGCCTGACTTTGATGTGCTTCAGTTGACCGAGTCGATTTGATTTCATCTTACCAGGCACACGTGTCACGGTTTTTTCTTCATTCTATCAAGTTATATTCGTTGCTAAACAGCTCCTGAAGCAATCGGAGAGAACAGCATTTCAAATGTGCATCGTCGGAAGGTACGTGCATGAAATGTCGCTCTGGAGTGTCACGGGATGCGCGTGAAGATAAAGGAGGGAGGCCGGGGGGGGAGATGCATTTTTTTTTCTCATTAAGAACAGAGGCTTTGTGACTTCCTTGGGCATGGCAACGGGCTTGCATTGTTACAATTAAAAAGACTGATGACAGGAGGTGGCCGGGTAACTCAGGGGTCAGGGAGCACTTGAGCTGGCACCATCGAGACCCTTGGGTTCGACCGTTAGAATGTGGGCAGTCACCCGTGGGCAAACTGCAGCCAGATAATATTCACAGCCCATCACCAAAGTTGGCACGAAAAAAGAAACCCCACTACGTTTAATTTTTGAAAGGCCGATTCAATCCCCAAACCAGGATTTGAACCCCGTGAGCTCCCACCAGTTGCAAGCCTCCTCATCCCACCGCTGAGCCACCGTCGCTTGGTTAAGGTGTGCTTACACAAGGTGTGCTAATATCCATCTTACCTTGCATATCTTAATTGTGTGTCGAAACCAAAGCGTTGATGACACAATGAAGCTGTGTTCGTCGCTCGCCTTAATGCTCACAACAGCGACTGTTTAATAAGGCCAGCAGTGTCAGCCGGGTCAGGGGGTCACTCAGATCGAGCGACGTGATCGATTAGAAATCCGCGTCGCGACGATTTCCCCGGCGCTGCAGCCGGCCAAACGCGTCGCCGTTCCCGGTTCGCGCAAACCCTGGAGGAAAAAATGTGACGCAGGTGTTTTGGGACTTGCCTGTAGTATCTGACTTCCCAGATGCTTCTCAAAGGCTTCTATCGCTGATGGGATGGCTCTTTGAGGCCTCTGGCCAATTGCTGTGGACAAATCAATGGAGATAAGAGTCAACACAGAACATGCCGAGCGCCGTGCCGGAATACTGATGACAGCATTTTGCCACGTGCAGCAGCGGTAGTTTCACAAGCAAATTCAAGCAAAGCTCTCGCAACGAATTCTGCAATCGTTCCCCATCTCGGTTTAACGGCGGAAATACAACCTGGCTTCAAATTCACACACAAAAAGAGATGTCTCATCGCAGGGCTTATCGGAGGGAAATAAAAGCTACCTTGAGGAATCTTGCCAAAAATATACATATGATACATGAGTACGCTGAAATGGTTTATACGGAGCAGCTGCAGAGGTAGCCTATTCAAATGAACAAGCGTCTTGTGGAATCGGAGGCGTGGGGAAAAAACAAAACGCGAATACAAAGCAGTGCAACGTCGCATGTCCGGCCGTCACGAATCGCGACCTGCCCGGGCCCACACACAGTGCGGCATTTGCGTACAGTGTAACTGTCACTTTATGTTAAGGGACGAAAATGTGACGTTCGCGCACGGTTCTGTGTTCTTCGTGGCGCGTACATTCGCTTGTTCCGAAAGCTCAGCGGAGCATTTTCCCTCGTTTTTTTGTACGTCCAGTAACGTATTTGCGCGTAGTGGTGCAACTGTAATTTTTAACATGGGTTCACATTTCTGAACTTATCAACATATCCGCCTGGCCCTTGAGTCCTCAGCGGGTAAAATTTGCGACGTTGTACTGTACTTCACAACGTACACCAGTGTAAATAAGAATATGCAATCCACTAATGAACAAAAGCTATGGATGGCTCTTACCAACAACACGCCGGGTTTGGGATAACACATTCATGCATGCGAATCTTTCACACGGCAACAACTAGGTGTGAATGACGAGGCTTAATAACGTTGGCTAATTTAGATGGGCTCGTCCAAATGTTGTGTTCATGACCACCAATTTCGCAAACGAAATAACGAATCTTCCCATCTCTCGCGCGCGCACACACACGCGTGCACGCGCACTCAAGTCATAACTACATTTTCGAAAAGGTGTGCAAACTTTCCCAACGATATCACCACCATTCATTGACAACCGCGCAAACAGCTCCATCATGGGGTACACGGCGAACTGTAAAAATGTACATGCACGCATTGAAAATTAAACCGAAGCCAAGATAAAAAAAAACCCGTTGCGTTGTTTAATAAATGAGTGCACGGTTAAAAATAAACACGTGGACCAAACCTCACCCAACCCCCAAACAACAACAACAACCAAGCCCATCGCCACATCAGCGAACACGGCGCTAAATGTGTGTTTAGATGGTCACGTGTTCGCGGGGGGAAAACGAGGCCAAGTCCACGAATGAATGCGCACGTGGAACCGCCTAAGAGCTGTACAACAACATCAGCGCTTAAGCTGACCCCTGGGTTACCCCCCCTCCCCTCCATCGAAACTCACCACCCACCCTTCCATCGGTGTCCCTATAGCAGAGCGGGCCCCCCCCCACCCTCTGCTCCATCACTACAACACCCAAGCGCTCATGCCCTCCACAACCCCCACCATCCCCTGCCCCGCCCCGCCCCCCACACCACGAGCATTTCGTTCTCTCCAAACACCTCCATCACGTCCAGCAACCTCCACCACCTCCTCCCTCTACCACGTGAGCACCGCACCAGCTGCCGAGCGAATGCGACCGTGCAGCAATATCTACCGCCTTACCCTGCGCGGTCTCACCCGCAACCTCCTGCTGCGAAATACATTTATAAAAAAGCGAGGATGGAGGGGGGGGGCCCAGTAATAATCATAATATATAAATAAGTAAATAAATATCTACCCCCTCCCACCCCCCCCGTCGCCTCCTCCGCCATCAGAGCCGCCTGCTTGGTGCACCCCCAACTGCTGGAGGAAATGTGACCGTCTGGGTTCTGACTTCCATCCGTCATTCATGGCAGATCCCGTCTGTCGAGGGAGCCCTGCTGATGCTGTCCGTTATCGTGAAACACACACACACACAAAGGAGTGAACCTGTACGCAAAGGGAACACGCGTATATCCAATGACCAATCCAAGGGCATTGTTTGATGCCGATTTTTTTTTGTTATTGAAATTTCCGCTGGATGATGTGTCACTGAAGAGAGCAACTGTGCCACTTTCTTTGACTATCACTAATAATATAATCACTTAAACACACCGCGTCACTCACTCTTGTTTTTTTTGTTACCGATTAAATGACACAATTAAAATCTGCTTTCGTATGTTGCTTTAGAAACACGGTCACTGACAATTTTTTTAACTAAAATATTAATCTTGCATTGAAAAGCGCAGATATATGCTTGTTCCGAATTGTACTGAGAGGCAGAACGAGGAACACTAACATTAGAGAAGATTACAGGTTCAAGAGATGATTCTATCGCTTAAAAAGATCAAGCGGGATCAGGGAGGATGCGTCCCATGAAGAGATGATGGCCGATAGTCAACAATAATAGCGGAGTGGCAGCCAAGGAATGGAACGCTGGCAAGAGGACATCAACCGGGTAGATGGAGCGATGAAATCAGCTTGTGCGCAGGTGCTACGTTGATTATCGGATCCAAGGATTGTGAGAGATTTGGTGGCTTAAGGTGGCCCTACACCCAGCAGTGAATTAACCACGGCTGATGATGACACTTGTTTTTCAGTTCCATATTTCCCCGTACGCCTCGTTATTTCACGGATTACATCCGTAAAATAACTGCGTTAGGTGCGGTTCTGCGTGTTCTTATATCTACATCGGTGTTGAAATGATAAATGTGCGCCCACATGTTTTACCAAAATGACACTGGACTTCATATATTTTTAAAAATAAAACTCGGATATTTCTACATTGAAATTGATGTCTACAACCTGAATGCAATAAGAATAGAGTGAAGGATATGGCTTTCTTGAGAAATAACTTTTCATTTATTTACTTAAAGTACTTTGCGTGAAGCCAGGCTAACGTGAGAGATCTCCTTCGCAGTAAATTCTGATAGCGGAATATTAACATTGCATTTCAGAAGGTACACATCACTTCCCAGCCGTACATTTACACCAGATCTTATGCAGTGCCTAAATACTCACTGAAAGAGATAGCAGAATAATGCTACACCATTTCGATTTAAAGCTTTCGTGACTGCAGGGATTCATCTTCTTGGTTCTTTCGGTAAAGTCACGTAGAAGGGAAGTAATAAAATAATAATAAAAATAATAAAAATAAAACATAATAAAACAATTCTGGTGAGAATTGTTTTATTATGTTTTATGTTTATTATTTTATTACTTCCCTTCTACGTGACTTTACCGAAAGAACCAAGAAAATGCTACACCAATAAAAGTTCATGATCACGGCATGTTGAAGACAAATTCTCATCATATAGCAAGCGCGCTGGGTTTGAAATGTATCATAGCAAAAAGAAATGTGTATTCTTCTGTGTATTATTTTACGGTCCTCTTTTGGATGCTTTTTGACGGTCCTCTTTTGGATAATGCAAGTGCCGCATCATGTGCATATATTTTTTAATCCATTTTGATATGACGAGGGTGATGCGCTTATTAGTATGACGTTTTGATTTATTTTTTAACAATTTCTCTCAAAACAAAATCGCAATAGAAAAACGAAAAATATGTTTTTGCGATGAGAAGGACACAGTCACAATGTCAGGTGTGCAAATAACACAAGGAATGAAATACAAACAATTGCAGACCAAATGGTATTGTTTTGACGACGACATCACATCACGGCAGACACGTTTATACAACTTAATTAGTCTTTTTTGCTTCAAAAATAAAATATACAGCACAGTATTCCCTCGTTATTCACGAACTTGGTATCCGCGATTTTGGCTCTCCGCGATTAGCATCTGGAACTCTACACGACTGCATCGAGAGAGAGAGAAAGAAAGTGGTGAGATAGAGTGACGAGATAGAATGTCATGCGAGAAAGTGATGAAATTAAGCTATCAGATAATTTGCATGCATATAATAAGTCTTTGTGTATTATTAAAGTAATATCATTACCCGCGAAATGTGCAATTCACGAGCATCTCTGGAATGTATTCCTCGTCGCGAATAACGAGGGAACCCTATACTTAACAAGCGGAGGACGTCTGCTTGCGGAGATGGAGCGATGAAATTAGGGTCAGGCGCTGTGTGGTTTGTTAAACCGCGGGTGCCCTGAGAGATGGTGATGGCTTGGGGAGGCCATCGTTGAACAGTGGATGGATCATGGCTGATTTTGATGATGATTTCAAAATGTTTGGCAGCTTATAGAGACCATCTTATAGCGACCGTACTCTGTGCGAGCTGTAAGCTGTAAAGTACAGTACATGCCTAACAACTGGCAAATGACCTCATCAAGTTGATAAGGACAGTACTCTATCAAAATAAAGGTATGCACCTGATGGCAATATTCACTGCGGCAATGCTCCATTAAGCATTATGACCCTGCGGGACTTTGATATTGATAGAGTGCTCTCTTAACAGAAATGACACCGCACCGGTCAATCATTTTTAACATCACAACCTTAGAAAGCGCAGAGGGAATACTTTTCTATAGACATAATTTTGACAATAACAAGCCGCTCTCCGTGAGCCTTAAGCGCACACGCCTGCTTACGCGTAAACACGCATTCATTTGCGTTTGTTTCGCACGGTGGAAATCGCCGAGGCGAGCATCGGTCCGACGTTCACCGAAATGCAACGTGCCCCGACACAAAATGGACGCGTGCAAAAAAGCCCCCCCCCCGGGCTTCGGTTATCTGTTTCGAATATTTCGCCGTGCGTATGAGGAGAGAAACAATTACGGGAAAACGAAATTAGGAATGAATTAAATCATAAGCCATTCAAAACATCTTCCCCCCCCCCACCCACCCACCTGGACACGCCATTTCAGAGTGAATTTGGCGCTCCGAGCCATCATACATAACACAATCATACAGCTAATAAATATGAATATGCTTGGAAGCGTAGCACCTTTTGGTGACAGCTTTGGCCCGTGAGAGGGGACATTGCAGAATGTAATCCTCTGGTAACTAAGGAAAATCTGTCCTCAGAAGGATTACTCTAAAACCTAAGGGAAAGTGACAAATGGTCCGCAGGTCAGCTTACGGAAAGGCACAGTTAATTACCTGGCTAGGAGCCAAGCCTCGTTACCACGGGGGTATCCATAGTCTCTCTTAACGAAGAGGGAGAGAGAGAGGGAGGAAAAAGAAAAAGGATTTCGCTTATTAACCACACAAAGCTGCGCAAACAGACTTAAAATAAGTTAAACGATGACATATCAACAGCTGCCGAAGAGCTCCCTATGTTGCCACGCCGTTGTCGGGCCGTACCTTGCTCTCCATGGATTGTGGAATTAAAACAAAAATTGGATTTGCAAATTGTCGGAGTGAATGTGAGGCCCATCAATCAATGGGTCACTCGTTTGCAAAATTAAAAAGTGATTTATTCCCGGCTTTTAGTTTTCTGCAATGACAGAGAGCATTGTATAATGCTCAATAATGAAGTAAAAAAACCCACCTTAAAATGTACAAACTACTATTTAAAACACTGTGCTGCCGTTTAAATATTCTCGTGGGACATGAAACAGTATTTTTCCCCTGTAGCTGCATGTCGCTATCGCATGGTACAGACGTTGTCTATCATTTAAAGTGCCACCTAAGCATGGTAGGTTTTTTTTAAAGAGTGCTTCTAGTAAAAGAAAATAATCACCAGCAGCAAGTGTTCTCTCTGCAACATTATATATAATTTTTTATTTTTTTTATTTTACTCTTCCCAATCTTGCTTGCTGAGAATGGCAAGCTGGCCCAACAATACGATCTATCATAATCCAAAAGCCAGCACGATGGAGATTGCTTGTGAAAGCCCAAATCTTGTAAGGCGCTAAACGGATCGAGCCACAGCTGAAAAGCAATTTTCCATCTGGGTGAACAAGCTTTGACGCCCTTTTCTGTTTTGGAAGCCCCCAAATTTGGTTTGAGTTGAGAGAGTTGGGTGAACGGGGTGAGTTTAAGAAAGAATGGTGAAAGGGGGAGTGTGCAGCCATTTCTTCTTTTATTTTCCAGTTCGTAGGTTTCCACAACTCCCACAGACCATCGAAACCCCCCCCCCCCCCCCCCCCGTGTCAGCCAAAATATTTAACCCCTTTCAGAAACCGGTGATCGGCCGAAATTTGTGACGTCAGCCGAATTAGTGCAGCTCCACAAAGTTCGCTTATGGGCGTTGCAAATCCTAAGAAAGTATTTTTTTTTCGAATCCCAGGAGCACGTTAATATGCGTTATTAGATTTAGCTCGATAACAGGTTACAGACTCGCAGACACAACCACGAAGAGCGGCGGATGACTCAAATCCCCACGCGAACCCCCCCCCCCCCCCTCGACATTCAAAATCGATACGGCTGCAAAATTAGGAGCACTATTCACCAGACGTGGCCAGCAGGGTCCACGGAGAAGCCTGCTGCACACGATCTTGTCCTCGTCTGTCTCGAATCTCTGCCCACCACCCCCCGCCCCTGATGTGAGGAGCATTGCTCCACCGTAGTTATGGCCTTGCCAGCTGATTTATTTAACAGCGCTCGTCCAAAGAGAAGCCACACCGCTGGGGCTGCGATTCGGGATATCTGTCCGCTTTGGCTCATAACGGAGCTTTACGACCAGGCCCTTGGGCTCAGCACGGAGATAGTTGTACCAGGCGCCGCTGTCGCGACAAAATAAAAATAATTACAATAATATTAAAGAGGTGTTTTTGCTATCTACTCCATAATGCATCGTCCCTGGGGAAGGTGGAATCTTAGCAATCATTGCACCCGATACTAGCAGCTGCTCGCTGCAAGGAGAGAATAAAATAATAAACCTTGTCTAAGATGCCCATTACGCTGTGAGTATGTGTTGCTGTTTCCGAGTCTGCCCTTTTTTCCGTCAAATGCGGTGCAAACTCGATGCTGCGCACGCAAGCCTGCGGAGGAGATGCATTTGAACGGAACAATTTTTGTTTCTATCTTCTTTTCTGGTGGCTTCGCGTCAAGAGTTATAAAATGCAGAAATGTTTTAAATTACGTGTTAACTTGCCTGCTAACAATGTCAGTAAATGTGGCGTTTGGCATTAAGGGAAGGGGCGTGATACAACGTTGGGTTTCGCATCCCACAGGGCCACATGTGAGATAAATAAATGACGCACTTACCAAAGTATGAAGGATGTCAGGTTAAACCAATGTTGTTTATTTGAGCAAAAGAGAGAGATAAATGAATGGCAAAATGGGATGCCACTTTCACAGAGAATCAGACATATTTGCTAATGTCATATATTTCACTGAACTGGCCCTGGCCCAGTTTATAGATAAAGGCTTTTGTAGCATTGCAATTTTTTGCAAGACCGCAATTGGTTTTTTACTGCATGGTCCAAACTCTTGCAATGACCTAAGCTTTATGGTTAACTAGGTGCTGTATTGACCAAGCATGAATCAATATCAGTTAAAATGCACGCTATCTTGTTTTGGAGCCATGTGAGTGGAGAACCGAAATTCAATATCAATGAATTTAAGTCTTAAAACAGTCCCTTGGGAAGACCTTCCCTTTACGTTTTATTTATTTAATTTACAGTCATATATGCGCTGTTTAAAGCGCACATAAATAAACGCAAACCTTTCAATAGCTTTTTTTTTATCTACTAAAAAAATATATAACTTCTATTGATTCATTCATTATATCAACATATAAGCTCCCTACGAATCGGGGGGCGCTGGTGCGGTGTCGCGCAATCTGGAGGTCGCCGGTTCCATCTCCTGGCACGGCAGCCGAAACGATGGGCAAGTTTCTTAGATCCCATTAACACGTGTCCACACTCGACAGTGACCACGTGTCCACACTCGACAGTGACCACGTGTCCACTCGACTGTGGTCACGTGTCCACTCGACAGTGACCACGTGTCCACTCGACTGTGGTCACGTGTCCGCACTTACGGACGAGCTTCCATGAGATGATGATAGATCACGACGTTTCGATCGCAACACAAGCAATCGTCATCAGGTGGGACAACCACAGCAAGTAAAATAAACTGCTGAAGTAGACGGCTACTTCATTGTTAAACTCATAAACAAGAATGAACTTTGGACATTTGACGAACCAAATAGTTCCGTGCTTCTGTTCGCAAGTGCGATTTCACGTTCGCAAGTCGGATGATTAAACATCATCATCTCATTTTGATTTAAAGCTTTCATGACTGCAGGGATTCATCTTCTTGGTTCTTTCGGTAAAGTCATGTAGAATTGAAATAATAAAATAATAAAAATAATAAAACATAATAAAATAATATAACAATATGAAATAATATAAAATAATAATTAAAAATATAAATTGTATTTGCTTTTATTTTATTATTTTATTATGTTTTATTTTTATTATTTTATTATTTCAATTCTACGTGACTTTACCGAAAGAACCAAAAAGATCATCATCTCAATCTTGGCTACTTCAGCAGTTTTTTTTCTTGCTGTGGTTGTCCCGACTTGATGACGATTGATCGTGTTGCGATCGAAACGTCGTGAACTGTTATTTTTCTACCTACGTGATTTATACCGAAAGAATCAGAGAGTCTGGATTCTTGCAGTCACGAAAGCTTCAAATCAAGATTGAGATGATGATGTTTAACCATCCGACTTGCGAACGTGAACACGCACTTGCGAACTGAACCGCATAACTATTTGGTTCATCAAATGTAAAAAGTTTATTCTTGTTTATGAGTTTAACAATGGTTCCCTTTTTTGTTGAACCGTAACGCATATTATAACACTGACCGTATGTGCATTTAAATACAGTGCATTACTGTGTTCCACCTTACGAACCGTTCGACTTACAAACGGGCACAGAAACTCGTCCCGTTCGTAAGTCGGGGACTGCCCTACAAACGGATACGCCAGGTGATCGGTATGTCGCGCGTGGTAGTGTACAATGTGGGCACTCCAAAGTCTTCCAGGACATCGGTAGGGCAAGAAAGCCTCTCGAGGGCGCTCTCCAGAAACCATTTCACAAGAAGGGACGTGAGAAAGAAATCGATTTCCTGCACTTTGATCCCTCGGAGGAAAAGATACGTGGCCATACTTCGCCACGCCCGCTGAATAATGCCGTTCGGTGAAGATACTCAAGATAGTGAACCGCGTCGGGCAGGTCAGCTGCGTAGATGGGGCGACGGAATCAACTCGCAAACATTGGGCTAGGCGGGTCGGTATGCCGCAGGATTGTGAGAGACGGAGGAGGCTTGGAGGGGTGGGGGGGGCTTCGTCTAGCAGTGGAATGATCACGGTGTCTGCTGCTGATGGTGATGATGGTGATGATAACAATTCAGTCGCCATGTGTTTTCTGTGTTTACGACGCCATTCTGCTCACACATACTGTACCCTGCATTTGATCAAAATGCTCTGGCATGACACTGCGAGGGCCTGTATGATGCATCAACAGCCACACAAGCCGCAGAATAAATTAATCTGCCTTGTTCAAGGACTGGGCACGTAGCTTGAATCCACCGGTGTTTAGATTTTTTTGGACGTGCAGCAGAAATGGTTGGGCCAGTTGCTCCGTTACAGTCATCATCGTCCATGATCAATCCACTGCTGGATGAAGGGCCTCCCTAACCTGTCACCATCGCCATCTCTCATGGTTCTGCGAGGTAACAATCCACCTCGCACCTGAACACTCGTCGACGAATAAACTCGATGCTTATGCCTACAAGTGGACGATACAGGCCCCAGCGAAAAGAAACAAGAGCATTGACAGACAAGCACGATAAAATGTGTCCCTGTGTTTGTGTGTAGCCATGCATGCGTGTGTATGTCTCTACATATGAGCTCCTCTGGCAGGCAAGGCTGCGTTGAGTCATGCAGCACGCATGCCCAGCCACCGCATGCCCAAGCAGCTTTTGTTTGGCCGCATAAAGGGGGTTAAACGGGCGTGGCACAGGCTGGAGAAGAGATGAGCTGATGTGGTACAGGAGGATGTGGAGCTGAGTGGACTTGCCGAAGACCTGTACCAGCGGTGTCAAGATCGGCCTCTGTGGAGGAGGCTCGTGAAGGGCGCTGCTAAACGAGAGATGGCCTTGAAAAGCATTTGGCTTCCTTGTGTCATCGTGGGCCTTCTCTCTCTTTCTCTCTTTTTCTCACTGATGGGTTGACGAATTTGGAGTCGTTGCTCTGCATATAACATCGGCCATGCAATAGAAAAAGAAGAGAAGGAAGACGGGGAAGAGGAAGAAGTTGGGATACAACGTACGCGCCAGTTTACCCAGACTGAAGCCTCGACATGGTAGAGAATGTGTGGGCAACAAGGCTCTGATCGGCAGGGCCCCTGAATTAACTCGCCACTCTATGTGTATATATATTTAGCTGAATTTTGAGCTGCTGTGTCGTCGGCAATGCATATTACCCTCCTGAAAGATCTATTCTCTTGCACATTCAATCTGCTTTGTGAGTCACCAACTCAGCGCATCTGTCAATAGCTCTGCCCCAAAGAGGAAACGATGCATAATGAGTTGACGCTTGGGGCAATCGCCCTTCTCTTCCAAAACAGAGAGAATATGAAGAGGACAGAATGTCCGAAACGTTGCCTATTTTGTACATTTGTATATGTTTGTTTTAATAGGTGACAAAGCAATGTATAATAGTTTATGTTCCAGACAATTGACCTCCTTCATAGCAGAGAAATGTGAAGAGGAGTTACTGGCCAAAACACGGCCTCTTATATGTTTTCGTCTTCACTGCAGTACCGTTGACAAATGTGTGGAGTTGTGTTGAGTATCACAGTGCGTTGCTTACTCTCTAACAGCGTTGCTAACGCACTGTCAGACACTCCGTGTAAATATGGATGTACAGACGAGAACACTGGCTGTCCAACGCACGGCGGGCCTTTTAAAATATCCCACTGCCAACACTTGTGCACAGAGAAGGCACTCCCATAATTGGGGTACATTACGATAGCAGAAGCGCACACCCTGGCAGGGGACAGCCCTGGACTAAGACGCCACAGGACATCCCCCAGTCAATTAGCCCTTTTCTGCAGACTTCATGCAGATTGATTGATCTCCTCAACCGAGACAATAACCGATTCACAACGTCTCTGCCGCTTTGTTACCCCGAGTCCCTCGGAGCGAAGCGCTCCGCACGCCTCTTTCCGTTTGCTTGGAGCGTGATGAACCTGGCGACTTGAGTTGGATTCTCAGTCACGGCTAACATCAGCGGCGGGCGATAGCTGTACCAGCCTTCGACAACGCCCGCCTTCACGAACCTGTGCTACTGACCAGCGTGGTGAGGTATGGTCAAACACAGCCTCTGAGTTAAGTACATGGGGAGGTTGTCATCCAGCATTGGGACTGATAAAGGGCTATATACATGATACAAGATGATTAATATAATCTTTTTTTAAATTCAATGTCTATAATCAATGACAGGTGTGAGCTTTGGCAGTGAGGATTGGTGGAGGGGGGGGGGCTCAGTTTGTTAACACGCGAGTGCTGGACAGACAATAACACGCTGGTCCATTGACTTGAATAGATTCCTACCGTACGGATACATGCGTGGAATCATACGTGTGAAAATCAGTCAGTTACCATAGCATGTATATGCATGATATTGCTGTAATCTAAGCGAGTGATTTATGTGTGATTGATTAATTATGAAACTGCAGGTTTGTCGCGCTCAGGCAATGTTATTGCATTGCGTTTGCAATTGTTGTACCACGCATCGTCCAATTTGTTGTGCTTATTACGTTTCGGTAGGGGGTGGGGGGGGAGTGGTGGCACGGCGGTTAGCACACCGTGCTATGAGCCTGGAGACCTGGGTTTGATTCCCAGCCACGGTTAACATCAGTGGGGAGAAGCATCCGCGCGAGTCACGGGCCAGCCCCCTTACCAACCCGCATGGACAAGTGTGAAGTATGTTCAAATACCCCCCCCCCCATGGCTGATGCAGCATTGACAAAGGGAATGTAGTCTACGACTACTTTTTTTACTGTGCAAAAAATTCTAATTATAATAAAAAAAATGACAGAATAGGCCCAAAAAACCTGCACAAACGAGACGCGAACAAGTCAAAACAAGCCAAACGAGATGATTAAAACGGGAAAAAATTGTTGACTTTTGTACCCACATCACCGCCAAGAATCAGGACAATTCATCGCATCGCCAAGGGCGCGAGGGGAGGAGGCGGAGGAGAGTAAGGGAACGCCGAGTGCCGCGGGAGCTGTGCGTGCTTGCGTGTGTGAGCGTGGAAACTCACCTATTTTTTTTTTATATTTTACCAGGTAAGGCCCACTGATCTATGTAGTTATTTTTCAAACGCGCCCTCGCAATCACAAATGACGGCTCAACGAAGTGGCTCGTCACGTGGACATTTGCAGCAGCCAAATACTCGAAACGCACGCGTTTCTAAATACGGAGGGAAAAACCGGAGGACACCGGAGAAAAATCGACGTGACCACGGGGAGAGAGAGAGACGTGGAAATTCCAAATATACAGCAGCAGGCGTCAGGGTTGGGATCGAACCCACGACCTCCTGCATACCGAGCGAGGTAGTTAACATCTCGTAGCCACCTCGCGTGAATGGGGAACGGTGGCTGCCCTACGAACCTGGCTACCTGACGTCGATCCCCAACTCCCGTCCAACACCTGTGTGCATACATCGCCACGAGGGAGACAAAGGCGGCCAGGCGTGGTGCTGACCACACAACCCCCTCGTGTGCTGTGCCCGGCCTTCATAGGTGCTTTGCTGACAGCATTTGTCTCAACCGTCTGTTAGAGGATCCCTTGCCTTAGCGCATGTCGCGTGTGTGTGTGTGAGAGCGCTTGGGGGGAGGGGGGGTGAATCGTGATGGGTGTGAAAGTGTGAGACGTGTGCTCGCTCACTCGCTCGCGTGTCACAGTCGGTGTGTGTGAAGGGGACCGAGTGCGCGCGCGGGCGCGTGCTGCGAGACTTGACACGCTGCCGTGGGCACTGCCTGTGTGTTGGTGTGTGTGTGTGTTGGTGTGTGTGTGTTGGTGTGTGTGTGTTGGTGTGTGTGTTGGTGTGTGTGTGTGTTGGTGTGTGTGTGTTGGTGTGTGTGTGTGTTGGTGTGTGTTGGTGTGTGTGTGTGTTGGTGTGTGTGTGTTGGTGTGTGTTGGTGTGTGTGTGTGTTGGTGTGTGTGTGTTGGTGTGTGTTGGTGTGTGTGTGTGTGTTGGTGTGTGTGTGTGTGTTTTGGTGTGTGTGTGTGTTGGTGTGTGTGTGTGTTGGTGTGTGTGTGTTGGTGTGTGTGTGTTGGTGTGTGTGTGTTGGTGTGTGTTGGTGTGTGTGTGTGTGTGTTGGTGTGTGTGTGTGTGTGTTGGTGTGTGTGTTGGTGTGTGTGTGTGTGTGTGTTAGTGTGTGTGTGTGTTAGTGTGTGTGTGTGTGTTGGTGTGTGTTAGTGTGTGTGTGTGTGTTGGTGTGTGTTGGTGTGTGTGTGTTGGTGTGTGTTGGAGTGTGTTGGTGTGTGTTGGTGTGTGTGTGTTGGTGTGTGTTGGAGTGTGTTGGTGTGTGTTGGTGTGTGTTGGTGTGTGTGTGTGTTGGTGTGTGTGTGTGTTGGTGTGTGTGTGTGTTGGTGTGTGTGTGTTGGTGTGTGTGTGTTGGTGTGTGTGTTGGTTGTGGGGAGCGGTAGTGTAGCGGATAGCACTGCGCTAGCTATGATCCCGGCGACCTGGGTTCGATTCCCGCTCACGGCCAACACCAGTGACGATTATCTGAACCGGTCCTGGGCCTCCCCTAGGTCTACTCAGCCTCAAATGAGTACCTGGTGCGATGTGTAAACGTCGCTACTGGGAAGACAAAGGCGGTCGGGCGTGGTGTTGACCACCCACCCCCTCGTGTACCGTTCCGGCCTTCATAGGTGCTCGCTAACAGCACTTGCCCCAACAGTCTGTTAGGACTAAACGGGGGGTCTTTGTGTGTGTTGGTGCGCCAGCCAAACCCAGGGCTCAAGCCTCGTGTCCCCAAAAAGGGGCATCAGTCATCGTGAATAGGAGCCCATCCCTTAGCAGGGAGCTTCGATCAGCTGCGATAATAACGAAAAACCGATCAACGCTTACGTCAATAATACTGTGGCCTTAAAAATAATTAATATTTTACAGGCGAAGTTTGGGCAATGGTCCTTCTTCAGAGCACACAGAGAAGCCAGATAGGTAGACCGACTGTCACAGGTAAGCTATCGTCTAGGGAGGGAGCGGTGGCACAGCACGTTGTGCTATGAGCACGTTAGCCTGAGTGATGAGTTTCAATCCTGGCCACAGCTGACATTCTAAACTATTTAAACTTTTTTTTTCCAGGTAAGATCCACTGAGCTACAGTATATAGCTCTTTTTTCAAAAGCAACCTGGCCACAAATGATAGCTCAACGAAGTGGCTCATCATGTGGAAAGTTATAGCGGCCAGAAACTCTCAACGCGTGGCTCTAAATGTGGAGGGTAAACCCCCGAGGACACGGAGAAACATCCACGTGACCACGGGGAAGAAGATGCCAACTCCAAGTATACAGCAGGCATCCGGGTGAGGATCGAGCTCACGACCTCCTGCATAACAGGCGAGGGAGTTAACATCTCGCCACCGTGACATTAGTGGCGAGTGATGCCTGAACTGCCTCGCCACCCACAACCTCCCCAAGGTGTTGGAATTTCAGCGACTCGGAAGTGGGGTTGGTGGTTCACTCCGATATGGAGGGTGGAGCCATCACAGGTTTGTGACAACCGCTTGCTGTTATGATGTTGAATTGCTCAATTGTGGTCTGTGGTAGCGTTGCGGTTATTGCACTGCTCTGTGAAGCAAGTCTGATTCCTGGCCATGGCTTGCAGCGTGGTGAAGTATGGCCAAACAAACCGTGCGGGTTAAATTTGTGGGGCGGTCGTCATCCAGCAGTGAATTGACAGAGGTCTATACATTATTGGATAATGACTGTTTATTATGAACCGTAGTCTTGAGTGCATCTCTCATGGAGGTTGGAGCAACACAGTTCCACGCCTCTTCATTTCCACGGATTGAGTTATTCAGGCACGTTGGTGAGTTTTATTCATTATCAAATGTAATGGTCTTCCACCTTCAATACGTTCCCTACGATATATATATTTATACTATGCATATGTATACTATGTATACATATGGCCATCCAACAATTTATTTCAGCGATTATGTACATGAATGTTGTTTTGCTTTTTGCCCATATGTACGTATCTCGAAACGAACTCTGTAGATTGGTTGCCAAGGTCTTCAATCATTTTCTAGAGTTCAGCTCTATCGGTTGTAATAATGACGATGTTGTCAGCATATCTGTTATGGCTAATACTTTATCGATTTATGTTTGCGCCTTCTGTCCTCCAATCCAGAATCTTGGAAAACATCTCCTAATGTCCCTGTGAAACGCCTTGGTGAGTGCGTAGCTGCTGGCCTGGCTCCTCCGCTGCTGTTCCGTCTTCATACAAGATTTTAATTACATTTACGCCGCGCACATTATCTCCTCGCCCATGGCACGTGCAAGAAAAGCCATTTGCTGCTTCGCTTTGAAAAATATTACATCGTAGCTCGCTGACATTTTCTCGCGTTATTTGTAAAATGCACACTTCAAAATAATGCGTTTCATCATCTGTTGATGTTATTGCTGCTGCTGCTGCAACAACAACAAAAACATTCCCTTCATTTTTTGTTTCTCTTTTCACTCCCTTTCAAGCGTGTGTCGAATCTCCTCGGAGTAGTCTTTGTTGCGACGTGAAAGGGCCCCCAGATGACTAATTCCGCACTCAAAGGTGTTCCCCTGGAAACCCAGAACCATTTGACTTGACCTCCGTCGTGCCGCCGGGAATGCGGTAAACAAGATTCCTTCCAAGCGACGCGTCGCATGTTCGTAAACGACGCCCGTTGCTCCTCTAAGAGATGCTCATCATTCTCTCGGCCTACTTCAGGTGGGATCGACTTGCACCTCCGATCGGGGATGGCAACTATTGTTGAGCTGAGCGACTTAAAATAATTCTCCATTGGCACCCAACGGCAACTGCGGTAACGGCAGCAGTGGAGTGAGCAAGCAAGCTCCAGAGAACCCTCCTTTGAGGGGACTTTGGCCTACTCTTCTCCGCTGGCCGGACATCTTGGAAGAGGTGGGAGTCCTCACGTTTACCTCACCTTGTGTGACCTGCCAAATGACGAACTGTGGGTGTGCTCTCTTTAATAGCTTTGTTTATGAAATCGAACTTGCCGGATTCTGGATTGCAAGCCCATTGTGTGCCGCTAACCATCACACGCCACTGTTGCAGCATCCATGGTGTTACTGCAGTACATGCCGAGCAAAATGCTTCTTTCCGTGAACACTTGAGTCAGGCAATAGCGACCCTCCGCGCATATTTTCACACCATGGCCTGACTCAATAACTGAGAGAAGAGCAAGGTGGGTGGGAGGGGGCGCGTGGCAAGGGGCAGCGGGAGGGGAAATTGGAAAGAACTCCCCCGGAGTATACGCACCACGTGGCATGTTCCAATTAATACCTCTCGCCTGCAGAAGCCACCTCAATCGCCGGTCCAGTTCACCACAGGCAGATGTGTGATTTTAATGGCAAATTGTTCTATCTTTTATCGGGGAATTTTGCTCCCAATCTCTTCCCTCTCACCAGTACCCCCCCCCCGCCCACATCCCCTATTACCACACACGCAAAAATTGGGCTGCATTGACACGGACAGTTATTGGAATAGCAGTAGGGGGACAACGTTTCATTCTTTTAAAATGCATAGCAGTCAGGCGAGATGCTTTGACTTTGAATTTCAAGTCGGGACATCACAGTGGGCAATAACAACGCGCCTGCGGTGTGTGGCAGAAGCAACGTTTTTTTTGCTTCTTATTCTCCCACCGGAAGCATTCGTCCAAGGAAATCTTTACACTTCGGATTTTTTTTTTTTACCCCATCCAATTTCCCTTGCTCGTGACACTGCTTTAACATCAAAGGGGAGACTGGCTTGGGACTATCACCTGAAATAAACAGCCGAGAAACATCGGGACAACGTTATGCAATATTGAGCGTCGCTGTCATCCGTATGAATTAGTTAAACCCGCGTCAGTGTTTTTCGTGTGCATCCTTCGTAGCCCGGAAGTAACCTTCGCTCGCAGCTTGCATGCCCTGCCACCATGTGCCCTCGCGCGTGATGCGATGTGTCGCACTGCCCTTTTCCGCTGGTCCTGAGCTACAATGCTACTCAAGCATTCGCTACAATTCGCGGCAGAGTATGAGTATCGCATTTACATTCGATTTAGGGTCTTGATGTCAGAACCGCAGCGGGCTTGCGACTCGTTAGTACCTCGTTTGAAGACTGCTTAAGGAATACAAGGTGTTGTGTGAAGTTGGGCTAAAAGGTAGCCAGCAGAGGACAGGAAAGCGTTTTGATTTTTAAATTCATCTGTGCAGGGTTTTCCTCATGACCCACTCGTATCCATGGGTTTTCTCTGGTTGCTCTGGTTTCCTTCCCACATACAAAACACTCATCAATGGCATTATACTAATGTTGCGTGGGGTTCAAGCCATGAATGTTTGCTGAGATTAAACAAAAAAATTAATCATAAAAGGTGGCTGGGGTGAATTTTAAAGCTACAGCGTGAAAAAAACACGAACCTAAAAAAACATTGCGCGTCAAAATTGCACTGCTGATTAAAAGATGCTCACGCGTGAACAACAGGGGCAAAGTTGTGCGTGATGTAAATAAATAAATAAATACACACACGACTTCATGGGAAGGGCTCCGGTGTGCTTTGGGATCGCACTGCGCTCACATCGAAGAACCCCACGTGCTGTGTGCCCGCATGCAAATCTATTATTGTCCAAAAATGTTTTATATTGTACATAATTCAGCCGTGATTGTCTGCCTCGCCGTATTGAACGCATTTAAATGATGGTATATTGACCGCTGAAGCTAGTTATCACGACCTTTTGCGATGGAAGTCAAAATGACGTGGCTCAATTCATTTTCTTGGGAAGGGCAAAAGTTCACTGCCCTGGGATATATCTGTGGCTGGGGATGGGAATGGGGCAGGTCGGTGGGGGTCGATGGGGTGGACGGTATGGGAGGGGCTGAGTGGGTACGAGCAAGCTGGGAGGGGGGAGGGAGGGGGAGTATGGGTCACGGTGAGCGTATGCGGGGTTAGGCGTGATCGGGGAAATGGGTGGAGGCGGACGGGGTCAAGGGGTGAGCGAATCGGCTAACCATTGTTTGGAAGCACCGAGGGCCTTGGTGCAATACACGCGTCCCACTGCAAATCGATGGCAGACCACGATCGATGGGAAGACGCAACATCAGCAGAGTTGCATCGACCCGCTGTGGGTTTTAGCAACCCTCAAGCCCCCTCTCTCGGCGCGCATCCGTCGCGCAGCGCTGCTGCTGCTGCCGCTGCCACCAACGCCGCCGTTGCTGCGCATTACGCATCTGTCGCCGCCGTGAGGGCCCGATTGATAGTAAAGCTTCCCGACAAATCGACGATTCGGGCAGACGCGGCGATCGGATTTCTATCACGGTGCAGTCGCGGGGGATATTTTGTGAGGTGTGGGGTAGGGGGAGGGGGTGGCGCCGGCTTCTTCTATTCGGCGATTGTCCCGGCGCCTGTGCGGTGCTGGCTGTTGGGGCACCGTCGCGTTTGCGCCTGGCAGAAATTGGAAAATGAGCCATCTGTGCGTCTGTCTGGAACGGGGCTCGTGAGTGTCTGGTAGATGAAGGCTGCTTGAGGTGCTCGTAAAGAAAAAAGGAAATGAAAATGTAAAAAATAAAAAACTCTTATTTTTCACGTCTAATAAATTGAAACTCCAAATGCAGGAAGGTATTAACTTGTTTTTTGCCAATATGCTCTTTTGTAACCTGCAGATAAATATATGCCGTGAGCTCTTATTCGTGAAGGCATTTATCATGCTGCAACCGGCAAGCTGCAATTTCACCGCAAACGTCCAAAAGCATTTAAGTTAGCCTCGTTAAACCGAGATTGCAGAGCTGGGGTATTCTTCTTCTTGGTTCACTTTCAAATATCAGTGAGATGTATTAAAAAGCATCGCAAAAAAACGCTCCCAAAGACAACCCAACCTAATTTGCGTCGTAATTAAACCTTCCCGCCAACGCATTTCCTCACTAATCTTCCCCGCAGCCCCTCACTTACCAAAAACCATAAGTAGGACGGCAAAACAAATTGGCAACCGTGCTATTTGTGCTCCTGCGTTATATGTTTTTAGTGGCAAGCTGCAGCCAAGGGGTGATTTGAATTGCATTCGATTTCTGGGCGCATTTAGGGGACATTAAGCTGTGCATTGTTCCATCTGCTGTTAAGGAGCCCGTGACATTCCGTGCGAGAGCAAGGCCGTCCAATATTCCGACAAATGTAAAAGTTATAAAATTTTACTTTTTCTCTCTCTCTCTCTCCCAATTCACACGCTATTGGAATTCTGCGCAAGTTTTCAGATGCGCGGGACGACGAGTGTAAATGAAATGTATCTACAGAGTGCCTTTCTCATCGTCATCATCATTCTCATCGTCAGCCAACATTTACAATCCACCTTATATTAACCTTCTTCGCTATTAATTTAAGCAATTCCAGATTTTCTTTTGCTAAAAATGCTAAGTGTTTGTTGATGCTTCTCAAAGGTTACGTTTTTACCATCGGCAAAAATGCTACCAATTATTGTTTTCGTAAATATTATTTACTTATCATAACTATCATCGGTCACAATCAATCCACCGGCGGATGAAGGCCGCCCCATATTTGACGCCATCTCTCGCGAACCCACGATCTAATCGTCCACCTCGAAAACCGCGCAAAAATTCCGATTTCATAGCTCCATCTCCGTGGTGGACGCGACTCTCGGACGCGTTCCATTCCACAACTTTTCAAGCGACGTGTTTCTGCCTGAGCCCATTGGCTTTTCACAACAGTTTAAATTACGTCCATCATTTAACTGCGTATGTTCTGTAATTCGTGTCTTTCATTCGCCGTCTCTAAATGTGATTCCCAGCATGAATCCACAAAATTGTTACTTTATTTTTTTAAACGCTATTATATAGTCACATTCTATTACAGTAAAAACGATAAAAGAGTAAAAAAAAACTATCTTAATTTTAGAACTTTCGTGACTGCAGGAATTATTATTTGTTTCTTTTGGTTAAGTCACGTCTAAAGATAAAATAATAAATTAAATTAAATAATAGAATACGACGTTTCGATTGCAACACAAGCAATCATCATCAGGTATAATGAAATAGCGACATAAAATCTAACCAGAAAACTATAGACAGACATATTAGCAGACAGATTTCACCAAGATACATAGCGAGAGCGAGAGCAACACAGGTAACAGAGAGGGGTGAAAAAAAACAGTTGGATAAAATGGCACTTTGAATCGTGGCTTAACCACATGATTGATAAATAATGTTTGTGGTTTCAGCCTGCTTACAAATTACTGCACATAAAATACATTTGATTCTGTTCCTTATTTGTCTCGATTCCAGCTCTGACAATGAATATAACGGCTTCACCGCCATGCGACAAACGTCACTCGCGTACGTTGAGTGGGTTGGAAAGTGCTCATTCTACTGGGCGGGGGTCACTTGATGGGATCTCACAGGTAGCTCTGGGATATCTGCTCCCGCGGGCTCCTCTCTCAACACCAAGGGTTGTACCTTGCTCTGCGAGCGATCTCAGTGGATAATTTATCTCGTGACATGATGCCCATAGGACGATCGGGATGCAATTTATGGAAAGTATGACAACAACTTTTTTCTTCGATTTAAAGCTTTCGTGACTGCAGGGATTCATATATTCTTGGTTCTTTCGGTAAAGTCACGTGACTTTACCGAAAGAACCAAGAATATGACAACAACAACAACAACGACGAGGTGTTTACGTATAATACCTGAACGCATGATTTACATGCTTTGCCGTGGTAACTCAGACACCAATCGGCTAACATCTTGATCACCTCTTGAGTGAAGAGTAAAAGTAGACTACAATTCGGGAACACAGCTCCTTAATAAAGGGTCTGTCTGGCCACTGTGACACGCATGCACACGCGATGCTGCCAGTCGTTTGAGTCAGATGATTTGTGTTCAGGGAGAACGTGCAAAGTTGGTTGCAGTGGCTTTTCCAACGTTGCGATTGTCCACGATTGTTATTGCATTGTGCAAGTGATTAAACAAAAAAAGATGTCAACAGGGCATTTTAAAACAAGAGGCAACATTTAAAAACGAAAAACCCACGGTGAGCACCGATCCATTTTCTACTTCTCCGCAGGATGCAAGGCCTGCCCACGTGGTGCACCATGCCTCGTGATCCCCCGATGCCACAATCCATCTAACGCATGAGCTGATATCATCGCTTCGTCTCTCCGCTGGGGTTGCCACCTGTCCTGGCTCTGCCAGGATCGTCCTCTCTTTGTGAGTAAGATTGCCGTCCCGGGAAATCTGTAAGTCTTCCAGGGCCATTGGGGAGGCATTTTGCATAATAATACACCACTTAGGACACTGGGTTTACATGCAGTTCTTCTCGTGGTATTGTCAAATATGTTTCTTTTTCTTCTTTCTATAATACGTCCCAGTTTATTGTACCTGTGGGGTGGCAACACTAGTCTCCGCGATGGTCGGTCTTCTTTGGTACATATTCTGCACACGTAAGCATGCATGTGCGTATGGTAAACTTCTTTTGCACCGTACGTATCCGACCGTGCTCATCAGAGGTGCGAAAACCAAAGGAGGACATGTAATGTCCAATATTTTATTGTGGACAGTGTGGCACGGTGGTTTAGCGCACCGCACTGTGAACACGGCCACACTCGTTCAATTCCTGACCGTGAACCGGTCCCAGACGCTTGACCAACCTGCACTGACCAAGCACAGTCCAGCAACGCCGTGAATGGCACGGTGCCGGGAGGCCTTCATTCAGCAGTGGATTGTCGAAAGACTGTTAATTATTGTTCGTATGACGGACATTTATTTTACTTCATATTCGTAACAGAAATGTCATTGTAAATACTTTACAATATATAAAGCAAATATAATACATTTTTAAAAATCTCTAATGAGAGAACACCCGTTTCGCTCTACACCTTTGGGTGAAACCCATCCATTTCACGTGAAATAAAAACACACTCATTATAACAAAGGATTAAGGAAAAATCCCTTCCCCTCAAGACACTGGCAAGAAACAGAATCCTAATTGGAATATGGAAATTACAATACGCGCGTGCCCATACATTTTGATAAACTTGCTCTGACATTTATAATGTAGACTTTAAACAGGCAGCGCAAGCCCACGCCAATGACCACAAATACAAGCATGCTTTCCTTTGTGAATAAACTATTATTTTAATGTGCAATATGATCGAGGGACTGGGTTGTTGTTTTGGTGTGGTCTGGGACTGTTGTTATTGTTGTTGTTTTGCTGCCTTGCCAGTGTGGTGTTGGCAAATCGGCAGGAATGTATGTACGTATGCAATGTGCTCTTATTTCCTTCATCTATTTGTATGTTTGTGTTTATTTTTTGCGACTTGTATTCTCTTCAAACTGTTAGTTGTTTCGAGGGACAAGCGAAAGTGATTTTCAACAGCGAATATAACAAGAGGTATTTGAAATGAGTTGATCACAGCTGGAAGCTTGGCAGGACATGCCTGAAAAAAATTCCACGACACTTTGTGAAACTTCCCCCAGTAAACGAGCGTAGTATTAGTAGTAAAACATTCATAATACTAATGATGTTGGCGAACCTGGGAATCCCTGAAGTCTCGATACGTGCCGCCAGCTCCGTGGTAGAGATGCGGAGGTTTACAGGGCTGCAATTCGTACGATACAATCCTGATTCAAAAGAAGTAACAATCAACTAATCTTCTTGGTTCTTTCGGTAAAGTCACGTAGAAGGGAAGTAATAAAATAATAAAAATAAAACACGATAAAATAATTCTCACGACGTTTTGGCCACAACGCAAGCAGCCGTCTTCAGGTGAAAACCAGGTCCGTCGAGGCGACAGAGTCTGTCGCCTCGACGGACCTGCTTGCGTTGTGGCCGAAACGTCGTGAGAATTATTTTATTGTGTTTTATTTTTATTCTTTTATTACTTTCCTTCTACGTGACTTTAACGAAAGAACCAAGAAGATGAATCCCTGCAGTCACGAAAGCTTTAAATCGAAATTTAACAATCAACTGTTGCGTAATTATACCTTCCTTGACAGTCGATGATATCTTGACAACAAAGCAACAACAGGGAAACAGCTGTTGTTCCTGCTCAAATGAGCAATGATGCGCTGCTCATATCTCGTTTGCAGCTCTGAGTCAGTGGTGGAAATTCCTCATCCCTATGGCAGGGGAAAGTCTCTCCATAGGACAACCAATGTTGTCTTCCCTACAAAGCGGTTCTTATTTTGGTGACCCTGGAGGGATGATGGGCTGAGTCAACCCCCTAACCACGATTTGAAATCATCACCTCCTGGGTGCAAGCCGCTTACTCTTCTGCTGAGCCACCTGGCTGGATATTCTTCCCAGACACCCTGTGTGTACATATATATTCTGACAATATAATTATTGATTTATTAACATCACGTGAAAAAAACATGTTATATTTTAATCGGACAAGTCATTATGTGGCTACTTAGAATAGGTTAGGTAATGTTTGTTTTACTCGTGAACTCTCCAAAAACAAATGCTGCTTTGCCACTGAATCGGGAGGCTTTGATTAATTCGTTCGCCCCCATGTGCAGACAATCAAACTGCCTCGTCCGTAACACAGATGTGGAAAGATTAACAGCTCAGTTCAATGGGGTCAGCACATTTGCCCTGTCTAGAAAGCACGTGATATCCAGCCCCATCGCAAGCATTTTATTAAAGTGGATAGGCAGAAAGGTTCAAATAATACTAAGATCTCCCGTGTGGTATATATATATAGCCTGTCGGGGCAAATGCTGTTCGTGAGCACCTATTCAGGTTGGGGCAGCACACAAAGGGGTGGTGAGGCCAATTCCCATGCCTGCTCACATTTGACTTACCAATGCTGATTTTTTTTTGTTCACACTGGGTCAGGCTGAGTGGACCAAATACAGGCCCAGGACCAATTCAGAAAGGACTCGCTCCAGATGTTAACAGAGGTCTGGAAATTTGTGCCACATTGGTGATGGGGGTTGATTGACCGGACTTCACTAAACTGGAATCTAAATTCGAGTCTCTGGGTTTCGTAGCGCAGGGCACAAACCACGAGAATTCACGCTCTCACTGCGAGACTTCCCACTACCCTAACCTCACATGTTAAGCTCTACAAACCCTCTTATCAATAATGCAATGTGGTCTGTCGCAGCAATAATATCGTGTCACCTATGGGCTGAGCGCTTGAAGATGTATGGAGATAAGAAGAGGAGGAATCTAATATTTAAATATACATGAGTAAAAATTAGTAAAATAGGCCATCAGTGCATCAGCCTTCAGGCTTTCCAGAGCAATATTTTCAATCAGCGTGTATTTAAGAAAGCAGAATCTTAACCTGTTTCAACCTTTCTGGGTCTCATCAACAGCATCAAGCTCAAATTTCGATTTAAAGCTTTCGTGACTGCAGGGATTCATCTTCTTGGTTCTTTCGGTACAGTCACGTAGAAGGGAAATAATAAAATAATACAAATAAAACATAATAAAATAATTTTCACTACGTTTCGGCCACAACGCATTGTGGCCGAAACGTCGTGAGAATTAGTTTCTTATGTTTTATTTTTATTATTTCCCTTCTACGTGATTTTACCGAAAGAACCAAGGAGAAACATCAGGCTCCTTAAACACGTGCTGCTGGACAACCAGATGTTATTCGCAAGATCGCTCCACATAAATTTGGGAGCCTGTTCAATGTAAATAAAAAAGAAGCAATAGCATACATTTGAAAGCAGGGGCCAGTTGGATAGATTGACATGTGGAGAGATTGGGCGCCAGTGTGACCAAGGGGTTAAGGAGGGCAGACGCTGCCCGACTGTGGAGAGCTTCGTTATGCAGTCCCATTGAGGGCCCAATCTGTGCTCAGGGGTTGTTTTAAAGCGGTCCCTTCTTAATATGATTCATTTTTAGAACACAAACTGCTATACTGTATGTGCATTTGGTAATATTTAATTAATTTGATGCCATTAACATCATAACTCCAATTATAAAGGAATGAAGTACCCCAGTCTGTACAGCAGTTTGCGTGCTAATACATTGTTCAACATTTGCTCCACCACAATGCAATTGTAACTGAACGTATAAACACTCCTGGTAAATCAACACATTCACTGAGGGAAGGGGGAAAAAAAAACGATCTCTGCTTTGCAAAAGGGCAACCTGCCAGAGAGATGTAAGGCTGGATAAAGGTAGCAGCACGGTTTAATGAATCGTCTCTGCTCAATGAACAGGCCTGGTAATTGTCGGATGGCCTGTTTTTTGACCCGAGCAAGAATTTAGCTAATGATCCATTGTAGATGCGGGCGACGATGTGATTCATCTTGGTCTGATTGCAAAACACTTGCAGGGGACAGATTTCTCCCAAAACGATTTTCTTAAATACATTTGGGCCAATATAAAATAAAAATAGATACAAAATGTGTTCTCTCTGTCCAAAACGGCGGTATAAAGGCGCACACGGTTGAGCAGCACATTGTTTATACCTTGCTACCTTTAAATAATGAAATGCATTTACGTGTCACATTCTTGTCAACCCCAGCTGTACAGTGATGCAACGAGGACTCTGAACGTTCACAGCGGATATAGGGCCAGGCAACGTCTTTACACCGGACCAGATGGCGACCTCAATGCTTCCCCTGACGATCAGAGAACCTGCATGCATTTCCCTCCGATAGAGTGTGAGTGAAACATCTCTGTTCATTAACACTTCCACTGGGATCATCTGTTCACTCTTCACATATTTTTCCAGCCCCCTGTTTTTTTTTTCTTTCTCTTTCCAGGCCAAACCAAGGGCACATTCTGGACCAGCAATACCTCTGAACAGGGCCGGATTAAGTTTTAAGGGGAGCCTGGGGCTGTTTTTTTGTTAGCTTTTGGGGATCTTCTTTGAATATTTAATGAATTCCATTTACTATTTTACCGTCACCTATGGCTGATGTCAAACGCTCCATTATTAACTTTATCTTTTTAAGATTTCGGTTCTAGTCTTTAAATGTGGGTTTAATCAACAAATGACCTATACGATTTATCGCAGTGCTACAGTATTGCATTTCAACAATTGTAAAATAGAAAACAATTTCAACTCGTGCAGTGTCTCAGTGCAACCACATCTTAAGATGCTTGACATATACTTTATAAAGGATAACGCAGGTTAAAAGGATCTTGGTGAAATATAAATAAAAACAAAAACCATCAGCTTGGATATCAAGGACATCATAATGAAGGTGATGATAGTAAAAATACAGAAACCAAAACCCCCCAAATGGCTACCCAAAACGGGCAAGGCACATCTTGATATTATAAAAGAGTGAATTTTGTTTTGTGAAAACTCTCAAATTCTGATGCCCTAAGCTGCAGTCTGTGACCAGCCCTGGCTGTGACCACAGAAAGCATAAGCCATACAGATACTGTGCACCCCACAATTAATAGATGCATGGCTCTGGAGCATCCTAAAATATAAACCACTGAACGATATATATTTGTTCGACTCTCATATCACTGCGCCAAGACCTACAAAGTGTAAACAGAGGAATATATAAATCCCCCTAAAAATCCAATGGAACCTTCAAGCTTGGAATAACCCAAATAAATTGAAGACTTAGATATGTGGCCCCGCAAGAACAAACAGCAATCTAATACGTCACACCCACCATTAAGAATATAAGTAGACTCGGGCAGGCAATGGCAAGAGAAAGGTTGAGACTCAATGACAAAAGCAGTTATCCATTGGCGGTCAGGAGATAGAAAGCATATAGGGGGTGGGAGGCCAATAAGCAAAACCTTATGATAAAATCAGGGGACAGAAGGATAAGACAGATGACAGATACAGGAGATTCAATAAAGTGGAAGGAGCTTAAAAAGGCATCAACCAGTAAGGCCAAACAACACTGAGGGGGATGATGATGGTGATTCCGATAATAATGCTCATGAAGATTGTAACAATGCATCAATTCGTCGATTAAAATCGAGTCCGACACTCAAGACACACGAATCTTTCTGCATATTAACTATTTTCAGTTTGTTTGTTGTTATTATTTCACGTGACCCCTGCAGTCACTCGAGGTGCTACGACACACAATGTAAAAAAAAACCCACAGAATGTACTCATGGCCTCCGAATTGTGACGATTTTATACAACGTAAGATTAGAAAATGAAAAAGCAAACATCTGTGTTGCCTGGGTGGCTCAGAGGTCAGTGCACTGGGCTGGCACCACTGATGTCATAGGGATGAATCCCTGGTTCCAGCCACCAATGATTAAACCAACTTCTCAAGTGTAGGGAATCGATTACCTCTGCCCAGTCATCAATGCAACAAAAACATCATCGCGTCATTAGATTTGGCACTTTGGTTGCCGAAATTCCAGCTCTGAGAATAAAATATTAATGACTGAACATTTCTGTCTGTAGCAGGGTGGGAAAGTGCTACTCCTGGTGTGGGGACAAGAGTGTCACTTGATGTTGTTTGAAAATAGATCCTGCAGACCGGCTCTCGAACAACACAGGGTGAAACACTGCTCTCCCAGAGTTCCGACATCACACCGATACCGCATTATCATCATCATGAGCCGGAGTTGATCTGCCGCTGGATGAAAGCTTCTTTAAGCTGATACCAAACACAGTAAAATATCTGCTTAAATTGTCTACCCACAAAACCCCCTCCCCCCCGCCCCGCTTAAAAACCCCACAAAACTCCGGAAGAATTACAGACGGAAACAAACCACCCATGGCAACATCAAACACCACAATCCGAGCCGTGCTACCACGACCGACCGAGCCGTGACAGGCCAAGCACGCTCCGGCACTCTCACCTTTGACCGAAGTGTTGGGCGGCGGGGATTCGCAGGCGTCGAGCCAGGGAGGGTCGCCAAGCCCGGCGAAGTCTCGCATGCGAAGATAGCTGATGGAGAGGCGCACGATGGAGGCCTTGTCCAGCTGGCTCGTGATGGCGCCTGGCAGCGGCAGCAGCTTGGCCAGCTCGTAGAACTCAAAGTTCTCCTTGCCGCGTCGCGACCGCGCCGCGTCGCGCGACTTCTCCTTGCGCAACGCTTGCAGCCTGCACCCCCATCCCCCCGCGGACATTAGCGGTGGGTTGATGGGGATGGGGTGATGGGGATGGGTGGATGGGGATGGAGTGATGGGATGATTGGGTGATGGGGATGGATGGGGTGGTGGGGTGATGGGGATGGGTGGATGTGAAAAGGGTGATGGGGATGGGTGGATCGAGATACGTTCTTGGTGATTTGTGGATGGGGTTAGAGTGCATGATGATAGGGTGGATTGGAATGGGTGGATGGGGATATGGTGATGGGGATGGAGTTATGGGGATGGGTGGATGGAGATCGATGTATGGGGATGTGTGTATGGGGATTTGTGGATGGGGATGGGAATAGGGTGATGAGAATGTGTGGATGGGCATGGGTTGATGAGCATGGGTGGGTGGGAATGGGTTTATTGGGAAAGCAAGAGAAGGAAACATGCCAGTGGAAATAAAATTACACGGCTTGTATTACAGCGTTGTCCTTGGAGCCAAGTCAATGCTGGCTATTGAGATGTAAGGTTCGCATGTAATTATATTTTTTCAAGGGAGAACCATAAACAACATAGTTATTCAAACAAAAAAAATACACCATGGGTCTAATTTCCACTAATGTCAAATCCTAGTTGTGTAATATTTGCAAAGACAGCAGCGGCGTTTGGGTGTCGAAAGAAAAGCTTAATTTGCCCTAAACTAGGCAAAATGGGCTGACTCTCCCCGAACTAGTAGCCAGGCCCATTGCCATTTACTCTGAAGCTTAATGGAGGCCTATTAATTCCATGCAGCCCTGCTCCGCAACTGCACACTGACATCACCTCGCCAGTGCAGGAGGCACCGCTGGCTGCAGTGAGCTCTGCAATTGGTTCAAGGGAAGACACATGATGTGCAGGGATGTCGCCTTTTGCCATGGACAATCTCAGATATTGGCAACACACACAGAGCACATGAGTCGGTCACGAGCACTCGTTAGGCCTAATCATTTCTATGGATAGTTCGAATCGAGAGAAACGCAAGCAATTCACCTCCGATTATCACGGTTGGCTACATACGGTGCGAAAGAAGTTAAACATACACATATATACATAACATAATCATGATAATTGGTTCTTTACCCTTCTATCTGGCAACAAAACTGACACCTTTTTACAAGGAGTCATGTTTGCATAGACCGCAATACCTGCAGTCATAATACAAACAAAAGAACATAACTCTGATAATGTGCACTGTCCTTAAAGTTGATTGATCCACACCCGAGACAGCTTTCCTTAGAGCCTAGTCTCATATGGGTTGGACCAGATGACGCCAAAAGGCGCACGACTCAAAGCCAATGCACCATCAGAGTATGAGAGCTCGGGGCAAGCATCTACACTATGGGAATCTCATTTGCCAGTAAAAATATGATAATTGGTTCTTTACCCTTCTATCTGGCAACAAAACTGACACCTTTTTACAAGGAGTCATGTTTGCATAGACCGCAATACCTGCAGTCATAATACAAACAAAAGAACATAACTCTGATAATGTGCTTTGAGTTGTGCGCCTTTTGGCGTCATCTGGTCCAACCCATATGAGACTAGGCTCTAAGGAAAGCTGTCTCGGGTGTGGATCAATCAACTTTAAGGATAGTGCACATTATCAGAGTTATGTTATTTTGTTTGCATTATGACTGCAGGTATTGCGGTCTATGCAAACATGACTCCTTGTAAAAAGGTGTCAGTTTTGTTGCCAGATAGAAGGGTAAAGAACCAATTATCATATTTTTACTGGCAAATGAGGTTCCCATAGTATAACATAATCACTTAAGCAATTCTAGTTCGCTCTTGCAAAATGCCAAGTGCTCTTTAATCCTTCTCAAATGTTACATTTTGCGCACATCTACTTCATGAATACACAATTAAAGACACAAGCCACAATGCGATGGTGGCCATGCAACCAATACGATGGACCATATAGATGGAGGAATAAAAACACTACACCAAATCAAACTCCTGAAGCCCTTACATCGTGGATAGAAAACATCGACATTGGCATTTATCTCCAAAATATATTGCCATCATAACCAATGATATAACAGAAAGGTTACATTTTACCACAGACACATTTTTTAAATTAGATATTTACAGATAATCATCATCAGCCATGATCAATGGACTAGTTAAACAATGCACTTTGTTTTATAAACACGGGACAACCTACTTTGTTGAACTATCATTTGTGGCCAGGTCACTTTTGAGAAAGAGCTACATAGCTCAGTGGGCCTTACCTTGGAAAAAAATGTTAAGGGTTTAATTTATACGTGAAGTACTCCCCAAGCCACGAGAGAAGTAGTCGATGGTAATTTCAAACGATTAATCGACTTAAATAAACTTAACCGACTCAATGCCCCAGCTCTAACAATAACAAGGTTTTTTAATGAAATATCACAGCAAAGGTTACGTTTACCAAATATGAAAATTCCGATAGACATGCTGTACTTTTTTTTTACATGTAAATCGGTTGAAAAGCTGAAAATCCATTTGACGACAACGAGCGTACGCATGTCACCGCAAAGTGACTTATCCAATTAACAAGTGCCAATTGTGTACAATCGCCGTTTTGACGGTGGGTGTCTATTTTTTTTGGTGTGTTCATCCCAAGACAAAACGCCGCGGTTGACTCCGCCGTTGGGCTGCCTGGCGTGTTAGCCGCACCCCCCTAAGCCAGCCAGACAAAGTACGGTAATGACTTTGCGGCGGGCGGCAGGGCACAGATGTTTCGCTGCCAGAAGCCCTTAATCACGTCGGTGTGTGCCGCACAGCCATCGGGAGCAGCGATTTTGCGACGGAAGACTCAGCCGAGCACACGGAAGCAGCGACGCAAGCAAGGTTTGAAAGAGCGTTAAAAATTGTTTCGTAAAAAAATATGTAGATATAGCGATAACCCACGCTGTGCTCCTTTGCCGGGCAAGAGACAAGGCGATTCACACATCCACCGACGAAAGCGCGCTCACGATCAAGTAGACACGGCTTGGGAGTGCGTGTAAAATGTTACGCTGCATTTTGAGGCAATTACCAAGCGGAAGCAAATACGAAATGTATTCGTGCTGAAACTCGCTGCGTAATATTTCGAAACCCGAATGCGCGATGCAAGTTGGTGTTAGCAAAACAGCTGTTTACTTCACCACCCGGTTAAAACATTTACAATTATTCGAGCGTGCCTGTAAAGGGGGACAACGCCAGGCAGAAAGCCACCTTCCCGGTAATGTAATCGCCTTGGCACTTTGAGAATACACATTAATTATAATTTAACGCAACGAAAAAAAAACATCCCGCCGCTACAAGGCGAAGGGAGTGCAAAAAAATAAGGCAGGCGACGGCGCTCAGAAACACCGGGAGCATCAATTACAGGGCCCAATTCCAGCCGTGGCTGAACAAGCCCCATCTGCTACTGTCCGCAAGACTCCGCTATCAAGCGCGTATTATCAGCCGTCTTAATTATGCCACGCTGGCTTGAATGAGCGAAATGGATTCCCTGAGCAAGGGAGCAGAAGTTAATTAAATCTTTGCAGTCTGTCACGGTTTAAGATGGTTTAAATCGCGCCTTATCTCCGCCGAATCGTAATTTATTTATTTTGGTCGTGGGCGGCCGTGCGTGCGAGCCTCGCTCTTGCTGCCACTGTGCCAGCCAACTGAGCAAATGCCCAATGTTGAAAAATGCCCCCTCCCCGCTCAGTTTCACGCGTGCACATGTTCAGAGCGTGCGAATTCGTTGAAAGGCGGGCAATCTTCATCGATAATGCTACATTGTTATCTTTGGAATCGGTGACTTCTGGTCAAACAACGCTTGAAAAGTGATGGTGGTTTTATTTTTACGGGGGGTGGGGGCGGGGAATGAGGTGTGCTTTGGCCTCCAAATGCCACTCAGGTATTCTCGTTTGCTCATTTTTCATCCGCGCGTCTGCCCTTCAGTTAGGAGCACAAGGGGTTCCCTCCCTCTGCGCCGCGACCACCTGCCCAAAATGCAGCGATCCGCTCGCGCTACGCCGAACCACCGTAACACGACATTATTCTCGAGCCCGTGCATGCGAGGAGCGTGGTTTGGTGACAAAACAAAAACCCTAACGCGCTGTTTGAACGGCATAATGGAGTGTAAGGGCCATGCGCTTGAACAGCACGCCACGTTATTTCGCAAAACGTTTAAAAAAAACACGATTTTTTTTTGTTCTCCCAGTCGAACGGGCATTTAATCCGCGCGTGCATTTGCGTGCCTAACAAACCTAGCCGCGTGCGCACGTGGGATAACTGTGTGTGGGCGCCCGTTACCGATTCGGGCGAGCGTTCGTTTGAAACGTCCGGGCGAGCGAGCGAGCGAGCGAGTTAGCACGCGCGTGGGCTCACGGATGTGTTTGCACATTCCCAGGGAGAGCCGGATAACAAATTACAGCTGTTATGGGGCAACTCAAGCGCCGCGGTGGCGTCTGCTGCCCATGGAACACGTTCGCGACACTCGGCTCGCGGGGGCGAGTGGTGTTTGGCAGCGAAGGGGTGCGTGGTAAGCGCACACTTGCTAGCACAGCGCCTTACCGCCGCTGTAAGCCACGGGCAGGTGAGCTACAGCGGGGGGCAAAAACAACGTCCCTCGACCTCGGCGCTCATACATTTACATCCTTTCCCAGTGCCTTGGGCACACGCGGCAAATTAAAAGCCAGGCTGTCTCTCGGCGGTTTCCCTCCTGCCTCGCATCATTCAAAATCGTCCAATTTGCACCAATGCCGGCATGCTCGCGTGCCGCCAACGCTGCACAAACTTTTAGATTTTTATTTTGAAAGGAAAAAGTTGCATAATATATATTGTTTTTATACATAAAGCGGATCAGGAAGATAACGCGCGTCCGCATTTATTTGTTCGAGTCCCACCGGTGCTCTACAAACAACAGTCTTAAGCTGTTGCAACAACCAGGGTAATTCCCCGGAGAACCAAAAAAAGGAAAGATATCGAAGACGAATAAAAAGTGGGACATGTTTCAGAGCTTGCAGGTCCCGAATTGCAGTTTAAATAATAATGAGCCCAAGGCCGGCGTTCTTTGTGGAGCGGCTTGCGGGGATTTTGTCAGCCATTCCATTGGAGAAACTAACTTTTTTCAAATTCTAAGCCGATAAAAGTGCTGTAAAAAAAATAAGTTTTGTAAAGCCCTTGGGCATTACAATTGTTTTACAAAACCCACCATAAAAACTGCAGCAGTGTGGAAACACAACGATCCAAGCCAAGGCTTTAAAAAAGTCTGGCATGCATAAAAACAAAACGTACGCTGTGGTATATAAACTACGATGAGGCGAAGGAGCAGTGGTGCAGCGGTTAGCACAATGCGCTATGGAACTGGTGGCCCTGAGTCAGAGGCGTAGCTAGGGGGGGGGGGGGCAGGGGGGTACATATGTCCCCGGGCGCCAAAGTAAAGGGGCGCCAAAATGAGGCTTACAAGGAGATGTCAACACGGTTTTTACGACTAAAAGACCTGAACACAAATTTTGGATTTCTGCTGGACGTCAAAACTCTTCTATCCGACACAGATGTCGATGCAATTCGTCGAAATTGCACAGATTTTGGAAATTTCTATGACAACGACATCAATGGCCACGAACTTTTCACAGAAATTGGAGATTGCAAAATGCTGCTCAGTAACCGGAATGAAGTTCTACCAGAAACTCCTTTGGATCTTCTTGGTTTTATTGTGTTTTATGGAGACGACATATTTCCGAATTTGCGAATTTCACTGCAAATTGTATTAATAGCAGTTTCAATTGCAAGCTGTGAGCGGTCGTTCAGCAAATTGAAACTTATTTAGTCGTATTTGCGGCTTCAATGGGACAAGATCGTCTCAGCGATCTTGCTCTTCTTAGCGTTGAAAGAGAAACATTGGAGGAAACTGATGTTAATTACGTGATTGACCAGTTTGCGACAGTGAAATAAAGAAAAACATTTATTTTGTAGACTATGTCAACCAGTCTACGACAGTGACTGAGTGAGCCATGTAATATCATTTCTATAAATTTGCTTCTTTAAATACAATGTTTCATTAAAATTTAAATTGTTATTCCTTATTCGATGTAATAGGAAAATGTGATTAAACCTTGGGGAGTGGGGGGCGCTAATTTTATAGTTCGTCCCCGGGCGCAAAATATCCTAGCTACGCCTCTGCCCTGAGTTTGATCCCCGCTCAGGATAAACACACACCAGTGGTGAGCGATATCTGAACTGTGGGTACCCCACCCAGCATCCCACCAGCCGACACTGACCAGCATGATGAAGTATGGTCAAACGACCCCCATGGCCTACGCAGCGTGGGGAGGCCTCCATCCATCAGTGGACTCGCAAAGGGCTGTAGATTATTACGAAATTACGGAAATTATTCTTGATCAAAATATACCCCACTTGGTGCAACGCTATTGCTTGAAATGTATCATTGGACAAACAGCCCCCAACCTAAAACAAATCTACGATGTGGTCCATGAGGGAGCAAGGGTCTGCCCTCATTAAACAGTCTCACTTGCCTGATCCTTGGAGGGCTGTACATTCTGGGAAATGGAGACTTTACTCATATCTCCTCGGTGCATAAGACGGCGTCTCAGGATCGATATTTCCCCCCCTTAATATCCAACAACCTATTAGGAAGCCCCACTTCGGTTCCGTAGACATGGTTTTAACGTATACCACATGGCCATCGTCTCTCTTACTTTTGTTTCACCCCCCACCCTTCAACAGTGACTCACGCCTCCATGAACGAAGGGTGAGGGGTAATGGTGAAGCTTTGCAGTGTGTTGCTTACTCCACGACTCCTGGACTATGGTCACCACCAGGGGATATTTTTTGGCGTCATCTGGTCCAACCCATGTGAGACTAGGCTCTAAGGAAAGTTGTCTCGGGTGTGGACCAATCAACATCAAGGACAGTGCACATTATCAGAGTTATGTTTTTTGTTTGCATTATGACTGCAGGTATTGTGGTCTATGTAAACATGACTCCTTGTAAAAAAAAGGTGTCAGTTTTGTTGCCAGATAGAAGGGTAAAAAAACAATTATTATGATATTTTTTTGTTGGATAACCGCTCCGTGCTGGTCACATATCTTGGAAGAGGTTGAGTACCCACACCTCACCCCACCGCACACACTAACTGTCGAGTCGTGGCCTGTGAGCCGTACGTTGCGCACACACCTTGCCATGGACTCGTGAGGTGAGCGTCTTGACGGAGCAGAGGCAAATCTCAAGCCGTTCACCGAGGATATTCAACCCTTCGCTGAAACCAAATGAGACTCCAGCCCACACGTCTGGCCTAGTTTGGTCTACGACCCTCTAAAGACCTATCTGAGCTTCATGGCTCGTATCCACTAGAGTGCACTTAAAATAAATTGGTCAGATTCGCAAAATTCTTAAACCGGGAGAAACGTAAGATCTCTGTTCTCCAGCAGGTTGTTCGACGTTTCGCTCCACATACTGCGAAGTCTTTCAGGAACTAAACACCGCACACTACAATCCGAAAATACATCGGAGCGTACTGTGCAAACACCGACACAGTCCAATAATTGTTACAATCTCTACCCGATTAAAGATGACCGTGGTTATTTTAATTTTTAAAAATGCAACGGAACATGGAATAGCTTGTTAATGGCCCTGCCTCCGTGGTCATTGAACGATCGGCAAGTGAGTTCCGTGCAAACTTCCTCTAAGACTTGGAAGCAATTGGTCACCAGTTGGTTGAAGAATCCGAAGTTAAGAGCTGGCTCACCCAGTGGGTACAACCCCCTCTCTGAGATTCCTTCAAACATCCCGACAGTTTCAAAACATAAAAAAAACATACGCATCTCTGCTTCCACACCGGCAGACTTAACAGGTGCATTTCATGCTGAAACACATATCCCCGTGGGTTTCTTTGGACGACAGGAAGCAACTATCAGCTCCGCAAACATGAAAGCTGTAGTTAACAGCCCCTCCCCCACTCCCTCACTCCTGAAATCTCCTGTTTGGAGCTCTACACAGCTTTGTCACCCTCCAATTCAGACGCTGGCTGATACTCTAGTCCATGGGAGGGCAGCCTACGGTTCCGGAGCCGCGTGAGGCTCTTCATGAACTGCTTCATGACGTTATCAATTAAGGACCACCACCGTCTCGTGTTAACGTGCGTTGCGGCTCTTGGAATACTGAGTTTTTTTCTTTTTACAGAATTCGAGAAACATGGCCCTTCTTGTCATTTCCGTTGCCGACCCCTGCCCTAGACCAGCGGTTCCCAATCTGCAGTCAGCAGACCACATTTGTGGTCGGCAAAGCCGTCGGACGTGGTCTACGGACCTGTTGGAGGTTCTGTGGTTCAAAATAGTAAAACATTTGAAAACCACTTTTTTTTAAGATCGCTCGGCGAATAAAGGCATTGCTTTCCTCATCGCTGCCGGAGGCCTCCGTCTCTCGAATTCACAACCTGGCACCGCTGTGGGTACCTGCTCGAGTTATGACGAGGGTTGCCACCTCGGAGGTACAAAACACTGCGGCATATCATGGCAAGAATAATAATAATACCGCAAGAGGGCAGAACTACGTGTAAATGTAATTTATTGAATGGTGTATTATAACGCGACTGACAAGAACCAGGACTTTTAATGTCCTGGGAGGACTTACAGATTTCCCAGGACAACATCTGCCTCAATAAGAGGATGTCCTGGGAAAAGCAGAACAAGGTGGCAACTGCCATTATCCAACCGATTTTCGTTATTAAACTCGGAATATAAATGATACGCCAAGGCTGTGGCTTTGTGTCTTGGAACGCAGCTACCCTCACGGTAATTCGCTGGGACCAATCGAGCTCCATTAGAGGCAGAGCCTGCGGTGAGCAATACGCAAATCCCCATCAACTCAATTTCTATCGCGCAACGCTAAGAGAACATTGAATGGCACGTGATTATTCTGATGAGTGAAAGGTTTTTGTTTGACAAAGTGGAGTCGAAATGTATGTTCTCCACCACGCAGCTTATGGGGGGCCAGGCGGCGGGGGGGGGAGAACAATTTATTTGTATGCGACAACTAATGTATTTACTACATGCGAACTGCCTAGGTTTGCACTGATGGGATTTAGCTGTCCTCGGTTTGGGTTATCCAGGGGCATTCTGTAGAGCTTGGCCTCCTCTCTCTCTGCCGCTATTCGCCATCTCAATTGAACCTTCGGCGATAGCAATTTGTGATTCAGAAGACGCTCGATTGGTTGAACCGAAACGCATTTACAGGCAGAAATGTATCTATACGCGTGAAGATATTCTCTTCATCATGTTCAGAAGCAAACAAATACACCCACCGCCCCGTTGTCACTTATTTGGATGTTTAGCCACAATTCAGGATGATATATTTAATCCCATTAAGTCAGACATCCTCCCCTTGCTCCCATCATTACCCAAAGTTGACGCACGTATACACCCATTAATATGGAGCTGGACAGACAGGAGTACGTGTCACTGGTAATGTAGAATAGCCGTATTGAAGCAACTTTCACTAAGGGCTTCTGTGAAATGACGAATGTTTTTAATCAGTGGGATTCTTCCCCAAATCACTCTCATAAGCAGAGCGAGCGTAATTAAACGGCGATACTCCCCAAGCTGGTCGCTGTGGAAATTATATTTCTAGAATCCCTGACCATTCATGAAAACAAGTAATTTCATAGTTGTCATCTTTTATACGGCAGCATGAACTCCTTGGAATTAAGCCAAACATCAATTGTGGACTTACTCCAAACACTGCAAGGGACTGGCATTACCAGATCCATTACATGCTGATGATATGAAAGGATTTTTTTTTAACTGACCACTCATTCCTCGTCCATGCATACTTTGTTGCTCGTCTGGGTGAATGCGAGTGTTAAAATCGGGCACCACAGTTTTTTTAGATGTTAACCCTCTCGCCTGGTATAGAGGTGGTTGTGGGTTCGATCACAACCCTGAGGCCTGCATATTTCGAGGTCGCACGTTCTCTCCGTGGCCGCGTGGAGTTTTCTACGAGCCCTCCGGTTTTAACCTCCACATTTAGAATAAACGGGTTTGTTAGAGTATTTGGCTGCTATAAATGTCCACGTGACAAGCCACTTCGTTGAGCTATCATTTGTGGCGGTCAGGTCGCTTCTGAAAAATAACTCTATGGCTAAGAGGGGCCTTACCTAGTAAAATAAAAAAAATAGTTCTAGTAAAGTTTTGAAAACACCCCCCCCCCCACGACCCTCCTCACTCGCCCTCGCTACCCCTCGAGTGCTTAATAAAGAAAGAACGACCAACCCCTGCAAAATTCCAAGAACAGGCTCTGTAATTCAAGACGTGTACGTTCTGTAATTTCCGGCAGTACGTTTAGTATTATCGGTGTCCACCATGCGTTAGAAAACGTGAATAAAGAAAATCAAGTTTGAAGTATGATTTAATGGAAACTTGCGTTTCAAGTATTTTGCTACTGTACATTTTCACGTTATATGCCACTTCACTGGGGTATCATTAATGAGGGATTTAACTCGAACCATCTAGAAGGAGGCAGGCATTTCCACTGTTTTGTGATCTCCTCCATCAGCACGATCAGATGTCTACCTCCCAGAAGCGTACCGATAAATATGAAACCCAAAATTGATATACATTTTTATTTTCAGTTTTCTCAAAATCAAGAAAGTAATTTTCTCCTGCCCGTCACCTGATCAATCAAACACCCTCCTTCCTCCACAATTGGATACAAAAATACTCAGGCTATAACAATAATCATACAAACTCAGTAGCTTGTTTTTTTCATTTCAATTACAAAAAACAATTTCACAATGCAGTGAGATCCTATCCCATCCCAATTTATAACAGGACTGGTCAGATATATTTAAGACTTATTTTCGTGAAATCCGCTACACTCACTTAGAAAACAAGTTTAAATGGTTATATAGAGCATATCACGCGACGGTAATTAACATCACTCTACTTCGGTAAAGCTGTGCTTCCTAACATACTCCCAAAACAAGACAGAGACATATGAGTACATGTTTTGGTCATGTCCAGATGTAACAAAAAAAATAACACAATGTCGTGATTCACTATTGTAATCAAGCTTGTGCAACCACAATTACTCCATCAATAGAAATGTTTCCTTAACCTCGCATCCAATACAATTTGGACAAACCCCAGCTGACGTTGTTGTAGATCTTATTGTACCACAGTTCATCTCTTCACCTTATAGCCACCGAGGCGTCGCGATTGGTTGGAGAACCGTCAACTATGCTCTTGAGGTGCCATGAATATGAGATGTTCACTACCTCGCCAGCGTGGATTTTTCTCCAGGCCCTCGGGTTTTTCCCTCCAAATTTAGAAACGTGCATTTACAGTTTTTGGCTGCGATAAATTTCCACACGATAAGCCAGTGGGCATTACCTGCTAAAATAAAAAAATAAAAAATGCTTCAGTTTAGTTTGAGGACGAGAGCATGGGAACGTGGGCTTTATTTTTAAAGAATGATTTCTGGCCTATCATCTTTACTTCTTTCGGTAAAGTCACGTAGGTATAAAATAAAATAAATTAAATCACGACGTTTCGGGCGCAACACAAGCGTCCGTCATCAGGTGGGACAACCACAGCAAGAAACAATTGCTGAAGTGGGCAAAGCGATTTCTGGATTTCAAAGTCGGGAGAGGAAGGGATACCAGATCCTAACTATTCAATAAATCACACTCCAGTTATGCACATGTCAATGTCTTATCCACTGACTGACCTTAACATCGCAGTTTTCTCAAGGTAATGTCAAACAATATTTTGAATGTATACTCTCTTGTTTGCTCTGCGTGGTTTCGCAAGTTATTGATTATATGATGTTTTTGTTCATGATGACCTTCGCACATCTGCTCTTGCCGTGACTCACTTACTTACACGCATACTTGTTCTTGTGTGAGTTTAAACCTTCAACAGATACAAGTTACAAATAAAAAAGGCCTTGGAAGGATCACGAAAAACCTGACACTGCACACGTGGCTCTGCAAGATGTACAACTCCGCTGCTCCAAACACTCTGGGCTCTGTCATTCGGGAAGAGTGAAACTCCATGGACTCCTACGTTTAATAACCTTGCAGCGTGGAACGAAAGTGAAGACGCCGTTGAAAGTCTTGCTATTGTATTGCTTAATGCCTGTAAATATGTCACCACTTTGTTTGGCAGTAGAAATACAAAGACTCTTTGCTTCTCTGAGTTGACAATGTGTTTGTTACGTAATGGTGAGTAGTTGTAGATCTATTTTTTTTTTATTCTCCGCTTACCTTTAGCAATGCTTCAGACAGTTGTGTGACATTTACGTCACAATTGTGTTAAATCCAACGCGCAGTATTCAAATTTTTTTTAAAAAGTGACAAATGGGATAGCTGCCTGGTGTCAGAGGTCAGAGCGCTGAGGCAGCACCGCTGAGGTCCTGGGTTGGAATCTGGGCAGTCGCCGCGTGATTAAACTTCGGCTGTCAAGTGCAGCAAATAGATGGTCACGGCCCAGTCACCAATGACTGCACCCAAAAAAAACCAAGAGAGCAAACCCATCATCTTTACGTTCGTTTTATCGCTTTATTGGGCTAAAATGGCAGTTCTGAGAATACAAAAAAATAGAGGATTTAGTGTCATGCTACTAATACCAATCTCATAGCAAAGTACGTGGCAAAGTGTGCCACCTCCTTTATAGAGATTTACAAAAATTCCCGCTACAATTGGTTTTCTCAGTAAAACGTTGCGTGAGATTATTTTGCCCAGCCAGTTTCAGACCGACACGCAGCGTCTCACTGCTCTCCGAGATTTCCAAATGGATTCTTCATCTCTAGACATGGCACCTAGAGCCCACTGGGACTAAAAGAGTCAAGTCAAAATGATTTCCTGCTCAAATGAGCATTGAGGTAGGGTCTTTCATTCCTGTTAACAGTCATGAGTCAGTGGTGAAAATTCCATATCCCTGTGATTGGGGTAAGTCTGTCACATAGGACAACCACTGTTTACTTGCTCACAAAGTGGTAGCCTTTGTATCGACCCTGGAGGGATGATGGGCGGAGACATCCCCCCAACGAGAAATTGGATTTGCAAGCTTTTCAATGCAAGCCTGCTTGCTCAACCAGAAAAAAAATCTGTGGAAAGGGTAAACCCGCCAAAAATGTCAAAAAGTTATTGATGTCTTACTTTTAATCCAATAAACTGCTAGATTTATATTTTAAGATGTGTGTATGCAAGAAGAGCAATATAATCCTCTGAAGGCATCAAAACTTAGAGGAAGAAGCATAACTCACTTCAGCAAAGATTGAAATCCAACGTGTTACTGTTAATAACTGTTGGCATATTGCTTAGTGAACACGTGTTCCGTTATCAAAATGCAATTGCAGCGTTTTCAAATTAAATTGGCAGAGGCGCGCATTTTATAGATCCATTCCTGACTTCAGGGCAGGCCTAGCAATCTCAGGAATTTACTGTGAAGTATACAATTTATTTTCGGTACAATTCGCACAATATCAATCCGCTTTCATGTTAACAATGACCAACCTCATAAAAGTCACAGCATTTGTTACGCAACAAATTATAATGAGCGTGTAGTCATTATTGTTGCTGTTATTATTATTTGCTCATCTTAGCTGCTCTCGAACTGGAAAATTACATTCGTTGTGACTTTAGTAACCAGCCTGGTGGCTCAGATAAAGAGAGTGGCTCATTATTGGAAGGTGACGAGTTTAAATCTCGTTTGGTGGTTGACTCAGCAAATCATCCCCCTGCCATAGGAACGTGGAATTTCCACAAGTGGCAATGCAAGGACCTAAACAGGAGATGAGCACCACCTCATAGCTCAGTTGAAAACCGCACGGTTGGCTACGTGTGGTGCGAAAGAGGATCAAAATACGTACAACATGAATAAATGTAAGCAGCAAATCATTTTGACTTTAGTTTTTTGTACAAAGTGTTCAAATGTTGCCATAGGCTCCGAGCAATGTCAATGTATGAAAGAGAACAAAACAAAAGCACGTGCTCATCTTCCTCTCCAAAGAAACAATCGCAAGTCGAGAGCGTGCAATTAATTCGAGTTTTTTTTTTCCCACAGTATTCAAGATTTATCCATGAAAAAGTTCAAGGCGCACATTATTCTACGTGGAATTCACGAAGATATTTATTTTTCAAAGTGGGAAACTTTGAACCCATTGGGAAGTAATGTTCAGTTAAACCAACTCTGCCACCCACACATTTATTCTAAAGAAGCCTAATTAGCAGAAACATTAACATTTCATGTTTGTTTTTTCCACCCCTCAATATGACACAAAGGGATTTTTTTTCCTACCAATTATTTTCCTACGGCCACCGTGTGAATTTGGCCATTGTACTTTTTCTAAAATAAGAATTTTCATACACGCACACATAGGTACTCGCAATTATTTGACTTCAAATGAAAGTCGAGAATTGAAATAAAATAGAACGTAAATAAAAAAAAAACGAACGCATGATGTTGCCATTCATCTTATCGCATTCGAGCCGCGGAGAATAGAAATACATGCCAAGAACAATTTGCTCACATCTGATTGTGCTCAGAATTGACAGCAGGCTTTCACGCTGCACTGAAGTCTTTAAACCCGATCGCGATGAGAAAGTCTGTTGATCACACTTGGGACGGTTCGCTTCACGCACCAAACTAAAAAAAAGCGATGGCCGCATCCACGAAAACTTAAATCTGACAAAATAACAAAAGCCTGGCCTAAAGATGACGTTAAAATAACGCTGTTCACAGGGCCATGCCAACTTCTCTCATTGTTGCCGAAATAAGGGAAAATTGACGTAAACGAAACTAATTATTCCAGCGTCTCAAAGAGGGTAAGAGGCCGATAAGGCTTAGTTGGTGGAACAGCACCGCCCTCCCCCCACGTCAATTGTGTGAAGTTGTGAGCTCAAATCCCGGCTGGGAGTCAGAAAACCCATTATCCCTTCCTGAGCGGGTAAAGCGGGTAACGGCACTCAGCGAGCCCCAGCGTGGCAGAGAGGTCACAAGAGCGGCCGTTGTGGGGAGATGGCTGAGGGTTGCGCAAATGAATGAGGAGTCCCTAGCGCAAGGGGGGGGGGGGGGTCAGGACCACCCGCGGAGAGTAGCCCCCCCCCCACTCCGCCCCCCCCACTCCGCCCCCCCCCATCAGTGCTGGATTACCCTGGAAGCAAAAGTAGCTACACATGCTACGGGCCCCGCACTTTCAAGGGCCCAAAAGCTAAATGCTTTCAAGCTATCAATTCCGGTTCAGTGATTCTACACTTGCTCTATTACTATAGTACTATACCGCCTTCAACTTTTATGAAGGACTCGGTGTTTAAGGTTAGCGATTTGTCGTATTATCTGGCTGTATCGCAAATGAAAACATACACTTACATTACTATGCTAGTTAAAGATTTGTGTTTTAATATTTACGTGGGGTTATTTATTTATTTAAGGCCCCTTCATAACATATGCTGCAGGCCCCGCAATTGCTTTATTCGGCACTGCCCCCCCCATACTCCACAGCGCTAGCAAACACTCCGACTCGTGCCGCCTTTATTTATTTAGTTGTTCGTAATTAGAAAGAGGGTACACGTTGCCCGCCGCTATCCAAGCCAATACGGCGAAACGGCTGAGACACGTGATCAGGCGAGTGCAGCGAATGTGTATATATGTACTCTGACAGGAATTTGTAGATCACTTGAAAATGCATTCAAGCATTCATTAAATGTGCATTAACGCGCAAGTTTTATATTATAAACGGCATACCAATGAGACGATAAACGAGCATTGCTTGATTAATAACAATAAGTCTGCTGTTGATGCCGATAATAATGATCATGACGATGATGTGGATGACGATGACGATTATTTGTTTTACTAATCAGCGAATTCATCGACAGCAGCGGCTTCGCGGACGGACGGACGTAAAATGAAATTAGCTGAGTGAAAGTTAGCGCCTCCGATGATCTCCGATGCCCAATGTATTGGGAATTTTCGGGGGAGTGCAAGACTAATTGACTTACACTGGAGCAGCATATGCTGATTCGCTCGGCTAGGTGTGATGGATGTGCTTAGCTCTAGTGGGCCCCACCATCCCCCCCACCCTCCACACCTACACCCTTAGCTCCCCAACAACGCAGTCCACACGGCTCCCGTCATACATCGTTCATATCAATATTCCGTGCACCGAGGCACCCGCGGCCTCCATATGGCATAGCTTGTTTGAAACCAAATACGGTGGGGGAAAAAAAATTATTTGTTGTTAGCGAAAGTGCCAATTCTGGACCGCTGTACGATGAATTAATTTTGGCACGAGCAATCCGTTAGAGTTTGGCTGCCCATAGAGTAAATATATAATAAATAAGTTCTATATTCTAATAAGGTATTTTTTATTTCAATGTTCTATGGGAAAAGAAAAGCTTTTGTTCTTTTGTTCAGTAGTCCCTGAAGACTTAAAAACAGTGTTTAATTGAAAATCACCTTTTAAAGTAGAAGTTTAGGTGTTTAGGTGGATTATTATGGCACGGGGATGCCGTTACCGCATTGCGTGCTTTCGAGTGCGCTTCTGCGGCCGTCTGGAATGCTCTTTCTTCCGATATTAGGAAGCCACTGGAGGTATGCACTTTAGATTAAGACTGAAAACTAATTTCAGTAAAGCTGCTTTTTGTCTTTAGTTTGTTGTCTTTCCCCACACCTCTGATTAGCACTGTTCGCTACGAACGGTGCGAAATAAGTTTAACATACATATGTACATTGACCATGGCTGTTGATGATGATGATAAAAGTTGCTTTAAATTAACCGCTGTTACAATGCAGAGTTTATCTTCTTGGTTCTTTCGGTAAAGTCACGTAGAAGGGAAGTAATACAATAATTTAAAAAAAACATAATAAAATCTTATTTTATTATATTATTTTATTATATTATTATATTATGATATTATATTATTTTATTATGTTTTATTTTTATTATTTAATTACTTCCATTCTGCGTGACTACCGAAAGAACCAAGCAGATGAATCCCTGCAGTCACCAAAGCTTTAAATCGAAATGCAGAGTTTATTTACTTAATCCTGTCACCAAATCACCCTGAATACGTGCGAGCTCATCATCTCAAAGACTCCGTCTTGAGCCTGGTTAATTATAGTGTAATATGAGAATATCTGGCTCACTGACGTATCACACCTTGTCATGGTGATTGGCTCTGCCGGTCCTGGTTTACAGCCAATGGGGGGAAGCCTGGGGGCATGGCCCTGACGAGATGGAAGGGTGACAGCTATGGAGATTGGTTCTGCTGGCTTTGGCCTCAGCCAATGGGGAGATGAGTCAGGGGCGTGGTCCCGGGAGCTGACGAGGGAGCCTGGAAGATTCGACGCAGGCTAACGAGGATTGGCTGAAGCGTACCACGTGACCCGGGAATTCAATAGGGGTAGAGAGGAACGATACGGGGTCAGAACGGGAACGAACGGAGGAAGGAGCCACGCGAGAACGGGGCTCCGAGTTGCCACATGGCATTGCGTCTCTCTCGGTCTATCTGTCCTTTCACGTTGTCTACCAGCAGCGTGAAGTAGATATAACCCAAAGTGAATAAAAGACGGATTCCAGAAGTCGTCTCAAGGAGTCTTATTACAATAGTAACGAGCTATGTGGCCCAAATGTGGTCGGTAAGAAAGTTATAAATACTGTGTGCCACTGAGCAATGGGGAGGACGATTTGCAATGGAAGGACAGGATCTGAAATGAAATATTTGGAGAATTTAAAGTGGGATAACTGCTCTAATGTAAAAGTGATAAAAACTGAAATTAAAATGGGCATGACATCGAGCTCGGACATCAGATAACAGATGGGCGAAATTAACGGCGGAATGGTAGCCAATTGGGGGAATAAAAAAAAATTGAGGTAGGCAGAAAATGAGATGGCGAGACGAGATTAAGAAGATCCGCAGGAGTCCAGCGGATGGAGGTAGCAGGCAGAGATTGTGAAGAGTGTAAGACACTGGGGGAGGGCTTTGCCCAGGAGTGTGAATTTAACAGCTGAGAAAGACGAAATGAATAATTAGATGGGAGACTATCTGGAAATACCAAACGTCGTAAGCTTGGTCCGTGAGGGCAGCTAAGAGATGGCGGTCCCTCTCCTCCCCCTTAACTTGTATTTAAGAAATTGCATCTTGGAATCCTTGCCTCACTTGATACAGCAAATCTGGCTGTGACGGTCCCACCTGGTGACGGAAACTTGCGTTGCCTCCGAAACGTCGTGATTTTTTATTATTTTATTTTTTATTAATTTTAATTTTATTTTTTACCTACGTGACTTTACTGAAAGAACTAAGAGTATGGGTCCAAAAACAGATTACTGAACCTAACTGGGTGTTGAGTGGGTGTCCCCTTGAGTGTGTGAATTCTCTCCGGGTGCTGTGGTTTCCTCGGCGCATGAAGCCAAACAAAACAAAAACACACTCGTTAATGGAATTGGCCAAAGATGGGAAATGCACGACCCTCCTGAAAAAAAAAGTCTTAAGACTCAGCGAAGCTTGCCTAGATATACAAAAGGGCATTTGTAAGTATCTGTTATACAAGACAGAGATTCCTCATTTGGAATTAAGAGCCTGTTAGAGAGCCCGCTATCATGAGTGTTGTAAAAAAAATATATATATATATCTGTTGCACACAAACAGGGTGGGAATAGCGGCACTGCATTCAGTTATTTTGTCTCTCCAGAGCACAGCACTCGTGTTAATACGCGAGAACGTGGACTTAATTTCAGCTGAGTTGATCTAAAAGAGGTCCAAGCCGAGTTCAGAGAACAATTGATTTTGGTTCGCAGGACAAAGACAGATTCATAATCAACGTTTTTGGGTTTAGATCGCGTTATTTATAAATGTGTCGTAACCCTCCACCACCCGACACGGCCAATCAAACCCAAAAACGTTGATTATGAATAATATCGGTCGCGAAAGCCGACGTGTTAAAAAGACACAGATGTAGACCGTTGGCTTCCTCATTAGGACTCATTGGTACAGTGCGGACATCACCGGTTGCCGCGCTTCACTGCTGCCCGCAGGGATGGCCACATTTTCTCAATTCTTTAAGCTGCGAGTCTAACCGACATGTTTTTTTTTTATAAATATGTATTTTTTACTGAGGCAATGTGCGGGCTCGATATATCAAATTGTGTCGCGCGTGTACACGCACCGTCGACAAAAGAAGCAAAACCGGTTAAGAAAAAAACGGGGGATAGAAAGATGTGGGAACAAGCTCGCTGCTCCAGAAAATGGGCACACGTTCAGTTTTTTTGAGCTGGTGGTCTGGATAAGGCCGAGAGCTACTGTACACGCGGTGCACACCTTTGCATGCTGTTCAATGTTGCTTTTGTTTCCCGACCTCCGTGAACTGCTGCGTTTTCTCTGCCATTCACCGATTTCCCCCCACTCAACCGCAAGCCCTCACTCAGGCCGATTGGATTATATTGCACATTCGCCTCCTCCTATATCCACATACAACAAGCAAAAACACATTCAATTAATAACTCAAGCAGCTCAAAAATAATAATCACGATGATAAATGTAATACAAATGTTCCTGTCGTTATTATTATTATTATTGCTACTACAGCACTATATGGCCGTTAGTCTATGATGCGTGTCGGCTGGCTCCGTGCTATGTCCTGGCTTCTTAATAAGCCGTCCCGAGGCTATTCCAAGCCTGTGCCAATCTCTCTACATATCCTGTTGCTCCAGCTCCCATTCCAACTGCTTTATTACACAGTATAAATATTAAATACTCTTTACACACAAAGCATTATGCACGTACTGTGTATACACAATGCTCACTGCTACCTTCTGCAAACAAGTGGCTACATTGATGCTTCGGTGCATGTGTGCTGTACTGGAGACACGCAATTAATTACATGACCGCATTGTGCGGTTCTAAGGCACGTGGCGATGCATCGGATCACGGAAAGACACAGATTCCAGGGCTTGTGATATATGCATCGAAACGTTTGCTCGATAATGTACTGTTTTGCGGCGTATGCTAAATTATGTGGCAATTCTATATGATAAAAAAAGCAATTCTGTTCAACTCTTGCGCACGATGGCAATACGTTCAGGAGCTAAATGCCAATGTCGAGGTCTCCTTGCCACGAGAGGGACTTCAGGGGAGAGTTTTTTGTTGTAGTTTTACCTTTCCTCCGTTGAAGGAGCATACACTACAGTTTGCGATATGGCACATCGCTTGGGTCGCACGGTGACAGTCGCGCTGTGGCTCGTGTCTTTCATCTTCCATCGCGTGAAGGACACGTGCGCCTGGGCCTGTTGATGTTCCGATGCGGTTGAAGGCTGCCTTCGTGCCTTAGCGAGGAATGTCAAAGCCAGGAGGTGTTTTGGGTCTCGGACGAGGCGCTTACTCCAGACGTCACGCAATGTTGCAAGATGTTTTGCCAGAGTTCTTCCGCATCTGGGTGAGATTCCAGGATGGTGACAGCAGCAGCGCGATCCCAGAAGGGGAAAGGTCGGAAGGAATGGGGTCTTCAGTTGGCGGCGAAGTACATTGTTGAGGTCTTGCTTGATGAGTTGGTTGTCGTTGGCACAAAAAAAAGAAAAACCGCGTGAACTCCCTTGCAGTTTGAATGTCCCTGCGGATATTTATTGGCAAAATGTTCACCGGAACAGGACGCCTGGGGATTGGTGTCAGTACGACTCTGCCACCACTCTCAAGACACATACTGTACATATAAAAAAAAGACAGACTTTTGGGGCAAGTGCTGTTCGCGAGCACCTATGAAGACTGGCACGGAACACGAGGGGAGTGGGTGGCCAGCACCACACCCGGTCGCCTTTGTCTCCCCGGTGGTGATGTTTACTACACACCACACCAGGTACTCATTTGTGGCTGAGTCGACCTTGGGGAGGCCCAGGACCGGTTCAGATAATCGTCACTGGTGTTGGCCATGCATCGAACTCAAGGCTGCTGGGTTCGTAGCGCAGCGCGCTAACCACTTACACTACCGCTCCCCACTCCTGCCACGTACACACACACAAGCACATGCTAGTTCTGGACAACGTAAGCAAGCAGACAGCAAGACAATCGACGTCCTAGACGATCGCTCTCAAGACGTACGAGCAAAGTGATGGTCGGCAAGGAGGGCCGAGGACAAATGGTAATTGCGGATGTTTGATAACGCATTATTCCATTGCACATTTTGCTCATTCGGATATGGTCACGAGAACGAGTCGCGATGAGCAAAGCCGCCACGGTGTAATCGCGCGACTGCGAAACATACGTACGAGCAAAAAAAAAGATTACTGCCAAAAAAGATAAACTTGGTGAGGTTGTTTTTTTGCGCAACCCCCTAATGATAAAGATTACAATTTCTAATTCCAAAAAGATTAATTATTCCTAGTGATTAAAGTTCACAAATTTAGCAACAATTTCATTTTTAATTAGCCTGAAAATTTAAAACGTGCTGCAATTTCTATTAATTAAATGGCATTCAATGCTAACATGGCAAGTTAATTCGCTGCTTTAATACCGCACGTTTAAAGTTCCTAATGAAGGGTTAATAAAGGTACAGGTGCAGCCCTGCAATTTCTTGCTCACGCCATTGCTTTCAGGAGGGCCCTCCGCAAGAGGGAGCTCTTTGCCGCCCCTCTCGTGACTTGCCCCATTCACAAACAGTGCCCCCACTGACACCGCTCGGTGCACATAGGCGGAGGGATTCACGAAACAAAAAAAAAACTTGCACCACCATTTCAGATGCCTTGCTGGTATCGAGTCAAACCAGCGACCTCTTCTTGACTGCCCGGTGCAGTGTGGTGGTCCCGTTGCGCCAAGGCAAAATCTCCCTCGTTGCGAGACACGTCAGTTCATAGGAGCAGGCCAAGGCGTTTTAAAGCATGGCACACGATGGGAATAATTTACATGTTAACGGAGCACCGTTTAATCTGCGCTAGATCGCTTTTGCCCTTGGAAGATCCGATCGGGGTGAGTGTGCAGAGTGATCTTCCAGGATGAAATGGCCCTGAGCCAACGTGTGAATCGAAGCCTACGTTTAATAAGGGTGATAACTGCGTATGCAGAAAGTGATAAAGAGTCACTCTGTGCTTGTGGAAGTTTTGGCAATTTTACATTATTGTATGGCGGGGGAGGGGGGGGTCATTGTCTTCTTCTGGAAACTGCTGTGGACTTCTCGGATGGTGCACAACAAAGATATTGGAATGTTTGCGATTGAATCTGTCCGCTTGCTTTTCCATTGACCGTTGCCATCTTTAGCAGTGTGCTGCCTTCACAAGGACGCAGTGAAACCCCTCGTGATCTGCTACCCCGATATCTGCACGCCCGTGTCAATCTGTGCAGAGGCTGGTGGCGTTCGCGAATCGATCCTTCCTTTTTATGCACAGACTAAAATTACGGATAACGGGAAGAGCTCTTAACTTGTTGCTACTGCTGATTAAATTATCATCTTTGTTGATGATGTTGATCATCGGTTTCTCAAGTGTAATGAGTGCCCATGATGATGATGCCCATGATGATGATGATTATCATCATGATTATCATAATCATGGGCATTTTCAAATTATAGAATAAAGGAGTAATTTGCATGGATAATAAAATAAGTGACTGGACCCCCCACCCAAATTTCCCCCAAATCACCTCGAATATGAGGGAGGGGAGGGTGGGTTGTAAATGCCTATGGGACGGGGGGCACTTATTCAATGCATTTCAAGTGTCCCCTATATTTTTTCCGCTCATGCCAAACCACCTCTGTCGCACGCCGTCAATGCCGCCGCTGGTGTAACAGTAAATCCAAATGATATGAGACACGTGCTTGGGCGCACACGCGTATTTACACACACACACAAACACGCTTATATGTCCAAACAATAGCAGCATGTAAATCAAGACCCGTTATGACCTCCGTCAGTCACCGCGCGTGGCTTGCGACGTGACATTGCGGCGCGTGCCGTTACCACGTGAGAGGGTCACGGGGGGGGGGGCAAACAGAGAACAACATCACGTGACGTCGTGGCGAGTTGGCTACGGAGAGAGCAGCATGTGGACAGCACGAGAGAGCAAGAAAAGCGTGGGAGCCGTCTCGTTCCGGCTGGGTCCATGCAGTGCTCAGGCTGCCCCCCCCCCTCTCCATTTAATGAAATGGATAATCCAGGTTATATATAAAGCCGCGCGAACCAGGCGGAGCGGCCCTGCATAGAGAAATGATAATACGGCAAGATCTGTTGCCGTGAACGCGGTGCTAACAAATTGACTGCCGCGCCGCACTACAGCAAATTGACTGCGATGAGGCCAATCTTACGGTGAGTCATCCCGGTTTGTGAAATTAAAAGGTGGCCCGGTGGATCAGGGGTCAGAGACGCCGAGGCGGCAACCGCTGAGATTCCTGGGCTGAAAATCGGGGGTTTAGCCACTCGTGATTAAATCGGGTTCTCAAGTGTAATGAGTCAATGATGTCAGCCCGGTCACCAATGACTGCACAAAATGCTGTAACACCGTCACGCTAATTTTGGGCTCGCACGTAATTTGGTTAAATTCCAGAGAGATAATTAAAAATGTCAGTTTGACTGCCACGCGATGAGCATTTCTCCGTGGCAGGCCATGCGTGAAAAGTCTGCCCTCTGGGTTGTGGATGGGAGACAAAAAAAAAACTTGCCACCTGAAGAGATTTCAGAAGCACTTTTCGTGACGTCGGCGCCGACTGCTCAGTGCTCCGAACAGATACTTCGTCTGATCGCATGACACTAGTAGCACGGTGGAAACGCGATTTGGAAAAATGAAGCAATGCATCGTGAAGATTATCACGATGGAATACATCTTCTTGGTTCTTTCGGTAAAGTCACGCAGAATGGAAATAATAAAATAATAAAAATAAAACATTAAATAATTCTCACGACGTTTCGGCCACAACGCAAGCAGCCGTCCTCAGGTGGAGAGCAGGTCTGTCGAGTAGACAGAATCTGAATGACACACTCCAGGCTTGGAGCGACTATTTAAGCATGTTCGTAAGTCGATTGTGCTGTACGGTTGAAGATTGATATAAGCACACTTAATAAGCACAGTTTGCTCATATAAGCAACGCATTGTCATTGTTGATCAGCTTTGGGCTGGACACGTGTGAAAGAGTGCTTCATGGCTCATCGGATATTTCCAGCGTGAGAACAATGTCTATGTAAAAAAAAAAATTCTCTGTGTCTATCCCGACATGATATTGGTGTGCGGAAGGTGACGGGCAACTCCTGATATAAGCACACTACGTCTGATATGAGCACAGCTGGCCTTGGTTATGAGGGGCGTGCTTCTGTGCAGCTTCTACCCTAAGCATATGCGCACATGTTAGACCTATGGGAAACAGTCCGGAAAAATCACTAACGAGAAAAAAACAGCTCATCATTTGGATAAATAAGACAGAAAAAAAACATGATTAGTACACACTCAAGTCACGGAATAATATTAAAATAGCTTTCTGTAGGGTATAATTCCAAAACCTATTTTATTAGCTTTAATAACTGTTACTTTTATGTCTGGGAATTGATATGAGCTTAGAATTATAAATATTGATAAGAACATTTCCTGCACACGACTCAGGAGTCATTTCTGTTTCGAAATTATTCAAGTGCACTGCGAGGAAGCACTTATTTTCAATATGCAAATAAATGCTTCCACTGCATTTCTGATTATATAACTAATTTATTAATACTCTCTCTATTTTTCAGGAACATACATTTCCCCTTCACAATCTGGCCCCAGCTAATGCTACTCCAGAATCATTTTATCGATGAAGTTCACTGCAAATCACATGCGAAGTAACATTAGGGCATATGTTTTAAGTAATCAAACTACTTTTAAAAAATTACGTTCATAGAAAGAATAGCGGACAGCAACATTGAAGTTGAAATAAAATAGCAACCGTGTTAACATATTCACATTCCCAGTTGTACAATCCTTTCCAATGACACACCGATTATATTATCATCATCATCATCATCAGCCATGGTCAATCCACCGACGGATGAATCCACTCCTAAGACATCTCCATCTCCCACGTGGCACCTCACGTGGCATCTACACACGATGTAATCGCTCCATGGAGCTGAATTCATCGCTCCATCTCCGTGACGGACGCTCCCCTATTGCTTAGTTTCCCCAAATAAATATGCTGTCATATGCTGTATATTTTACACATTTAAATTATGTATGCTGTGAATAATATCATCCACCAACATCTTTGAACAAATAATGATAAACATGTAAGCCAAGGCCAAGCTAATCAAATATAAATCCCAGAGGCATAGATATTGTCAAATCGAAATGCACGAAGATGCTCTTCCTTGGCAGAAAGTGTAAAATAGAATGCAATAACCACAGCATCCAGCCCGTACAGAACGTCCAACAATTTTTCGTTCCATCCTTTTATATGCCACTGAAGCAGAGCTCATTTAATATTTATTGTTGTAACCCGTTTAGTGTTGATGAACCGTGCATAATGCACGCACATTCTCACTCCCACGATTTTATATTGCGTGCCGCGTGTGTGTCTGTGTCCTCGTACCAGTATCGCACTGTACATATGCATACCTCCAGTGCATGCTGAGTAAATGTATGTACAACAAGCAGCGGCCAAGCAATAAAACGGCAGCCGGCATGCTGTGTCCTATAGTAAATAATGTGGCCAGCCCTGTATTGGTCCCAAGTGTCATATTATCTCAGCGTGCAGTAAATAGGCGTCTGCCAGAGTTTGTGTGCTCAGTCTGCACAATATTTATAGAATTTCAGCCTTTGGAAGCAGATAAAGTGGCATGACAAATTTGCTAACTTAAAAATAGCCGGTTTCCTATTTTTTTTTATTTTACTTGTGGCAGCTTTTCATAATGGGTAGAGTTCTGGAAGGTATTTGTCTGACTGTCAAAACATTTGTTAAATACCTTGTGTCTGTGTCAACCGTGGAGTGTAACAACCTCCTTCCCTTTTGCAATTTTTTTCTTTTTTAAGAGAGAATACATTCCATAGACTAAAGCCTGTCTCTGCTGATGATTCCCCAGGAGGTTGAAACCGGCACAGAGTTTTCTTTGCTTGAACAACTTCTGCTTGATGACACCGGTGTGGAAAGCCAACGAGCAGATAGACTAAACAATATTTCTTAAGAGCTTACGTGGACACACAGAACGAAGGCCTACTTTAATTTTATTTTAGCCCACGCATCGATACCTAAAGACTAGCCCCCCCCCCCCCGAAACCCAACCTTGCCCAGCAATTCCATGAATATTCGTGATTCAGGGTCCGCGATTCGATAAAATCAATTGTGTATAACTGTTCACATTGTGACGAATGTAGCGGTCACTTAGGGCCTGCACAGGTGTCCAGTGGTCCCATCGCACACGATGGATACACAGATGGGGGAGCACCACTCTCTGAACGTGCCATTCGATGCATTCTGTTGTGCTCAACAAGGACCCGATACAATGAATCGAGCCATCGTGTGATATTATGTACCGGTTAATGGTGTTGCAACTGATCAACAGGAATTGGAAATAATGCATTTGCTTGTTGCGTGGCATTATTGGTTGAATGTTTGTTGTGTTTTACAGTATGCAATAACACATGCGGTTCAAAATGAAACTAAAATTAATGGACTACGTCGAAAGTGGCAAGCAAGCACAAATACGAAAACCATTTGGCATCGCCACATTCGTCATTAGCGCTGCCTCGCGACGGAGAAAATGTAAAGCGGGCTGAGAGTTTGGGCAATGGCCCTTCCACTGAATATATATTTAGAAATGAATCAACTTCCATTGTGTATTTCCACATCGAAATATATGTTTTTTAGACTCTCAGCCTATTATACTTCCAGACATAACCGGCAGCAATTGTTTAAAGCACACAAACCCTGGATGGGTTTCAACTCTTATGGGTCTCTTCAGCAGAGTTAGTCTTGCGACAGAAATAATGCAGATTTCTTTTTTAAAGCGCACGCCCTGTCAATGCAAAAAAATATAAACGGAACAGACTTTAAAGTGCTCAGCTCACCCTCTCTTTTCTCTGAAGAGGCCACTGTCCAACACCTGAGCCTATTATATTTTGTATCTGTTATCAGGCAGTGTTGTTGACAACTGTGTGATTATATATATGTTCGCAGCTGAGAATGAAGGTGAAAACTGAATAGCACCCTTTTATTGGAACGGTCATGGAGATCTGCAGAGGCAAAAATCGACCGGGGATTTGAATAAATTCGGCAAATTTCCTTCTTCCTCAAATTAGAATTGACACAGCGGTCCATCTCATGTTCACAGCCCTGAGCCACTGGAGGAAATTCCACACTCCTATGGCAGGGCTTGAAACTATCAATAGGACAACCACTGTTGACTTTCCCAGAAAGTGGTACTCATTTTTAAATCCTTAATATTAAGTTCACTTGCTTGCGCGCTTACGACCGTGCAAATCTTTCGGTCGTTTTTTAACCCACTTCCCGTGATCCAATCGAGCTGACATTTTGCACACAGACTCGTTGTGCGTGACAATTTATTTTCGTGAAAATTTTTTTCTCCAAAATTTTCCACTTTTTAGGAATTTTTTTTTTCATATTTAATTTAAAATACCAATGTGATAAAAATGAAACTCTTACTCAAGAAAAACAGAAATGAATAATACAATGAAACCGATGCCACGCATATTAAGGATTTATAGTGAAAAACTTTGTTTTTACGGGTTAATTTTTTATCAAACGAAGAGGGCTGAGTGAACTCCTAAATCAGAATTTCAACACACAACCTTCCAATTGCGAGCTGGTCGCTCTTACCGATGAACCACCTGGCAATGCGAGTACATCAGGCAACGGGTAGCCGTCAAGAGGAAGACACATGCGCTTCATTTATTGTGCAGTAATTATATATAGATTTTAAATGTCCATAGAGATATTCGGTTATTTATTTATTGTAATGACCAGACGGGGGAAACGTGCAAGGCTCTAAACTTTGAAGGATGTGTGTGAGAAGCATAGGGTGCACACTGCTTATGGCCAACACAGCCATTCGCTGTGGATTTTTTTTTTCACAAAATATGAGACGTACAAAACAAATGAAACACTGAAGTTTACGCAATTTTCTGGAATTGAGCCAAGTCACTCTCATGCAGGAAACATTAAGTGGAATGTGAAATATTGCTGACATAATAGTCTGTCAATGCTTTGATAAGGACGCACGGTATTAAACATTTACGCCCACTCACACTTGATAACAATCGTTAGGCACACAATCCTTTCTTTCAATGTTTTTTTTATGGTATCTGTTTTGAATGAACTTAATTGAACACCAATAAAATCACAGCGGTGACATCGAGACAAACACGAACGAGTGTACTGCGTGGATATTCACGGTTGTGCTACTTTTGCTTTACCAGGTAAGGCCCACTCAACTGTATAGCTCTTGATTTAAAGCTTTCGTGACTGCAGGGATTCATCTTCTTGGTTCTTTCGGTAAAGTCACGTAGAATGGAAATAATAAAATAATAAAAATAAAACGTAATAAAATAATCATCACGACGTTTCGGCCACAACGCAAGCGGCCATTCAGACGCTGTCTTTCTGACAGACCTGTTCTTCACCTGAGGACGGCTGCTTGCGTTGTGGCCGAAACGTTGTGAGAATTATTTTATTATGTGTTATTTTTATTATTTTATTATTTCCATTCTACGTGACTTTACCGAAAGAACCAAGAAGATGTATAGCTCTTTTTCAGAAGCGACCTGGCTATCACAAATCATAGCTCAACTAAGTGGCTCATCACGTGGAAAATTATAGCAGCCAAATTCTCTAAACGCGTGTTTCTAAATATGGAGACAAAACCCAGAGGAGCCGGAGAAAAATCCAAGCGACCAGACATGCAAACTCGAAATATACAGCAGCAGGCGTCAGGGTCGGGATCGAACTCACGGCCTCCTGTATACCAGGCGATGTAGTTAACATCTCGCCATCGTGATGATGAGAGAGAGAGAGACGCAGATTCTAAATATACAGCAGGCGTCAGGGTCGAGATCGAACACACGACCTCCTGTATACCAGGCGAGGTAGTTAACATCTCGCCATCGTGATGATGAGAGAGAGAGAGTGAGACGCAGATTCCAAATATATAGCAGGCGTCAGGGTCGGGATCGAACACACGACCTCCTGTATACCAGGCGAGGTAGTTAACATCTCGCCTCCGTGGTACTGTACGGCTCTACAATGTGTTTGCCAGCCGTACCACGCTTCGTTCGGCACGACATATGACGTTTCGTGCTGGGAGCTTCTTCAGGAATCGCAACTTAATTTAGTATTTCAGTCGCTGAAAAAGAAACGACACATGGTACAACCCAAAAACGCATCGGAGAGCCATCAACGTGTGAGTTTTAATTCCAGCAAATTCCTACACGGGGGAGTGGAGTTAGATTTTTTATTTTCCTAGAGCGTCTCATCGTCAAACTTTGTTTGGCGTTGCTCATCTCCCACAAACGACCTCTCATTCGATTACGCGATCCACGTGCGCACCGCAGCAATAGCTTCGGGCGCAAAGTGCCTATAACCAAGGTACGAACGTTTAACGTGGAATACGTTACAAAGGGAATCCTGTTGGGGTTTTTTTTGTTTGTTTGTTTGCCAGGTCAGTGATCGCACAAGGGTGACGACTTGGCCGCGAACACGTTTTTTTTCCACAATAAGGGATCGAGGCACACGGCAAATTCATAAAACTCGCCCTCGTTGGTGTATTTCACCATCTGCTCTCTCTCCGCCCACAGACGCGAATCCGCAACATCGCCTCCGCGAGGAAAAAAAAAGCAACGTCCCTCTGAAACCAAATTAATTAATTGAAAGCAGTAGCCAAGGGTGTTCATTACTGGAGCGTGCTTTCACTTTGTTAAACTCCAACAGCAGCAGCAGTCCTTCCTCTTCAATGCAAAATTATACAGGCACTGGGGCCACTTGGTTTAAATGCTCTAAGGGCATTTAACATATAAGCCTTTTTTTTGCAACGTGCATAAGCAATTAATTTTTTGAAGTCAATCTACACAGCAATTTATATTTAATGCAAAACTGAAGAGTAAATAAATATTGAGAAGGAAAAAAACGACCTTAAAACTGTAGCAGATCCACTGATAAAAATAGTAAGATCCGTGCTACACAGTAAATGATGTATGCGGAAGAGGGAGGTGGTGCAGTGGTTGAGTTGGAACAGCTAAGATCCTGGTTAGGATTTTGGGTTTCAGCCGCCTGTTCTTAAATAACATTTTCAAGTTCACCAGTTTGATTCTTTCCAGCCTGGAAACCAGTGACTACACAAAAAACGTGTGACGTATGTCATCTGTTTTCACTTCATTTCTGATAATTTTTAAATATTAAATTTTTAATGAAGAAAAGTTAATTGGCAGATATATATATCTGTTGATAAAGATACATTTAGAGAATAAGCTGCGTGATACAAGTGCCTCCAATTGGCTAAGATTTGATGTTCAATATTTCACTGCCATACTGTTCTAACATCTGGATTTAAAATACCATAATGCCTACAGTACTGCATCCTGTATACAACGGTTCTCACGCCTGCATATAGCCAGGAATGTCTTGATATTAACAAGCTCTGCTTTAAAATAATAATAAAACTAGATGTTCGGGCGATATTGGTTGCGATGTGTGTTTCACATCGAGCAGAGTAAGACACCAAAATATTCTATGGAGCAGCGGAGTAGTCATCACTCCACCACCGCGAACCTGGCAAACCTGATATCAAATCCTTGCCGTGGCTAACAACAGCGGCAATCGGCTGTGCCACCTCCCGCCCTTCACCAAACCAGCAGCGATGCACGTGATGACCTATGGTCAAACAACCCCAACGACCGATCAAGTGGCACGGGGAGGTCTTCATTCAGCGGCAGATTGACTAAGGGCTGTTCACGCAGCCGTGAGTCATTTGATGCACCGTTGATGATTTTTTTTTTATTCAGGAAGAAAAATATACCACACAAGTGGGGCGTAGTTCCTGTAGAGCACATGGGTCGTGTGCGCACAGTGTGATTCCAGCTCTGGTCATCAACTGACATCGCACCGTGGGCTGTCAGCAGTAAAAAAAATGGCACTCGCTCGTCCTCCCCGTGGCCAAACCAACAGCAGCGTTTCACCCTCTGCCAATGTGAATGTATCACAACAGCCACTTTGAAAATGTAGAAACACCAGCCTCGCTCTCAAACTCCAAGTGCTGATACTGGCTGTGCCACAACGGAGAAATTACCTTCGATCCAGCAATCTACCTCCTTCCCTGAATCAAGAGTGCACACGGTGAAATTAATTCCCAATCCACAGGAGTTTGCAATCAACTTTTTTTTTCTTTCTCTCTCAGCACAGGGCCCAACTTATCATGGAAACAAGAACAAGCCACGCGACTTGTATTCGAGAGAAGGGTTACTGTTGTGCACGTGTGCACGCATGTGTGTGCGTGTGTGGAGCGGTGGCACAGTGGTTAACGCACTCCACTGCGAACCTGGCGAGCCGAGTTCGATTTCTGCTCACGGCCAACACGAGTGACGATTAATTGAACCGGTCCTGGGCCTCCCCTAGGTCGACTTAGCCTTAAATTAGTATCTGGTGCGATAAATAAACATCGCCACTAGAGAGACAAAGGCGGTCGGGCGGGGTGTTGGCCACCCACTCCCCTCGTGTACCGTGCCAGTCTTCATAGGTGCTCGCTAACAGCACTTGCAGCAAACGTTTGTGTAGGCGTCCAGCTCATTTTTGGCTGGATAGAGTTTGGCAAAATAGGTGTAGTATGGGCAAGAGAAGAAATGGGCTGATGTGTGTGGACTTGCCGATGATTAATATCGGCGGTGTCAAGATCGGCCTCTGTGGAGAAGGCACGTCAAGGACGCTGCACTAAGAGGGGGAGGAGCAACGCTCACAGCAACGTGCGGAGCTAAAACACAGAAAGTTAGCACAGTATGGAGCACAGATGGTGGCCTCTGCCAGTCATCTCAGTCAGTCAACCCATGGCACCTGGGTCTGTCCCATGACCTCCTGTCAGCGGGCCTTCGACACTTTACATGGCCTAAAAGTGCACCTAGCACGTCACAGAGGATGTGGTCATGTCACCGCCACTTATTGACAAATGGTGGTTGTGTGAGTGTGAATTTGTGTGGGGAGCGGTGGCACAATGGATAGTGCACTGCACTATGAGCCCGGCGACCTGAGCTTGATTCCACACCATGGCTTAAAACAGTGGCGAGTGACATCTGCACCAAATTGTGGGCCTCTCCTAGTTCATCTAAACCCTAAATGAGTATTCCTTGGTTTGTGTAAAAACGTCAGCAAAGGGGAGAATAAGGTGACCGGGCGTGGTGGTGAACAGCACTTAGCCCAGCAGTCTGGCAGCCTGTATGGGGGATCTTAGTCTTTTGTATTTATCTATGAATAGTGAACAAGAGACAGGGCTGATGCTAACAATTATGCTGCACATTGCAAACCAGGTACTACTGTATATTTAAATATGCCTGTGCAGTTGGCTAAGCATTTATGTCGATCACCATATAACTAGCGATGCTTATCACCATCAGCCATGGTCAATCCGATGCCAAAAAGACGCCTCCCCTAGCCCAACCGCGAGCTCTCGTGATCCCGTGATGTGAATGATGCTGTGATGTTTAATTCATTCACCATTTAACTTACGTCAAATCCCACCCATTGATTTACTCAAGCTCTTCTATTAAATGATACATGTAGAAGAAAAATGCGCGTATTTTGCGTGGCCCCTATGAGACCCAAAATTTGTCTGCAGGGCAAATCATTCCAAGTGAGCCGAAGTTCTGTGTGCAATGGGGCCCACAAAGCTCCACTAAAACACATAGTTATTGGAGACAACGACGGCCAACTCTGGCTTAATAATCACAAATGTTGCGGTATCAGACGGCAAAAAAAAAAATGCCAAAGTGATTTCTTTCTCGAAATGGACATTGGGGGCCCATGCTCATCCCTTGTTTAAGAGCCCTGAGCCTGCGATGGAAGTTCCACATTCCTATGCCAGAAATTAGTCTTTCCAGAGGACAGCCACTGTGCATTTAAAATATACGCATGCATTTAATAATCATAGTTATCACGAACATCAACAGTCATGTTCAGTCCACTGCTGAATGAAGGTATCAGCAAATCACTACCACCTCTCACGATCATGTGAAGTAATAATTGATCTGGCACCTGCACTCACTCTTATTTTAGTGCTCCATCCCCTCTCGAACGAGTTCCATTCCTTGTCTGCCACGCGGGGGTTATTATTCTCAACTACCGGCCAGTCGTATTTTAAGCTGACTTTTTCTCTCTCTCACGAAATTTTAAACGAAAGTAACCTCTTCACCCCCCCAGCCCCCCACCTGCCCCTCTCCTTCCCCCCGCGACGTTTTTTTAACAAAAATCGTGAATAAATAAATGCACCACCTTGGGAGCGTTCGTAGATTATTTCCGTTGCAGATTTCACAAGTTCGACCCACACTTGGCGGAAGAATATATGCAGCCATCTGCAGGATTACAGCAAAGAGCCCTTGCAGTGCAAGACCCTGCGAGACAGCAGGCCAGCCGCGAATCGCTCGCCAAAAAAATAAATGTCGGGAACATCTGTGGATTAGCGAGCTTCGGCATTCCTACATTGGCAATGGTTTTCTAACAGCTGTCTTGCTCCCTACATCATCACACCCCCCCCCCCACTACGACAGAAAGCCACCCCTCCCTTGCAGCCCCCTTACCACGCAATACCCAAAAGTATGCGCATGCCAGACGTGAGGATTCGGTAGACTGTGGATGCCCTAAGGCACTGCAAATGCCACTTCTGAATTGTAAGTAAATTTTACACAAAACGCACGCACACTCACGCATCTGAGTGGGTGTGCGCGCGTCCTGACAACTGCATATTGCGCACACACACACACACAGCACCGAGGTGTCGTTCAATACTGATTCAGCGGATCGAATCGTAGTATTACTCGCCGCGGTGAATGTACCCGAGTTGGCCCTCGAGTATGTTGACTCAGCTGTGAATGAAGTAACCACCACCATCGTCGTCATCATCATCAGCCGTGACTAATCCGCTGCTGGAAAAAAATGTCCTCTTTCGCGGTTCCGAGACGGAACCATCCACGCGTCGCCTGCACATGAGCCGATTTCATCGCTCCATCTCCCCGGTGGACCGTCTCTCTCGGACGTGATCCATGCCTTGACTCGGCCCGAAATTAAGTGCCGCACATTGTAACGGTTGTGTAGACGTCAACAATGAAGAGACGAAGGCTGCCGGGCATGTTGCCGAGCTGGCCTTGATAGACGCTTGCGAACATCGCTTGCCCCGACAGACTCTCGATGCTAAAGCGATTCTTCTTTTCTCTATCTCTCTGTCTGTCTGTGTACCCGCGCACACATGAATAAGTAACGACATAAACCGCTTCGCCCCGCAGGCAGAAATGGAACGCGAGTATCACAGACGGAGGCAGTGCTCTGCATAGCCAACCCAGTGGTGCATTTCCGCGACAGCGTGCCACCAAGATGCCTTGGCACGACGCTGTGGTGATGGTGGTGGGGGGTGGTCGCGATCCGTTTGGCGCCCATTGTTCAAGGCGCCGCGCGGCACGATCGAGCGCATCCTTAAACGATGCCCGGGTTCCCTGGGATGCAGCGTGCTGACGCGTTGGCGTTGCCGTGCCCCCTTCGTCCGAGAACGTGGGACGCTGCGGTGGTTGTGATGGCGAGCACCACACTGGACTGGAAAGGCAGAGGTTCCCCGGTTGGATTTGTTGTGCGGGTGTTCTTGTCTTAAATCCCCCCCCCCCGCGCGCCTACCCCGACCTCTGTTCTCTGTCCAACCAGCAGTACAGATGGGTACACCACCACGGTTGGTCCATTGGCATGTTGCTTGTGGTGGAGTAAAGTGTGGGTACTCCCTCCTCTTGCAAGACATATATCTATTTACGACTACGACAATTTTTTTAAATCTATTTTACCAGATAAGGTCCGTTGAGCTATGTAACTCTTTTTCAGGAGCGACCTGGTCACAAATGATAGCTCAATGAAGTGTCTTGTCACGTGGAAATTGTCATAGCAGCCAAATACTCTAAATGCGTGATGTTGATAATAAACGTGTGTGTGGGGGGGGGGGTAGTGGAAAACCTGGAGAAAAAACCACGCGACCACGGGGATAAAACACAAACTCCAAATATAACAGGCGTCGGGGTCGGATTGAGCTCACTACCTCCTCCAATCCAGGCGAGGGAGTTATCTCGATTAGAAGCTTTCGTGACTGCAAGGATGCATACTCTTAGTTCTTTCGGTAAAGTCACGTAGGTAAAAAATGAAATTAAAATTATTTTTTATTGTTTTATTTTTTTTATTAATTTTAATTTCATTTTTTACCTGCGTGACTTTACCGTAAGAACTAAGAGTATAGTTATCATCTCGCCAGATCTGGCCAGCGTTGAAGCGTTGTGCAATATACCCTCTAAGAGATGTGTTCCAAAGCCTCCTCTCGTGGAGGTCCTTCCTCCAGCAGTGCCGTGCGAGAGTGATCGCGGGGCCGCGCCTTTACCTTTCATACCTCGGAAACGAGGGTGGCTGATGAGTCAACGGTGCAAGTTGCACGCTCGCAGGAGCAGGAATGTAGATTCACAATCACGTGGCAATGAGCTAAGCCCTGCATACATTCAATAACGCGCAGCACATTTTCAATATCTTAAGTCTATCATTCTCCCAGGTGCTTTAAGTGCTGTAGAGTTCACAATGTAACTTGGGATGCAATGTTACCAAGGCACCCCCAGCGCTACGACAGTACATCGTGCGGTTTAACAACAACAACAAATAAGTCGACACACTCATCAATAACGCTGTGGCCTTACGAGTAAAAGTATATAAGAGGCGTGCTATGAAGAAGGACCATTGCACAAAACGTCGCCTGTTATATATTTAGTTGTTCCCCCTTTCAAGGCCACGGCGTTATTGACGAACGTGCTGGGTTATTGTGTTACTTGTGTTTGGGCACCAATGCAGCAGCAGCATCACCCAATAATGTGTTGACTGCGTGTAGATTTACGCGATGTGCAAAAGTCATCCCGATGAAAGAGAGACGGCCAAGAGAACGCTGCGCTGCTTGAAATGTGCACCGTATTCTGCCGGTGTTGATTTATTCGACAAAATAATACAATTTGTACATTTGCTTCATGGATATAAAATGAAATATTAAACGTTACATTTTTGCAGCGCACTCTATTTTTTTCTTGCAGCACACATTAACTTGATGCGTGCACATTTTTTCGTTTAACAAAAACAACAATTAATTTTACTTCCAATCTGTCCTTAATCACGTCTGGCGAGCGTTCAATATTGCACGAGGAGCACGTTTCTGAAGGGGCAGCTATGTACCCACCACCAGACTCACCTTTATCTGACTGTTCTAATTTTACACGTAGCCCTTGCCCTTTAAAACGATGGGCCGTGTGCCCGAGGCATGTGCTCTGCCCGATACGAGTCGCGTGTGATCGCCTTAATCAGCGAACTGCAGCTCGCGCTTAGAAATTACCCCTTACAGCTGCTGCCACGACTGTAGCAGCAGCAGCAGCAGGAGCAGCCAGTAGCGCTATTGAGCCATTCGCCTCCGCTTCTGAAGATGGCAAAATGAAATTTAAAAAAATATATAAACGACAGCAACGAGGTGGCCCTCTGGATATTTTGGGCGGTTCACCTCCGTGACACCTGACTGAGCGGCACTTGAGGCAGCTCGTCGCGCGGACAGAGTGAGCGGACCGCTACGTTCTCGAGAGGTGCCGCCGACATCGAATAACGGCGCGTTTTTTTTTTATCAAAAGGGCGACGAGACCAGAACCCTCCCCACACCCCCAGCAACACCTCCTACGGCTGGGTCGCCTTTGTCGTCCGTCCGCGAGTCGAGAGCGATCGCAAAAGGCTTCGAGCATTTTTTTTTTTGATCGGGAGCATCTGCCGTTTATTTGTGTTTTTTGCATCTGTTTTTCAATCAAAATTGGCCACGGCTCAAATTAAAATCTATTGTGCCGGGCTTTACTTTTTCGAAGCGGCTTTAATGAGCCACTTGTGAATCAGTATTTCAAGGACTAATATATCATCATCATTATCATACGTAAATAAATAAAACATAAATGTATTTTACAATCCCTATGAAAGTCTGTTGGATTTATATCTCGAAAGCAGATTAACAGTCATTCTCTCTCTCTGTGCGCCCTTTCAGTTTAGGTGTGCAACCCAGCGAGCGCCACATAAAATGGTAATTGCAGATAAAAGCTGAGCGAGATTAAACGCCGAGAGAACTGTGCAATGGAACGCCAGCCGTGGTCCCACGAACGCCACTCGACGTGCACACACCGCCTCAGTACGAATAGGCGTAATATTATTATTAATAAGGCCGGAAGCCAGTGGTGTACATTCCCCATTCCTCTGGTGAGGAATGTGTGTGTGTGTCCAGAGGACAAGCACTCATCTTCTTGGTTCTTTCGGTAAAGTCACGTAGAAGGTAAATAATAAAATAATAAAAATAAAACAATAAAATCATTCTCACGACGTTTCGGCCACAACGCAAGCAGCCGTCCTCAGGTGAAAACCAGGTCTGTCGAGGCGACAGCGTCTGAATGAAACACCATCATGCTTTGAGCATATATTTAAGCTGGGTTGGAAGGGGGGAAAGGGCGCCTTGCACTGTTAACTTCCCACTAAGTGCAAAAATTTTAAGCAAATGATGGGCTAGAATAACTATTAACACACACGTGAGTAAATTAGTGTGCTATTTTACACGTGTGCTTTTTTTATTCAGTGGCATTTATACATAGCACAAAGGTAAATGTTGCCTGTTCTATGGACAGCATGACATGACACTTAAATGACTCCTCATATGACCATCATGAGACATTAACCGCTCACGTGACAATTCTCGATGGTCATCAACTCACGTGACCCTCACCATTCACCAATGTATCGAGTCCGCCTGTCGTGTGAAAATTCACATGCCTATCCATTGTATAATTTCGAAATTGAATTGGACCCACACATCAGGCTCTTGTAAACGCTAGAGCGGATAAGCCAGTCTGGCATGACAAGCAAAATGATCACGTCATCGGTCCATTTTATGTTCATTTTTGTCGTTACTAATTTGCATCAACGATATATCATGAGCTTGTATATGTCACCACAGACATTGAAATTGGTGGAGCCATATGGGAGTTCTCTGGAGAACTATATATACAGATTAAGGGTTATTATATAGAACACTATTTTTCTTTATATAGCACGAGAGGTGTAAACGATTCACTTCGCCAACGATTTGATGAATTGTCACTATTCAGGGTTTACAGTTCAGTCCAACAGCCGGTTATTTTCTGGTTTACATCGCGGTAATTGTAACGTCCACCTAGCAATTGCTGGGGTCACACAAACACACTCTGTACGCCTCCCACGGGTGACAAAACACCACGGGACGATGAGCAGTGGGCAAGAGTCAACACGGAGTGGCAGACAAAGGAGTGGAACGCGTGTGAGAGCACGTCCAACGTTGAGACGGAGCGATGTTGGCTGATGATGATGATGATGAGTAATAGATGCATCATTACAATCGACCCAAGCAACCCTACATCAACGAACTAAGAAGAACTTCACACTGCAAGTAGATATCCCAAGCAACAAAATCGTAGACATTTTGCACGAAGACAAGACAATCTACAATTAGCCAGGGATGCTTCTGCGGTGTTCTGTAAATCCCAGAGATCACCGGTCTGATCACTCGGTGCGACGGTTAGATCAACGAGGGAACGGCGTAGTTAGTCAATCGGCAGGTCGGGTGTGGTGGGATGAAGTGTGGGTACCTCTCACTTCGACAAAACTGATCTCAAGTGTGGAAGAGTAGACAAAATACCGTCTATTGTACCTCTTCAGAGTTCACTCTAGTAATGCCGTTATGCTCGCAGTGCCGTGAGCAAGACGTTGAGGCAAGGCCGTAATTTTAATATATATTGTCCGCCCCAATATGCTGATATAAAATACATTTCTGTTTATATGATTGTGGTTATTGTTGTACTTTATTAATCCCCAATCTCTGCCATTACATACAATGAAACAAGAAAAGGTAAAATATAAATTAAAAGTCCATCTTATGCGTTAGTGAATTCTTTTCATATTTTAGGCAAGAAATGGCAGGAAATGAGTTTTCAAATTTATTTATTTTTTCTGGGGAGGGACCCCCAGAACCCATGGAAGATTTGGTCCCCCCTAATGTTGACTCCATGGCAACGGCCTTGCGTTGAAGGGACCCCACTTTTAAGAGTTCACAGGTAGCCGCAACAAATAAGGCAACTTGGCAACTTCACGAAATTGCTCCCAACGGTCCCAGCCCCCCCCCCTCCCTTTCCCCCGTTGGCCTCTCAAAGGCGCGCAAACGCCGTGGAGGGGCCTCGGGTGTCCGTCGAGAGGCCTGCCGTGGGACACGCCGTGCTGGGGCTCCCTCCCGCTCCCTCCCGCGGTGCGCGAGAGGAGGCCCGGGGTGCCAGTGGTGGTGTAGCGGTTAGCGCTACGCAGCGCTACGAACCTGGCGCCCAAGGGTTCGATTCCCGCTCACGGCCACCACCAGTGACGATTATTTGAACCGGGTCCCGGGCCTCCCCTAGGTCGACTCAGCCTCAAATGAGCACCTGGTGCAATGAGTAAACATCGCCACTGGGGAGACAAAATCGGCCGGGCGTGGTGTTGGCCACCGACCCCCTTATAGGTGCTCGCTAACAGCACTTGCCCCTACAGTCTGTGTAAGGCTATACGGGGGAGCTTTGTCTTTAGCTTTGGCCGTGCCAGATGGGCTGCCAAGAGCGCGAGGCCAAACATCCGCGGCCGCTCCGACGTCGCACTCGAGACGTAGAGATGAAGGCGCAGCCCTGCAATGTCTCGCGTCACGTCACTGTGGCACGAGCGACCTCCGTGGGGGCCGCTACACCAGGGAGCCCACGCCAGAAGGTGTTTTGGCCTACTTTTACCCACACTTGACCCCACCCACACGCGACTTGCCGATCTAACGCCAATTGCGTGGTATGACAATTAATACTGCGGGGTGGACAGAAGCGGCATGGGATTGAAGAAACTTGCACCGTTGTTGTTTTCCAAATTCCCCGCAGTGAAATCGAATTTCGAAATGCAGGGTCCGGCGGCGATGGCTTGCGCTTGAGAGAGCATCGCATATTTCATGGCGAAGGCTTCCAAGCGAACTTACGCTCATGCCTCGGTTCCAGGTTGCGCTGCGCCTCCCAAAACCTTCGTCGCGAGACGAGGGCTCAATGCGACGCTCGCTGTGGCGGGGACCGTGGTGGGGAGCCGCGCGGGCAGGGGTTTGTGGGTAGGCGGGGAGCGGGTGTTGGGGTGGTGGGGGAGTTAGAAATAACCCACGCTTCCAAGTTTTTTTTTGCAAATTTCAATTCAGGTGCAACCGATCGGTTTAATTAGGGTGCACGTGTCTGCCTCGCTTTCAGATTTACAGTCAATTTGAAATCAAAAGCAAAGTACGCGTGCTGCTTGTGTACGGGCAACAAATCCCAGCCAAACGTCAGCACTCAGCTGTTCAATTTAGCAAACGAACGTAGACACACACACAGACGCGCCACACACTCTGAAGTGTGAATTAATGCTGTTTGTCACAGCTGGCACGCGATCATCACCGTCATCATTGCCAGCCATGATCTATCCACTGCTCCTGATGATCTCCTTCGCTCCGTCTCCGTACGGTTGTCCGATTGGGCTGTTCTCCCTCGTTCTTGCTATTCTATCACCGGGATCATCCTCCCTTCCAGCGATGTGTGCTGCCATTTAGATCCAGACACTCCTTCAATTGTTACCACGGGTTTAATCATCATAATCTTGACACTTATTTGGCGCTCAAATGCCTCGGCAAAACTCAAAGCACTTTGCTCACATCTCATCACAAACATTCATAAGGCACACCTGGTGGCAGCTGTCCCTGTGCGGCACGAGGTGACTGAGCACATGTCCTGCAAGTGGGCATTCGACTGCCATGGTGGAGAGCGACGATTGTGAAGTGCAATTCTCACTGAGCTATTTGGCAAATCTGGACTATGATACGAACACGTGATGGCCTTCTTATTGTGAATAACATCACGGGATCGTTAAAAACCACTTTGAAGCGGACGGTGCCTATTCGTGGTTAATACATCTGCAGCGATAAACAGGGCGACCTGCTGGATTCAAACTGCAAATGTCCGTAACAAGCGTAAGATGCGCTTATTCCCGGGCCATTGCACTGCCCCATACTGGATTGAAAAGTAATTTCTCTGGATTGAAACTCGATTCTTGAGAACCGATGCTTGTGTTCAGTTTGTTGTCCTTCCCCTGCACATCCGATTAGCACGGTTGGCTCCGTGCGGTGCAAAAGAAGTTCAACATACACACGTTGCTTTACTGAGTTTCCACTAAGGTGTTGAGAGCTGGTATGTGAAAGTTGGAGAGAGTGGGAAAGCGTTTCGATTATTCTGTCTCTCAATTAAAATGTGGGAAGAACGAGGAGTACTTTTGGGGCTGTTATGTTTTGCAATGTTGTTGGCCAACACAAGCAATGCGAATACACAGGTGTCAACTAGGCTAAGATATGGAATCCTGCCAAGTTGTTTGATTACATACTCAACATTTTTTTTGGCAGAATGTGGCAGTAATTGGTGGCAGGTGAGTGCTAATTTTATATATATATATGAAAATGTCAGTCATTAGAAAAGCATAGATATTGGAAAGCCTTACACGTGACCTCCAAAAGTCCTATATGTGCTTGCAGTGAAGTTTAGTTGAGCAACAACAAAAAAAAGAGTTTGTAATATATATTTTTTAAATTGGCATTCTTTTGGCTTGTGTTTGTAAGTGGTCATTTCTCACTGCTGCGGGCAGGGGGTGGTCCAGTGGTTAGCGTGCTCCGTGCTGGGCCCGAGTTAGATTACTGGCCATGGCTAACTTAAGTAGCAAGTGTTATCCGAATCATTTTCTGCCCCCTCTCACACCCCCCACCCCACCCACTCCTTTTCCAATCATACTGATTATCACGGTGAAGTATGGTTAACAAATAAACAATCCATGTAATGGTGAATTGGCAAAGGGTTGTACACAATTATGATGCTTATAATATTATATATTTGCTATAGGCAGTCATGTGTGTATAACCAGAAGTGATTAGCACGACAATGTTTTAACAGCAAAAAAAAAAGTCGCAAGATTCATGCCAAGTGAATGGACATTCCGTCCATTATTTATAAAACATTTGGTCAGTATTCATGCTAATGTGGCAGAAGGAAATATCGAGGCGTACTTTTTGTCAATTCCAAGTTTACACTTTTTGTATGCAGATGATGAGCGCTCAGGCGTAGCACAGGCTGTCACAGGCGCTGCTTTCAGACAAAGTGATCCCCAACTGTAATGTACTTATCTTGCCAACGGAGAAAGTAGAGGTGTTGAAGAACAAAAGTCTCAACTCTAATTAAAGGCCCTTCCTCGTGGATGTACCGTGTCTACTTAAATGGCTACCCGTGATTTACATCACCCAGAATGCGCCCACCCTCGTTAAATGTCGGAAGCTATTCAAGATTTGAGACTGATCACACCTTGGATTGGCTGCCAGCATATTTTTTTTAAAAGCAGGTGTTATAGTCTGCTCTGGTGCTACATTGCCAGCAGATGGCAGTTTACGGATCGATGACTGTCTGTCATTTTGCTTATAACTCAGCAAAGAAAAAAAATCTTTTTGAAAATGCAGTTTGGTTTGAGAGCGCATGACCTGACCTGGAGGGCAGAGAAAAAATGCTTAAAGGAGTGATTGTACACGGGAGCTCATCCTTGTACTACATCACTTGCTTGTGATTACTTACTGGAGACACATTGATGTATGGTGGAATAAAAAATCACATTGAAATCAGAAAAATGCTTCGATTGATTTATTAAAATATATTTGTTTGTCCGTCTGTCATTCTGAATTTAACTCGAGAGCTAAGAGTAGCACGCACAAGGATGAGCCTCAGACTGTTTTTTTTTTATCTCCGCAGGTAAGGCCCCAATCGAGCTAAGCAGCTATGCAACGAGGACGGCCGGCAAGCCCAAAACCATCGGCAGTGGCGACGGTACCAGGACACCACGGTGCGGGAATATACAAAGCAACCCGGAGTCTGTGTGCACGGCTGTTGTGGCACGATGATCCTCATGGAAGCGAGGCAAAAAAAACGAAGGCCTTGGACGGGTCGCACCAGTGGTCGAGAGGGGCCACGGAATGGCAGCCAAAGCAGGGCGAAACGCCCTTGAGAGGATAGCGGCCGTAGAGGTTTAGCACGATGATGTCAGCTCTTGAGAAAGGGCAGGAGGGATTTGTTGCATCGCACGGTTGCCAAAGACTCCTTTTTGGCCTCGACTTTGTCAGAAAATGTTGTCGTCGCATCTGCGACAGGTCTCCGAGGCGATTGAGAGAGCGCAGGTCGAAGGTGACGGGCTCTCACTTTTTGGACACGTCGCCCCGTCTTGATGTGCAAATTCCAGCAAATTGCGCTCAATTTCAGTGGGCGGTCGACGTTCGAAGGGGACTGCGACCCTCAAAGGAACGGCGCCACCCCCGTGGTCGCCCTAGTGGTCACCCCCCATGTTGCGCGGATCAAAGAAATTACTCGAGACACGCCGGTATATGGCAGCAAGAGCAGCTTTTGCGAATGCTGTCACGAGAGGTCAAATGCTAGGCGCAATGGTCATTCGCTGACTACGCGTGATGATTGATTGTTTGATGTTGAATCACAGCACAGTGAGGGAAGTCGACGGCGTGGGGCGGCCTCCATCTAGCAGTGGATTGATTATGGCTGATGATGATGATGATGACTTGGGGTAGAATGCTATTAATTTAATTCCATGCTCGAACAATTCAATGCCAAAACAATAACAATGAACAACAAACCAACAATAAACATTCTGCAGGTTGTAGTGAAAAGTATTTTCAGCATAACATATGAAATCTGGTCACACCAGCCGAAGATTAGGCTTACTTCGAAACCACATGTACACAGAACAGAAAAAGAAGGATCAGAATGAGAATATGTGTTTATACTGGAGAAATCCGATAAGCTATAAATCTCTTTTTCACAGACGTCCGGCAGTTTCACAAATGTCGAGTAGTTTCACAGATGCCAAGAATATACTACACAATATGCAATCGTGTCCTTCGAATACTCTACAGTGCTCCCACATATGCACATCTTTACAACAGCATATCATACTATATGAGACGCCTGACTATAGCATTTAAAAAAGAATAAGTTTGACGTTACAAAAAGCACGATCGCACAAATTGCACATGTAATAATAATATTACTTTCGGAACCATCACTGATTCGTCAAGTTACCTTTCAAGCCCGAGTCCTCAAAGTAAAAATGAGCGGCATTCGTGAGAAGGTGGCAGCGCTGTCTTCATCTGCGCGCGTCGACAGAGTGAGCGGCGCAAACGCGAGCGCAGTGTTTCCTCGTTATTCACGAACGTGCCGTGCACGATTTTGTGTGTCCGCGAATGCATCGAGAGAGAGAGAGAGATAAAGTGACGATATGAAGTGGTGGTTGGAGATAAAGTGATGAGATACAGTGATGAGAGATAAAGTGATGAGATCAAGTGATCAGAGAGAATGTGATGAGATGAAGTCATCTAATAATTTTCACGAATGGGACAGCATATTTACCTACTTATTTCAGGTAATTCGTAAAAAAAAAGGTTTATGTAGGCCAATATCATTATCCACAAAAAACATTCTATTCACGAGTATCTTCGGAACGTATGCCTCGCGAATAACGAGGCACCTGACACCAGCAGAGACATCCCATCAACCCGGGGGGACACTTTTCTTCCGTACAGGGACAGCGACCCAACGCTCGGTGCCACCACGGCACCACTCCGTCGTCCCCCGTCGCAAGCGAGCGAGTGGACGACTGAGCAAGCGCGCCAATTACCGTGGTAAAGCAGTACCCATGCAGGTGAGAATATATAACAAAACACGTGTTTATTTTTTACCAGGTAAAGCCCACTGAGCTATATAGCTCTTGTTCAGAGGCGAGCTGGCCACACATGACGGCTCTTCGAAGTGGCTTATATCAAGTGGGGAAATGTTAGTAGCAGTCAAAAAATCTGAAGGCACGTTCTTACACGCGGAGAGATGAACATGACCCACCATGGGGAAAGAGAAACCCACGGACTCCGAATATACAGCAGGCGTCAGGGTTGGGATCGGAAGTGAACCTACGACCTCCTGCGTACCACGCGGAGGAGATAACATCTCCTCCCCATTCGCTGTAACTGTGGAAATGCAGCTTTCCAGCAGTGTCCTTCAGTCTACACTGAAATTCCCTATGGCAGTCGACATGGCTCTAGACACGTTTTGTAAAGAGGCTCCTTTGTCTGACCATCCGAGTGCAGAGTTCCACGCAGCAAATGTTACTATGCGTATTTTTTTTATCCTTTTCTCGTTTTGTTTTTAAAAACAATTATGAGTGCACGGTGGAACGTGGTGTGTGTGTGTTGTGTGTGCGTTTATTGATTTGTTTACAGTACAACGTCGCGTACCTTGTTCACTGGGAATCGTGGTATAGGCAAATTTTTTGAAAAAGGTCGGATTTGTAAAAATCTTTTGTCAAATGACAGTTGCACCACGGACGGCAACAATGAATTGGTCAACGTGGATATGTGACGGCCGAATATGATACGTTGTAAACGACTTGTTATATTTAAACTATATAGGCAAAAATGCTGATTTTCCCAAGCTTGAATATACATAGTCCTTGTACGTGTGAATAACCTCATTATTTATTTTCCTGACCTAGCATTAATCTGCCAGATAATTGCATTAAACGTGTTAATGAAAGATTATTCTGTCCGCCGATTGTCTAAAGAAACTTCCCAGCGATATTGTCGTCGTGGTGGAAGCATCCCCGAATGTAATGAAACGACCTTTAAGCTGCGATTAATTAATTTAGTAATTAATTGGTGCATTCTTTACATTAGATCGCGAGAGTGGGCCACTACAAAGATAACGATCTCCCTTCTTAGCCATAACAGACTGTTGGGGCAAGTCTGGTCAGCACCACGCCCGGCCGCCTTTGTCTCCCGAGCGGCGATGTTGACACGCTGCACCGGGTAATAATTTGAAGCTGAGTCGACGTCGGGGAGACCCAGGACAGGTTCAGATAATACAAGCATCACTTGTGTCGGTAGCCATGAGCAGCGGGAATCGAGCTCGGGTCTAACGGGTTCGTAGCGCAGTTCGTGCTTACTGTAGCCCCGGTCCCACGGGTGCCATTGATTTGCAGGACGAAGTTCGGGATGACGTTCGGCACACAAAGTGAAGGCCCAGGAACCTCAGAGCCCAAAATCAGGATCCGCGGAGTGAATGCAGCCCACGTAAGGCGGTGCCGCGCGTTTAGCATTTGCTTTTTGTTGTTGTTGTTGTTGTTGTCGTGATTGAATACCGCTCACACTCTCAGGGATTGCTCGACTTGGAATTGGTTGCATTATATATTTAAATAAATGAAAGTTTTTCTTTCAATAATTTCCCGTCGCATCTCCGAGGAGGCGTCAGACCGCAAAGCACTATCGGCGTCTAAGGGCCCCCGCCGCGCTAAAACAATTGGGCGTGCAACAATGCACACCGCCGAGCGACGGTGAAACACAAAAAGACTCAACACGGTTATTAATTGTGACATCTGAAGTTAACGCGCGCTACGCAATTCCATCTCTAATTAGATACAACGGTTGCAACGAAAAATTAGACGGCCCCAGCAGGCTGCGTACTCAAAATCATTGATGAAAAAAAAAACAATCTTTCACCGATGTGTGCTCTGGGATTGCTCTCAATAACCCCGCCACCGAACACAACACAGCTCAACAACAACAATAACAACAACAACAATAACAACAATAACAACAAGAATAACAACAACAACAACAATAACAACAATAACAACAATAACAACAATAACAACAATAACAACAATAACAACAACAACAATAACAACAATAACGCCATTCACTCTACCGTGCAGGGTATCTCTCACCGAGTTACAAGACGCCTTTTCAAGGGTAACAAATTATTCGGGGCGCACGTACGTTGAACTTCTTTCACGCCGTACGTGGCCAACCGCGCTGATCGGAGCGTGCACGGGAAGAACAACTAAACACTAAACGCGAACGACGATGATGATGATTATTCCGCTGCTGCCGTGTGGGCAATCGTGTGCGAGCACAACTATAAGGAAGGCCCCCGTTAAAGCACAGAGACAATGCAAACCATTTGTACGACATAACCGAGCCCAAGATATCACCCTCCCGTCCAGCGGCACACGCGCGATGGAACTGATATTTGGTCGAGCAATCAACCGCTCGACCAGTTGGATACCCCAGCTCCAATAACCATCATTCATTGTGAAAACACGTGTTCAGATTTTATTTTAGCAAAGCGATGCACGTACCAGTTCTTCTCAATTATAAGCAGTTGTTGATTTCCATCCATCCATAAATAACACTAAAAATAACAAAGTCCTGTTCGGTACCCGGATTGCTTAACGAGATAATTGCAACCGCCTCTCCGTGTACGAAATTTGCCCACACAAAAAGCAAAAAACAACAAAAAGTCAACGAGATTTCCTCCTACTCAAATTCACGTCGGAGGATCGGTGCTCACTTCACCGTTTACAGCCCTGAGTCAGTGGTGGAAATTCCACATTCCTGTGTCACGGCGTGAGTCTCTTCGTAGGTCGACCGCTGTTCACTTCCTCACAGAGTGCTACGGGTTTTATCAACCCCTGAGGGATGATGTGCTGATTCAAACCCCCAACCAAATGTGAGCTGCTTGCTCCACTGCTGAGCATGCTATCCAGTTATGGAGGCGCCACGGTGGTGAGATGTTGACTACCTCGCCTGGTATACCGGAGGTCGTGGGTTCGATCTCGACCCTGACGCCTGCTGCTGTATATTATGGAGTTTGCATGTCTCTCTCCACGTGGTCGTGTGGATTTTTCTCTAGGTGTTCTCGGTTTTCTCTCCAAATTTAGAAACACGCTTTTAGCGTATTTGGCTGCAATACATTTGCACGTTATAATCTACTTCATTGAGCTATTATTATTTGCGGCCAGGTCGCTTTTGAAAAAATAGCTACATAGCTCAGAGGGCTTTACCTGGTAAAAAATAAAAAAAAATAGTTTAATCGTTTTAATACTTATACAAACTCTTTGTGCCTTGCAGTGGGAGGGTCACGGGTGCTACGCCGTGATGCTTCGTGACAATGCACAATGAGTTTGTGTACGGAGTGTTTTACATGGAGTGCTCTCGCCAAAGTCACGTGGTGATCCGGCAGTATTTGCTTTACAAGGCTGAACCTACAGTCCAGAGTTTGCTTACCTTAACAAATGCCGCTGGGTAATATTGGTCTGCAAAATCAATAGGTTGATGGACTCAAACATTTTGTAGTTTTTTGTATGTAGAGACATATAATGATGGGGTTCGCCTTTTTCAAGTGCTGTACATGTTTTCAAGGATCTGCGGGAAATTTTACCTGGCCATGATGATTACTCTCAAACCTGCACTTTCACCTCAGTTGGCTCCCAACGCCAGGTTTAGCGAACGAGTATTATCACCCACAACTTTTAGTTTTTACCGCAATATATAGCACATAAATCATTCATGCGTGGATTTATTGATTCGCTATTTAATAATATAATTAACGCGCTTGAGTTGAGCAAGCTAATGCATGTGAAATATGTTTTTATTATTATTAGGTTCAATTTCACGCTAGGATGTCTTTTAAGTACACACGGAGCTTGTCCTTAAAGGTATCATCCATTATTAAAGGATTATAATTAGACAATACCTTGTGCTTGGCTGATAAAAACCCACACTTGGTCACGTGAAGATTATATCGCACGAGTTCCATCCCTCTAAAGCTCCAAGTGCCTGCCACGGTGTTGGTGATGCGTGTCGTATCGAGATTTGAGATGAGTCCCCAGGTATCCATTAACATCTTGGCCGTGATTGTTTCTAATACCCCCGTTACGTGCTGCTGAAGATCGCTCAAGATTTTCGGTGAAGAAAAAAATAAACCGCTTCCCAAGCGCTGTGCGTGAGAAATACGTTCCCAAGATTTCAACCGCGCAGTTCAAAACCGCTGTCTAATTGTAACTAATTGCAGTGACCAGATAATTCACCAACCCGCACCGAACAGCGTGCTGTGGTCAAATAACCCTCGCGTGTGACGCAGCATGCGGCCATGCCTTCATACGGCAGTGGATTGGAAAAGGGCGTCGTGGTATGTATTATGATATATTATGTAAACATACTTAACGGCGACGGATGACACCGGCGTTACGGTTGACGACGTACGGTGCGAAAATAAGTTCAACGTGCGTACGTTACATTGCAGGTAACCGCTCGTTCAGAAGCGCACAGCGATTCTGTTTATCGCGGCGTTCTATACTGAGCTTTCCAATTACGCTGATATCCCAGCGACTGAGTACGAGTGGTGTCGGATGGTCCCGAGGGGGGGAGAGGGGGGGGGGCTGTGGAGGGAATGCCAGGGCAGATTAAAAAACCTGCCTGGGCCGTGACAAAAAAGGCAACCTTTGGCTTGTGGCTAATACGTTTTGCCAGCGCTGGTGTCTTCACACCGTCGGCGCACACAACACTCCTTGCACCAGCGTGGGTATCATCCACATTAAAGTGACTAATCTCCCTCATTGCGGGCAGTCGCGCGTGAAGGAGCATCCGCGGCTCAATTTTTTTCCGCTCCCTCCCTCCCTGCCTGCCACCCCATCCACCCACCCACCCAGCCACCCTTCAGTGCAGTGAGGATTTGCAGAATGGGGCAGAGGCAGCGGGAGGATTGGATCGAGTGTGATGGCTTTTAACATCTACTGGGAGTGCAGAGAAAAAAAATAGAGAGAGAGAGGAAAAACGGGCAGCCGGGAGTTACGGCATTAGCTGCCGAATACTTCACGGATGTAAAACCGAGAGCGGAGTAATATAATAATTTTAGTTTTTTTCGCTTTTGAAAATATTCACCTATTACAGCAGTGCGCTGAACTGAATTGCGATTTAAAACGACGGAGTTTTCTTGTTCTTAATTTTATTGTTCCAACCACGGGGGGGGGGGGGGAGGTGTGTACAGCTGCCGCGCCAGGTGAGTGTCGCATGGCGGGGTAGGTGGCTCGGACAGGCCACACACGAGGACGTGTAGGACCGTGACGCTACGTGGCGAAGGAAGGAGGAAAGAGGGGGGGGGATTAGTCTAATTTTAAGTTCAGTCAAACAAACTGAGGGTCTCTGCAGTGGCATTCACGAATTGTATTTTTAACACCTACCACGTACCGTTTTGTGTGATTTAGAAACGGAAATCTGCAAGATATTTAATTAAGCAGTTTTTTTTCTATCACGAGCCTTTCATTTGGATAAAATAGTTAAAATATTGTTTCGTTAGATTGTTATATAACGGATTTTACATTTGGGTGACGGCAGTTAAACTTCTTGGTTTAACCTTGGAAATGCTAAGGCTGACGCTAATTCGAACGTTTCTCTTGAGCTCGAATGCATTGCATGAAAGCAAATTGCATCTGAAGTTAATTAAATGCAGCTGTAATCAGTGGCATTGTATTACTGCCAACTAAAATATTTTGTTTACACCGGACCGGTTTGCGTCTACCGATTTGGATGAGCACGGCGCAATGAATCGCTGCTCCACGTTAGCACAAGCGTAGACGCTGCGTAACGGTGCGAGTTCAACACGCATACGTGCAGACACCACCACCATCATCACCGCCACCACGTTCACGGTCACCGTTATCTCTTAATATTATCGACAGCCAACACCACCCCCCTCCCCCTTTTGTTTTACTATATGCTTTCACTAAAGTAATTTGAATTTCCACAATCTGCAATTTCCAACCTAAATTAACTTTTGGCAAGTTGTTTGGCTCAGCGGAGCTGCGCGCATTTGAATAATGGAACAACAACTAAAAAGGAACACCCATCGCCTATTCCGTGTTTCACGCTACAGCAATGAATTATGAATAAGAGTAATCTCTTCGCGAAGACAAATTCCCCCAAAAAAGATAATCAACGGAATGTGAATGTCTCGCTGATTTGATCTGTTGTCACGACGAAGCTTTTCAGACGAGGAACCCATTTACGATTTCTTTGTCTGATCAAAGTCCTCTTAACGGGTTTATATATGTATAAACACCAAACAATGTATACGAACATAAAACATAAACCTTAATGACTTACTTGCACATGTATTCAAAATACAGCCCACATTATAATGTTTCAATTGTTGCTACTCATCTACATCAGCCATACGAAAGATGATGTGAAATAGAAATAACAAGCCAATCTGCGTATCTGCAAATGCTTGCTCGCACCGCAGCTTGCGAAAATGACCTCCGCTCAGGCGAACTCTCTAAGGAACTTGGCCTACTCTTCCACATTGTATGTTGTCCTTCCCCCGGCACCTCCGATTAGCACGGTAGGCCACGTACGGTGGGAAAGAAATTCAACATATAGTACAAACAGTACAAACAGGTCAAGCGCCCTGACCTTTCCAGCACAGCGGTTGATTGTATCGCACCGTCTGATGCGGCGAGTTTAATATTTTAAAAAGAAAAGCAATAATATCATCACATTCAAAATATTAAGTAACGGAATTGTGTTTTGAGATAATTTTGCATCGTGTAATTTGGCTCTAAAGAGTATTTTATTTAAATAACCATAAAGCCATTACCGTAGATATGTACAACTTAAAGGTGTCTTCTCTATATGATGAAGCAATAAACAATATTGTGCTCTCGGGTTATTAAAAATGCATGGAAATAAGCAGGGTTGACATTACAGTGCATTAAAACAACTTGGTTATATACCGGGCTTTCATATTGTTAGGACACATTGGGGGTGGGAGGGTGGGGGATTAGACGGACATATAAACAGTAAGGTATTAAATATAAATTCCACAATTATTTTGTTCACATAACCAAAAAGTCATCTCCATGTATCAGTCAATGAAATGTTGATGATGATGATGGTGACGCTGTTGATTGATTACAACAATGATGATGAAGGTAATAATGGCTCCAAGCTCCAGGAGTACTTCAGCATGTTAACCAAAGAAATGACCAGCAAGGCAACCAGACGGACACGAAGTCTCACAGACCCACGTAGCAGTAACACAGACTCTACAGACTCACATGGAAAACCAAAGACTCACGCGGACACCTAAGACTGCCCATTTCCCCCCCCCCTCCCCCCTTAACTTGTATTTAAGAGCTTGTCTCTTGGAATTTTTCCTCACTTGATACAGTCAATTTTAGCTGTGACGGTCCCACCTGATGACGGAGACTTGTGTTGCCTCCGAAACGTCGTGATTTATTATTTTATTTCTATTATTATTTTTATTATGATGTTATTGTTTATTTAATTATTAATTTTTCCCTACGTGACTTTAACGAAAAAACCTAAGAGTATAAATAAACATTCCCCGCTGAAGATGTGCCCCTTGGAACATCTCAAGAGTTGCCCATTTCCAAATCGTGTCGCGATCCGGCCGGTCTGAATTTGGCTAAAACACAGCTCGGCTAACCTCATTGCGTGTAAACAAAAAACTAAAAACCCGAGAAAGCCAACTCATCACGAGGCTTACGGTCGGCCGTTGCGCGCAAAACCCCCACGTGCACCACCCAAGGCCATTCGAGAGCCACCCCCTTTACTCTGCGAGCACCGGTGACCTGCACAGCCTCGGGCGGGCGGTCTCAGGGCGGTTGGTGTTGATCCAACACGAAATGCCAAAGTTGTTTGCGCGCGGGAGACAGAGAGAGAGAGAGCCAGAAAGCTCGCGAGCGCGGGCCCATCACAAAGACGGCACATTCCGCATGCTGGCAGGGTATAATGAGGTCACAGAAGGGCACCGCACAAGAGGTCGTGCGTTTGGATGCTTGGCGTCTCGAAGGGTTAAACACAGCCCCGCTCAAAGACTGCAGAATGTGGAAGAGTGTTGGCATTTTGTTTTTGTTGGGGGGGAGGATTTTCCACCGCCCCCCCCCCCTCCCTCATGACATATTGAAGCGATCCGCAAACAACCAACATGTTCAAGCGTATTAAATGTTGTCCGGGAAAACATGTTGTAGACGGACATGGTTGTGTGTGTTTTTTTATTTTTGTCACGAATATGCATACTGTGGTGGGCTCTTTATGTATTAAACATAAATATTAAATGTGTTTAAATATGTTTATATGTAACAATGAAATTATAAATGTGCACATTTTTTGTTCAGGTCCAATTAAAAATGAAGTGTCATAGGAAATAAAATGGCTGTAAAAAATATACTATCTAAACTAGAGCGAATACTGAACCACTATTAGGGTATTTTTATTTTTGCAAAGCCAAACCTTTCCACTAATTTAAACGGTGACAAAAAAATAAATGAAGCGTGCGACACTCAGTACAATTCATCCCAGTCTCAAAACATTTTGAGCCCTCCGTGGACATTGGGGAGCAATGCCCCATCGAACAAACTCGCATCAAGCTGTCCTAACAAATACAAATCTTAGACTTCACAAGAATTCGCAAGGGCGTCAGGCAGGATTTCAAAGACGCAGCACCTGGGTGGGAGCTCACATGAGGATATATCAGCATTGCTGGCAAATATGTTCATTAGCGGAGACTCAATGCTTTTATGGCACTAACCACTACAAAAGGTGCTCAAAGCAAAGCAAAGAGAAACTGCAAACAGCTAAGCACAAGTTTAATGAGCTGCGGGCAACGAGTAACAGAAAGGGCATTGTTTACAGCACTGGCGAGCTCATTAAAATTTCTCTCAAGATGCGAAGAGACCGAGGCTCAATTTAAAGGAAGCATAAAGTTGGTGTATGGAGGAGGGAGGGGCTGTGCTGGGCGGGGAGAGCTTCCGAACGGTGACTCATTGCAATCGGCTGCTTGCAGACCGCCCGTCTCCGCCTCCTCCCTCCGTTCTGATTACCTGCCATGAAAAGCGGCGCGCCTGAATGGGACGCGGGGCCCGAAGAGGCGGGCACAATGGGCGGCACTCGGACACGCTTCCGTGGAGCCAGGGTTCACCGAGAGGGATCGATGCGAAAGGGAGCGAAGCTCCGGGGGGCATCCGTGCGGTGCAGAGGCTTTGCGGGGGAGGACGCTGTCCCGCGATGGCGAGCGCCACGGCGAGCGAGTGGGGACGCGATGAGAGTGCACGCTCACTTTGGAAGTTGATGCTGGCCCGCTTAAAAAAAAATAATTACACTAAAAAAAATATGCGTGCCACCGCTTAGATCAGCGGTTCGAATCCAGGTGTCAGCCCCGCCAAGCGGTTTAAACCGGGTTCTCAAGCGCAGGGTGGTTATTGATGGGTTCAATACGGTCACCATTGACTTGCGCGCGCACACACACACAACAACCCATCACGTTCACTTCGGCTAAATGCAATTTATCTGGCTAAGGTCCAGCTCTGAGAATGTGATAATGGTGTGGCGAGCGTTGATCTCATATGCAGAGCGGATTGGAAAGTGCTGCCCTCTACTGTGTAGGCCAGAGGTGGCGTGAAGGGAGGTACCCCTGTGATGATGGGCCTCGCTGCTCTGTGAGAGTTCCCAACGGATTCTCCGTCTCGTGTGTGTATGTATGCTGCCCTTCTTTCGCACCGTACGTATCCAACAACACAATTTGAATAAACTTTGCTGAAATTTATTGTTTTATTCGTGCAAACACGGGACCTCGTTTACGCTATAGATTAATTGCAAAAAAGTATACTTATAATTTTAAATAATTTACGAGAATGTAATGTGTTTATGTGTTTGGGTAAAAACAAATGATATTGCGCTGTAGCATTAAGACTCAACTAAATTAGAGTTTAAAATTCCAGCTTCATATTAATTGTTTTCAAAGTCATGAAGGTAGCCAAAAATACTGTTATGTTTGTGTCCGCTCTATTCATTCATCCTTAAAAATAATTAAACATAAATCTCCCAATGCTAACGGCAACCAAACTACATTGACTCTGCTAAAACGATACCGTAGACATCCCAGTCTTAATTACATCTAATTATCATATAAATTCACATATAAATTACATTATTCATGATAACCAATTTTTCTAAGTTTTAATTCCTCATCTTGCTAATGTTTTTTTAAATGATGCACACTACAGACGGACACTTAATTAGTTGGGTAAAAAAATCTAAATGCTATCATCAACACTCGTCGCTGTGATAAAGGCTTGTGGTCAACGACATTTTTATCATAATTTAGCTGTTTTCTTTAGCATTTTCACATGCACATCAATAGCAATCGTGATAAAAACGGAAGTTTTCAGAGTAGGGCATTTTTGCGCAGTCTTTCTGTGTTTGGCGTGTGTGCGTGTCCGTTGGTGCGTGTGTGTGTGCGTGTGTCCGTGGGTGTGTGTGTGCGTGCGTGTGTGCGTGGGTGTGTGTGCGCGTGTGCGTGTGTGTGCGTGTGCGTTGGTGTGTGTGCGTGTGTGTGTGTGCGTGTACGTGGGTGTGTGTGTGCGTGTGTGTGTGCGTGTGCGTGTGTGCGTGAGTATGTGTGCGTGTGTGTGTGCGTGGGTGTGTGTGCATATTGGGAGCGGCTGTGTAGTGGTTAGCGCACTTCGCTACGAACCCGGCCACCCGAGTTCGATTCCCGCTAAAGACACCCAACATCAGTGGCGATTATCTAAACCAGTCCTGGACCTCCCCTAGGTCGGCTCAACCTCAGATGAGTAGCTGGTGCGGTGTGTAAACATCGTCACTGGGAAGAAAAAGGCGACCGGGCGTGGTGCTGCCTACCCACCCTTTCGTGTGGCGTTTATAGGTGGTGCTCGCTAACAGAACGTGGCTCAACACTCTGGTGGCTGTATTTACATTACAAACATTTGTTTGATCCACCTAATATTGAACGTTTCTTTCTCTTTTGCTCCACCGCTTAATTATCCTCGTCTTGAAAAAAAACGATTCTTTGTAGAGACAAATGTACTTCTCGTTGTAGCTGCATAGTAAACCCTTTAAGATATACTCTTCGTTATCCAAGTGGGTAATGGTTCCAATGCAAACATTCTAACTTCACATGAAAAGCTTTTACATTCTTTGTGTGGCTCCGACGTGAACATTTTCCACGATGCCGTCATAAATCTCGCACTCGGCGAAAGGGCGGACGTTTGCATGGATCTCTTGCAAGGAGATCTCACGAAAAATGAGTAAAGCATATTGCTGTATGTACACATAATGAGTGTGAGCGCAATAAAACAGAGGAAGGACCAAGAGTGCACATTTGCGGGACACCCTGCTGCCCTTCATCAGCGAGTAATTTAAGCCAACAGCAGGCAAACAAACCGCCCCCCCACCACCATTTTTCCTTAATAAGCAAATAAATAAATAAATATACAACCCACCCACCCACTTCTCTCGAACATATTAAGGAGAGCATCACCGCTGCACTGCTTCCCCTTCTGTCCAGTCCTTGGGAGTCATTAGCATGCAATACAATTATAGGCAGTGATGCACCATGACCAACAACAGCATACAGTACAGCACAGAGAATCCCATTATACAAAAACATTTCCCAGCGAAAGCCATAGGAGGGATGATAATTAAATCATTCTGTTTTTGGCTGGTCCCTTAAGAAATCCTCCCCGCGGTTCTTATTACTGAAAACTTCCATCTTATTTCTTTTCAAATCTGTTGCCGTGTCCGGCCAATTAAAGCTCAACCCAATGATATCTCGTTTCACGTAAAAAATAAAGTTCCGTGGTTTTTATTTTATTGTATTCACAAATCCCGTTTTGGCCAAGTCACCATTGCAAAAGGGTTTCTTGTCTCCATAGGCATTAGCCCCGAAATAAAGTGACTTTTGACTTGCAGCCCTTTAAAATTGTAAAGTTACATCCATGCAATTGCTTACTCATGCCACTGCTGAAGGAAGGGCCTACAATGGAGGTAGCGCTAGAAAGCTAACCAGCCCTGGCCAGGTTGCAAGATGTCATTTGCCTCGCCTGGTATACAGGAGGTCGTGGGTTCGGTCCCGAGCCTGACGCCTGCTGCTGTAAATTTGTAGTTTGCGGTGTCTCTCTCCCTGTGGCCGCGTGGATTTCTCATCGGATCTTCCGGTTTTTCTCTCCACATTTTTAGAGTGTTTGGCTGCTCTAAAATTTTGCATGATGATAAGCCACATCGTTGAGCTATTATTTACGACCAGGTTGCAATTGAAAAAAAGCCACATAGCTCGGTAGGCCTCACCTGGTAAAATATAAATCGTTAGTTTTCTTTAAAAGAGTTACATTCATTGGTGTTTCGAAATAAGCGAGAGTATCTTATCTCAATCGCAAGACACGTGACCTACAAATTGACTAATAATGGCATGGATATGCTGGGTAGACCGAGGCAGTGGAGGTGGGTATGATTCAATAACCGTGTTCCGCTGTTTCAACTGCCACGCCAGAAGATGGAATTGAGCCGATTACCTCGTGGCAGCATCTCACATACTCCCGTATACTTTGAAAATTCTGAACTTATAATTTTTTTCCATCACAAACTTCCCTTGCATTGCAAAAAAATAGAACTTCATGCAAGATACATGGACATCATCAGGACAGTTGTCTCATGGTCTGGAAGGTGTTTAAGCTCTTGGGAGTTCTTTTGAAGGCTCGATAAAGCGGGTGGGCCGTCTGGAATGGTTTTCTACGGGCCATTCCTGTGGTGGCTTTAAAGTGAAGATATGGCTTAGATGGCGAGAAAGTCCCAAGGCCTTACGTCTTCGTGCAACGTGCTCACACCACCACGGTGGGACTCGGCGTGAGCGTGACTCAACGGCTTAACGATCTCTGAATCGTGCCGAGACTGTTGCGAGAACAAGTTTAGAGCCCCATGATTTCTCCTCCTTTGCTCCAGCATGACCCTGATTGGTAGCCATTCTCCACTGCAGGACCAAGGTCGCTCAATGCCATCTCAGTCACAGGGGTCGAATTGAGCACAATTTACTCAGAATGGTCATTGCGGGCCACTGCAGTGGAGGAAGGGAGGGAGGATAAGGCCCAAGGCTGGTCAACTGCCAACGATGTTGACCGTGGTCAGGAAATGAACTCGGGTCGCTTGGGTTCATCGTGGAAGTACGGTAACCATTGCGCCACCGCTCCACTGCAAAGTTCACTTAATGTTTACTTAACGTTATGAAGTTCAACCGAGCAATTATGTTCGAACACTATCTTTGCACTCCAGTGATGTTACTTGTGATAGCCGTTAGGTTGATTGGGGTCTTGAACGATGTCCTCAAGCTGGAGACGTTGCGGATCGTTTAGAGGCTCGAGGTGGTAAACGATTGGACAGATCGAGGGCTTAATTTCAGACAGGTCTGTCTGGGTCAGCGACCACGAAAAAATTCAGCTAATGAGCCAACAAAAATTCAGTGAGGAATTAAGCCCTGGACTGCAGTGACAGCTGCAACCTACACCACAGTACGAGTCTATGAAAGCACTGCAGGTCTGCAGAGCAGAAGGGCTAAATACTGCTGTGCTTTATTGTGTTGAAGAGGGCAGGATGACCTGTAAGTGAGAAGATATTACAAATTCAAGAGATGCCTATTACACTGAAGCTATGAAATACTTCCCACAGTAATGTGCCAAAACAGCAAGCCATACATTAGTATCATAGCCAACTCTAACAAGTGACTTGCAATATTAAATCATTACGATGCTGAGGGCGATGTTGCTGATAAAGTAATGCGAACCAACCGTCTATCTGGACAACACAATATTACACGCACTTATTGAGAGGGAAAGAAAAACAATCTCAACATTAATTATTCTCACTTCATATTTCAATATTGTACCATCACTTCATATTTATAGCGTGCTCTAACTGGGCTCTGTCCAGAGCTGTTAGGGTTCGTGGTGGACTTCTTTTTTCATATAAAACTCACAGGCTCACCATCATCATCATCATCCATCACCATCAATCATCATCAGCACCACCACCAGAACCAGCATCCGTAAGCAGCAATACACAACCACAGCGCCCCTGCCTTTTCGCTCCGTCCTCTGGCTCCTACAGCTCGCCCTGTATACGGGCAGCAGCAGCAGCTTAGCCAATGACCCATTCACGCCGTGGGGTAATGAATGCCACCGCCCACCAATCACGTAAGGATTGTTATCATTTACTCACCCCACCCCCGCCACCAACAGCCTGATGGAATTCACCAGTTTGTTTCCAAACAGTAACTCCCCCCCCCCCCCTTCATGGTATTAGGTAAGCTGCGAACTCTCACTTCCCAAGAAATGTAACCAGTCACATTGGCCGACCACCGGCACCAACGACCTCCATCTTGCTACACGCGCCTCGCCTGCGGTATACCTTGAAGCGGGAATTCGTCTGGCAGTAGGGAACGATGTCGCGACGTGGCCTCCGCGAAGAAATACATTTCGAGGACTGCACTGCAATTTTTGTGACTTCCTAACATTGACAGCAGGCACGGTGGTTCATGTCTCTCATTTGGCACTTTCGGGGACAGGGTTGATGTATCGTGAAAATCTGCGAAACTCTTAAGCCCTGTTATAGCGTTGGTGGCCGGGAAATGGCAGTAGAGCAAGTGGATTGAATACATCTGTGCGGAGATTTGAGGATTATTTCCTCATATACATGGTAGGTTTTCTCAAGTTACTCCGGTTGTTTTTAACCGCATGTAGTCAAACTCGGATCAATGGGATTTGGCAAACATCCCAATGCATGACTTTCCAGGAAAATAATCTTAAGACTCACTGAGGCTATCCTAGTTAAACAGATGCCAAAAAATCATACATATACGGTGCAGTATTATTAGCTTAAACGTGAAACTCTAAAGAAAGAGACCTGAGAAGACCTTGAAATTCATTTTAAAAAACTCAACACATTCGTCAATAACACTGTGGCCTTAAAAGGATACATATATATAATAGGCGCCATTTCGGGCAATGGACCTTCTTTATAGCACATCAATCAAAGTGACGGTGAGTTTCAAAATGTATTGACCACTGCTCATATAATTGAGAGGCACTCGTGCACACAAAAGTGTAAACCCCACTGTCATTTATGAGTAAAATGCTAAACCCAAACTCAAGGCAATCCATCTGGGAAAAATGCAAGGAATGCTTTAAGTGCTGTGCTTTCCTCTTGGCATCACAATGCTCCTGCTCGCAATTGCCCCGCACAGCGCAGGCTACAATTCATGACCGTCCGTGGGAAGAGCTCTACTATCCTCGCCACACAAAAAAAACAACACACGTGCCTTCGAGTGGCCATTGTCTGATCCAAAAAAACCCAAGTCTCACCTACGTGATACTCGATTTGCGGGGCGATGAATCTTTGAAAGATACCGTCGAGATGGATTTGAAGCGCAGCCAGATTTCTTTCCCTCTCACAGGGAATTGAGTCATTGCAACAAAGATAAAATGGTTGCCATGATGTTATCAATTGTAAAATGAATAAAACAGCAAATGCAGTGTCAGTGACAAATAAAAAAAACGTGTTTTTGTCCACTACCTCCAATATAAATATAAACGCACGTGTACGTTTACAGTATTACAGTGGCCATTTACATGTTTTTTTTGTTCTGTTTGTTAGTTAACTAGAGCAGCAGCTGAAGGTGGAAATGCACCAGAGAACGTTCACCGTGCTCGTGTGCAGGTAAGTGCTGGGGCGGATTTATTCCATCACAGGACCGTGAGAGATGGTCATGGCGTGAGAAGGCCTTTTATACAGCAGTGGTTAAACCCAGGTGTGCATCTCCTGCTGCTGCGTGCGTGTGTGTGTGATGCGAGCGGAGGTGCAGCGGTTAGCGCGCTGCGCTACGAACCTAACCACCAGAGTTCAATTCCCGCCCACGGCCAAAACCAGTGACGATTATCTGAACCGATCCTGGGCCTCCCCTGGGTCGATCCAGCCTCAAATGAGTACCTGGTGTGGTGTGTAAACATTGCCACTGGGGAGACAAAGGCGGCCGGGTGTGGTTATGGCCACCCACCCCCTCGTGTGCCGTGCCGGCCTTCATAGGTGCTCGCTATAAGCACTTGCTCGAACAGTCTGTTAAGGCTATACGGGGGGTTTTTGTCTTTGGTATCTCCCCGTCTGCCTCTATTGTGTGTGCCTGCGTGTCTTCAGCAGTGCACTGATCGTTGATGACGCCCACGACGTTGATGATGATTTTTTTTAAAAACAACACATTGCATACGCAGTGCGCATAGTTTATCCCAGCCTCTTGCCCATTACACTTGCAAGCAGACAACAACACCCAGGAGACCTAGAATCGCTGGGCATCCCTTTCCCGTGTCTCGCAGCGCACGCATGATGACTGAGCTCTGTTATTAATGCACAGCACTCTGTGTCATTTTTTTAACGGGCTTCGAACGAGCGCTCTGTTTACGTAAGCCGCTCAAAAACGGTGGGGGGGTGGGGGGGACCTCAAGGCTTTAACGTCGAATCGCTGCTTCAAAGCACTCAAATCCCCGCTGTACGCACGCCTTTCTAAAGAGGCAATGCGTGCAAGAAAGGATGGTGGATCATTGACTTCACCTTGGCCAGCCCGGGCTCGGCTCGAGCAGAGAGACAGAGAGACACGGGGAGGAGAGATTCAGGCAATGCGGGCAGAGCAGTCAGATAGGGGTGGGCACGGGGACGAAGGGGGGAGGGCAGCTTTGGGAATATCCATTGTAATCCTCCGATGCCAAGGGGGGTGTCTAAAATAAGGGCACACACGTTGATGCACCGCCGCTGTCAGATACCGCTGCTTTCATGGCCACTTCAAAGGGCGACCTTGATTTTTTTTGGTTTTTGTGGGGGGGGGGGTCTTCCGTTGCTGTTTTGTGGCATCTGAAGCCAATTTTGTTTTAAAAATGCAAAAGATTATGTTATTTTGTAACCCGAGCTGTGTGTGTGCTTTCGTGTGCTCGGTGCCAGCGTGTTTGTGCGCGCGGGAATGCACCGCTAAACACATCACTGTGTGCGCATTCGCTCGCTGAAAGCACCGCAGATAATTGGCTGGCTTTTAATTATGAAATTTGAAATGTCACGGCGACGTCCGTACAAGGAGAGGTGCATTGTGCCGGATGAACTCAACGTGAAAGGTGCTAAAATGCACGTCAGCTATATGGCAATAGTAAATGCAACAACAACAACAACCGCCATTCGCCACAAAGTGGCGTTGACGTCACCACGGCGCTTGTGCCTGGCAGGTCACGGGGCAGACCCAGATGCCACAGGTCGACTGGCTGAGACGACTGGCTGATGCAGCACCTGTGTCCCCTACTGTGCCAACTTGCTGTGCTTTAGCCACCCGGCGCTCCGCTCGTTGTTGTAAGCGTCGCTCCTCCGCCCTCCGTTGTTGTTGGAGGGCGACTGCCTCCAACTGCCCAGTAGCGTCCTTCACGAGCATCCTCCACAGAGGCCGATCTTGACACCGCTGGTATCAGTCATCGGCAAGTCCACTCAGCTCTACATCCTCCTATGCCACATCACTCCATCTCTTCTCTAGCTCATGCCCGCCCGTTTAGCCCCCTTGATCCGGCCGAACAAAAGCTGTTTAGGCATGCAGTGGCTGGGCATGCGGGCTACATGACCCAGCCAACGCAGTCTTGCCTGCTCACCGATAGGACTTTGTCCAGATTTTTCAAGGATTTGTGAGCTCCTCACACAATCCAGCCTGGTTAAACCAATTATGGATCGTAGGCAGGCCAAGTCTAAATGTTTCTAACCGGCGAAGATGTTTAATTAGGAGGGTTCACGTTTCTCAAGCGTAGAGAAGGGAGGGAATGACCAGGCAGGTGCTTAGTTTTGGTGGGGCTGATGGTAAGGCCCCACCTCTTAGTGGCAAGCTCCAGGTTCAGCAGCAACGCCTCCAACTCCTCCTCTGAGTGAACAGCAATTACTAGATCATCAGCATACATAACAGGGTTGAGCAGTAGGGAGCCATCTCTTGACCACACACGGGCATCGATCAGCCTCCCATTGTATCTGTCCCAGATGGAAATTCATCCGGTACAGCTATTGAAGGCTTCACGAACTACGTGGTCGAAGTAGATGTTAAATAATGTGGGAGCCAGAGGACATCCCTATCGCACCCCAAGGTGAACAGGGAATGGCTCCGACTCCCCGCCACGTAGTTTTACCCGGGCCCGCTCACCATCATGAAGGTCCGTGAGCAGAGGGTCAGGGACTCCGTAAGCACGAAGAACAACCCAGAGCCCAGGCCTACTGATGGTATCATAGGCCTTGACCAGGCCAATAAAGCAGAGATGTAGGTCTTGTTGGAATTCCCTATACCTCTGCTGTAGCAGACGGACAGAAAATATGGCATTTGTGCAGGACCGCCCTTTCCTGAAACCTCACTGGAGCCTCTCCTCAGCGTGCCTGGCAAGGCGATGTTGAATAATCCTTGCCAGGACCTTTCCCGGCACACTGAGGAGTGAGATGCCCCTGTAGGTGTTACAGTCAGTGCGGTCCCCCTTCTTAAAGAGGGGGACCACCAGGGCATCCTTCCAATCCTGCGGAACCCGACCAGTGGTCCAGACTGTTGTTATGATGTTATGTAGGGCAGTCTGTGCACAAACGCCACCCTCCCTCAGCATTTCGCTTGGGAGAGCATTACACGTACACCCGGCGCTCCGAGACGAGGGTGGACTCACGTGCCTTAAGGCGCACGCCACACATCCATGTGTGTGTCTGTGTGTGTGTCCATGTGTGTGTGTCCATGTGCGTGTGTCCATGTGTGTGTGTCTGTGTGTGCGTTTAAATGGTGGTGTAGCGGTTAGCACGCTGCGCGACAAACCCCGGCGGCCCGAATTCGATTCCCGCTCACGGCCAACATCGGTGATGAATATCTGAACTGGTCCTGGGTCTCCCCTAGGCCGACTCAGCCTCAAATGAGTACCTGGTGTGGTGTGTAAGCATCGCCACTGGAGAGACAAAGGCGGTCAGCCGTGGTGTTGGCAACTCGCTCCCTCGTGTGCTGTGCCGGTCCTCATAGGTGCTACTCGCTAACAGCACTTGCCCCAACAGTCTTTTGAGGCTATACGGTGGGGGGAATCTTTGTCTTTGTTTGTTTCATAAACCCACGACCTCCTGCATTCCAGGCGAGGGAGTTAACATCTCGCCACCACGCACATGCACACACACACACGTGTTCTCACACATGTAGGCACAACACACTCGTCACCATACGAGCTTCTCGTGAAGTATAAATATGAGCATAAGTATGTGAAGCAGAACGTATAAATAGTGATGTGCGTGTGTAAATATTAAACATTTCTGCTCTCAGTACATTGTGACAGTGCTTGTGGAAGACAGTGCTCTACTTGCTCGACGTCAACTGCCAGACAGGTCAATGTTAAGGAGACCGTGCTGCATTCTCCGTGTTTATTATCCACGACAGGTGTGGCCAATTAAATTAACCCTTTCCCGTTGCGATAACGTAAATGTACATCATCGCAAAGGTATACAACTTTTCTTATTTTTTCCATCTACGTGGCTTTACTGAAAGATCCAAAGAATATGAATAGGTATAAAACTGATGACGTATCAAAAATAAGTAAATAACTTTATCGGTACGTCTTCAGGTCGGACGACGTACCGAGGCTCCCACAAGGCCCTGCGGGGAGCGCGTGTGGCACAATTTGGCGCCAGCCATCATGTAGTGCGGTTGTGTCGCTAGGGTTCTCTGCTGTGAGTACAACGGCCTTAGAAACAACGGCGCTACGCCTCTCTAAAATACAACATTAACGCTGAGCCGCTTGTGCGTTCCGAGATTCGGCGGAATGGGAAAGGGGTAAGACCCAATTGTACCCGTGTGGTGAAGTATGGTCAAAAAACAACTCGCAAAAATGCGAGATGTGTGGAGGCCTGCATCCAGAAGTGGAAATGACAAAGGCCCGGGAAAGGCCTCTAATCCAGCGCTGTGGAGGCAGCAGCGAGGATTGGTGGACCGCACACGGAAGTGAAACTCCTTTCCCATGCGCGTCGAGGTGGCCTACCCTGGCTTGCCAGGAGAAGGCGTTCCAGCAAGTGGACAACTCAAATTCATCGCTTTCCATCAGTACAGGGATAGAGCGTTGCCCCCTCGTGCGGGCAGGGGATTTTTTTTTCGGGTGCTCTGGTTTCCTCCCGCACAGATAATAAACACTAACTAATAATTAGCTGAAAGCATCTTGAAGTAATAACCCGATGTCGCTTTATTGTCCTAACTTACTCGGGGTAATAAACAAATATTGGAGCAGACACCACGTGGTCCTATGGTACCCATAACTCACCACTAATGTGACAACGCGTCCACGTTCACACATTTTCGCTATCCAAAAAGGAAATGCAGCGGTCAGAAAAAAAGTGTTTGCGTTGGGCAGAAACCAGTGCTAGCATATAGGCAAAAAAGGTGCCTTCATCAGCGACATACAACAGGAATCCCAGCATGCTTTGCATGTCAAGATGACGTCACCATTCTCACAAGCCTACTGCAAACAGACATGCTATTGCTAGCAGCTCCAAGGAGCCGATAATTTTGCATCTTTTCTTCTTCAGGCAGCAGAAGGAAAACGAGGCGATTGTTAACCGGTTTCATGTTTACTGGGATTCATGGGCACAGTACATCCATCACTGCCTACCGCTGCGATGTGTGGCTGAGGGGTGTATGTTGAACTGCCCTCCCCTCCATTGTGGGGAACATTTCAGAAGAATATAGTAATAGGTTTTTACCCTTTCAACTGGTACAAAAACTGACACCTTTATACAAGGCATCATGTTTGCAATAACCACAACACAAACAGTCAAAATGCAAACAAAAAGAAACAACTCTGATGATGATAATGATATGCATTGTCCTTGAAGTTGATTGGTCCACACCCGAGACAGCTTTTCTTAGAGCCTAGTCTCCGTTGGTGTTGGACCAGATGACGCCAAAAGGCGTACAACTCAAAGACAGCGCACTATCAGAGTATTGAGAGCTCGGGGTAAGCATTTACACTCTGAGACCTCCTTTACAAGTGGCAAAATATAGTCGTAGGTTTTTACCCTTTCAACTGGTACAGAATAACTTAAGTAAATAAATGCCAAATGCAGGGGACATTCTCCAGCTGAAGAGCTATTTCAGTGAGGTATAAATATCTGCTTCCATTTCTTGCTATGATAACTACAATCATGTTTGTGGAGTGTTTTTTTGTTGTATTTCTTTTCTTATTCTTTTATCGAGTTCTGTATATTCAATCTTCCCTTTTAGGGAACACACGCGGGTTAAAGACCGAATTCAAGCTGTGAAAGAAAGTACGTGCGCTGGGGCAGGACGCGTCTCGAGAGGGATGGGGGCGAAGGTCAAAAAATGGTGACCCGAGTGACAGCCGAGGAACGGACCGCGTCGGAGAGCACGCCTACCGAGGGAGATGGAGCGGCCAAATCATCATCTCGCGTGGAGGTGCTCGGATCGCGGGATCGCGAGACTTGGTGACATCTCGAGCTTTAGATTTCTTCTTTCGTACGGCTGATGTAGACGCAGAGCATCAGCTACGATTTCTCGTCCAGGTGGCCGAGCCACAGATGACCGCGTCAGGAGCTCGTGGAGTGGTATCGCTGTGATGTCTCCTTCGTATTTGTGGATCGGGGCATTATGTTTTGTACGGTCCGTTCTGGAGGACCACAGTCACACACTGGAGAGTTTTTAATTTCCCATTTGTGCATCAGGTGTCCGCATCTGGCATGGCTTGCGCAGTGGATGTGGTAGAGGGTGGGCCAAGAGCTTCGTGGAAGATCAAACCGAGGGGTCTTGTGCGTGTTGGGTCTTTCACAAGGCGGTGTTTATTTGTGAGTTGTTTTGAACTCCATTCAGCTCTCCAAGCGAACATCGGGGTTGAATTCGCATTCGCTTTAGATTCATCATCGTGGCCAGCGGTGATAAAAAAAAAAATATTTGTCGATTTGTATTTCACGCGACGGTGTAAATAAAACGAGTGTGTGTTCGTGACTCGCAAGCCCGTGGGAACACGAGGGGCGTAGCTCCTGGCCAGCCGATGAAGGAGCGAGAGATAAACGTGGGGAGTTTTGTTTTGTTCTTCACCTACCCCTCGACGGCCTCATCACTTAATCAAGCGTTGGTTTCGGCAAACATCAAAACTCCCGCATTATGCTGGGAACCTTTGACTTGGCGGGCGAATGTCATTGCACGGACGTGAGCGGCTTTAAGAAAGCGAGCCGACAGGCGTGCTTTGATAGAGGAGATAGGAGCTGCATTATTAACTTCCGAAATGCAAAATTCATAATCGTGAACAGCTGACAAATGCAGAGGCTGTGACTTATAACTAATGGTATGTAACTCCTCAGTAGTTGTTATGGCCACTGTTAAATTATTCATGGAATCATCATCATCATCAGCATCTTCTTCATGTTCATTATCCATTCTGAGCAGAAGTGAAACGTGCATCGATTGTGCTAATTCTCAGGGTTTAGCCATCCAGTGCCTCTCTACGTGCTTGCTGTATGCGTCTGTGAAGTCATCAACAAATGCATGAAATGGTAAAAGTGGAAATCTTGGAAAATCGCACTATGGTGGAGTGGGAGAAAGCGAACTGGATAAACGAGAGGAAAGACCTCACCGAATACCGTAGTAAATACCATAGTAACTAGCGTAGTAACTACCACAGTAAATACCATAGTAGCGTAGTAACCACTGTAGTAGATAGCGTAGTTGTCTTTCCGACAGACCTGTTATTCACCTGAGGAACGGCTGCTTGCGTTGTGGCCGAAACGTCGTGAGAATGATTTTATTATGCTTTATTTTTATTATTTTATTATTTCCCTTCTACGAGACTTTACCGACAGAACCAAGAAGATGAATCCCTGCAGTCACGAAAGCTTTAAATCGAAATGTAATACTACAAATGCTTTGTTTCATGGGGGTTACGATGGCACATTGGTAATCGTACTCTCCTATGAACCCGGCGACCTGTGTTCGATCCCTGGCCACAGCTTACATCATTGGCGAGTCGTACTGGAACCAGTACTGAACTACCTTTACACCAATTTGCATTGACCAGCGTGGTGAAGTATAGTCAAACAACCCTCGTGATTTACACTGCACGGAGAGGGGGGGGGGGTGTCTTCATTCAGCAGTGGAATAACAAAGGACTGCAAGCTGTTGTTCTTATTTTTTTCACGCATAAACACGCGACATGACACAGCATGCCTTCATAGATAAAATGGCTATTGGACCTTCTGTGCACCTGCCAATTCTGTTATAAATACTGCAACACGGGAAGCTCCTTTTGTCATCCGAGCATGGGTGGCCTTATCTATTCTACGATAGGCCGATACACACGGCACACTTGTCCCATGGCCATAGGATGGCAGGGGTTAAGGGGTAGAAAGGGATAGAGGGCTTTCGAGGGGTGGGCTGACTCGCTGTGTTACAAGGCAGCCTGGGGAGAAGAGGAGATCTTTCCACAGTACATCTCTTTTTTGCTCCAACACAAAATTGAAAGCTCAGATGTTATTAATAACAGACACCTGCGCCACCACCTGCGCTGCTTCTGCACAGTCAAATAGCATTACAATTTTTTTCATAACCACAGCTGTGTCAAAGGCAAAACGCCTTCTCTCTCTAAAAATCTAGCACAGCTTAAAGAGGTCCCAGAGAGAGAGAGCCAAAGGTAAAAGTGATGTGTTGTCCTCACCGTTCTTCAGCCTCTTTTTCATAACTCTTAGGGTATGGCTAGAAGAGAGGATGGCCCGCGGTCGAGACTAATGACGGAGTGGTAGACAAAGGAGGGCAGCACCCACACCCTGCCCCCCCTCGAGTACATCTACCGCAGCGATGGAACAATGAAGTCGGATCGTGCGTAGGAGCTGTTAGCGTTGTTGCGTCGGGAGACATTCGCCCAGGAGTGGATAGATCGTGGCTGATGATGACAATTAATGGGCCTCGCGTTGGGTAAATCGTTCTGCAAAGCAACGTAGCCAACTGTCGTGGGAATTCACGTGGCCCTCTCTCCAATTATCCAAACATGCCAAGCGATTGTTATTGGAGATTTGGCTGCGTATATATGGGAGCATCCATTGCGCTTGATTAAATTATTGATAGTTTTCCATGAAATTCAGATTCAGTCCACTGTTTAGCTACCGAGGCAGGCACTCTGAAAGACACAGGCTGGCACAGCCGGCTAATCAGCGTGCAGGTCAGGTTCTTTTTTCAGCACTTTTAAAAGAAATTGTGACGACTATTTGAGCAATTGCCTTTGGATAAATTTTCAATTTTAACGAGAAAAAATCATCATATTTGCTCACCTTAGAATTAATGAGACGTTAAAAAATCGACTTATGTGAGTTTTCTTAATTTGAAATTATTAATGTGTGTGTGTGTATATATAGTATATTATATCTGTAAAGGGTTTTCCTTTGTTGCTAAAATACCACTAAGGTAACTGTTTAGTTCAGCAGGTTAATACAAATGTCAGACCCCTGAATCAGCACTTAGGAGATCATTGGTTTGATACCACGAAATTAAACCCACAGACTTTCTTGCACGTTATGGCTAGTTCGACGGTCTCTCCCCGGTAATTAATGACGATACAAACCCTCCACTGCAATGCCTTGTAGAGTTTAGTATTGCGTTTAATCAAGCCAAACACACAAGGCCGCATTGGCGCATAGACACAAAGCAAACATCCACTAATCTGCAGGGCTGAGAGGACATGGTGCACGATAGCTGATGCGTGGGGTGCACTCGCCACACGATATTTTAGAAAATTGAAAAGGCTAATTCTTTGACAAAAGCAAATGTTCTTTCAATGGACCGTACAGTGCATCGTGAACACGGCATGCTGGAGCGTAAGGGAGTGGAACACACGGGGATTAGCTCACCGCACTACGCACACAGCTGCCTGAGTGTAAGTCCCAGCCATGGTTAACATCAGTGGCGAGCAAGAGCTGAATTGGTCACGGCCACCCCCCTCCCTTTACTCGGTCACATTGACCCAACACGGTGAAGTATGGTCACGCAACCTCCACAGTACGAGGAGGCTGTCATCCAGCAGTGGATTGACAAATGCCTGTAAAATGCTCATGGAATGATGTGTAATTGCGTGTAGGAAATGTCTTGTTTGATATTGTGCCTCAGTGATCCATTTTCTAGTTTTTGCTCATTTATACTGTCTTGCAATCGTTTCCCATTTCGATTATTTTTTTGCGCAGTTTGTTTAGGTTTATAATCAGGTGTACTGTAATTAATTTATGGACAATACTTATTTTCACACGGTATCCCTTGTAAAGGAGACTTCTGATCTCAATGGGTTCCACACCTAGCTAAAAAAAAGGTCATATATACACGACATCTCTCTTGGTATGCTTATCTTCAACTGAAAATGCAAAACACAATTCAGGAATACATTGTGACACATGAAACAAAGCGAAATACAGGACGGTATAAGTGTGTGAAGTAAAGGATCCCTCCCTGGCCACAGCCATTCGTCGCCTTCATCTCTAAAAGTCAAAATAAACCCAATAACAATGCAACTGGAACTGGCCGAACATCCTAATGGCTACTCATTTTGGATTGCACACAGCAGAGAAATCACCACCTTCTCCAAAATGTTAACAGGGTCCTCCTGAAAACAAAAGTTATTTAGACTCGGTTAAACTTTCCTGGAAATACAAGCGCAGCAACAAACCAATAACAACTCCCTTCCCCTGTTCAAGTCCAGGCTAGAGGCCTTCCTTTTATTCCCTCTGTTTATGTGACTCATTTACCTCTCGATAATGAAATAAACGTGTCCACTGTTTCTTTCTGTACACCGTCTTGAAGATGCGGTCACTTCCAAGGTGTAGCATGACTCCAAAATTGTACTCACATTGTGATAATGGTCATAATAGTTGTTCGCATTACGTGTAAATGGTCTGCGAGGGTTGCTGTGTGGTATTGTTCGCGGTGTGTTGCTATACCGCCGTCAATCTCGGAGTCCAAGAATCAGTGAGCAGCCACTGGGTCGTGAAGATGTCTTTCGTCTCAACGCATGACACCTCGATCTCAAAGAAATGTTTCAATGGGGGACAATTTAGCAATTTCATAATTTAAAAGTAATTACCTAAATTTAGCTTCGAGACAGCCAAGCAATTAGCTATGCCTACAAACATCGGAGCATCTTTTTTTTGCAGAGAAAAATTTGCTTATGATAAGGCTTCAGCAGAATATAATCAGGGCACTAACTGGATTTCAACCAATGCTCGCAAGAACACAGTGGCAAGTGCAATGGCCTACGATACTTGCCACCTGTATAATAATATTTACAAAAGTACAGAACCGTGTAATGTCACTGCCTCCACACCGTGATGGTGTATTTTTTTTAAAACCATGCTTCACCATGTTGGTCAGTGAGGATCGAGGAAAGCAAGGTGGTGGCCTCTGAGACTGCTCCAAATGTCACTCGTCACTGACGTTTGCCGTGCTCGGGAATTGAACTCAGGTATCCAAGGGCTCATAGCACAAAGTGCGAACCACAGCGTCACCGTAGTGCCCATTCCCACCCTCTCGCCATCTGTATACGGTATATAAATGGTTTCATATGGGGTAGAGAACAGAAGCAAAATAGGAAATGGATTTCACGCGAAAAATCTATTTCATCACGAGTGTTCTCCTTTGTTTTCCCCGTATAGGAATATGTTGAAAATGATGTATATTATTTTTCAAAAAATGTACTACTTTTCCCTCTTTCCCAAAAACTGATGCCTTGCCTAGGATATTACTCTTTACATGTTTGCGGTGCTTGGTAAGGGGTCACTGTCCTAATAAAGTTAAATTCTTCCATTATTTAGATTAAATGTACTGCCCTTATATATTTATGGCAGCTCGACTCAATTATTCAGGAACTTCGCAGCTTATACTGCATCCTTCACGGAGCCAATCTCTCAAGTTAAATGGCCGTGGAACTATAATGTATGAGTAAATGATTCAATGCGTGCGCTATTTATGGTACAGCGCAAAATACTCGCGGTAGAGTCGCAGGCAGGATTGGTTGAATACCCTCGGACATGAGCCTGCGGTTTTTTTTGCACCCGGACGCGTGGCACCCGTGCAGCCCGATTGAAACGCACAGACGAACCAACGAGCATTTGTTTTAGGTGTTTTCATTTTTTTTTTGCATGACAATGCACTTGCTTAATTTTAGACGGCATGCTGTGATCCGCAGCCTGAATTATTAATAACTGTTATGTTTTTTTTTTACGGCCTTGAAATCAATATGAGTTTTGAATAATTGAAAATCAATATTAAATTAGGCTTGTAACGATTCCAGCTGTCCATTATTGTCCATTTGGGACCAGCGGTTTCTGGTTGAGCAACCAAGCCCAGAAATGAGGTCTCCAGGAGCAGCTGGACAACTTATTGAGGTCACGGGGAATTCGAACCGCGCATCAGATGCCTCGTGGCATTCGCCCCCGAGTTTTTTTGGTCGTTTTAAGATGTTTTCTGACGTATGAATCCGATGAGGCAGATCATGTTTGTTTTTCACCGACCGCTCAACCCAATTCAGCAAGGGAAAAAAGCCTTTTCTCCATGGAGGATTATCTCATTCAGAAGAAAAAAATATATAAAATGCTTAGGTTGCAGATGTTATTGACCGCAGTGCAATGTTATCGAAGACAATTAGATAAATGCACACACATGTGTAATTTTCTTGGTTCTTTCGGTAAAGTCACGTAGAAGGGAAGTAATAAAATAATAAAAATAAAACATAATAAAACAATTCTCACTTCCCTTCTACGTGACTTTACCGAAAGAACCAAGAAGATGAATCCCTGCAGTCACGAAAGCTTTAAATCGAAATTTTAAATCGAAAAATGTGTAATTTATTTAAGAGAGCCACTGCCTGATTTCAGACAGGTATATGGGGACTTCAATTACATGTATTGGTACTTCCCACTGCACAGTGACCTCTAGTTGGGTATATATCCAAGCTTCAGCCTCAAGGAAAGAGTGCCCTTTTACTGATCGAGGACCGCATTACAATCTTTTTTTTGTCTCTTCCCCAATTTCTGACTGTGCTACCTCCATGATGGCATGAGACAGAGAATCAATTTCGAAGTATCTCTGAGCAGTGCAACTCTTCATGCACAGCCCCCAGAAGTGTATATCACAGAGCTATGTCTGAGATTCCTCTGAGTGACCTCTGGTCCACACTTTTACACCCACTCTGCCACAAGGAGTAATGATTGTCGCATGACTCTACAACCAGCTGGAGTTTCGCCAAATTGAGTGCAAAACCAAAATTAATGTGATGGGTTTTTTTTTGGCTAGTCATTGGTGACTGGAATGAGAGCACGAACTCAATGTACTTGAAATTCTGAATAAATCAGAGGCATGTGCCTGGATTCCAACCCAGGTTCTCAGTGGTGACAGCTCAGAACTCTAACCTATGAGCAACTCGGTCACCGCCTCCACATTATTTTCTTATTTTTCACAGAAATCGTGAATGCGAGAACTCATCGGGACACAATCGTGCTCAGCTATAGAAACGTGTTGGGATCAGGTCCTCAGATAGTATGGCCACAGGCAAGCCATAAAATTTGCCTGAGCTTTACCAGTAAAAATTAAGGTCCGTGAAAAGCAAATGCATTATTACACTACCGTAAAGATTATTCTTGCAGAGATTTTCATTAACACAATCATAACCACCCAGTAGCCAAATTCAGGATTATTTGTCATCACCATCATCATCATCTAAACATAGAACTAGCTGAAGCCACTTTTAGGACAAAATTGTTATCTATGGAAATGGCCACTGATAATTAAGATTACTTTTTTTACATCAACTAATAATTGTTTCCGGAATGTACATTTTCTAAATTACCAATTGCGATTTGTTTCCCGAAACACAGAGAATGAACTCTCCTTTGTAAATGAAGAGACAAGTGAAAATAAGATGTAACAGTACAATATGACAACACGTATAAATCTCGTATCGTAGGTTCACATCGATAGTGAGCCATGGGAGGCTATGAAGTCACACTTTGATATTGATTGCTGTTTTTACATTTGGCTAGGATAGCATGAAAAGTGATGTTGGTCAACACACTCAATTTATTTCAAGTCTTAGTCAACGTTTTATTATTATTCATGTTTGGGAAGAGCAGTGGAACTTTGAATAGTGCACCACGATATGAATCTAGTCCGACAACCTAAGTTTGATTCTGGATCACGGCTAACATCCTTGGTGAGTGATATGTCAAACAGCACTAACGCCCATCCCACCTAGCGCACTGACCAGCGTGGTGAAGTATGGCCAATCTACCCCCACGACCGACGTGGTGCAGGGAGGCCTTCGTCCACCAGTGGATTGACAAATGGCCTCTGAGTGATTATTATAATTATTAATTGATTCTTATATTTAACCATACATTTTCTCATACTTTGATTAATTCATTATTTTTTTTGCTCCAAACACCAGTATTTTACATTATTGTTTTTTTTTATTCTACTTATTTTACTATGCATGAATTAAGCCCGTATTGCAAAACAATCTGAACATGCCATGCCGGTAGTAATTATGGAAACACCGTTAAACAAGACTCTGACGTCCTCTTGGCTAGGGCCCTGATGGCATTCCCAACATAAATTTCAGACACTTTTTCGAATGTTAGCACGAACGCACTGCCTTGCAATTTTGGTTGAAACGCAAGACAGTGAAATGTCAGTGGACTGAGATGAGAGTGTATCTACACAATGATTTACATACTTCGCGTGCCCTTGTCTATCCGCTGCTGCATTAAGGATACTTGAGCGCACGGTCAGTGTGGGTTGGTGAAGGGACGTAGCCCAGGACGAGTTTAGATATCGCTCAGCAACGGTGGCACCCTTGGCGAGTAATTGAACTCGAGGTTCACAGCACCGTGAACGGGCCACTGAGCAACTGATCCACCCTCCTATTTAAATATGCACGAGATGTCTGTGTATACACGGTGCCGGAAAGTCGGGACACGTGGGGGTTATATTTATTTTAACATTTTAACAAGTGTTTAAACTTACTTCCATTCACAATAACGCACGCAATAATTATCTTGGGAAATTAATTTATTTCTTTTTCAAAGATGACAAATGTAATCTTTGAACATCCATCAATTTTGTTTCATCTCAATTAATTCACGGTTTCTTGATCGACAGATTTGAGCTAACCCCCACAGGAAAAACAAGATGGGGAAGAGGAGGAAGATGAGGTAGGGGGGGGAAGATATTAAGAATGATAATAGATACATATTAACTCAAGGTAATAAACAATTAAAATATTTTAATTCCAGTGTTAAATTAACTTAAATAACCCCGTGTGTCCCTGACTGTTGGACCACCCTATATAAGCAACGTGCAGCCCCCACAATCGCCTGCTCACGCCCCTGGCTGGCGGAAGGGCCCCGGCTGGTGCGTGCTCAGGAGAACCCACGCTCGAAGGGCACCTTGGCCTACACTTCCATGCTGGCCAGACGTCTTGGAGGTGGTTGGAGACACGCACACTTTACCCCACCACAGCGCGAGCCTGCCAGTCGACTGTGCTATGTGCTGTGTGTCCATCATTTACTGGGTGGATGGAGACTTGCCCAACGTTACAACTGCCACGGCAGGGGGTCAAACCGGTCAACTCTAAATTACAATTTCGATTTAAAGCTTTCGTGACTGCAGGGATTCATCTTCTTGGTTTTTTCGGTAAAATCACGTAGAAGGGAAGTAATACAAATAATTATTATTTTATTATGTTTTATTTTTAATAATAAAAAAATTAAACATAATAAAATAATTATTATTTTATTATGTTTTATTTTTATTATTTTATTACTTCCCTTCTACGTGACTTTACCGAAAAAACCAAGAAGGTCTAAATTACATGTCCAGTGTGCTGACCGTGTCAGCGTGCGTGGCAGCATCCCGTATACAGCGTGGTCCAGATGTCTTGTGACTGGTCCCCCCCCCCCTCTCAATGAATTGACTCCTAAAATGTTTTTCCATTGCATATTAATTTCCATTTTAAATCAACCTTACTTAAACAACATTAAATGTCGGTCACAAGACATCTGGACCACCGTGTACATCACTGCATAGCACAAAGGCTTTTTTATTTTAAAAAGATACGATTGCAAGATATGTCACATCTGGCCAGGCTTTTTTGGGGGATGGATGTACAATGTACAAGCAGATGCTCATTTTTGAGGAGCTCAAACATATTTTGAAGAAAAAAAAATGGTTCTAACGAAATTTGTGCCGTTTACATAATTGCATGATGCAAATCCCTAATTTACATAATTGCCTTTATTAAAAACAACAGTACACACAACAAAATCCCCCTTCAAGTAAATTATATAATACATGCACCAGGTACTGTACTGCATATAATAATGATAATATGTGGCACTTTCTAATTCCACTGCTGTGCCATGTCGATCAATCGTTGTTTGACCATACTTCACCACCCCAGACGGCGTGGATCGATAGAGGGAGGCCACCCAGGATTGGTTCAGATCTCCTCCCGCAACTGATGTTAACTGTGACCAGCAAACAAAGTCGGGGTCCTCAAGTTCAAACAGCGCAGTGCCACAAACATCATGTCTCGCTGCTCGCCTCTTGGGCAGGTTTCCCTCGCTCTATGCGGCAGTAGATGCATTTAAAATGCAGTCAATGCCTTTAAAGAAAAGGAGCGCATTAAGCTAAACCACACGAGCAGACAGCTTAAAACCAAACTATAAACGATATTTACATTTTTTTATTTTAGCAGGTAAGGCCCACTGAGCTATGTAGCTCTTTTTCAGAAGCGGCCTGGCCACAAATGATAGCCCAACGAATTGGCTCATCACGTGGACATTTATAGGAGCCAAATGCTCAAAACGCGTGATGTTGTTTCTATATGTGGAGGAAAAAACCGGAAAAACTGGACAAAAATCCACGCGATCACGGGGAGAACATGCATTACTCCAAATGTACAGGTGTCAGGGTCAGGGGAATTTGCAGTTTTTTTTTATTATGATGTTTGGCCAATACCAATAACAATGTATACACTTTCGCAGCGATGGGAGGAAACTGGACAAGCCAGAGGAAACCCATCCAGAACAGGGGGAACACGTACAAACCTCACACAGAATGGAACTCGAGTCTTGAATTGAACCCAGGCAATGAGTGTTACCACTGCACCACCTTGCTGCCCGTAATAACGCAGTCTCATTGCATTTGACTGCATAATTCACAACGTTGAATTGTTAATGACTAATTGTTCAAGCAGCAGTGGGGCAGTGGTTCGTGCACTGGTCCCTGAACCTGGCCATCTAAGTTCGATTCTAGGCCGTGGTTAACATCGGCAGTTACTGGCACTGGTCCTGTACCCCCCACTACACCAACCCACACCGACCAGCAGAGTGAAGTATGGTGAACCAACTACAACGACCACTACAGCCTTCATCTACCAGTAGATGGTCAAAGGGCTGTACATTACTAATATTGATCTTATAAACTGCATTTGCAGGTTGTTGATATAAATTACATAAGCAGTTGCAATGCCCTAAACAGTTTGATTCAATGTCATTATGTTACATATTTGGTCTTTTTCGTGGGTTTTTGTTCACATCAAAAACAAAGTACGGGGATTTTCGGTAGAATGTATATCAGAAACGTTTACATGAACCAACACATTAGCAGCAGCAGCAGCAGCAGCAATGATCTACCCACTGCTGAATGGAGGCCTTTCCAAGACATGGCCAACCTTCAAGGTTAGGCGATGGAATCTGTCTCACTCCTGCACACGAGCCGATCTCATCGCTGCAGACATCATTCATTCATTCAATACAATGTTACACTATTCCTCCTCACACCCAACATTACCAACATCCCACAAAGAATATTGCATTAGCCAATCAATCGCCACAACATCACCAACTGATGAATACCCAGTATTGGGCAGTGTGATTGGCTGGTTAGCCTCCTGTTGGCACGCTTGCCACCGAGGCTCCACTTTGCCTTGCTCCCACAATCTGCAATAATCCTTGCGTCTCTCCTGCAATGGTGCGGTGTGCCACTGAAGCACAACCAGAACAGACCCCCTAAGTGGTGAGAGCTGGGGGGGGGGGGGGTTGGTGGGGGATGAAGCACCCTCTTCTAAATCCTTATAGCCAAGTAACACAAAATGTTGGGACAATATTTAATAGCGGGTGAGAGATAGAGCATAATGCAGGATGGACAAAAAGCATATTATTTGGCATTCAACATTTGTTTAAGGCTCGTTTAACATTGGCTATGCCGTGGGCCACCCTCTGTGTTCCGTAGCCCCCCCCACCCCTCCCCCACTTTAAATAAGGTCACGCTACAGGGCTGGACTAACGTACGCCAAAGTAGATGGTAAAGGCTCCTGTGACACAAGTCACAAGACCAAAGCATCGTGTGTTATGCGTCATAAGCAAAATGCACTCATTAGCTTACAATTGCAAATGTTTTCATGATGATGAATATAATAAGTGAGGGTTAGACACGCGGGTAAGTTTGGTGTTATGCACGTGCACGCAAGCAACGTGAATAATTTATGTGCGTGAACATTGGGGCCACGCGTTAAAGAGGGGTGTTATTGGCAGATCCCATTGTCTGTGTCCGCTGTGCGAAACTATCTCCTCGTATCCTCATGAAGGCGCCGATGACAAAATCACCCAGAATGCACCTGACCTCACTGGATCTGAGAAGCCAAGCAGGCGTTTGAGCCTGGATAGTGCTTGGAAGAGTAACCACCTCCGCCGACCACAAACAGGTTGCCACACAGCTTGCGGGGCCACGTTGGTGGGCAGTCGAACTCTGCTCCGATGTCAACGCTACCTGTCCTCGCCAAATCTTACTGAGAACAGCACTGTGATATACGCTTAAATAACTCCATAGAATCATCGAGGGCATGGGGAGGCCCTCATTCAGCAATGGATTCACAAAATGGCTGTACACGTTCATACGGATGGCTACCTATGGATAAATGCGGACAATATAAAGTTTCCAACAATTCCGCATCGATCCTCCTATCTGTGGAAGAGAAACCTATGGGCAAGTTGGAAGAATAGGGATGATTCAGCCACAGACAATAGCACAAATGAGGTCACAGATTATAGTATTCACGGGAAAAAATGCTGCAAAATAAGAATATTATTTTGCCGTATTTTAAACAACTGATGTAGAGCTGGCCTGATGGTTCAGGAGTCAGACCATTGAGCTGGCACCTCCGAGATCTGCGGGTTCAAACCCAGGCAGCTGCCTGTGATTAAACTAAATTGTCAAGTGTAGTTAGTTGATGGTCTCAGTAGGGTCATCAATAATAGCATGTAAATATATATATATGTGACGTTACGTTTGGTTCTGCAAAACCCTGTGAATTAAAATCTCAGATGATGAGAAATTACTCTACTGCTGTACGGATAGGCGAGTTTTGCCTCCGACTTTGTGGCCCAGAGGTCACTTGAAGGCATGCCAAAGGTAGCTCTGTGTAGAATCTTCTTTGTGTGGGCGATTCTTTATCACCTTCAGTTAGCATGGTTGGCTAGGTGCGCTGCGAAAGAAGTTCAAAATACATCCATACACCCATAATAGAGGTTTTTGTTAGGTTAAATCGCGTAAATATAAACTCGCCACCACCAAACACAGCCAATCAGTAAGGTTTGTCAAATAAACGAAACATGCCAATTCGTTGCTAATTCAGCACGCCTGTGTGTTGGAGAGTAAACTCAACTCTGGCTGTCCGCCTGATGATGCTAGTTGTAATTACTGGTGAGACGTCGTACTCGAATTGTAAATGTTGTGGGCTTACTCTCCAACACACCGGTGTTGATGTACTAGTAACGAATTGGCATATTTTGTTAAGATGACAAACCTTACTAATCGGCTGTGTCGGGTGGTGGCGGGTTGAACAACACATTTATATTTACGCGATCTAACCCCCAAAAAACCCTCTATTATGGATAATATTGGTCGCGAAATAAATACACACTAAGGGCTACGTTGCTCTGTGAGAGATCCGGACAGATGCTTCGTCTCAAGACGTGATGCTGCTCACAACATTGGGATGAAATTAATTGGAGGAATTTAACCAAATAATGTACGGAGAGAAATACCAGTTGACTCATTTGGTGCTGGAGGGTGAAGTCAATGGAAGTGCATGATGGCAAAAATATAATTCTAAATGCAATTAATATGGAGAACTATGAGCCGACAGGTATGGAAGTGCAAACCAATGCACATTAAAGTAAAAAAAAGACACAGTTATGCTAATAATGAACATCCACTCTCTATCGCTCTCTCTGTGGACCATGAGTCGGATGTGGATCAAAAGCTGAACTCTGCCAGCCTGGAAAAGCATCCCTGATGTGTCAAAGTGCATCACACTCCGCAGCGTGCAATGATGTCCCAACGCACACGCACAACGAATGCAGCCAGGAGGGCACGTGGACCCAAGCACACCGTACCGTGTTCATTCCGAGCGAGCAGTTGCTCTTTGCTTGCAATAAACGTTTCGTTACGATGCAATATTTAGCAAGCATTGCAATATTTATTATTTCACTTAACTGGAACGCTTGCTTAGAATCTCTCATCCCACCACCACGACAACCACCACCTATTTAACAAAAAAACTATCACAGTAAACAAAGAATAATTGCAAACGGAGCTGTCTGGGGCTGTGCTCTGTAAAATACCGCCACACCGACCTCACCGGCACTGCTAGGGAGGTGGCGGGGGGTTAGGGGGCCCCCCAGAAAATATTGCATGAGAAATCAAGCCATGGGTACACGCGAAACCCATAACACACAGTAACTATGTGCAGAGCAATTTTTTTTTTTAATAAGGGTAGGAAGAAGCAAAAGGATAGAAGAAAAATGTGATAGAAGGTAAAAAGGTTGGAGGTAACAGAAGGGTAGAGGAGAGATTGAAAAGAACAATGATAGGACTGCAATATGAAGCTCGGGAGTAGAGAAGCACCATTCTATCTAACACGTAGCAGGCTTTCGCGACAAATATTATTCATAATTTTGGTTTTTGGGTTAGATTGCATCAGCATAAATGTGTCGTATCCCTCCACCACCCGACTCACCTAGTACGGTTTGTCACGTAAACAACGCGCCAATTAGTTTACTACTTCAGCCCTCCGGTGTGTTGGAGAGTAAATCCACAACATGTACAATTTGAGTAGTACGACGTTTCGCTGGTAATTACATCCAGCATCATCGGGCGATTTGCCAGAATAGTGAAGCAATCCACCTTGTTTCCGGTCTTAAATTTTAACCGCTCTGACAGCTACAGGATTAGTGCGGCCTGGAAGCGTATTATTAAGTAATACATCTTACAACTGCATTCCTTATAGAGGTAAAACATGCTAATGAACGGATTACTAATCTATTATATAATTACAACCCCCCCCCTCCTCCGCCTCTGATGTCTGCACCTCATGGGTTCAGTGATGACGTCATCTGGCTCTGTTTAATACCGGAAGCAGGTGGATTGCTTCACTATTCTGGCAAATCGCCCGATGATTCTGGATGTAATTACCAGTGAAACGTCGTTCTCAAATTGTAATTGCAGTGAGCTGAAGTTGTAACTAATTAGCGTGTTTTCTTTACGTGACAGCCCTTACTGGCCGTGTCGGGTGGTGGGGGGTCACGACACACTTATACTTACGCGATCTAACCCAAAAACCTTCATTTTGAATCCATTCTATCTCTCAGAAATCACACACAACAACGCCAGGCACTTACGGTGAGAATCATCCATGATGCCAAAATTCTTGGGTTGGGAAAGTGCCCATGCATGGGAAAACCGTAAACAAAAAATGTACACACGTGTCCTCCTCCACGTTTGTAAAACAAGTATATGTACACACTGAGCACTGTTCAACCGACGGTGAGGTTCGGTAAAGTAAGGCAACCAACATTTATAGGAGGTTCAACCGTGGAAACGCGGCGACCTCCTCATCCATTAGCAGGCCAATCCTCCTTTTCAAAAGCCACGCTCACTCACTCACTGACTCTCACTATCGCCTCCCTTCCACACTGTGATTTGGCCCTCCTTGTTGCTTCCGACACTGGCCCTGGCAACTCCTGTTGCCAACCACATCCCACGGCTACCGAGGTAGCCTGCCCTTTGCGCAGATCGCGAATCAAGCACGAAGGCAGACAATGTCGAACTGGAATAAAATCCTGACTTTCACGAATTATGTCGGGACACCAGGGCGGCGTTTATGAAACGTTGCGGCATAATGGTTAACCTTGGCCTAAAGTGTAGACCATCGGTGGAGTGAAACAAAATCAACACGGTGTGTGCTCTTGACATTTTTACAATCTACTTGAAAGATACATAATGGCTGGCAGGGTACAGATGGACGCCAACAATTTTGAGAAAATAAAAAATGAATGTAATTGGTTTGTTTGAAATTGGCAGGACTTGACAAAACACCTTCAGACCTGAATTTCAAAAAGTGGCCTTAAAATTGGACAAAATTACGAGGCTGAAGATCACACAACAACACATGCTCTGTACATCTTTGTACTGGCAATAGAAATTTATTATGATTTTTTCACAAGATAAAAAAAACTGTGCCTCCACCCATTCTACTGCTGCTGTTGTTAAGTGGCACTCTACTGTCAGACGGCTGCATTGTTAAGAGAGAGGAAAAACACAATGTGAGGTCAGACTCGCCCAGGTCAAGCCACCTCGATAAATGGTTAAATTGTTTTAATGTACAATCACGAGTAGCCCCTTGTTACTCGAGGAAATGGGTTAAAACATCAGATCAGATTACTTTCGAGAACGCACGGTGGACCGGGCGATTATTTCGCACAAGTGCAACTGATGTTACGCGTGACAATGGCAACAGTCAGATATTTCGGTGAAGTACTGTTGTTGTTCGTGTCTTTTTTTCGGTTTTACCTTGGCAAAGGTTCCGTTGGCGTCCTCCACGCCTGAAAACCATCACCATTGAAGAAGGCCTCCTCAACCACTGATGCTCACAGGGGGACAAAATTCCTGGCCCGCCTGTGACACCCCTCTGTATATCACTGCTACCTCTCCGAATTCAATCATTTTTATACAAGGTTAAGATCATAAAAAAAATGTAACAATGAGAGTGAGTCAGTTGAAAGTCATTCAATGCCACGGCCTTGATACACAAATGCAATTACTGCGCTGGGCATTGTACTTTCTTAGTGCTATGAATATCGGAGCCGTTTGTCGAGAGATAGCAGATAGCAGCTGACTTTTAGAAGTCAATGATGAATTTCTGAAGCTGTGGCATCTGCGGTGTCAATAAAAGTGTCACACCGGAGTGCCACACAAAAGTTAAAATCCCTTTTATATTGATATTTTGCCGCTTGTTCTTTCATGGATACGCACGGCATTACATTTGTGAATAGCAGTATTGTATGTATTAATATAAAAAATGTACACCAATGGTAAATAGTGCAAAACCAGTGACCGATGCCTGGGGATGCCTTCATTCAATGGTAAATTAACACATTATTACATACATAATTATCACTACATTACAGTTCTTTGTCCATAGACTGCTAGACGAAGGCCTGCCCCACGCCATATCGGGAGTGGGAGTCGTTTGAAGCACACTGCACCTTGCCCGTCATTGCCCAGAATCAGCCCATATATCACTTACCATTCATGTTCGCCGTGGTTGGGAATCGAACTCAGCGCGTGCCGGGATTCATAGTGCAGCATGCTAACACCTGCATCACCGCTTCCCCCACACCATTGTATAAATTATTGTAAGTAATGGGTGCAGACTGCACTATATTATACACATGCGTAGACACGTAGAGTTGTTCATGCTTGATTAACTAATGCAATGCAATAATTCATATAATTGAAAACTGAGGCTTAGTTTGAACTGAGATGGGGATCCTGAAAATATTTATTTTACTCGACACACAACATCCAGTATACATCTCGGTATGGCTGTGACTGCTTTTCAGTCTACCAATGCCGTGGAAAATATTTCAGTGATAATCAAGCCATGATTACACCCCCCCTTCCCCCTCTTAAATGAATAACGTCACTGTAATTGCAACAGAAAACATCTATTTGTGTTATATAATCGAACCTCAAAATGAACACTTGGACCGACACGGGCGCACACACACACACACACAATGACACAGATCCCTCCCTACCACCGTGTAGCCTCCACAGACTGTTGGGGCAAGTGCTGTTAGCGAGCACCTGTGAAGGCCGCCAAGGTGCATGAGAAGGTGTGTGATATGGACCAAACACATGGACCGCACACCTTCATGACTGCCAATGCACGCACACAAACTTCATAGCCGCCAAGGCGATGTGCCCGATATTAACAATTGGAATTCCGTTTGCATATGTTAATATAACCGCGGAACCGCAATGCAATGACAACCAACTGTCCCAGCACGCGCGCGCACACACACACACACACGCCGCATTTGAGACGAGTGATTGTCCGTGTGAGTCTTTTTGACGCTGTGGGGCTTAATAAAACGACCGTATAACGCATATAAAGCAGCTGGGGTGCGGCTTTCATCCCTGCGCGCACGTCGCACATACGTGGCTGTGAACACTACCAGGCGAGAGGGTGTGTGTCGGGCGGTCTACAATAGCAACGCGCACGTAATGCGTTCGGGGATCTGCGAATTGTATTGTCCGAGTGTAGGTATTGTGAGTGAGAGTGAGTGAATCTCAACTACATAGCGGACACTCGTTACACGGTGTGATATACATTAGTGCTATTGTGTGTTTGTGCATGTGTGTATGTGTGTGTGTGTGTCAATTGATTGCGTAGCTTAAGTGTATCAATGCAACGGCTGTAAATGCAAGGCACATTGCACGTCGGCTTGGAAGCGTGAAAATGTTGTAAGTGTGAAAATCGCAACGGCACGCGCGCGCGCGCGTGCACACACAGAAGACAATTACGCACACAGTCCGATAAATACAAATGCGAGCATCGTGGGTGTTCATGCACTCGCGCGTACACTACCGATATTCACAAACACACACACACACGCGCCCTGTGTGAGCACGCGGCAGCTCTACAAGAGACACACGCGCACGCGCGCGCGCGTACACAAGGCATGATGACACGCACGCACGCGCATGCACACGCGCGCGGAGCACCGTGCGAGAAAATGAAATTGCGAGACGAGGAGGAGGTTTTTTTTTTCAAACGAGACAAAACAATAACAAGGAAAGGTTCGAGGTGGGGAGGTATGATTCTTTTTTTTTACCGTTCACGTCTTGAGGGATCTTGCTTGTGTTCTTGCTTGCTGGGCGCCATTTTTCAACGAGTGTGTGTGTGTGTGTGCGTGGATCGTGCGTGTCCGCGCGTGCGTGCGCGTGCGCGTGTGTGTGCAGAGCCGCGCACGGATGGAGATGGGCACACACACGCACACTCTCACGCTCTTCACACACTCTCACTCGCGCGTGCACACGCCCAGCGCGACAGACGCTCGCAACACGAGCGGATGATTTACGTGATGCGCGATTGTCTGGCAGGCACACAAAAGACAAAGATCCCCCGTGTAGCCTTTAACAGACTGTTGGGGTGGCAGGTGCTGTTAGTGAGCACCTATTGTGAAGGCTGTATGGAACACGAGGTGAGGGTGGGGGTGTGGGGCCAACATCACGCCCAGCCACCTTTGTATCCCCAGTGCCGATGTTTACACATCGTACCCAGGCACTCGTTTAAGGCTAAGTCGATCTAGGGGACGCCCACAACTGCTTCAGATAATCGCCACCGTTATTGGTCTTGAGCGGGAATTGAACTTGGATCCGCTGGGATCGTAGCGCAGCGCACCAACCACTGCGTCACCGCTCCCCACCAAACACCCACACACGAACATCTAAGCCCAGGGCAGTTGCAGGCAATGCAGCCAAATCCGGCTCCTGGATGACACGGCCTCCTCGCATTATCATCAACAGCGTGACCATCATCATATTTGTCCCTAAGCTGAAATAGCAGTGGCATTTATGTGTTTCAAAATAACCGTAAGCACGTGCCGTTAGTGCGCACGAATATCAGCAAGTAGCAGCATCGCTCTCTTAAAATAAGATTGGGAAAAAAAACGGAACTCCCGACGTTTTTTCTCTCTCTCTCCCTCTGTACGTGTGGATTTTGAGTGGGCGGTCTTTGCGTGATTCCCCTCAACGGCAGCCTGTTCTGAAGGCTAGCGGCAGACGAAGCAGGGCAGCTTTAATTGTTGATTTATAAACGAAAAAGACGCGCGCGCGCGCACGCGATAGTACAACACCCTCGAGGTGACTCGTGTCACTATCATAGCCACATCCATTCGTTCATTGGATCGCAAATAAACGCGAAGCGCGCAACATTGTAATAACGAACGAGCCCGGTAATAAACTGCAGGCGAGCAAAGCAACGCGCCTCGAAATCAATTGCTGCTGTGGTATGTTCTGAGCGGATGAGTTAAATGCGACCCACTGAGAGTGGAGCTTCATAAGGCGCACCACGGAGGTGTCAGATGCCGGTAAAATGAGAGCATTTACGACCAAAGTGCAATGGGGAGATGTTACGGTCGCCACGTGGATTGCAGGAGGTACAACATTCCCATAACCATCCTATGCCTTTCCCATCTGCAAAGAGGAGATTGGGGGGGGGGGTTATTTTCCAAAGCTACGAGAGCACCCCTGGTTATTCTCGCACCCCTGCCGCCGTATTACCGTGTATTGTCTTATAAGCGACTGCATTGTCACCCAATCGAATGCGATGTTGATGATGACAGGGTGTTGTTGAGATTTATGATGCTGGCGTTGAGCGGCGGCACCGTGGTTTACGCACTGCACTATGAACCCCGCGACCCCAGTTGGATTTCCCGGTAACGGCTCACATTGGTGGCGAGTGATATCCGAAGCGGTCCTGGTGAAGTATGATCAAACCACCACCACGATGATGATGTCGACGGCGTTGTGGATTGACGAAGGGCAAGCCCGACACATCAAGGGAAAGGTTGGCTTGTGCATTGCACTGTCAACAAAGGAGGATTCTTATTTTTATTAGCCTCATAGACCATCGGAAACATACGTTACGTATTGATTAGCAAATGTGCAACATTAATTATTGCTGACTTAAAATTTAACCTTAATGACGCTTGCGACCAATTCAATAACGTGTCGTTGTAATTAATTATGCCAGTTTATTTTTGACGGTAAATTATGTATGCTAACGATTCATTATCACACGAGGATGTCATAGCCCGTGATGGATTTGTGATGTATGGTAAGTCAACTGGAAAAAAACCATCTTTATCAATGCGCGTTCCAAAGGTGGCCCTTTTCATGTGAACAACACGGTGCAAGAAAATGCTATTGCATCGCATCTGCAATACAGAAAACGCTCCTAATTGTGAATGGCACTGTGTTTATGCACAAGTGATCTTCGCTATTTCCCCACATCTAATATCCGGCAGCGGCGTGATAAATGTAACATGCGCCTTTTGTATAGCGAACATATACTTACTGAACGTCCCTTGTAGGTACGATGTATATTTATTTACAGTTGAACTGCACGCCCTTATCTTTTTTCACCTCGCAATTCACAAGAGCCTGAATAGAAAATTGCACACTTTTGTCACGGGCAGTTATATACAAGCTAGCGGAAGATGTACGATAATACATATGCACGCATGCATGTAGAATCAACTGTACTCTGTGCGTGTGGCCGGAACATTCGGTTGCAGTGCACACGTGTGTGTACCCAGCAACGTGTACTACATCCAGCAAACCGTGCAATGGATGATGTAAGCGTGTAAAAACCAACAGGCCGATGGAATAAAAAAACATATTTTGCTTATATGGGAGATGCAGAATTCCATTTCCCGGCGTGGCAGTTGAATAAATGGGGCACGTCTCTTATTTCTTATTCACACCGCCCCCAACCTCGCTTATCTGACCTCCCCCCACCCCCACCAGAAAAATAGGTTTACCACAGTCAATTTGCAGGATGCGTGCAGTAGGGTTAAGTGTGGGTATCCTCACATTCCCCAAGACAGCTGGCCAGCATGGAAGAATAGGCCAATGTAGCTTGCAACGAGCTCTCAAGAGCTCCCTCTAGTGGAGGCTCGTCTGCAAGCAATGTCTCGACAAGCAATTGCAGGGCTGTACCTTTATATTGTTACCAATCTCGTATTCACCGATGTGATGTAATTGGCAGCACATTTTGCGAGTGTCGTTATTTCCCGCGTTTCATTTCCCAAACGAGGAACACGATACTCATTGTGGTAGAGCCATCTCGTATCGTTCTCGTAGGGCCCCCTTGAATAGGCGCCTATGCTGAGTTGCCTGGCACTGCTGCAATTTGAACACTGCGTGGAAGCGTTCAAAAGAGACAAGTAACGACGACTTAAGGAGAGCTCCAACCGAACAGCTTTTTCACGGCGGGAAAAAACGCCCCTGCAGGACTCCGTGGTGGAACTGCTCTTGGCACAAGCGATCTGAAAGGACATTCTTCTTTGCGGCACATATTCACGGAGCGTTTACTCTCTCTCTATCTCTCTCTCTCTACCATCACTGTATTTTCAGTCTCGGGAAAATAATCACGTAGGTTGCAGATTTATATGACGAGAGTGTGCAGCCGTTTGTCAATCAATGGCCTTTCTTGAGAGGATTGTTTGAGCATACTTCTCCACACTGCTCAGCGTTGGTTGATGAAGCTCAGTCGGGGGGGGGGGGGGGGGGGGTCAGATTTGTCTCGCTCCTGGTGTTAGCCGTGGTCCGGAATGGAACTCAGTTGACTGGGTTCAGATTGCAACGTGCAAACCACTGCACCCCCCCCCCACCCCTCCAATATATTGCATAATAATAAATTATGCAGAGCTATTAGTCAATTCACTTCTTGTTGAAGATCTCCTCCACTCACTGTGTCAGTCGCAGGGGTTGTTGGAGAGGAAGGGCAATGGGGGGGGGGGGGGGGCATGTGCCCAGCCCCGGCTCAGAAATCAGGGCCGGAATTAGAACTTAGGTGGTCGGGTTTATAGTATTGCCACACGCTCACTACTAAGCCACTGCTCCACCCAATGTTATGAATACAAATACGTCGCATGTATTAAATGCTACTGAATCATGCATTATTCAGAAACAAATGAGACGTCTCCTCCACTCTGCGGTGGCCTTTGGCAGATAACAGAAGTGAACACTCAGCCACGCAACCGCTGGCAAATTATTGTACCTGGCTCGGTTATCCAAACTTGGCAGGGTTGTAGAGAAACGAAGCGCAGTGAAGTCGAGTGGTGGTTTGGCAGAGGGGCGCATGATGTGTTGATGAACGCAGAGAGCGATGGGTTGTGCGGAAATATATCCTGATACGCCAATGCAAGTAATGTAATGTACAGCCATCGGTCAGTCCACTGCTGGATGACTATGCTGGTTGATAATGCAGGTTGACCATATTGGTTGACCATGCTGGTTGATAATGCAGGTTGATCATGCTGGTTGACCATAGTGGTTGACCATAGTGGTTGATAATTGCTGGCCAGTACGAGTTGGCGAAAATGGCGGTGGCCCAAAACCAGTTAAAACATCACCCGCCGCTGAAGTCAGCCTCGACCGGGAATTGAACATGGGCCACCAGGATCGTAGCACGGCTGCACCACTGCCACACCGCTTGCGATGTCTATTTCCAAGGGAAACTGATCGCACACTCCGTCACGGCTACAAAGTGCCTGAGTGATCATTTAAATTTCGCCCGTGTTGTTTGCGTCTGGAATAAGTCACTGGTCACCTCCAACACGCTGGCTCACTGGCGTGCGACGCAACCACGTGTGATGTGAGCGGTGGCGCAGTGGTTAGCGCACCGCCGCACCGTGCCCGCGGCGTCCTGAGTTCCACGAGTGACATTCGAACCGGTCCTGCGTCTTCGCTCTCCCATCCCCTTCATCGACTTGCACTCACCAGTGTGGTGAAGTATGGTCAAACAACCTCCATGACCGATATGGAAGTTGGGGAGGCTTTTGTCAGCAGTGGATTGATCAATGCTCGTGTTGCTGTTGTTGTTGTTGTGGATTAAATACCCCTCAACATCGGAACCTGCTCCCCTTCCTAAAACCCAAGAGAACAATAAGTTCTGGCTTTGGTCCGCAACATTTTAGTACACCCCCCCCCCCCCTCATTGTAATGGTTTGTGCCTTGCACCGGGCTCATATCAACACATACAAAGAAAACTTTTAAAACTATCACCCTCAAGAGGAGCACCCACTCCTGGCCAAATACCCACGTCGAATGGGAAGTCGTGGGTACAGTTGTAATGCAGTTCTCTCGATCAACTAGAGCAAAGCTAAATAATGATGAAATAAACATTAATTAATATCTATTTTTTATCCAGCATGGTGAAGTATGATCAAATAGCCCTCATGATCTGCACAGCAGTGGATTGATGTATTAAGCTTGTATCCCACAAAACCCCTCACTGAGTTGTTTGTTTTTCTTCAGGCAGGTCATGGATCGGTGATGGACAAATTCCCTTTAAAGTGGCGTTTGGCTCCGTGTGGGAGGAAACCGGGATACCTGGAGAAGCCCACGAGCGCCCGTAAGGGGATACCACAAAGAGACCCGCAGAGTCTGATTTACAAATCAATGTGCTGCGCCACCAACTCCTGGCCATCTTGCAGCCCGGTGGACTTTCGAGTTTCGTAAATCTCTGTGTGATCCATCAGCCCATTGCCTCTCCAAAGCGCTGGATCGGTGATGAGCGCCACGTCAAAGTTCGACAGGAGTGGTGGCGCTGCGCTAAGGAGCCTGCCACCCGAGTTGGATTCTCAGCCACGGTGAACATCAGTGGTGAGTATTATCTGAGCCAGTCTACTACCCGGAATGCCCTCACCGCTGAGTGTCCTGGTGAAGCATGTTCAAACAACTTAAAAAAACTGCCACACAGTGCCGGATGATCCTCGTAGCAAAAGTAGCTACACATGCTACGGGCCCCGCACTTTCAAGGACTTCGCGATCAATTATTTCAAGCTATCAATTCCGGTTCAGTGATTATGCACTTGCTCCATTACTATAGTACTATACTGCTTTCAACTTTTAGGAGCGACTGGGTGTCTAATGTTAGCGATCTGTCGTATTATCTGGCTGTATAAAAAATGAAAAAATACAATTACTTTATTATGCATGTAAAAAAATAGTGTTTTAATATTAACGTGTTTTATTTATTTATTTAGGGCCCCTTTATAACATATGCTATAGGAACCGTACTAGCTTAATCCGGCACTGTTGCCATGACCCGGCATGGCATATGTAGGCCTTCATCCAACAGTGGATTGGCTTCGATAGACTTAGATGATATTAATTTCAGCAGGAAGGGCCCAATGAGCTGTGAGACTCTACTTCATGTGCGTCCTGTGACGATACAGATGTTATTCCACATTACAGATCTGAGTTACAATCACGGTTACATAGGTTGCGATACAAATAGCAAGTGTCGGTTCACACTCTACGTTTTACAGGAATAGGGAAACCGGTTGAAAACGTAGAATCAAACATGACTGCACGTTTTAAGGAACTAATTAATGTCTCACAAATTATGCTGTGCACTGGTAATGGCAGAGTGAAAGTCAAGCCTCTCGATGTCACATCGCTCACTTTAAGAAAATACTCAGGGCATGGATGTGGACAACATACGTACTATTAAAATTGGGGCATCCGGAGGAAAAAATAAACGTTGATATGCATGGAATCCATAATTATTTTTCATTAAGCGTTTTTTTTTTCCATAAGTAAGTAGTGAGCAGCATGGGAGCCGACTGGTGACGTTCAGGATACTGCCACTGTCGTTTGGGCAAAGGCAGGAGTTTGCGGGGGGGGGAGGGGACAATGCTCCCCTCCCACCTTTATTCGTTAATTTTCAGTAGTTTAAAATAAAACAAATATTTATTGAATGCTCCCACGATTCCTAATGTGAGGGACAAATCGAACCCCTGCCCCCGTCCCACCCCCCAAATGTAGAAGTCAAACTCCGCCTGTGGGTTTGTGTCACCAATGCTTGCGCAAGCCCCTTTTTTCTTTGCAATTTGGACCGATTGCTGTTTTCGGTGATACTGCCACCGTGGTGGTGCAACCAGTAGAAATAAAAAAAAGCACGCGGCGCATTTGTCAATGGACACAGTGGCCTTAACAGAAATAACAAATACGTAACAGGTGATGGTTCAGACAACGACCGTTCTTCATATTTACGTGCTCCGGAGCATTGGTTATTGACACAAATGTTCGGTTATTTTATTTTATCAAATTGGACAGTTTTCAGTGGGATTAGTCCCCTGATGGGAACGCAACTTTACGTACAGCTTCGCTTCACGGGTTCGAACATCGTTTCGAGAGATACCGTGAGCCTACGTTGCAGGGCAGAATGACAGACAGCCGGACAGAGCTGTAATACATTAGACACTTCACGTGACCTCACAGTGGATACAGCCTCTGCACAAGCGCTGTGATAATGGCGCTCTCACTCAGTCGCAAATGGCAGGGGATGTTGTTGTATGCATACGAGTGGGCGTGCGTGTGTGCGTGTGTGTTTGGAGCTTTATTTTACCAGATTATTCGGTTTATCCGCACTGACATTGGCTGTCGCTGTACCATTTACAATAGGCTGGCGCATGATGCCAGTCCCGTTTCAAAATCATACAACGGATAGGCGCGTGCAATTGGGAGAGAAACACCTGAAATAGCTATTGAGAAATAAAATAAAAATCAATTTGGTATTCGCGTAATCCTTATAGCGCTGTTTCGCAGACAGCGTCTGAGGTAGTTTTGCAGATGGGGGTGATTTTGCTGAGCGGTTTCCTTTTTCAAGGTGAGCAATTTGCGAGAAACGTTTCCATACTTGGCAAAGTGGACCATGACACGGACACACGCTGCCTGCTCCTTTAAAAAAAAATACGACGTCACGTGTTGTTCTTTAACGTCTACCGTGGGCCGGACGGCGCCTAGCTAATCACGCTTTAGCTCGCCTGCGGTATTAACCGGGGCGGCCGCGGGTCTCGACACCTCCGAACCTCCGCCACGAGACGCGACATTGGGGTGGGTGTCGGGGTGACTCTTTTCTGCACTGCCCCCGCCCCCCCGCAAGAGAAGCGATGTTCTCCCGCGTGACGCTACCTCGGGGCGGCGCGATAACGCAGATGCGATGGCAGAGAAGCAATGCCGGATTATCATGGTAGCAAAAGTAGCTGCTACACATGTAGTAGCTACAACACATGTAGTAGCTACATAAGTAGTAGCTACAACACACGTAGTAGCTACGGGCCCCACACTTTCAAGGGCCCCGCGCTAAATGCTTTCAAGCCATAAATTCCGGTTCAGTGATTATGCACTTGCTCTATTACTATAGTACTATATTGCCTTCAACTTTTATGAACGACTGGGTGTTTAAAGTTAGCGATTTGTCGAATTCTATGTCTGCACAGCAAATGAAAAAAAAACAATTACTTTATTATGCAAGTTAAAAAAAATTCTGTTTGAATATGTATATATTTTAGGGCCCCTTTATAACATAAGCTACAGGCCCCGCACTAACTTAATCCGGCACTGCAGCGAAGCACTGCTACTCCCTCGCAGTCTCGTGCAACATCTATCCCCTTAGCACGGGGAGTAGTAACACGACACCCGTCGCGAGCAACGGCGAGGCGCGCGACAGCCTAGCCCTGTGAGTGCCGCGTTTGCACTTTGTGGTGTTTCAGAGGCGCCGGTAATTAGTGTAATTGCTAGTCCGTTCTGCTCGAATTTTCAATTAGATTCACGATTACAGTATTACAGCAATTGCGCCGATTCAGACGTCAGCCCTTTGAACGTTTTCATTAATTTCCTTTAATTCCGCGCCTATTTGGTTTCCCCCTTAGCAATTACAAACACAAAGTGATTGCACAGCAGCAACATTTTGGTAAAGCAAGCGGGGGTCGTTCGTTGCAAAATATTGGTTTAGGGAAATGCGCGCGCGGAGCATTGCACCGACACGTAACGCAGGTTCGAGTTCACCGATCGTGCAATACGAGGCATGGTGTGCGATTGCCCCAAAAACGTCGCTCATTTAAATACGTTTTCCCCCCTGTCAAGGCCACAGTGCTATTGATGAATGTGTTGAGATTTGTATTCGGAGAGGGGTTAATTGTGCTCGGTGCACCACTGCCAAAGCAGCAGCAGCATCACCTAAGAATGCATCTAACATGTTTGCATCATTCATTCGATTTGTTTAAATATAAGCTCATATAAGATAATTGAATGGAAACAAAGTGAAATATCAGTGATCAAATTGGGGCATATGTATATAAAGCTTGCAAGTACAATTATTTTACAATGGCAAACAGGACTATCTTGATACAGGCTAGAGACTTAAATATGTGTTCGTGGCTAAGATAACCCTGATTAACGTCATGTAATGAACGCTCGGGGCTTAATTTCAGCAGGCGCCTGTCCGGGTGTCGGGGCAATGTCCCCGAACTCGGCACACCACATCAAGTACACCTCTCGCTAGCTCCGAGTCACCTGCCTACCGAGCTCCAGTCCACCAGCGAACAACTAAAATATTCAGTGAGAAATTAAGCCGTGCTAACACTTACATACGGCGTATATTAGTTAAAAATAAAACACAGCGACAAAGCAACGTACTGTACATTTAGTTTTCACTATTTCAGGATGTCAAAACTTTCTTGAATCCTCGTGTGTGTGTGTGTGTGCGCGCGCGCGTATTCTAAAGCACGCGTGTGCGTGTCCGTGTGCGTGTCCGTGTTTTTTTTCTAGTCTCCGTTGTGCCGCCGCGCGTCTGTGCGCCGCGCGTGCCCGTGCGTGCGTGATGCATTCATATTGCCGAGCTTGCACTAAAAACCAATCGAATTTCTCTCTGCGGTAGGCTCGCGGGATAACTTAATTTAGCACTGGCACCGTCGCGCGCTCAGACGTCACTCCCCGATGCATGCGTACGGGGGGAGTCTCCGAGCAGATCAATTGCGCGTCGGGGACTGCGTCTCAAACGGGACAGGCACCCCACCCCCTCCACCCCCGCTCATTCCTCGCTCGCCCCCCCGACTCAAATTTGTGTTTAATCCCAGCGCACCCCCCCACCTCCTCTCCACCCCACAAATGTTTTTTTTATTCTTATAACCACCGCTCATTCTCCCCGAGCCGACTCCGCTCTCTGTCAACCCACTCCCACTGACACGATCCAATCCATTCATCCGTCCAGTCCGCACTTACCGCTGCTGGTAGGAGCCCGGAGCGTGGCACGTTGGAGGGGCCCCCATCCCTCCGTTGGAGTGCCCCTCCGCTGGCTGCGGGCAATCAGCTTCGTCCGTGGGGCCCTCGCAAGCGAGCTCCGGGTAGAGCCTGAGCATCATCCCTCCGCAGGGTGCAGCAAAACAGGGCCCCCCACCCCCTCCACTGACACACAAACCGCCTCTCCTTTTATTATTACAAGAATAGCAAACGCGAAGCACCAGCCTCCCGTCTTGAAGCCGCTCTGCGCACAGCAAAGTTACGTGTCCCTGTGCATGGTATCTGTTCAGCGACAGTGCCCCTAGAACCCCGACCAGGTTGCTGCTGCTGGGGTGGCTGCGAGGAAAGTTTTCGATGTTGTCTGTGACTTGTTACTTCTTTTTCTCCATGCTGGTGTTCGTCTTCGCATTTACACGCCCGCCTTCTAAACTCGGGTCGCCCCTTATTGTCTCGCCATGTTCTTGTCAAAGCGCGTGAAGTTAGACCGGTCTCGTCACCACAAGCCCCGCCGTTCTCTCCGTCCGCAAGTGTAGCGAAGGAACATCTACAACGTTCCTTGACAGAATGCCCCGTTAGAACATCGCTCCAAGAGCGTCGTCGGTTGCCGGGGCTCTCTTGCGAGCAAGGTCTATGCTCAGCGCATCGCGGTCGCAGCTTGCGTGCGCGCGTAATCCCGTGGGGATGTATGAGCGCCTCTCTCTCTCTCTCTCACTTCCTCCTCCTCCTCGCTCCGATCACGACTCACACTTCAAAAAATATATAATGTTAATAATTTCAACAATCACCATTCAACGTGATATCTAGCACGCGTGCGCGCACACACACAGATACTACTACTCCAAGCGATTCGAATAAATGTGCTCGCTCACCGCAGAGCAAAATACGCGCAGCCGTCTGAAGAAGATGCTGCTGCTGCTGCTGCTGAAGATGCGACTGACGATGCTGCTGCTGATGATGATGATAATGATGACGTTAAAGAAGCGTCGCTTATCCCCTAAGCGTCACGCAGCACCGTCGGCTCTCGTCTTGGAAGTGCTCATGCCCGATGCGACAGAGTTGTGCGTTTTGCCGTCTCGGAGTGTGATGCTGTTTAGCTCTCTCTCTCTCTCATCTCCCCTCTCTCTCTCACGTCGTTCCCTCTCGTCTTCTTGAATGCGTTGCTAAGAGCGCATGGGCGACTGGTCTCTCGGTGCGTGTCTGCCTGTGTGTGTGTGTGCGTGCCAGGATGCTTTGCGCCGTTGCATACGCGAGCAAACCCGTCTTCTGCACCACCACCACACCACTCCCCCCCTCCCAACCTCACTCCATCTCCAACCTCTCCGCTCCCCTCCTCCCCACCACCACCCCGACACACACACACGCCGACACACACACACCCTACCCGATACACACACAGCACACCCCACCCCCTCAGAGACAATTGAGAGGCCGAGTGATTGTCAGGGCCAACGATGAATATGCGGGACAGCCTTGACATTTCATCACTTTTTTATATATATAATAACGCGTAGTAAAGCGCTCTGCAAAGCGGTGACATCTGCAGAATAGTTAATTATTGCCGGAATCATTATTATTATCGTTGTTATTACGATCTAAACTATTCATCTTTGCAGATGAGGATGTCTGTGCGGCCAGCATCTGGATGCTACTGAGCCCCCCCCCCTCCATCTCCAAGTTCTCCTGCTCAAGGCTCAGACCCCCTTCTAAATGTTTATAGTCAGGACAAACACATATCGCTAGCAGCATTGGTCGTGATTGTTCAATAAACGTTAAAATGACTGCTCTGTCACACACACACTCTCTCTCTCGCTGATGTCATGCGAATCCGGCTTTTCATTCGCAAGCACCATTTGATCTACAAACTGTTCTCCATTGTTAGACGGGAGCTGGACTAAAATGCGAAGAGATTGCTACAATGTATTTTACCAGGTAAGTCCCCACTGAGGTACAGTGTTCTTTTTTTCTAGAAGCGACCTGGCTATCTGAAATGGAAGCTGAATGAAGTAGCGTATCACGAGTAAATGTTGAGCATCCATCCAAATACTCTAAACGCGTCGTGTTGATTCTAAACGTGGACGGGGGAAACCCGTATGACTCGGAGAAAGATCCACGCGACCATGGGGAAAAGGTGCAAACTCCAAATATACAGGCGTCAGGGTTTGGGATCGAACCCACAACCTCCTCCGTATCCGTCGATGTAGTTAATGTCTCGCCATCGTGGCGCACCACGTTAAGCAATGGCCTTAGCTCGTACACACAGGGGCCGAGAGAGAGCCAGAGCAAGACTGCACGCTGGACGCAAGCACATCGCATCGTTTACTCGTTCAGTTTGGCGTTCAACTTTAGTTTCAAGTTTGTTTAAAATTGACCGGGTAGTGTGCGTTTTTGTGCGCCCACCCCTTCAAACGAGGCCACGTCTATGGACTTGCAGTAGAGTGAAAGTCGTTTGAGATCTGACCACAGAACATGGTTGGACACGGACTGTAATGCAGTGTACATGTCTCTGTCGGCACGCACCGTATTCTCCAGATTATGAGATGCACTGCTTCCCCTCCTGTGTTGTGAAACTCAAGAGTTGGAGGCAGGGGGGGGTTAAACTGCGGCATTGGCAGGTGGCGCAGTGGTTAGCGCGCTGCGCTCCAAACCCGGCGAACTGAGTTCGATTCCCGCCCACGGCGAATATTTGAACCAGTCCTGGGCCTTCCCTAGGTCGACTCAGCCTCAAAATCAGTATCTGGTGCAGTGTGTAAACATCGCAAATAGGGAGACAAAGGCGGCCGGGCGTGGTTACTGGCTGGCCACCCACGCCCTCGTGCACCGACCTTCATAGGCGCTCGCTAACACCACTTGCCGCAACAGTACGTTAAAGTTTCGATTTAAAGCTTCTTTCGTGACTGCAGGGATTCATCTTCTTGGTTCTTTCGGTAAAGTCACGTAGAAGGGAAGTGATAAAATAATAAAAATAATAAAAAAAATAAAACATAATAAAATCAATTATTAGTGAAAGAACCAAGAAGAGTATGTTAAAGCACAATACGCACGTAGATATACCGTCCTGCTTTTGGGCGATAGATGCACTGCTACTCAGGGTCGGATTAAGCTAGTGCGGGGCCTGTAGCAGATGTTGTAAAGGGGCCCTAAATACAAACAAACATGAATATTAAAACACAATTGTGTTTACTTGCACAGTAAAGTAATTGCATGTTTTCATTTGGTATACAGCCAGATAATACGACAAATCGCTAACCTTAAATACCCAGTCGTTCATAAAAGTTGAAGGCAGTATCGTACTATATGTAGCTACGTTTGCTACTAGGATAATCCGGCACTACTGCCACTTGTAACTTATGCTGCTGGAATTCGGGCATGAAATGCCTCAGAATGGCGATACTCTGCTCAGATTAAATTCAAGGTTGAAATTAAATTTCAAAAGATTGTCAAAATTGTGACTCGAACTGCGAGGTGCACACGCAACGCGTCTCCGGCGTTCAGTGCGCGATCTGCGCCACCTTGTGGCGTCTCTGGACGTTTACAGTTTACATGAGAATCACTTGCAAGCTGATCGAAGCATCCAGATTTTACTGAATCTATATATATACCCGATGACATTAATACTGGTAGGAACCTCCTGGTTACACCAGCCCACAGGGGATTATTGTGTCCGTCCGTCCCGTCGTGCAAGGAGGGGCTGGGTGGGGAGGGGAGGGTGGGGAGGGGAGGGTGGTGAGGAGGGTGGGGCTGGGTGGGGATGGTGCCCTGATAAAACTCAACGTTTAACCTACTCACGCCGGCTTGTGCCCGCCCTCACAGTCGGGCATATTTGCGGAATACACCACGCCGCCGTTGACACTGGCCATTGACCGAGCAACCCAACGTTCCTTCCAGCTCCCTCCGCAGGAATGTGTTAATAAGCGCACCGTGTTCACGACAGTCCGCAAGCGCTTTGTTGTTGTGGCGAAACGGTTTTAAATGTTAGCTTCAGTCATGACTATAATAAACTTGACACGGTGTCCGTATAGCTTTCCAAAGTTGAGCGTTCACACGAACACGACAAATACCAATTAAAATGTTTTACTTTTATATGGCATGCTAATACGTACACACAGGGGTGGTGGAGCGGTGGCACAGTGGTTAGCGCACTGCTGCACTGTGAACCTCCTTTAGTCATCACCTCAATTCGAATACCGGCGACGTCTCAAATCGGAGGCAACGGATAAGCATGGCCAATGAGTCCCCGTAATCACGACCGGGGAAAGGGGCCTACATCCAACAGTGGTATTGACAAGAGGAATGTGTGTACACAATTATATATATATACATATGTAATACAATATGGTAAAAGTGCAGCACTGCAATTACCGTGAATTCTCACGCCACTGGCGGGGAAGGGTCTCCACTCGAGGGAGCGTTATAAAGAGGTTGGCCTACTCTTCCACGCAGACCAGACGTCTCGGAAGTGATGTGTGCACCCATCGTGATGTTTCGCCATCGTTTAAACTTCCGCGCCGGGAGCTCTAATAACCGGCGACCATCTCTATATTACGCAATACTAGACTAATCTAAACAATACAAACATTCAATCCTTGGATACTCGACAGAGCAATGCATGGGGGGGGGGGTAGGGCTATCCTACATTCGTATTAAGCTGCAGAGCTTGAGAATATATAAGATGAAATACACGCGGAGAAACTTCACACAAGAAATGCATAATGTTGGCATGCGGGCTAATGGATTAACGCTGCTCGGAAGACAAACGCATTTCTGCTTGGCTTCATTCAAATTAATATCCATTGGAGCCGTTGCTATTATTCATGATCCATCTTTTTTTTTAGGAAACGGATCTGCGTTGCTTTAGGGGGTTTGTCCCGCACACGCAAATACGCAGACACTGCGCCTCATAAATACTTAATGCTTAAATGAACAGACTTACAATTACTATCGTCCGTGGACAAACTCAAGTCAGCAACTGTGGACCATTGCCTTATTTACTTTTTCATTTAAAAAACAGAAAAGAGGAGGGGGGGGGGCGACGACGCGTGCAATTCCTAGAACCCATTTATGACTTGCGGCGGTGCACGGGAATATCTCTCTCTCTCTCGTTTTGTTAAATTGTTAATGACGCAATTTAAATGCACACATTACGTGCCTTGATTCCGCCTAACGAAGCACCTGCATGGCGTGGTTATCCTTAGCCAAAGCAATATTCCGCGCCGTATGCTCCAAACGTTGCCCTTCATTTATTCCGTGGCTGGCGCTCGGAGCGACGCGAGACGACGGAGGGAGGCATTTTCGGATGGTTCCCCCCCCCCCCTTTTTATATCGCAAAAAAGGACAATTATAGCAAGGCGTGCGTCACACGCTCAGCGTACAACGACGAAGGTGCAATATAAGCCGCCTAGCCTCATAGGGACTGTCGGGGCAAGCGCTTTGAGCGGAACGGGACAAGACGACGATCTCCCCGTTAAGCCTTGACGAGACTTTTTTTGGGGGGCACGTGCTGTCAGCGTGGCCAATACCACCCACAGCCGCCTTTGTCTCCCTTTTGTCAATGTTTGCGCACCGCGCCGGATACTCATGTGGGGCTGAGTCGACCTAGGGGAGGTCCATTGGCCGGTTTCAGATAATCGTCACCGGTGTTGATGGCCCTAATTGCTTATGCCTCAAAGTTACAGAAAATGGTTATTATTGCCCACAAACTTTGCTTGTGTGACCAGGACAGTGATATTTAGAAATGTACCTATTTTTAATGAGAAAACGTGGTGTGCATTTGTGTCATTCATTCACATAAAGTCCTGGTCACAAAAGCAACGTTTGTGGCCAATAATAGTCATTTTCTATACTTTTAGGCATAAGCAATTATAAAATAACACTTAATACCCAGGAACAAAAAACGTGTTACATCGTGAATTATCAATCATCGAAGAGCGATGATGATGATGATATTGGATCATCTTTGACGATGTGTTTTAGTTCGTTGTCCTTCCCGCGCACCCTCAGATGAGCACGTTTGGCTACGTGCGGCGCGATAAGAAGCCCAAACATACATTCGTACACATTCACTCCACTGCTGGATGAAGGCTTCCGCAAGCCATCTCTCACCATCTTGCGACGCAACAATCCACGATCCCTTAGCTTGTCTCAACTTCCAGTCCGCGTATAACTTCCCCGACACATCAGCAACGCACGCACACAACACGCATTGTCTAAAGAGCGCACTCACTCCTCTTCATCAACAGATTTGGGGGTCAGCCACGCGACCCCAAATGCTCAATAATATATTAGACGCATTCACCGGGGTGGCTACGGTTAATCCACAACGTTTAACATCGCTTCGCAAACACTGTCTGCCTTTACACCATTGGAACCTCATTTGCCAGTAAAATATATGATAATTGGTTTTTTACCCTTCTATCTGGCAACAAAACTGACACCTTTTTTTACAAGGAGTCATGTTTGCATAGAACACAATACCTGCAGCCATAATGCAAACAAAAAAATAACTCAGATAATATATGCACTGTCCTTGAAGTTGATTGGTCCACACCCGAGACAGCTTTCCTTAGAGCCTAGTCTCACATGGGTTGGACCAGATGACGCCAAAAGGCGCACAACTCAAAGACAAAACCAATTATCACTGTCTGCCTTCGTTGCAGTGACTTCATTGTCCTCGTCACGATCTAGCCGCTGCTTGGATGAAGGTTCTCCCCCAAAAGTGTCACGGTCGGTACGTGTTGGTGAATGGGGGTGGCACAGCAGGGCCAGTTCGTGTCTTCATCTTGATTTGAAGCTTTCGTGACTGCAGGAATCCATGCTTTTTGATTATTTCGGTAAAGTCACGTAGGTATAAAAAAAAGTTCGTGTCTAGTTATGTTTACTCACCGTCACTGGTATTAATCGTGCCAGGGAGTCGAACTCGGCTTGCCGGTTTCGTAGTGCATTTGACGAAGCACCGCACTTTCCTGGATATAGGTTGTGTTAGACTGTTGGGGCAGGTGGTGTTAGCTAGCACATATTAAGGTCAGGATTTGTGTAGGGCTGGACCACGACACGCCCGACCGCCTTTGTATCCCCATGCTTACACAGTGTATCATTTATTAACGAGAACGTTCTGTGCAGGTTTCAGAGAGCACTTGCCACTGATGTTGATCATTTCCGGGAATTGAACCCATGCCACTGGGGTATCATAGTGTGCCAACCACGGCATCACCACGTCCCCTGCCTGCAACGAACACGCAGATCCATTTATGGACACCTCACTGAGATAAGATTCGGATTGAAAGAGAGAAAAACACATATTTAGAAGCCTCGACACGTCTCCCCACCGGTCTGACTACAACTCATTACATCTTTCAACACTCTGCGAGATGTGGTTGATCCTTCGCGTTCACAATATGCAATCTCACCGTTGAGAGGAAAAGTTAAATAGGGTCATTCGAAATCAGTGGGGTGTCTGCAACTGGATCACACTGTACAGTATACCTGACGAACGGATAGACAGTACGTTGGTTTTCATTTTTATTATATTTTATTTTTATTATTTAGCAAATTTATTTTATTATTTATTATCATATTTTTTACTTTCATCTACGTGACTTTACCGAAAGAACCAAAGAGTACGTCGGTGTTGCTGATCCATATACAGTGTTATTGGATTTGCCAAGTGATGGTTATTGATAGTGCAAAAAACACACACACACACAAACGAACCATAGATTTCTCCTTAATCATTAATTACACCGAGTGCACTGAGCATCAGTCTTTATGAAGAAGCACAGCTGTTTGTAATTAGTTGCTTAGCATTCCATTCTCACAGGGATGTTTACATAATTACTTATTTATTTCTCACGTACAAGCTACATCCCCCATCATTAATATCTGCATATTTACTGGATTTTAGCAAAATTGTTTCGTGATAATTAATATTTTTCTCAAGAAAGTCTACTGCATCAATTTTTTTTACTTTAAATGGATTCCTCAGTTACTAAATGTCTACTCTTGGGTTAAAGTTTATGTATTCTAACGGATTGCGGGGCAGAGACCGTTTTATTACTGTTTATCTGGAAACATTCTTCAAGTTTAATTTCTATCAGGGCTCCATTGTGTACAGTGCAATCTCCAAATATTATTGGCCTCTCTATGTATCTGCAATGAAGAAGGGCAGTTGCCTAAAACGTCACCTAATATATATATTTCGAACAGTGTTATTGACAACCGTGTTGGGTGTTGGTCATTTGCGTTTCGTGGATAACGGCCATTACCAAATCACACGGCATGTGTAAAATCATCATCAGATCTCGAAAGCTATGCAGGCTTGAGCCTGGATAGTTCGTGGATGGGCCAACATCATACATTTCACGTTGCCATAGATTACTGCGGGGCAACGTGACACACAGCAGAAGGAAGTGAATTCATATTGTTGTACTGTACTTCATATGCTGCCATGTTTATGCTCATGGATCAGCGTGGCAGAGGATGTCCAGGTGACCTTCACAACCTGCATGGCTTGGGAGGCCCTCATCCAGCAGTGGATTGACAAAAATATGGCTGTACATGTTCTAGATGGCTCTGGCTGTATGTAAATGCAGTAACCTACTCACTGTGTATATGCCATTTTGTGATGCTGCGTTGGCAGTAGTGCACAACCAATTAAACACAAAACCTCAATAGATTCATCAGTAACAGTAAAAGATAACAGATAACGTTATGGACAATGACCATTTTTAATATCCTGTGCCATGAAGAAAGACCATTGGCTGAAACTTCTCTTATCATGTTTCCTTTTAAGGCAGTGTTATTGATAAGTGTTTGAATTAGCCTTTTAAAATATATACTGTACGTGAATTACACGTTCATTTTCATTATTTCATGAAGTGAAGAAGCCGTTTAGTATAAGCTGGCTTGGGCGGGGCATGCTGTTAGGAGGGATGGTGACCTGTGGTCGAGACTAATGTTGGAGTGACAGCCAAGGGGGGGAGGGGGGGAGACACACGCCTGAGAGGACATCAGCTGCGAAGATGGAGCCATGACATCAGCTCCTGTGCAGGACCTGGCTGGATTGTTGCGTCGCGGAACCGTGAGGCAAGGCGACGGGCTGGGACGAGGCCCTTCATCCAGCAGTGGATGGATCACGGCTGATGACGATTACGATGATGTGAACTCATCGATTCAACAAGTCTCTCTGGGAAGAGTGATCCGTGCAGACGAGTGACAACCGATACAGGGATCGATTTAGACCTCCGCGTGCAAAACATCAATTTGGTCACGCACCTGGGCTCACGTGACAAATTAGCACTTTGCACAGAAACCCATCGTCTCGTCCAACGTCAGTTGCACCTGGCAGACAGCAGGACTTGCAAATGTGACTGCTGTCTTAACGTACACGTACGTCATCGGAATGGAATCATAAGAAACAAAAGTAAAATAACTTTATCGGCACGTCTTCCGACCTGAAGCCGTAGCGAGGCCCTCACAAGGCCATGCGGTAGGGCGTGCAGCACAGCTTGGCGTCAGCTATCATCGAGTGCGGTCGTGTCGCTACGGTTCTCTGCGGTGAGCACAATGTGTTTAAAAACAACGGCGCTACGCCTCTCTAAATAAAATGTACGCTGAGCCGCTTGAGCATTCCGAGATTCAGCGATGAACGAGTCACCCACCCTGCAACTTGCAGACGTCTCGCAATGGGAACAGGTCAACAGCACCAGTGGCGGAGCGATTGAGCGTGCAGGCGGTGCAACTGCACCGCGTCCGAGGGGGCCAAGGCATCGGGCCAAAAAGAGGGCGGTGAGCAATTGGGACAGGCATGCCGCTATTTCGTTCTTCTTGCCAGGGTCCATGCCCATCCACGCCGCGCCACTGCATGGCTCAGCGCGAGCGTGTGGCCGCAGCAGGGACGCAAAATCGTGCACGCGGATGGATTGAGTAACATTTCTGGGTTTTGTTTCCGACAATGCGTTTGCCCAGCGAAAGTACTGAATTGGCGACAGTGACTGCAGCGCTGGGCGCTCGGCGCGCGTGGAGATTGTGCGGCCCTCTGACAGCGATGGGGTCATGGAGCTCGGGCAGCGGCTCCTCCAGGCATGGCGTGGGCAGCGCTTTGATCAATTCTGGCGTTTTTCTGTGGGGTGAGTTCCCAACAGCAACAGAACTCCATGGTAACATTTAATTCATTTTGGATCATCTTTACAAAGAACACCCTCCCGCCCTCCCCGCCGGTAAGAGACAGTGTGTGTGGCAGCTAAGGCATGCGGTCGGTGCAGGCAACAGTATTACAAGCACAGCACAAAGATGTGTGTGTGTAAGCGCATTGCCTCATATAGGGGAGATGGCTTCAATTACGACCCCCTGTAGGTTCTCCACTATGTGGTGGTTAGTGCTTGATTGCCTCAGATTTGTGATTAAAAAAACCCCAATGTGTACGAATGGTCTTGCATCTCCTACATCATTCCACACCACTATGCATCGATTGCATACAGTGCACCCTTGCTGACAGGTGCATTGTGGTTCCTGGATTATAGTTTTGCAAAAGATGGCCTAAATGTTGATTCTGTATATCGTACGAAACTCCGAAATTGCATGCACAGTGAATTGAGAAGAAAGGCTTAGCCGTGGCTTAAAATGGCAAGCACACTCGCTCAATGCTAAGGGATCTAATGGTAAGCAGGCTGATAACATTCAATTGATTTACATAATGTCTCTCTGTTGGCAACGAAAACATCCGTAATGCCCACTAATCTAGCTCATGATAATATTATTGAACTCCAAAGCCCCCCAAATGGATGTCAAAACAAAACAACCATGGCTACTTAATGGGAACGTGAAATCACAAACCTTTTTGCACAAATGCGTACTCGAAGCGTAGCAAATTAATTCACCGTAGAAATCGTGAATTCTGGGTTTTATGGGCCACGGTTATTTTCGGTGCAAGATCCGGGTCAAGCCTTTGTTTGGCGCTGCCCACAAAGACTGCCGTAACTCATCTGCTGCTGCACTCTGTGATCGTGTGCATAACCACAAGGACTTGATTTCAATGCCAACCATATGGGCTGTAAGGATTTCGATGTTGTGTGTTTTTTTGTACGGGCGGGGAAAAAGGCCCTCTACTCATTAAATGACCACGATGCGCAAGACTTTGCTCGTTTTACCTTTAAAATGCACTGTACGTTCAGTTGTTCAGGATGGTCCTGTGCACAAAGCGAATTTTATATACTTAAATGTGGTAACATCTACGCATATTTGCATAAATTCTGCACGAATAATTGTAGGAAATGTGTTTATAGCACATGATCACGTATTTGTATGTATGTTGAACTTCTTTCGCACCGTACGTAGTCAACCGTGACAATCGTCACATATCTGGCCTGAAAAGTTAACCACCCACACCTAGCAGATATTATGTTTAAGAGATTATGTTTATGGTGTAACTCACCTTTTCTTTAGGCGTTCAAACAAACCCATATACAGTGATGTCTTCCAAATATCACATTCACTTTTATTTGAGTGAAATGTGTTTCCATATTTTAAAACGTGCATTCCTTATTGTTGTCCAGTAACCTATCGTGCACATGGCGTAGCTGTAATCTTCGATAGCTCTTCACAGATCTGACCTGTTCACATATCCGCCTATAGTCCCCAGCGAGTAGGAGAAGTCAAATCGTACTGCATGTTTAAAATACTCAACGCTGTCCGCACACGCGGAATGCTGACACACACGATGTGATCTCAATCTTAATGTGAATCGCCTTTGTTAACGCAGACAGCGTTAGTTGCTGAGCGCATAACGTGGGACACGTTTAACAATCATCACCGTGCGGCGTGTAACAAGCTAATCTGTATATAAGTGGGAGAAGTCAGTTGGTGAACGCGGAAAAACAAATGCGTGGTGTGGTGGTATCCTGCGAGGACTGGAGCTTTAGAAACAAAGAGTTAGACGCTGAACTTTCCCAGAATGCAACATTTTAGTTTATTCCATTACGACTTAAAACTCGATTGCTTCTCTACACAACACAATTGCTCTATTGATAGAGTAATCTATTGATAGAGTAACATTGTACATTAACATTAATACTCCTCTACACGTGGTTATCTCCAGCAAATGATCGTTTGATCATGAGAGCAAAACGCATAGGAGAGGATTGCTCATACATTCCTCGAAACTACTTATAGACCACTAGAAACTACTTGTAGACTGAAATACGTAAAACTATATATATATTTTACTCTAAGATAGATTTTTTCATGCGAATTGAAAACAATATAAAGTGCCTTCTGTTTGCTCTGCATTTTTAAATATTTTACATCGATTCAGAAAATTACCCAAGCTGTTTTCTCCCGTACTTGCGCCCTGCTACGGTGTTAAATTTGCCTGTAGCCCAGGTATCTCTGGGCGTGAACGCACCCAAATCACTTGAATCCAGATGTCCCAGCCATGCGAGTCACATCCTCGAGGCTTAGGCGATGATATTCAATGAGAGAAAAAAAATTGCATCCGTAAAAAGAAGGCGGAATCAAGCGGCAACGGATTGCTAGTTCGAATTCCGTTCTAGAGCTCAGTGAACCTTACCTGGTAAACTATCAATTATTTATAGTTTAGTTTATATGCAGCGTTATTGTGTGTATTGGTGAATAAACATGATAATGTAAAACCCTCTCATCAATTTCTGGATAGAATAAGGCCTCTCCGCGCTACGTAGCAAATTGAGGTCGTTTGACCATCCGTCGCTACGTTGGTCAGCGTCGGTTGCTGAAGTTGTCTCCCAGGACCGGATGAGATGACCTCTCGCCGCTGCTGTTAGCCATGACCTGGAGTCAAATCTCAACTGACCGTGTTTGTAACGCAGTGCCCTAACCGCTGTACACCATCACTCTTCCCCGTGTGTGTGTATACAGTATACAGTATATACACACACACACAAATTAATGTGTAGAAGTACCCTGTGAGTAGAGATGTGAGTGTGTGTCTATATATTGCTTTAAACCAATTATTATAAATGTATAACTACCATGGGGGGAGAAGAGAGAAAGACCTGAAATATAACAGAGCGAGAGTGGAAAAAAAATCGCTATTGTTGGAGAAATGTACACATTACACATTTTCTAAAGATCGCACTTTGTTTTTTTTACGTGTGAAATAAAGACCTTGTCCCCCCCCTCCCCTGTAATAGTTTGCAATTTTGGGTCTCCCCTGACACTGTTGGACAGAGATTAATGGAACAACTTACATGATTAATTTTCAATCGGTTTCCTGCTTTAAAAAAAAAACCCAGAAACCATTGAGTTGTCTCGGCAATTATCTCCGAGTTGGCTGGCGCACATGAAAGAGAAACGGAGCCCAACGCGACTTCTATTTTTTTTCCTGCCGCCGTAATCGATTATGCGCGATGTTTGCAGCCGTGCTGCCGATCAAACCCCTGGCAACCCCCACCCGCCCCCGCCCCCCCTCTCACCCAACCCACCCACGTGCCCCCCCACTCAGCCACCCCCGAGCCCCCCTCCCACCCACCCACTTTTGGGCCCCCCTACCCCCCCCGCCCCCCCTACCCATCCACCCACCCACCCCCACCCCCGCCCCCCCTACCCACCCACCCCCGCCCCCCCCTCTCTCACCCAACTCACGTGCCCCCCACCCCCGGGCCCCCATCCCACCACCCCCCCCGGGCCCCCCCCCCCTCCCGCCCAGCAGCAAGCGACCGGGTGGCATCGTGAAGAACACGCGTGGGTGCGTGCGTGCGTTCGCGTTCGCTCGTTAAAATTCCAATCAATTTTGGCCGGGTACAAATCCAATAACGGATATTGCATTAGAGGGATTACACCGCGTGCGGGAGAGAGAGAGAGAGACGGGAGTGAGTGAGCGAGCGAGTAAATAAATAAATAACTGCTGCCCCTAGCCCATTTCAAAAGCCGGTGGCTCGAATCCCACTCTGTCGCAGCCAACAAACAAAAAAACCGTGCGCTGCCATTACACGACGTGCAATTACACAGCGGAGGGCTTTGTTTTGGCAGCAATTAATTACATTTCATATTCTTGATTAATAAGTGGAAGGATTTTTTTTTTCAACGTTGGGAAAAATTGCAAACAAAAACCCGTACAGGATCTTTTTTTCTTTACAGTATACTTAATTATCTTGAGGGTTCATCGAGAGATGTTTCCACCCCCCCTCTCCTTTATGGAATACCGGTGTGCGGAAATTAATTTAACCAGGACAACAAAATTTATGGGCCCTCCAAAAAAAATGAACACAGTAGATTAACCCTTGCAGTTTATCATAACGCGTTGGTTTATCTGTATACGATTTGTAGAGCGATTGCCCTCGCGTGCATTGACGTCCGCGCGGCCACAATACAGTATTTCCATTTGTCCTTCATCTTTGGAAGGTTTCCAAAACATTACGGACAAGTGAATCATGCTGAGTGAAATGAAGTTGTACTGCCATTGACAGCACCTGCGGTGGTCATTCACCAACATTAAATCATCTCGACTGATAATGGATTTTTTTACACCCACGCATGCGCCGGTAGAGGGCTCTATTTTGCAATAATCTCTATTTCAGGGAGGTGCATAACGGAACATCTGTTCCATGGGATAAACCTCTCTATTTCAGCTGCGAAAGGTCCTTTTTATCTACGTAAATCATGGTCGCTGAGCACAGGTTGATAGGATCAGATGCCAAGTGACCAGAAACGAAGACTACTATTTAACATATAATTGATAAAAGTTAATGTTTTTTTTCTGATTTCAGCAAGGTTACATGAACTTGGGAAAATAGACGATGGGAGCGAAATCCAGAGTTGAGTAGGGCGAGGAAAGAAGCAGAAAGAGAGAGAGAGAAGTGGCGTTAAGACCTGCAGGGTGGCGGTGGTGGTTGAGCAGAGTGTGGGTGAGACAAAGCAGTCCGTCTGGTCGACTGTGTCCTCAACATCGGTGGGGAGAATCAGTGATTTCATGGGACAGTGACCATGCTAGTCGGCTAGGAGCGATAGAAGATTGATCAGTAGGCGACTGAACGCCAGCAAGCGACTGTCCGGGGTGAATGAGCGCGTGCTGGGTTGTCAATCACCCTGGCTGCTTTACTTTTACTTCTGTGATGCTTATTGGAGGACTGTTCGGGATGACCCAATTTAAAATTGATCCCAGTGCAGAAAAAAGCGTGGTGTGGTCCAGTGGCATATACTGCGGTTGGAATGGGTCCTGGTGCAAAGAACGAAATGGGGCCGCTTGCCCCAATTTATTCCCCCAACACCCCAGTGCAAACATGTCTAAACAGCACGTGGCCATTTGCGCACGATGCTAAAAAAAAATCGGCATTTCCTGAATAATTGCATTGTGGTCTTCATCGACATTAACTTGAGCAAATGTTACACCAACTGAGAGCAGCAGTGATGCAGTGATGGACAACGGTGGATCGGTTTTGCCATAATTGGCACTCGTCAGCAAAGTGGAGTCACCTTGGATGCAGTGGCACCGCCTTCACAACTCAATAGTTAAACCACTGGTGTGACCCCCCCACCCCTCCCAGCAGCTGCCACGATTCCATATCAAAGCAGATAGCAGGAGGTGGGGGAGGAGGGGGGTGTTAGATCAATACATGATACATACAAGAGTGGGTTGCTTTAACTAGTACAGATAATTTATTATTAAGGCACATTAGGAATACTTAATTATCCAGCATGCTTAAACGTTATATTAACTGTGAAATGTCAATAATTGGGGAAAAAAGGTAAACGATGTGGTTAATTTAATTATCGTACGTTTGGTCTTTTTCACAGAAATTACGTGGATACTACCCGTGTTTTTCACATTGGTGCTGCTTCAGCACATTTATATTCTTGCTGATGATGACGACGATGATATTTTTACTCAATTGATATAAACACACAAGACGAGAGAAGATATTTAATCAGTGCCACGTGTTCACTGCGCAAGCGAGGTGGCGTATTTTAAAACAAAACACTTTCAACGAGGCTTTTTTGCCCGTGGAAACACCAAACGGAGAGAAATTTCCGAGTGTTGCGTCGTTCTTCCAAACGTCCTCGAAGCACTTGCGTGCGCTCGTGTTTGCAGGCTGCGCTTCAGTGGGAGGTGCCTTGCGTTCACCGTTACGGTGCACAAAAGTACCCCGCGTTCTTACCAAAACCCATGAAGTCAGCAGGGGTCAGCCCAAGACTGGAATAAAATAGATTAGACACAGGCCCTTGCGTTCGTTGACCTTTAAAGCGTATAGCCGCGCTTGTAATCACACGCCACTCATCATCGTCGCACGCCTTTATTTTGCGCCGGTTATGAGAGCCATTTGAAACCGGACCGACCCATTTTGTTTTAATTGGCTGTCTCAGCAAAATAAATATCGGACCATTATCACGAATGTTGCAGCATTAGATGTAGAAATATGGCAATTGCATATTTCCTGGCGCTTTTCTCCTTCCCGGTTAATTGCTATTGGGGTTGTCTCCTGTTCACTTGCTGGAAAGAAAGCGATTATTCTTCGGTGGTGTAATTGTACTAACTGAGAGATGCTTGAAAATCTTCCGGAGAAATGGCCATTGTATGTTATTATAATTGCGTAAACTTTTCTCAACCGGTGCCGGTTCGTCAGAGCGGCATTCTATCAGCAGCGTAAGGCCATCCATTAGAAGCGGAAGTTTGTTTATGCGGCACAAAGATTAATCCCTTGCTGCTCCCTTAACCGCGAAGCATATTTGCATGTTGTGCAACCTAGAGTCTTAATGTAATTGATTCGGTAAAGAAGATCTTCGAAGCGTGATGCGTTAGTCATCTCGCGTAACGCGAAGCCGCCCACCATTCTCGATCCACCGCTGGATGAAAGTGACCGTCACGCTCCAAAGTCCTGCGCCCAGCACCCCCCGTATACATATACACCGTGCACACAGTACACACAAATTATGCGAAATCAACACACACACACACGCGAACCGCGCGGGGTGGGCGGTGTTTTCATCTTGACTGATGAAGTTGACAAGTAAAATTGCTTGCTGTTTAAAAAAAACACCAAGAATTCCTGGGTTTGCACAGCACTACAAAATGCTTGGCAGAGCCACCACATGAATCCGTTTAGTGCCTACGGCACATTAAGGCCGGGCTGTAATTATGGGCTGAGGGAAGCTTGCAGTGGATTGAGTTTCAGCAGAAATTAACGTCAACTGCTGCTTCCCCACCCCACCCCCCCACCTTTTATTTTTCTAAGGGAAGTAGGGAGGGGTGTGATGGAGATGGATGAAAGAATGAAACTTTATTCTCGTATGATAGCGGGCTAAATTTAACGTTAGTTTTAAAGTTACGAAATTAAATGTTGCGCTCCGATAATGCCTCAAAGTTTGCGTTTGTTGCCTCTCGATCGAAAGGATGGCATTCAAGCGGCGGTTTCGGCCACGCTGTATCGAAAGTGGCCGTGCTTGCTAATAGCGTCGAGATGTAGTCAATCTTATTTCGCGTGGCTTATGTAGAGCAGCCATTAGAGATTCGCTCGTAAGAGATTTAGCCATCCAATTGCTTTGTCTGAGAGTTGGTGAAATGCAGATAGAGTCAATAGGAGTTCCCAACCGTATGGAAGAGAAATAGCCTTACTAAAGTACATTCATTTAGCAGCACCCAGCTACAAAGACAAAGCTCCCCCCGTATAGCCTTTGCAGACCGTTCGGCCAAGTGCTGTGAGTGAGCATCTGTGAAGGCCAGGATGGCACACGAAGGGGGTGGGCGGCCAGCACCTCGCTCGGCCGCCTTTGTCTCCCTAGTAGCAATGTTTACACTGTGTACCAGGTACTCATTCGAGGCTGAGTTGGCCTAGTGGAGGCCTAGTACCAGTTCGGATAATCGTCAGTGGAACGGGAATTGAACTTGGGTTTCCGGGGTTTGTTGCGTAGCTGGCTAACCAATAAACTATCGCACACAGCGACGCGCGCGCGCACACACACACAAACAACATCTACACGTACATATTTCTGAAAATGCTTAAGACAAAACATGACCCTTCAACCCGACTATTTTGCCTTCAAATCGAAGCTGACACTTCAGTGGATGGCTAATGGGTCTCGTGCACGGCGGCAAAAATAAAAGCGACAAAGCCGAATCAGATGCCGCTGAGGGGAGTACAGTATTTCCCTAGAAAGTCGATACGGTCTAAATTATTAATTAGTGCTTTTTTAAATACAGTGACAATTCAAGTTACCGCTCAGCGGCCTTCATATTCTCTCCGATTGCCACGGTTGTCAGCGCAGCGCGGCTGCAACGTCAACTTTTTTTTAATATATATTAGGTGCAATTGTGACCAATAGCCATGTCGGACATGAGTACATCTAATCGGCATAATCCTTGGTTCCCTGCAGCTCAACGACTCAGTCCTACAAGGCGCGTGGTGGAGGGAGGAGAGAGATGTCCATGTGTGAGCTCGGCATTATGAAGGCTTGAAGGCCAGAATCGGTGGTCTCGCCGACAATGTGTTCACCAGGCAGGCGGTTCCATATCACTGGTCAAAACAATTTTTCTGGCATAAGGTATTCCAACGGTGTTAATGTAATTTTGGGGTGCTGATTCCAAATCTGGCATCAGTTTTTGTCTATCACATCAGGTTTTTGAGATATCAAATATTGCATTTTCAATAAAAACTGAAGAAGAAAAATATTAAATAAATGTGGATATCTACATAAAATGATATTATAAACACACTATCCTAAAAATACAGCACCCTATTTTAACACTATAGCAGTCGCTGACTCGCAACAACTTGCAATCATAAGTGACAAGGTTAATTTCGGGTAAAATAAATAAAAATGGGGTATGCCGATAGCATAACAATTAGATGTGATAGAGCAAATCTGAGATCAGATTTGGAATCAGCACACTGAAATTAGTCTAAAACAGCTGCAAAAGTCCAGGCCAGAAAAAAATGTTTATTTTTGTTGACCAGTGTATTTTTCCGTGCAGCAGAGTGAAGGAAGAGAGCTTCTGTCCAGGGACCGAACGTTCTGGCAACTAGTGGGAGCGAGGTTAAGGGGGTGACTTGGCAGCGTTGTGCATAATCGTGTGGCATTGCGTCTAACATGTGGGGGCGGCGAGGCGTGACATCGTCTTCATGGGGTCTCGTGTACAACCTCGAGAAGGTTAAAGGGAAAGGGGCAGGCTGCGTCACCACCCTTTGTGCGGTGTTCAGGTGCGACACCTCGATCCAGATCAATTGCGTGTGCCTACATTTGACAAAGATTCCGTATGACAAGGGAGATAAATGCAGTGAATGGAATTTCCATGAAAACGGCTCGCTGTGGTTTATTCAGAGACAGTTTAGATATTTCTACGCGTTACGTTGCGGTTGGGGTGGTGCGTGTCGTCGTTTCATTGTAACTATCTTGTACGCTACGGGACGACACCGCGATCACCATCATCATCAGCATCATTGTCGACATCGTCAGCCATGATCTATCCACTACTGGATGTAGACCCTCCGCATACCGTCGACCATTTTTCCGCGGTCACAGTGGTCCGCAGATCCGCTTCAACGCTGCCCATGAACAGACTGACCCCTGCATGCCCTGCTGTGGTTAACCTCCCAAGTCCGTTCGGCACCTTTGGCTGCTCAATTCTGTCACCAACCTCTTCTCCATCGGCGCTCGTCCTCTGTCGTGGCGTGTCCTGCCCAAGCTCACTCGCGTTTTTGTTTTCCAAGTCAGTGTGATGTCTCTGATTTGCTTTTGTTATCCGATCCGTGCCTTCCTCTCTCCGTCCCTCAGTCTAATTTCATGCATGCGGCATCTTCCCCAATTTTCTTTGCACACTTTTCAGCTTTTGTTCCACGTTCTTTGTGGTCCCCATAGGAGGCTATTAAGCCGCTACACTTGCCTAACGCTTATGCCAGCAATTTGCATGTGCAAATACCCCATTTGAGCCTCCTGGCAATTTTTTTTTTCTTTTGGGAACATTATCAGATTGCAGCACTTTTTGTATTGGTGTTCTTTTCAGAAGCGTCTTAAAGATCCCTACGATGTGTCCTCTGGACAATGCGTGCAGGAGCAGAATATTACATGCTGTCATCCTCAGAGCTTAATTGACTCATATTATTCATCCCTATATGTTATATTCGTTGTACAATTACAACAGCAGAGAGAACATGCTCGGGACCATTGTGTGTCTTCATTTGTATGCCTCTGATTTAGCATTGTTGCTGTGCGAAGTCCAACCATCCACTTATTACAATGTAAGTATTTCATAATTGAAAGCGCCCAAAACAAAATCGTGGAACAACGAATCGATTGTCCTTTTTTGTTGTGGTTTACATGTACGTAATATGCTTACGAACATGTAATTTCAGCCTCACGTTTATGGTTTCCTGTTGTCGCTATTAAATGGCGTAAGACTCAAAACGTACAGCCGCTTTGTCTAAACTAAACTTTGTATCTTATCAGGTAAGGCCCAGTGAACAATATAGCTTTTTTTCAGTAGCGACCTGGCCACAAATGATAGCTAAATTAAGTGGCTTATCTTGTGGAAATGTATCGCAGCCAAATACTCGCAAGGCACGTTTCTAAATGTGAAGGGGAAAACCAGAGGACCCGGAGAAAAATCCATGCGACCACGGGGGGAGAACCTGCAAACTTCAAATATACAGGCGTTCAAAGTCGGGGTCGAACCAACGAACCCCGGCATACCAGGCGAAGTAGTTAACATCTCGCCACCGTGCCGAGATCTATGAATGTAATTTACAATCGCAAGGCGAATTTCATCCATAGATCTCAACGCGCCGTGTATAGAAAGCAGGAAATAAACATAACCTGCAGGGGAAATGGCAACAACTCGTGGAGGAAAGGCGAATTTAAGGAGGTGAGTTCTAAACGCAATAAACTAACAAGTACGTGTCCGCTCCACGCGTAAAAAAAATTTTGGATTACATCATTTTTTTTAAAAAATGCTACAATTTCATTTAATTCAGTAGCGCTGTTACATTCCGTCACAAGCTCTATTTGCTATGAAAAAAACGCAACGAGGAATTGTAATGTTTTTTTTATGTGCATCACGCGCAATATTTCTTCCCAATAAGCTGTTCGTATTCAGCGCTCGGACCATATGTTGTACGGTGACATTTTCATTTCTATGGAAGAGCTACATATTCCACCTGGTGGCATTTCATACCCCATAATATACACAAAAAAAGCACCGCACAAGCATTGAAGATGGCATTAAAACGTAAGATCCCATCCCCCGGTAGTCACGTTCAGAGTGAACTTCCACAGAATTGAGTTTTCCTGGTGAAAAAAAATAAAACTGCTCGTGTAAATATTTTAATGTCTTGTCACATTTCTGTGCTGTTCATTTCAACTCAGACTGATCCGGTGAGCCCTGGGCAATGTGGGGATCATTATGACGGTTCTGTGGTGGCGGTGGATGGGGGGTTGATTGTCAGTCTCTCATGCTTCTAATGCTGCAGTGAATATCAATCATCATCAGCCACGAACTATCCACTGATGGATGAAAACGTTCCACACCGTCGCCATCTCACAACTTTGGGTCTCCAAAATTATTCTGTCCTTCCTCTGCACCTCCGATTAGTACCGTTGGCTATGTGCAGTGCGAAAGAAGTTCAACATGAATACATATATTTTGTTCCTGCACACTAACGAATCTAATTACGCCTCTCCACGGTGGTCATCCACTCGGGGCGTGTTCTCTCCTTTGACTGCTATTCCGTAACCAGCACCGTCGATTGCGCAACCATTTTGTCTTGCCACGATGTGTCTTGTCCGAGCACACTTCCCTTGGCAGTCAATACGACGTCTCTAAGGGGCCGTCCATAAATGACGTCACGCGATTTTGGATGATTTTTGACCCCCCCCCCCTCGTCACACGGCGTCACAAAAAAGTCAGACCCCCCCTCAAATATGACGTCACAAAGCTCTGCCCCCCCCCAAAAAATGCTTCAAATCGCTTTAAACTATTGACATTGTAGTGCGTATTTAATGTGGCGCTGCACTCTGATGTTGTAGGAGAAAACATTTATTAGAAAGTCTATTTAATTAAGTAGAACGTGTTGTCTATATTGATATAAAGTTGCGAATTTTGATGTGACGTCACATTTCTCAAACCCCCTCCTCGTCACACATCGTCACAAATGTCTGACCCCCCCCCCCCCTAGGATGCGTGACGTCATTTATGGACGGCCCCTAAGATGCAGGACCGGTTCTGATAATCGTCACTGGTGTTGGCCATGAGCGGCAATAGAACTTGCCTTCATAACACTGAGTCAAACTGAGTCGACACATACAAAAATCCCCCGTATAGCCTTAACCGACTGTTGGGGCAAGTGCTGTTAGCGAGTAGCACCTATAAAGGCCAGCACGGCACACGAGGGGGTGGGTGGCCAACACCGCGCCCGACCGCCTTTGTCTCCCTAGTGGCAGTGTTTTTACACACCGCACCAGGTACCCAATTGACGCTGAGGCGACCTAGGGGGAGGCCTAGGACCGGTTTGTGATGATCGTCACCGGTGTTGGCCGTAAGCGACGCACACACACACGCGCACAAAGGCACACGCTTGTACTCAGTTGCAAATGACAATTCAGCTGTTAGGCGAGACAGTCGGGTAAGGTCTTGTGTGAACAAAACTGGACGTCTGCGGTTTTAACGTTGACATTTTTTGTTCGCAAATTTCCCCAGGGGAGATGAGTAGTCTGTCGTCCTTATTTTTTTATTAAGTGGGTTAAGGAATGGCTCATGTTTGTTAAGTAAAACAAAAGGTAAAGGCACGGACCTGAAATGGCTCGCTCATGCCACTGCTGGCTGAAGGGCCTTCTCTTCTCTGCTGTTTGAAGAGGTGGGGGTACCCCTACTTTTTAAATCCTTTATATTAAGTTCACTTGCTTGCGTGCTTGCTTGCGCGCTTACGACCGTGCAAATATTTCGGTCGTTTTTTAACCCACTTCCCGTGATCCAATCGAGCTGACATTTTGCACACAGACTCGTTGTGCTTGACAATTTATTTTCGTGAAATTTTTTTCCATTACTTTACACTTTTTAGGAAAAAATAAATTATATTTAATTACCAATTGCTTAATGGTGGCATGCAATCATCTGACCCATAGGTGGCAGCCATCTCAAGCCAGAGGGTTAATATTTTACCCCACTACACACGACCTGCCATTCAATTGACGCCAATTTTTACCCATTTAGAGGTGGGAGGGGAATTGAATACACTTTCAGCATTGCTTCAAACACCTCACCCGGGAAACACTTGGAGGGCTGCACCTTTGATCAACGCAATTATAAACGATAACAACCAACTGGACCATGAGAATAAATAAAACGAAATAATATTCGCAGAAACCCCCAGTGATATGTTCAAATAGCACAAAACGAAACAATTTTTTAAAAAATATTACCAGGCAAAGCCCACCGAGCTGCATAGCTCTTTTTTTATAAGCGCACGTGGCCATCACAAATGATAGCCCAACGAAGAAGTGGCTTCCCACGTGTAAATTTTACAGTGGCCAAAAGACTCTATGAACGCGGCGGTGTGGCCGAGAGGACGGCACACGGAGAGCGTGGCGACGACAACGACAACGACGGCGTTGTGACGCTTCGCCGACACGCACCACGTAAAGAAGCTCGCCGTGGATCATCACGGGCGCGGGACTCAAGCGATCCTGCGGGCGGCGAGCGCACCTGCACGTAAATCCGCCACCTGTATCCGACCCCGCTCGCGACGCCAAGGTGACACATGCCGTTTTTGTCTTTACTAATCCGTAAAAAAAATATCTGTCGTACATTATTATTAAGGTGAGCCGGCAAAACATATCTTGGCATGTTGTGAGCGACTGTGGTCGTGGCGGAGGGATCGGGGTAAAGCAGCGTGGCGTAGATTCATCGACGGAATATCGATTCTAGATTTGAAGCTTTCGTGACTGCAAGGATTCATACTCTTTAGTTTTTTCGGTAAAGTCACGTAGGTAAAAAAAAAAATCTATAAAAATAAATAAAAGCAACTAAATTAAATCACGACGTTTCGGAAGACGGAAGCTTGTGTTGCCTCCGAAACGTCGTGATTTTTGGTTTTCTTTTTTTTACTTACGTGATTTTACCGAAAAAACCAACGAGTAGGAATATCGATTCTCTAAGATTCGACGTTCGTCTACATGGTGTACATGTTCTGTGTCCGTATGACAAAACCACCTGGAATGTAACCATGTATTTACATTATGGTTACAGACCCATGCCGTAAACCACTGCAGTGTGTGCTCCTTTGTTGGAGGAATATGCAGACGACACAAACTCGCTCCTCAAGCCCTCTCGTGATTAGCAGACTTCAACATTGCCATGAAGCTCCTGGACGTTTTGCCATGGTGCTGCAAGAATAGAATGGAACCTGGAATGTGTCCAATCTCGTCACATTTCGGGATCTCAGCTGGGGTTGAGCCTGGATAGTGCTTGTAGTAGATTGATTAACGTGCGCTATGTGTAGGTATGTTGTGGAATGGGTTTTTGTGTTTCCGTATGTCCGCTAGAGGCGCTATCATTCATCGCAATGTCAAGAATAAAAATAACATTGATTGTTTTTTTTATTCGAACCGCATCCCAATATTATGAGAATTGATTAAAATTATCATCATAGAGAATTGATTATCATGGGGGGGGGGATTGTTCCACCCCTCAAGAGAAAATAGTCGGGGTAAGTGAGAAGTTGGATTTTAGAGTCCTGAGAGTGAGAATAGTGTTCGAGTTAAACAACTAAACTCAACTAATAAGTCTGCTTGCAACCTGGTCAAGAATAATGACCGAGTGGGCAGCCGAGGAAATGGCGCGCGTCCGAGAGGAACACCCACCGAGGAGATGGAGCGGTGAAACCGGCTCGTGTGCCGGGTGGTTGGTGGGATGTCATCACGTCGCCAGAGGTGACGGCGACTTGGGGAATTGACCAAAACAGGCTGTCGATAAAACTCGTTGGTTCTTTCGGTAAAGTCACGTAGGTAGAAAAAAAAAATATTTTTCATTAATTTCTTTATTTTATCTTTCTACTACATGACTTTACAGAAAGAACCAAAGAGTATAGATTCCTGCAGTCACGAAAGCTTCAAATCAAGATCGCTGTCGATTATGTTGACGCTCAACGTGTCACAGACCCACGACACCGGGCAGTGCTGTCTACTTAGACACGACCACCAATGTAGCTGCTGCTGCTACTGCTGCGTACGTATGGTTAACAGGGTTCATATGGCGTGTACGATACATGCTGTTCATACGGTACACACGATTCATGTGGTTCATACGGTAGATACGATCTTGATTTGAAGCTTTCGTGACTGCAGGAATCCATACTCTTTGGCTCTTTCGGTAAAGTCACGTAGGTGGATTTTTATTACTTTATTTTTCTATCTACGTGACTTTACCGAAAGAGCCAAAGAGTACGGTACATACGGTGCATGCGGTTCATGCGGTACGTGCGGTGCTCTTAGCCTCTGACTCGCGGCTCTCTACGTTCGGAAATGGAGGAGGAAACCGCGGTACAGTGCACGTAGCCCGCCACGACATTTGTCTTCTCTGCGCACATTAATTTATCTCGTGTGACCGCGATAACGTAAGCTTTGTGCCATCGCACCGAGAGCCTTTTGGGTTGGGTTGGGGGGGCCTTCAAGGATTACATTTCACCAAACTCTCGCATGAGTGATTGTGTCTCTGACAGATATTATGAACGATGGCAGGTGTTGCTTTCTACCATTTGGCTGACCCTCGGTCTAAATGAAGCATTCACCTACTGCGATGTGACGCATATACCCGTCACGTTTATTAATGCCCGTAGCATTTTTTCGTCTTCATTTTTCCTCCACCACTTCTCCCCCGTGGTGGGTTTTTTTCCCACTCTCTCACTCTCTCCCAGGTGCTTCGGGATTAGGTCGCCTGCAGACCCCCCTTGCTCCCCCCCCCTCTCCTCGCGAGCTGCAAGAAAACGGGGAATATTTTACGAGCATCATTTCAAGCTGCACTGAACGCGTAGCCAAGGTAAATAAATACGGTTAAAGAAAGGGGGAATAAGAAAGACGGAGGAGGAATTGCGAATACAGTAGACTATGGGGTTTGGCAGAATTCCAACTGTCGTCATAATGCTTTGCTTTGTGAGCAATAACATTGTATTGGATTTATAGCAGGTTAGTACTGGTGCACTTGCAAAAAAAAATTCCAACCACACGTATATTTTTATATATATTTCTTTTTTGCAACCGCTATACAGCTGTAGGATTGTGGCTTTTCGGTTTCATTAACTGTTTGATGCCTTCGGGCTACTGCTTGCTGGATAAAGCATGCGAGAGTTGTAATTGTGTTCGTCTTGAGTGGGTGCAATGAATTGAAGGCTCTCTGTTGTTGTTACAATGTACCGACTGCTCTTGGGAAGCAGGGAATGAACCCGTCCCTTGCTCTTCAACGAGAGCGACATTTGTGCGTGGCCAGCTGAGTCTAGATGTTGGCGTAGGCAGCCCCACTGCACGAATTCTTCCAAGTCCAAGTAGAAGGCGAGCATTATTAAACTGGGTGTCCACTAATATTCGTCAACTTTTGCATTTGTCATGGTCACTCAAACTTTTTCACCGCAGCAAACCAGTGTTCTGTTGAATAGGCGGCAGCATAATTATATCTTTTTTACATGCAGCTTTATGAATAAAACAAGTTGTAATTGAAAAATGGTTATCAACAAATCACGATGTTTGAGCTGAGCCTCATCAGACCTGGACAGCTGAGCAGGGTTATGAGCTTGGTTCGTACTGGGATGGGAGAATTCGTGGAAATGTCCAGTTGTTGTAATCTCGGGCAGCAATGTGGCCAGGAGATAAAAGCACAGCAATGGATTGAATCCATCTGCACGGATCTTTGAGTATTTTCCCTATTTTGGTCGTATGTGTGAGTTTTTTACGAAGGTATTCACATTTTTAGCCACGTGTTAAATACGGTCAGAATGGTTCAAACATAGCGATGCAGGACCCTCCTGAAAAAAAATATTCTTAATACTCAATTAAGACTTTCCTGAAAATAATCATGACACGAACATTATTATATTCGTCGTATTAAAGTGTTTGTGTCACTGTGTTTTTTTAAGTGGGGAGCGGTAATGTAGCTGCGCTACGAACCCGGTGACCAAAGTTCGATTCCCGCTCACGGCCAACAGCAGTGACGATTATCTGAACCGTACATGGGCCTCCCCTTGGTCGACTCAGACTGAAATGAGTACCTGGTGTGGCGTGTAAACATCCCCACTGGGGAGACAAAGGCGGCCGGGCGTGGTGTTAGCCACCCACCCCCTCGTGTGCCATACTGCCCTTAATAGGTGCTCGCTAACAGCACTGCCCCAAACGTCTATTCATGTTAAACGGGGCAGGGGTGTGGGTATCTTTGTCTTTGTTCTCATGTGTAGTTTTGCTTAAATCCATCTGTAAGTTCTCAATTGGAATTGTAACAGTTTGGCTTATTGAATAAGTGCAATCCACTGTGCTATAATTACTTAATGTGCACAAACATTGTTGTGTAAGTGGATCCATTTTATTAACTGTCTTGTACTTTAAGAGGCTAACGGTTAAAGTGGCAAATTGCTTGTGACATGCTGAGGGATTGGATGTACTGCTGTGTGCTAAATTAATAATAATAAAAAATGAAATGTGCAAATTTAGTTCTGAGGTGAAGGTGTCAGCTTCAGTTCAGATTTGCAGTATTGAGGGTAAGGGTTTGGATTCTATTCAGATGTGCCACATTACTGCACTTGTTATATGCACCATTACGTACGGTTTTTTTGCCTTTATATTGTGAGCACGTAGTGGATAGTAGGGGAATGAATTAAAAAATTTCAATGCAAAAAAAACTCGCCAAATTTAATAAAGGCGATAAAGTTATTGCACTGAGAGGTAGCCAAAGTATCAAGCACATTGCTTCGGTGAACAAACTAGAAACCATAACACAATAAAATTATCATTATTTTTATTACTTTATTGTTTTCCCTTCTACGTGACTTTACCGAAAGAACCAAGAATATGAATCCCTGCAGTCACCAAAGCTTTAAATCGAAACTAGAAACCGGTACCTTAGCTGTCGAGGAAAGTCGGCGGGATTGTGTGTACGTATGTTGAACTTATTTCTCTCTCGAGAAAGAAGAATAGTCTGGCGCACATCACGACTGGAAGGGGCGATAGCTGATGGACGAGACTGGAGACGTCATGGTGGCCGAAAGGAGAGCGCGTGTCCGTGCAGAGAGTCACCGTGGAGATGGAGCGATAAGAGATTGTTGCACGTGGCAGTTGCTGCCTAGTGCCGTGAACAATTAGAGTCTCATCTTCTTGGTTCTTTCGGTAAAGTCACGTAGAAGGGAAGTAATAAAATAATAAAAATAAAACATAATAAAATGAGAATTATTTCATTTTATTATGTTTTATTTTTATTATTTTATTACTTCCCTTCTACGTGACTTTACCGAAAGAACCAAGAAGATGAATCCCTGCAGTCACGAAAGCTTTACATCGAAATTAGAGTATCGTGCAGAGCACTAAACACATCTATAAAGTCAGTCGCCATCGTCAGTGAACCGAGTAATTCGCCTCTCGTAGAGTGTGATGATAACGACAATAGAAAGCGGGAAATACCCGCTGTCACAATCTGCAATCAGGTTATTGTGATGATGATCACGTTAGGCTAGGCACAAGTGTATTGCGTATTTTACTCGCATTGTCCAGTAGAGGTCTCCCTACGAGCGAGAGATATCGACGGCACAATGAGTTTGTGCACGGCACAACGAACGAATCTAATTCTGCGTAAGTAGAGTTGGGTTTTCCGTATCGCCTAAGTCACCAATTCTTGATCCCCCTCCTGTAGATATAGAGGTGCTTTGCTACGTATTATTGTATTGTTGATGATGCTGCTGGTGAAATTACAGAATCCACTGCCGATACAAAACATTTGATTTTGAGCGCATGCATAGCATATATTTGATATACAAAAAAAACGAAACAATAGTAACAAAGCAAGGTTGTTTTGTACGATTACCGCTATCGTACTTTATGCGGCACAGAATATTCAGTCTTCATATCCGGAGAGGCATATCTCAAATAGCCTTTTAATTGGCATTAATTACCCATCCTTAGCATTAGAAAATGAGAGTGTCATCATCATCATCAGTGGGTAATTGTGTGTTGCGGTGTTTTGACTCGTGTGTCAAGTATTCCCCAGATTGAAGCATAGCTGAGAAACGACACCCAGATTTATAGCTCATTATTCATACACTGTGTGCGTGCGTGCGTCTATATGCATCTCACAGTGCAGTGGGCCATTGAATGCGCCGGCAATGCATCAACGAGTAGAAAATAGAAACGCAGGGAATAGAGCAAAGGCCTGTTAATCTGTTAGCCCAGTTATCAGCGCACTGCGTTACAGACGTGGCCAACGTGAGTTTAATTCCTGCTCGCAGCCAACATGAGTGGGCGCATATCTGAGCTGACCCCTTGTTCTGAGCCTCCCGTAAGCTGTGACTGCATTGGATGAGTACATGGTGCGGCGTGCAATCGTCAGCGCTGGGGAGACAAAGGCAACCGGGCAGCGTGGTGTTTGCCGTGCCCACCACCCTTCAATTCATGTGCCGCGTCGGCCTTCAAAGGTGCTCGGAAATGGAACTTGCCCCCAGAAATATTTTTAAAAAATCCTGTACGGAGGATCTTTGTCTTTGCTCTATATCGCGGAAAGTGCGGTGGGCTATTTCATGCGCTCGCAATCAATCAGTCGGTAAAAAAAAATGTGAAGCACATAAATAAATTAAAAATAATCCCGTGCACGCAATGCAAAGGAGATGTCAGGCACGGACGCCAAATGGAATAGGTTTCTCCGGCGATTGTGCGTAAGTGGGGAAGTGAAGCAAACGTATGCTAACAATGCGTACCTTTTAAGGCAATTGCACGATGCATACTCGTGTTTACTGCTAGTAATGGTCCAATGTGTTCCATTCATATCACGGACCCCACTATTATTCACCGTTTTTTTTTTCTCCCTTCCACCTCCTTGTGCTTTGATGTAAACAGTGCTCACAGATGGCCGAGGGATGGGAACTGTGGCACTATCAGAATTGCAGCAACTTATTTTTTTTTGGCTCCGCACTGAATGGTAATCACAGGCATTGTAATTCGAGGACTGAGTGCTTTATCAATAGGAATCCCGCTTTGCTATTTGGCAACGCTAAAATTGATAACTTTGACCGTGCAATGTACTCGCAAATCTTACGCATCTTAAAAAAAAACACATTCCTCCCGAAGCAAGCTCCAAATGGAAACTTACACCCAATAACTTAGGTTTTTAATATATAAAGTAGAGTCATTTATTGATATTGTATTACTCTTATTGAATACTTTTCCAAGTAAAAAGTGATATTAAATGTTTAAGAATATACGACTTAATTGATATTTATGTATTTGCGTTACTGTGCAGAGAATCATTTCAAATGGAGGTTCACATTTTGAGTTACTTTAGATTTTGGTTCTGTTCTGTGATGAATATTAGGAGGGCATTTTTAAAATATTTTTGAGAAATAGCAATCGCTTTTGAAACATAACACTTGCCCTGTAGAGGATCCAATCTTTAACGCTGCGATGAATGGAGGGGGAGTGGTGGCGCAGTGGTTAACACGCTGTGCTATGAACACAACAATCCCAGTTCAATTCCCAGCCATGGCTCACATCTGAACCAGTCCAGAGGCCCTATTTCACTAACCTACACTGACCGGAATGGTCACGTATGGTCCTATGACTCACACGGCACATAGAGATGCCTTCATCCAGCAGTTGATTGACAGACGGCTGTGTGTATTATTTATATCTCGATAACTCGGACAAATAAATCCATACCGCAAAAGCAGGCATCTGAGAATTTAATTTGTATTACTTATTGGTTTTATATTGGGAATGATGTTTTTTTTTCTTCCCCGAGTCAATGGGCAAGTGATCAAATTCGTGGCCTTGTGTATTTTTCAGAGCATTTTGGCACGAGGTGTGAATCTCGCTAAGTGCAAAGTCTCAGCGCGAGCGGCACGAACGGCTTTGCATTGTGCGACGCGCACTCCGTCTGACACCTCACGAAAACACGAGTGGCATGACCCGCTATTGTCTGCAACAAGCACAAGCATTTCACATGATTGTGACCGTCACAGAATCATTTATATTAAAGCGATGCGTTATTTTAGCATGCAACACAAGTCACATTTCATCTGTCGGGGCTCGCCTTTCTGTTCGGATTATCGTCGCAGCGGAAAAAAGTAGAGGAAAACGATTTCATGCTGCTCTTTGGCCACTTACCCTGCACGAGTGCAGGAACACGGCCAGCAAGCAGATGGCTGGACAGTGGCCAAACGTTGACCAACATTTTGGTATTTATTTCACGGAACGAAGAATAGTAATAATAATAAGAAGAAGACAAACGTTATCCACATGTCGAGCAAACGAGATGACGAGGTGTTACCGAGGGGAGCAGGTGCAGGGGGAGGCAAGCGGGCAGGTTGTAGCCCGCTCTTGCTCTTAAGCCGAACCACCTGCTTGCAGACGTGATTTGAACCGGTCACGCCTCGACGCTTCTGCAAAACTTTACGCAAGAAAGCGCGCTCGCCGCGGGAGAGCGCGCTCTATATCTGTGGGCGCACTCTCGCGCCCACGCGCGCGCACGTGCGTGCGTTCGTTCTTATTCTGCCGCACCCGCAGTCAAGTCTGCCGCAGAACGCAGAACGTTTATGGAACGCGCACGTTGGCGCGCTTTTAAGATATATGCGCGAAATGCGATTAAAAAAAACAAAACAACCCGTTGCCTTAGTAGTAATAGGTTTTTACCCTTTTAACTGGTACAAAATCTGACACCTTTATACAAGGCATCATATTTGCAATAACCTCAACACAAGAAGTCAAAATGCAAACAAAAATAAACAACTCTGATGATGATAATGATATGCACTGTCCTTGAAGTTGATTGGTCCACACCAATCAACTTTTGACTTCTTGTGTTGAGGTTATTGCAAACATGATGCCTTGTATTAAGGTGTCAGATTTTGTACCAGTTAAAAAGGTAAACACCTATTACTATATTTTGCCACTGGTAAAGGAGGTCTCATAGTGTAAACCCGTTGCCTTCTTGGCAGTTAAATTAATGTAGGGAAAAAAATATCCTGATGCCGTGGAGTTTAAGGACAGACTCGTGCAACACAAGTGAACTTACAGAGATCATTTTTCATGCTGCTTATTCTGATTAAAAGCATCGGGCGCGTTGTTTTTTTGCAGACCGCTACGAATGCAGTGCATCACAAAATATGTACTCTACACAGTGCATCACAAGAGATGCTGGATGTCTCATAACGTAGGCGAGAGTGTGTTAAATGTGTGTGTGCAGAACTTTATACGAGCTCGCCTGCCTGCTTACAGCACTTGCCTGAGCAGCCTGTTAAGGCGAAATGCGGGATCGTTGTCTTTGGCACAATACGTGTGTGCCATTCCATCCCATCATCATCATCAATCTCGTTTCCCAAGTTGTACAAGTTATACACGTTCTTATAACCTTGTTGTAGTCAAGACAATTGTGAACTCTCATCTATTTAGAACTTTGATCGTGCTGTTTGTTGCTGGCCGATTGGCGTTTTGGGTCTTGTTAATATATTAGCAAGGTGCACATCCACGCACGCACGCACGCACGCACACACGCACGCACACACGCACGCACACACGCACGCACACACACGCACACACACACACACGCACACACGCACGCACGCACGCACGCACACACGCACGCACACACACACGCACGCACACACGCACACGCACACACGCACGCACACGCACACACGCACACACACACACACACGCACGCACACGCACACACACACACGCACACACGCACACACACACACGCACACACACACGCACACACACACACGCACACACACACACGCACACACACACACGCACACACACACACGCACACACACACACGCACACACGCACCCTTTTACATGCTATATGCCGTGCATGTGCTGTGCGCATGTTTGCCGTGTATGACACATGCCCACGTGCGCCATCGTATTGCAAAAGAAACATTTCTTGACAACGCCAACGCCTTGGCCGGATGCCGCCGTGCGTATGTGGGGCATCGCGGGTGTTTAGCCTCCCCCGGCGCATTCGAGGTCTACGTCGGAGATTAATGAATCCGGCAAACGTTTACTGACGCTCAAACCGGCGGCGCGCTCACTTCGCAGCGGGTTTCACGGAGATGCTCAGCCACGAACGAGCCGTCCTAATTTAATAGATTTATCGCCGAGTTGAATGCAACGTCTGTTAAAGTTAAAACGGCTCGGTGTTAAATCGATCAAAGCTCCACCCCCCCCCCCCTCTAAAAAAGAAAAGCTCACGAAAAATCACACGTTAGATACTAAACGGAGTTCTTACCCAAAACGAGTCGTAATTACTCGCACAATTTGCAGGCGTTAAGTGGCAATGCAGTGAAACAAAATTAAAGTGAGTTTGTGGGGTTATGGAGTGCGGGTTTGGGGGAGAGCTCTTTGCAGAGAGGAAGAGGTTTCTTCGCGACTGACGTGCACGGCTGAACCTCCACAGGTCTCTCATAACTCTTGGGTTGAACAGGGTCGGAAAATTTTCTCCCACGCGGCTTCGCGCCGCGCTTCGTTCTACACGACGTCCGATGTTTCGGCCCACGTCCCGGGAGCTTGTTCGGGAACTGAGTATTTCGGCGGTTCAGTGTTTTTATACGTATTTAAAAAAAAATCCTCCCCCAATAGCAGTTGGAGAATCTTTGCGACAGAAGCTTGGCGTTTCCGGAGAAGCTCCCGGCATGTGGCGCGAAACGTCTGGCACCGCGCCGAACGACGCGCGGCGCGAACTGAAAAACACCACCCTTGAGCAGCACAACCGTGAACAATTCCGCGCAGGGGTCGGTCATCCTTGCAGCGGCGGCGGCTGTTTGGCTGGCCGTCGAACATGGACGGTGGTCACCGCATCATCACGCGGTGCTTTCAAGATGCAGCTTTCTGCGGTCGTCTGGAACGCAACTTCCTTCCGATATTAGGAAGCCAGTGGAGCTGTGCACTTTTAAATCCTCTAGATTGAAAACTCATTTAGTTAGAACTGCTTATTTTCGTGTTTAGTTTGCTGTCCTTTCTCCGCACCCCCGATTAGTACGGTTGGCCACGTACGGTGCGAAAGAAGTTCAACATGCGTACATGCAAAGGAGGCTTCAAGATTCGCCACGGGCAAAGTGCCCCCTCTAAAATTATCCAATCAAACAATGGCAACGCGAATGACCTTGAATGCTCGAAATTTTGCCTCCTCGTACTCCCCCCAGCCCCAAGTGAAGTCCCTGCACTCCCTTCCACGAATTGTTCACGACCCCTCCCCCCACCCCCCACCCCCCTTCCCCCCTCCCCATCCCCTCACCCCCATCCCCCACCCCCCTCCCCGCACGCCCCTTCCCACCCACCCAGCCGCACACTCCAACCCTTTTGCCTGTTTCTTGTTTTCTGGATGCACTGCTGATGTGGTCAAGGAGCCACTGGAATTTAATTAATCTTGCTACGACTCCCTGAACACGGGGATAAAATTAAATCACGACGGTGGAAGGTTTGAACTTTCAACGGTAACTTCTTTTTTTAGAGAAGGGGGGGGGGGGCGGTTACTTTTTAGTGTTGCATTTCCGCAACACATTTAAGTAGATTAATATAGTCTGGGGCAGCGATTTGCAATTACAGCCCCATTACCTCCCCTACTCGCATGCCAAGCTTTTGCACAAATAGTATGGACCAGGGCTTAATTTTTCGCTGATTATTTTCTGGCTTTCCGTTCAACAGGAGTAGACGCGTGACTCGGAGCCGGAGCGATAGTGAGAAGAATACTCGACGTGGTGTGCCGGGTAGGGAAATATATTCTGGGTCAGTGACCCCCGATAGACCCAGCTGAAATTAAGCCCTGGTATGGACCAGATTTTTCATGGCTATGCATTTGACGCATCAACGTGGCGTGTCGTATATATTGGTGAAGATGCGGATTCAGCAACGGTCGCTGCATACCGCGATTGAGTGGTGAATATTTCCCTTCCCAATTTACAAGAATGAATCATGTCGTTCAGACAGGTCAAAATGCACTTTCCTCATAGGCGCGATCTTTAACGTTGGTTGGCGAGGAGTTGAATACTGTTTGTTTTTGAAACAATTCTTATTCTCAAATTTGCTGCGTGTGCATTCTACCGACGATTTATACAAACGAGGCAGCCAGGATGGCTTTGGAGGTTTCTCCCGCTGTTCCTATGATGCTAGCGTAAGCTACTTCGCTGTTCGGCAGCTCCACTGCTGGATTATTTTTTCCCGCCTGAGGACGACCGCTTGTGTTGCGATCGAAACGTCGTGATATATTATTTTTTGTTTCATTTTATTTTTCTACCTACGTCACTTTACCGAAGTAACCAAAGAGTATGGATTCCTGCAGTCACGAAAGCTTCAAATCAAGATGAAGCTACTTTATTTTAGCTTTCGGAACTTTGGCCACTTACTGATTTGTAAGATTTAAAAGAGTGCTTCGATGTGATATTACAAGCAGTGGCTCAGTTGTTAAGTACACTGGTTGCGAGGGCATTTATTTACTTTCTTTTACAGGCAAACTAGCAACCCGCACGTCCATTGGATGTGACTCTATCCGCCCCTCCCTCTCTCCGTCTGGACATGACGTCCTGCCAGCTAGCCAGCCAGCAAAACGTTGTTTCTAATGTCGTCATTGTTATGTTTAGTCGCGCTATAATACACCTAACCAGCAGATTCTCACATTTTGTTGCTATTGGATACAAATGTAATTTAAAAAATCGCAATTAAACAGCTGCATGAAATTGTGATTTAAAATGAAGCTCAGGAGCTTCCAATAATATAAGGCTGAACATTTTTAAGAATGTGTGAATATTTTAAACAATATTTTAAACAATGTGGACAAGTCAAAGAGGAATACAATACATTGGGATTGAGTTTGAGATTTTAGATTTTCAGCTTTTTAATACGATTTTTTATCTTTTTACGGGTTTTCAGATAATTTCCATGTTGTACATAGCATGCATTCTCCTGCTATAAAAAGTGACATCACCGATGTCACGTGACTGCACTTTTGACAGGAAAAGAGCAGAAGTGATATCATGGAAGTGACGCCACGTCGTGATGTCGCATTTTCAGATCAATCGAAGACTTTAAAAGTTGAACTTTCCCACATTTCTTGTTGAGGTGCAATATTTGGGATATTTCAGATGAAAATCTGGAACATCCCTCTTAAATATCTATATATAATTTAGCTGAATATGCAACACTTCCTTATTGTTCATTCTCAAATCGTGACCATGAGTGCAGTTCACTAGACCCCTACCTTTCAAAACAGGTGGCCTCGGTTAGTGTCATTAATAATCTTACGTTTGTTTGCATAAAGATGTGGAGAAAGAAAAAACCCATGACCACAGTGTCTGGGTGGGTCTGACTGTTAGGAATTGCACCATGTCAGCCATCAGGGCAGAGTCAATAACGCTTTGATCCTGGGTTCAAGCCCTGGGGCAGACAAGATTAAAACGGACATCGTTTCTTTCTCCTCCGAGGGTTCTCACAATCTCACACGTGCGCGGGGAGCCTCACGTGGTCCACGTCTGGTCGTCCAGCCAATGTCTACTCAACTTGCACGCTGCAGCCCTCCGTATATCATATCCTGCCAGTTTGAAACAACCTTAAAAACTTGCTAAGATCTTCGCTTTGCATCCGGCATTGAAAATCGAGCACGCTATTATGATACGTGTCATTTTTTTTTTTTACGTGACACTTGCGATGTTAACTACCTCGCCGGGTATACAAGAGGTTGTGGGTTTGTTGCCAACCCTGTCGCATGTATATTTGGAGTTTGCATGTTCTCCCCGTGGTCGTGTGGATTTTTATCCGGGTCCTCTGTTTTTGCCCCCTCTCCCCCCCCCCCCCCAGATTTAGAATCAACACGCGTTTAGAGAATTTGGCTGCTACCATAAATGTCCACGTAAAAAGCCACTTCGTTAAGCTATAATTTGTGGCCAGGTTGCTTCTGAAAGAGAGCTTCATGGCTCAGTGGGCCTTACCTGGTAAAATTAAAATATTTTATAGTTTAGTTAATTTCTAAATCCAATTTATGTGCTAATTATCTATAAAAAAAATAATGCATCTCACATAGTTTAATCCATCTATACATTGCTCTGGAGTGATGTGTTGGCATAGTGGGTATCACACTGCACAATGAACCCAAACACCTGAGTTGAATTCCTGTGTACAGCTACCAACAGTGTCAAAACTAATATATCCATCCATCAGCCCCAAGCCGCTTAGCCATGCCATGCTGAGCAATGTGGTGAAGTATGGTTACATAATCCCTATGACCGACACAGTATGCAGAAGCGTTCATCCAGCAGTGGATCGACAAAAGAGCTGTAAATTATATCATGTAATGATAATATTACGTATCTTTGCAATCGTGTATTCACCAAAGTAAATCAATCAAAGTATGAAACTGCATCGATTTAGATTGATTCTTAGTGTTCAGGATACATCCATCCAATAATCTCTTGTGTAAAAATCAGTGTTTAGCCGTGTATGTAAATTACATGAAAACAATACGCCCATGGCTGCATTTCGGCGAGTTGAGCCCACAAAACTGCACAAACAAGAGGCCCAAAAACACTGAGAAGCAGTACAAAGACTCGGCAATAAAAACAAGACTGAACAAGAATTGATTCTCCCCTCGAATTGGGCTCAGGACTGCGGCAATTTATCGGATCGACGGGGAGTTGAATTGTTCCAACCTCTAACTTAAATGCCGCAGGAATACTCGCATGTACAGCAGTACAACAAGGCACTGTTATTAAGCACTCCGCCCTGTGGTTTAAAAATGGGCTATAAACTTGACAGTGTAAACACTGGGCCATTAGTGTGTGTGTGTACAGCGCTGCCAACCTCTGTAAGGCTTGCTCTGGAAGTTTGTGTGCAAAACGAAACCCGCTTGCAATCATTGGCCTGTACGCTTCGGTGTAACCTAATCAACTTTGAAAGCGTACAGCTTGTAAAGCAGTGGAAACCCCTCAAATGGTTTTGAAATTAAGTTGGGAAATGTGAGTCTCTCGCCGGGATAGCAGGAGTTTGGCAGTGCCCACACGTATCTTGTGAACATTATCATTAAAGCTTGGCGCTGGTTGAATACTTGGTCGGTGTTTGCCAAAAATGAGCGAATGCTATTACGGGAGATGTGCAATATCCAATGTTCAAGCTGGTTACGGCGGGAGTCATTGAAGGCTGGGTCAGAGTCAGAATGTAATCATAATGATGGGGTTCATTTATAACCACGTGAGCGCCCGTTGAGATCAAAAACTCTCTCTTTCATGGGAGATCTGTGCCAAACAAGTAGCACGGCAATTAAGGTGTGTCCGAAAGAACATTTGATAACCCACGCAGAAAAAAAGTTTACTCTCTCATGCATTGTGTCTACTGTGGGGGGGGGGGGTGTACTGCCGTTATCTATTTAGGGGCGCTGCGGTGGCGAGATGCTGACTCCCTCGCATGGCCATGCAAAAGGTTGTAGGTTTGATCCCGACCCTGACGCCTGTATATTATGAGTCTGCATGCACTCCCTGTGGTCGCGTGGATTTCTTTCTGGGACCTCCGGTTTTTCCCTCCAGATTTAGGAGGGAAAATTTACTTGGCAAGGTTGCAGATTTAGAAACGTGTGTTTCAAGTATTAGGCTGCTATAGATATCCACATGATAAGCCACTTCATTGAGTGTTGGTGTACGGTGCTTTTTCTGCAAAATGTTGCTGTCTTTTCTTGGATTTTCTGTTTGCATATAGTCACTTTAAGATGTTTTCTTGTTCATGTTTAAGTTTTTTGTTTGTTGCGGTTGCACCCGATTCAAGAGCCGAATGGCTCACAGGGCTATACCTAATAAATGAACTTGAACTTGAACTTGATTGAGCTATCATTTGTGGACAGGTCGCTTCTGAAAAATAGGCTATATAGCTCAGTGGGCCTTACTTGGTAAAAGTAAAAAAAAGGTGTCTTTTTGTTACTAGTTTCATACGACTGCTAGGAATTTACAAGGATATTTTAAAAAATATATATATATACTCGGCACTGAATTATCCAATTGTAATTTTCCTTAAAAAATATATTGCCCCATAATTACAGAATAATGCCTCAGATTTCTATTTTAAATGCGACTATCCTGGTCTCTTGAGTTCTCACTTGGTTAAACGAAATAAGTGAAATATGTGTAGGGTATATTTGACTCCTAAATTCAAATTAATCCAAAATAACTTGCTGGTTATACTTTTAATAATTCTTGCATGGGACGGTGAGGATAACCTAATACAGCTTCATTAGAACACTGCACAATCCATCATTGATTGTTTTTTTTACAGCAAAATACAATTTGCAAAAGTACTATATTAAACTTAACAGCAAAGCAGACACCCTGATCAACATCCATATATATTACAGATTGAGTTTAAGACGTATTTCAAATTGAAATTCAGGAATTCAACAACAAAGCCTATGGTGTCGAAAAGAAACGTAACAATCTGCTATTTGTGAATCTGATGCTGCATAATAAGCCCACATTTCCAGAAGAAGCTTCCAGCAATGTGGAGCGAAACGACGGACGTCGTGCCGAACTCCATAACTAGATGGAAAAAAAAACAACACGAACGCATCGGTGTGCCGTTTCATTTTTTGTTCAGTAGGTGGAGCTCTTAGATTGTAATTGGAGTCGGGTGTGGGTTATTTCTTCCCCCCCCCCTCTGTTGAGGCACAGTTTACTGTTCATTTCAGCCAGGCAAATTTACATTTAATTGCACGGTAATGATAGCAGTAATTTATAGGATGGTATCAAAAATTAAATTACTAATGTCAGGACTGTGCATTTAAATTTTGACGTTAATAATTGAATTGTTAATATTGAGAAAGATCACTCTTGATAATATATTATTAATTTTTTAAAAGCCAAAGCTTGCAATAAATGAGTCGCAATTATTTTTTTTTTATTTTACGCTGCTGCGGAATATAATCAGCCCTTGTGCAAATTAATCACCAATAATTGTTATTAACAAACTAAACTTTCCCATTGGTGTAAATTACAGAAACAAATTATCTACAACCACACTACTAAATATTTTAATTTCTCAAATCCGAGTCTCATTTTTATGCCGCCAGCCTAAATCAGCGTCTGTTATTGCACTCCAACTAAGACTGATACACAAATCAATAGCTAACACGAAGTTGTTAAACTAGTTGTTTTTCAAAATGGAGGGTAATCTTCTTTTAGCCGAGCAACTTCAAAAAAAAAATGTTTCTGTCAATATTGTTACAGCATTGATATTTGGAATAATGAGAATGGAAAGCTTTATCTCAATTTAATAGCAAGATAATGATGTCTTAATATCTACATGCATATTATGCATATTTCCTTAAGACATTACCATACTGAGCCCTTTGTATGATTACTAGCCCTACTGTCATATAAACTGGAATGCACGTCATCGAAATATAGGCATAAATCACGTAATCATTTTATAAATGTCAATAACAATTATCGACATTCGAACCTTTAAATAAAAGGTGAAGATGCAGCCTTGTATATGTTTGTCGATACAACTCCTGGCCGAAGGGCCCCCACTAGAGGGAGCTCGAGTGAAGCCCTCTCGAGGGTGTTTTTGGCCTACTCTTCCATTCTGGTCGGACATCTTGCAAGCGGTGGGGGGTGCCCACAACACTTTACCTCGCCGATCGACTAACCGTGGGTGAACTCATTCACACTGCCGGGTGGACAGACGCAGGGGGGTGGTTAAGAAATGTGCACCATTGTTCCAACGGCCACACCAGGAGAACGAATCAAACTGAGAACCATGACACCACGGCCACATCGAATCTCGTAAATTTCCATCGTTATTTATCCGGGATAAACCTTACCAAGTCTTAATACTGTTTCAGGAGGGTCATGCATTGTCAATGTTCTGCATGGTGATGGAAGTGGGAGCGCCACGGTGGCGAAATGTTAGCGACCGTGGCCGGTATACAGGAGGTCGTGGGTTCGATCCCGACCTCGATGCTTCTATATTTTGAGTTTGCATGTTCTCCCTGTGGTGGTCGCGTTGAAAAAGAGCCATCTCGCTCGGTGGGCCTTTACCTGGTAAAATAAAATAAACACATTCCTGCGGAGGGAGCTGGTAGGAACGTTGGGTTGCTCGGTCAATGGCCAGGGTCAACGGCAGCGTGGTGTATTCCGCAAATACGGCCAACTGTGAGGGCGGGCACAAGCCGGCGTGAGTAGGTTAAACGTTGAGTTTTATAAGGGCACCACGGGGTGACCAGCCATTCCCCACCGTCCCCACCCAGCCAACCCCACCCATCTTTGGATGCACGATGGACGGACGGACACAATAATCCCCTGTGGGCTGGTGTAACCAGGAAGTTCCTACCAGTAAAATAGTTAATAGTTACACAGTAGTAGCTCCTTCACATAAGCTGAATTCATCCTTCCGTCTTGACGGTGGTAGTCCTCTGAGGCCCGTTCCTTCCTTCTGCTGTCACCTCGTCGTGAGTCTCGAACACCGAACCATCATCACCCAAACAGCCGCGACACGTCCCAACAGTCCATGCGATGCCTCTAACCAGAGGTGTGGACTCGAGTCATGTGACTTGGACTCGAGTCAGACTCGAGTCATGAATTTGATGACTTGCGACTCGACTTGGACTTGCATAACAATGACTTTGTCCCACCTCTGCCTCTAACACACGCGTTGCATCTGCCCCCCCCCCCCATCTCTCGGTGTACTTCCACGCATTGCATCTCTCCACATGTAATTTGTGCACTTTACAGATTTTGCTCCGTTTCCTTTGGTCAGAGTCCACGTTTCTCATCCACGGTGTCGTAGCCCATAAAGTCAACTCGTCGTGAGCGTTACACGTTCGGCACATTGGCGCAGTTGAGTTTTTGTCAGGTTTCATAGATTGAAAACTCATTTTCTCTCGATGGAAAACTCATTTCGTGAGAACTGCTCGTTGTGTTTAGTTTGTTGTCCTTCCCCCCCCCCGCACCTCCACGTAGAAGAAGTTCAACACACCAGCGAAACCTCGTACTCGAATTGGAAATGTTGCAGGTCTACTCTCCAACACTCCGGTGTGCTGAAGTAACTAATTTCCACGTCTTGTTTACTAATTGCCAGTTTCGGTTGGTGGCGAGTTACGCGACCTGACCCCCCCCCCCAAAAAAAAACAACAACTTTATTACGAATAACGTTGGTCGCGAAAGCCCAACGTGTTAACCACATTTGCATTGTTGACAGGACTATCGTGAACACCCGAGGTGGCACCGGGGGATTGGCGCACGTCGGCTGCTCCTCCGTGGCCAGCCTCCATCCCGCGTGTCCCAGGCGAGCGCTCTCCGCCAGTGTGAGTGCCAAGCCCCCGTCTCCGCGAAGTGCCCTCAGATGCAATCCATCCCCCTTATCCTCGACCGTCCTCGTGGCCTTTATGGTAGTAACAAGTACAAATGCCCTGCAGTGTTTGAAACAATACATTTAAATGCGCTCTAAACATCGCCTTCGGTGCCATGTTCCTTCCAAAGGGTTTGGTGGCGTGCAGAACCTCTCTCCACTTTCCTCTGTCCTTCCAGTCATATCATCATCAACAGCCATGGCCAATCCACTGCTGGATGAAGGCCCCCGCAAGCCGCCACCATCACTCGCGATCCCTGCAACGCAGCAGTCCATCCAGCACCTACGTCACACGAGCGGATATCTCCGCCAGTCTCGCCGCGTTGGTCATCAGCAATCTCCGTCCTTTCGTTGACGTCATCTGTCCATCGCCTTCTTGATCTAGCTCCAGATCTCTGACCGTGTGTACACCCTTCCCGTGTGTTCTGGCCTTTTTTCAGACAACTTCCTGGTTTGCATATGGAATTGTCCATAACATACTTTTACAAAAATGAATTCAGTACTTATTGTTTTGAATTAAAAAAGAGCCTGATTTCTGTACATGTTTTTTTTTTTTATAAAGTGGTTAGCGCGCTGTCCTACGAACTCAGTTACCAGAGTTCGATTCCTAGCCATGGCTTGGGGTGCCATAGTGGCGAGATGTTAACCACATCGCCTTGTATACAGGAGGTCGTGGGTTCTATCCCAACCCTGACTCCTGTTTATTTGGAGTTTGCATGTTCTCCCCGTGGTCGTGTGGAGTTTTCTCCGGGTCCTCCAGTTTTCCCCCCCACATTTAGAATTTACGTGCATTTTAGATTATTTCGCTACTGCTATACATTTTCACACGATAAGCCACTTTGTTGAGCTTCCATTTGTGGCCAGGTCGCTTCTGAAAAAGAGTTATAGAGTTCAGTGGGCCTTACCTGGTAAAATAATGTTTGTTTTTGTTTAGTTACATAACAGTGATGAGTGAAATCTGAACCGGTCCTGCTCCTGATGCTGCCCAACCTCCACCCTCCCCCTAGCCCCACCCACACGCAACCCAAACTGACCAGTGTGGTGAAGTATGGTCATGCACATCCCATGACCGATCTGACGTGGGGGAGGCCCTCACCATGTTGTGCATTGAGAATGGCCGGGAATTCATTACATGTGTTACTGAATTAACAGTTACGTGAAATTGCCATTGTTTCATCGTCGCGAGACTCAAACATGTACTTGCGAATGGACGTTTAAGTGGGCGTAGCAGATGGAACGCCAGATGGATATAATCTCTTCTGTCCGTGCCAAGCTATGCAGGCTCCTTTGGTGATCAAAAGGCACACAAGTAAAAAGTCACATTTTACACCCGAGTGTTAATCACGTATCAATCAGGATTCATTTAGGAGTTCATTAATTTTGTCCACTCTGTGATGTCTAGCATAATTCATTTTAAAAACCTTTTTTCATGCATGAATAACAGCTCAATTGGGAATTAATGAATTTTCTGCCAGCATTATTTAAGATAAGAGGAAATAGAATCACATTCCCCTGTGCTGTCCTACTTGTGTTCGCTATTGCTTTAAAAATTAAATATGTAAATTTTACGTTTATTGTTGGGTAGTGTATTTCAGTAAAATCACGCGGCTTAAAATGTATATGTTTTTAATTCCTGACTTGTATTGGCCGATGGCTTATAATAACTTATAATTAATTATTTAGATCATCCCAATACAGAGTTTGCTCAGATAATACGTACTGGCAGTTTTGAGGATATTTTTTTGTACGATGCATACAACGAACAAGACTATAATATAAGAACAGAAAATAAGATAATTGCTGAATTAATGTTGCCGAGGAACAAAAGCATATTCGCTTATTTAGAAAATTATCCCACTCAAAAGTTTATAATGAGGACTCAAAGATCGCTTTGAAGAGCGCTCACCAATTTAGTTAGTCCCTTTCATTTTATTTCATGTAATTTAATCCGTCACGTGTGTTAGCACAACAACAACAACATATATCGTGGCAATCTAATAAGCGAATAAAGTTTTCACAAAATCGTGTCCGTTTGAATACGTGTAATTACGCGCATATGGAGGCATCAGTCAGACTGTAAGTTGATATAACAAACTTTTTTCGGAGTTTTTTTTTGTTCGCTGCTGATTTTGGCAAAGAGCCTTGCATGCCGTGAGGAGGCTCCCTATCTGCACCCTTTGCTTGTTTGGCCATTAGGCCGATGTGCTCGTCATTGCAGCTGGAGTGACGGTTACAAATGTACCTGCTTACAAGAAGCCTTCAGTCTATTCACACGGGGAAAGGCTCCATGCGTTTGTCTTCTCCATTTCTCGTTTTGTTCCAATAAAACAGCTGGACGCCACTGGAATATCAAACTTTTTTGTTGATCAATTTTGTTCAATTAAATTTTATTTTAGTCTATTTTTTTTCTCTCACAATCGTCATTTCATTTATATTTTTTACCAAGCTTTGCACATCATTACGTCTATGAAACGCATGAAAAATGGTTTGTTTATGCGGTGAAACAAATGCCGGCAGATCTATGAACCCAACAACAGCAACGCAATTGCTGTACAACTAAACATACTTGCATACACACAAATACATACAACATTTAACATAGCAAAATTCATATTCAGTGCATTTGATTTTCTCATTCAATGCACGAGTCATTGTTCACAGATTATTTTTAAAAAGTAAGTCTTGATTCTGTTCTTAAATTGATCCATGCTTGTGGATGCAGTGATATGGTCAGGCAGACCATTCCATGGCTGGCACGGTTACAGTAAGGATGCGATGAATTTGACTATTTTATTATCGTCAAGCGAGTGTTTGCACCCTCAGTCATTGTCTCCGACTCCTAAAAAAAATTACATTCTCACCTGCCAGCACAGCATACGCGCATCCCATTGCAGGTGATAGGGAGCACGGTGGAGCTAGGAGACGGGAGCTGATAATCCTGAGACAGGAGAGGAACGTGTACAACTGCTCTCCCCTTAGCCCACCCACTCAGCCCCCCCCCCCCCACTATTTTTCTCCTCCTTTCTAAATCCTTAGCGCTCGCGTAAAGCTGACGGCCCGCTGAAGGCAGGTGATTCATCAGTGCACCAGCGCCTATCGCATTCACCACGCACCACAATTAATCAGGGTCCTGGGTTTAATTTCATTAACATTCCTCCGCGAAATGCAATCCAGCAGCCACCGCCGTTAATTCAAGCACACCAAAACTTGCACACCCCCCCCTTCCCTTCCACCCTCCTCCTCCACCGTGCCCCTCCCCTCGCTTCTTTTCCACCCCCCCTTCGCCGCCTCCTCCCAACTCCTGCCCCAGCCTCCCCCCCCCCCCCCAACTCCCAACCATCTCCAACGAGAAAAAAAATGATTGCCGAAATGTCATAGCGGCTCACACGTACACACGAGCCGTCGGAATTGGCTGGGCTACAGTAAATTGGAATGTCTGGAGCTGGCGGTGCTGGTGTTAGCGAGCGGGGGAGTGAAAGGAAATGGAGGGTGGGGGGGGGAACGATGGTGGGTGCAAGGTAGTGGATGCAGAGGCGGGTGGGCATGGGGGGAGAAAGTGTGGGTTTATTCCATGGTTGGTTTTTAATTGGTTTTGCTGATGAATTGCTTGTCGGGAGGGTGAAGCGCTATCTAATTGCGTAGGGTGTGGAGAGAATGGGATTTTTGGTGATAGAACACTCAGTGGTGGCTGGGGGGGGGATAAAAAAACAACAAACCGAAATGGGGAAAAAGCCTTTTGGGTTTTTGCAGCGAGAGTAAATCAACAGCTCTATCAGTTCACCAAGGATTGTGCATCCTAGGGGACACTGCATTGCTTAATTAATGCACCCATAATTCTAAGTGTTTTAGTGAATGCGTTAACTTAAACTTACCCCCACCCCCCTCCAAGGAGTTAATTTTTTTTCTCGTGCAAATGACTCAGGTGCTTAATAAATAGGGGGCGTTTAAATATGTGCACCGCCTTATGCGTAATTGCGCAGATGCAAATGCATATCGGTGTTTGTGCATAAGGCATTCCTGAGAAATATTTCACCGATGCTCCACAGTTTTGAGGATAGCATCACCAGTTTCTGGGATAAAGATGAGCACTTACACCACAATCCCAATGTTCCGTCCGTTCCTTCGATGTACATATGCCATTGTACGAGCAGATACGAGGGTAGGTCATACATCTTGATTATTACCAAGTACAGCATATAAATTAAATCTTTTTCTTTGACATTTTTGATTAGGATTATCTCTTGAAGTTTAGTTTTCCTGGATTATTGATGACTATAATTGCCATGATATGGATATTTTTTGTTAAAGCCTTACTATAAAAAGTTACGAAACTTTTGCAAACATGTTCCTTAAATTTGACAATTTAAAAATAAAGTTTTTTCAGGTAGGCTAATATCATGTCAGAGCATGTCATGGTTAAACAATAGGTTCTAACTGACCACTGAGATTTTGGGTTTGAATTCAGCCAATAGCGATTAAACGAATTGAAATAAATGGTTGGTTTAAGCCCATGCACAAATAACGACAGTTAAAAAGCAATCAATATTGCAGACTAAAACAAGTATTAGGTTAAATGCCAATTGCCATACATCTCTTTAGCAAGGACGATGGAGAAAAAGCAGCGTCCCTCGTGTGGATAATAGGCAATCGAAGGGCTTTTGGAAGTAGTTCTGAAGTATTCACTTTCCCGAGGATGCTTTCTAACATGGAGTGTGAATGTAAATGTTCTCATCTCGTGATGTAACACTGATGAGCACTAGAGGAATATAGTGTAAAAAAAAACACTCTAAGAGCCTTGTCACATCCTGTTACTTTCACATGTGCACATATGGTGGGGTCATAAAGTGTTTAAAAGAGTATATCGAAAGTGCAAAGACACATTTATATAATTACACGGTGTCATCACCTCAATACGTGGCACTATTTGTGATGAGTAGGGTAGAACGGTGGCACGGCGCTCGGTGGACTGCGCTTACGAACCCGGCGACCTGAGTTCAACTCCCGCCCATGGCTAGCATCGGTGGTGAGGGTTTTTAAACCGGTCCCACTTCACAAAACTTGGGTGGCGAAGTATGGTCAAATGACCCTCACGACCAACGTGACGCGGTGATGCCTTCATCCAACAGCGGATTGATTCGCAAAGAGCTGAATGTTACAGGAACTATTTTTACTTGAATGAAGACTCTAAATAAGTCTGACAAAAACGAGTGTTGCTTAAGAAAAAAATCCGCAAAAGTTTTTATTGTAACTGGTACACACACACGCGCGCGCAAGCACCCAAACACAATATTTGCTTGAGGTATGATTATGATTTGTTGACAAACATGTGTTTGCATTTACATGATAAATAACATATCTCGTACCAAAAAAAAAGGAGGCTAGGAAATGTTGCCTTGTGTGAGTGGGAATAAAATGAAATAAATGCAGAATGCCAGCCATGTTAGGTAATGAAACAAGATCCGTTTGCTGTGTGTGTGTAATCACCGTGCAGTGCATAGAGTCCTGCACTCCATGCCTTCGCAATTTTGAGGCATCACAAGTTGACTAATCCAGACCTGTCAAAACATAAAAAAAACATCACTTGTTTTATTCATGGGTTTTTATGCATTTTTTTTCCTCCGCCCTGACATTTTTCCTTGCCCTAAGCATTATCACGGCAATTTATTGCGACTATTATATTTCTTGAAGCGCAATGTATTTATAAACTTACGGTGCGTACGTAGGTATAAAATATAATACGCATTCATGCCGGCAGTGATAGCGTTATGGGTTTATATCAAGGTTGATTTAAACATGTATAATATAAAACAACGTACATTATTTAAAAAAAAAAAATCTCATTGCACATTAAAACACAGTGATTTAAAAGTCAGATTTCTGCAATGAGAATTATTATTTTTTATGCAATGTCTTTTGTTCTATTATGCCTGCCGTGTAAGATATCGCTTACAAACTAAAATATATATATATATAAATAACGGCAGTGGACAGGCGAGTGTTTGTGTGCGCTGCCACCGCACACCCAGGTGACCTGCGTTCCTGTCTAGAATTTCACAACTCAAGGGTAAAAGCTGCAATTTTTAAACTGAGCGCTTATTAGAGCCGACCTGGGTACAAGCGGCAAACAATCTCGCGGCATTCCCTTTCTAACACACACACACTCCGGAGCCTGTGTGGTGTGACAACTTTTCTCCTGTTTCCGTTTGTTTTTACGATTTATATACAGTTTGCAATTACCATCAAGGTGATTTCAAATGAGCATTTACACAGGGCTCATACGTCGCTATCTGAAGCCCTGGGCCAGTGGAGTGAAATTCCACATTGCTATGGCGGGGGAGGGGGGGTAGTCTATCCATAGCACATCCACTGTTTGACTTACGCACAAAGGAGTAGTAATTGTATCGACCATGGAGGAATGATGTGAGTCAACCGCCAACCAGGATTTCATTTCTCTGCTTATGAGCTGCTCGCTCTTCCGCTGAATCGCCTGGTTGGTTGTCTAACAAAAACAACAGCCGCCATTCGCCACTAAGTGGCGGTGACGTCACCACGGTGCCTGTGCCAGGCCAGGTGCACTTTGAGGCCACGTGAAGTGTCGAAGGCCGACAGGAGGTCACGGGAGAGACCCAGGTGCCACGGGTTGATTGACTGAGATGACTGGCAGATGCACCAGCTGTGACCCCCTACTGTGCCAACTGGCTGCATCCTAGCCGCCCGACGCTCCGCTCGTTGTTGTGAGTGTCGCTCCTCTGCCCTCCGTTGTTGTGAAAGGCGAATGAAGCCAACTGATAGGTAGCCTCCTTCACGAACCTCCACCATAGAGGCCGATCTCGACACCACTGGTACCGGTATATACACACACACACTGGTTGTACAGTATACTCACACACACAATCGCCTCTCTCAACATTCCATGCAGTTAATGCGCGCGTAATTATTTTGAAAAATATTGTATGCTCAGCCGACGTCCTTTTGGCGGTGTGGAAATTGCGAAAATTATGTTTGTCTTCCTGCGTTTTTCCGTTAATTGCCACCTATTTTGTTGGATAACTATTCAAGACAACAGCATCCACCTATATATAAATAAATAGCCAAATATATAACCCAGCACCAAGGCGCAGAAGTAGCATTTTTCTCATATGCAACTTTTTTTTTCAATAAAACATGTTCCAGCAATTTTGAAATCAAATGAGACCCAATGAATGCCGTACCGTCTAATGCATTAAGCTAATAAAAAGATTGCCTCCAAAATAATAATAGGGATAAAAACGGGGGGAGCGGCTGCCATTTCCCACTAATAATAATAATGATGCTGTGTACTGCTGTTTGCTTTACAAAAACCCTCGGTGCAGAACAGCGTGCGCATTGTGCAAGCAGTCACGTGGTGTGGGCTCGCGGTTTCGTTGTGTTGCCAATATGTACACCTGAACATTCCAGAGTGACGGGGAAAATATGGAGCTTATGAATTTGCAGGGGTCGGGAGGGCACGGCGCTGTCAATCATCTTTCCGGGCTGGGCAACAACAGAAAAAAGTCCCTGCCTCTGATTGGAGCTCATGAGCAGATAAAAGTGATCCTCATCATTGCACTGCCCTTAACCTTTGACCTAGACCAGGTGTTCAAAAATGCCGTTTTTTGTGTGTCTGCCTTTCTCTCTCTCTCTCTTTCTCCCTCTCTTTCCTTTGTGTTAAAATTGAAGGGATTGAAAAAGAAAAAAAAAATATTATCTGATGAAGAATTACAAAATTATACCTGTTGTAGGGGTGATCATTCCAATGATATTTAGCAATTTAGTTACAAAGATTGGTTTGTGTTTGATCTGTGGAATGTTAAATGATGGCTCCGTGGATGGTCAACGTTTTTTTGTGTAAGGTTATGTAGATGGGCGCTGATGGAGAGAGCACGCCAGAGATGACGTCCATCGCAGAGATGGAGCGATGAGATCAGATCGTTTGCCAGACCTCGATGAAATATTGCATCTCGGCGACTGAGAGGTGGCGTCGGTTTGGTGAGACCTTCATCCAGCAGTGGACAGATCATGGCTGATGATAAAGAGGAAGGTGCTGGGTTGACGTGGAGTAATGAGGGGTAAGCAACCCTCGCAATCATTCGGCTTTATCGTAGAATTCCTTTTTCGCGGAGCGCAAGATTAGTGAATAATTATGTTGATCTAAAGAGCACTCCAATCTTTGATATGCTGTTAACTCTCAGTTTTCCGACGTTAGATTTGTCCCGGTTGGGGATTTTACCTTTCGTGCGGGAAAAAAATAAATTAAGTTATTCCACGTGCACTCCGTTTTCACTGTGAGCTCTTCCTCACTCGCCGCGGGTCGCTGACTCCGTGCCCCCCACTCGACTCGGTGCCCCCCACTCGAGTCGGTGCCCCCCACGCGCTCGCAAACGAGTAAGAAATATTACAAGCAGGAGTTCTACGTCGTCACCTCCATCCTGCTTAGGTCAGCGAAAAATAAATATTTGGTAATGTTAATTTGGTGAGGTTTTCTTTCGCGTTGTCGTTTTATCTGAGCTACCCCCCCCCCCATTCTGCTCCCCCCACCCCGCCCCCCACCAATTACCGCATAATTGAGAGTTGACTGCTAACCTATTACACTTGAGCTCAAATGAGCTTTAGGCAATGCTCATTCCCATTGGCTCATTGTATCGACACGGAGGGGTTAGGGTTAAACTAAGTTGACCCCGGCTGGTATTTGAACTTGCACTCACCTGGGAGTTCTGCTGCTCTGCCGACTGAGCCATGTTACAACGAATAGCGGCTGTGATGAGCAGGGCCTAATTTCTCACTGAGCATTAGATATTGTCGTCGCTGGTAGGCTGAAGCAGGCCGGGTGGTGGCACGTGAACGGTAGCCAAAGCAATCGCGAGAGGGTGCGGTCACCTAGGAGATGCAGCGATGAAATAATTTGGTGTGCAGGCGCGAGGTGGATTGTGGGAGGTGGCTACGGATTGAGGAGGCCTTCATCCAGCAGTGGATTGATCATGGCCGATGCTGATGACTTACGTTCGTTCGTGGAAGACAAAACAAATTCTGATACACGATTTTTAACGCTCGGAGATTCCTAGAGCTTTCTGTTAATCCACTGCTGGATGAAGGCCTCCCAGTGCCATGTTAGTCATGGGAGTCATTTGAACGTACCTCAACAGGCTTGTCACTCGTGAAGAAGGAGGGTGGGGGGGGGTACACGGAGGGCACCAGGGAAAACTCAAAACCAGTTCAGATATTTAACTATGAACTACAATATTCTTTGGTTCTTTCGGTAAAGTCACATAGATATGAAAATAATAATAATAATAATAATAAAGCCATCACCCCAACTGTGAGTAAGGAGCCATCTGAGGATCAAATCAAAACCATCACCTTGCCATGCATAGCAGGGGTAACCAAAAATACTTACAAAATCATGAACAAACATGAGATGCAGGTCCAATTTTACACAGTACATGAAATGCGTGTTCTGATCCCATATGTGAAGGACAAGATCCCTGACATGCAATATCCCGGCGTCTACAAACTAAGCTGTATCTGCGGCAGCAGTTACATTGGGGTGTCCCATACGGCTGGAATCATAGGAAAAATAATACAAAAAGGCAATAATAACGCTTTCATTCACGTAACTTTCTCAATGTGTACACAATTGTTCCTGATGCAGAACTCCAGACGAGACACCCAGTCAGCAAGCACACGGCAAATGGTATCAGGGGTAACGGTGTCACGCGCGTCAATAATGCGCTGCCGCAAATGTTCAACACTGAATTTTCTCCGCATTGACCAGGGCCTTCAAGTGACCCCAGAGATAAAAAAAAAAAAATCCAGCGGTGTGAGATCGGGTCTTCTCGCTGGCCATTCCACAGGCCCTCGACGTCCTATTCAATGAACAGGGAAATACGAATAAGTTATTTTCCCCTATGATTCCAAAATCACGGGACACCCTGCATACGTCACGGAAGTGCCACGCAACTTCGCTCTCCGCAACCCCGCGGCAGCATCGCTCCGTGGCTCGGAGGGAATGAAGGACGCTCATCAGACGCGCGACGTTTTTTTCACAACGGCGACATGAGCGTTGAGCCGCGCGGAGGGGGTGGTGGGGTTCCTTTTAGCGCTCGAAGAAAATCCAACCTTGACACCTGCCCTTGTTTTCGAGCGCGGCGGTGCTAATGTTTCACCAGAGAGGGCCAATCTGTTTTGCGACGGCGGCGTTCGTGGGCACTTTAACCGGCGGACGGTGCGTGCCTAATGTGGCCTCTTGCCTCTGATGAACTGTCACAAGCGGTAGCTGTGACAAATGAAATTACGCTTCTCTCTCGTGCCCCCCCCCCGTCTCCCCTCCCCCCTTTCTTGTCCCCCCGCCCCCACGCACAACCATCCACCCCGACCCCGCCCCCCACAGCACCGCTCGCGCTCTCCCCGTTATAAAACTGAGCTGTGGTCGTCGCAATAAACAGTGACCTTTTGAGACTTAATTGTTTGGAAAAGGGCATCCACAAAATGGCACGGCTACCCGTGCATCCACGCGCCCGGCCAATAGATTTGCACTCCATCGCCGCAACTAATTAGAAAACAGCTTTCCTTCGCTGTCCGGAGTTATTAGGGCCGCAGAGTAATGCTTCGTGCGTTTGCCCTTCTCCAAATCAATCAAAAACCTCTTTAGCTGGTGATAACACACGGCAGAAATGGCAAGAGAGAGAGAGAGAGGAGGGGGGGGGCGTTTTTAACACTTTGGTATTTACGAAAGATTTAATTATGCTTGTTGTTTTTCGTGACAATTTAGTTTGTTGATTTTTTTGGGTTGGGGGGGGGATAAATGGCAACGCACGTGCATTATTAATGGGGCTTTACTAAGTGGCTTGTAAGTGTGTTTGCGTATTAAGATGTAGGTGTGCGCTTTTGTGCATGTGTGTGGTTTATGTTGTGATTAGCGCACTGCGCTATGGTTTACGACGTGCGAGTTCAATTCCTGGCCATGGCTGACACCGGTGGGAAAAAAAATATCTGAATTGTTGCTGGGGCCCTCTCCGAGATGGTGTCATCCTCAAACTAGTAGCTGATGCGGTGTGCAAACATCAGCACCGGGAAGACCACCCCCTCGTGTGCCGTGCAGGCCTTAAAAGTTGCCGGCTAACGAATATCGATTGTCACAACAGTCCATGTCGGGTACATGGCGATCTTTGTTGTTGGAAACAACGGTATATAACGGCAAGTGCAACTGGTTTCGATCCCTGACCATGATGACCATGTGCAATTGATGTCGAGACATGGGATGGGCCTCCTCTAAGTCAACTGAACCAACATTTTCCCAGCTACGATGGTTGTAAGGTCAGAATTACTATAAGTAAAACAAAGGCAGTGACCACACCTCATTTTGTATAGCGTTATGACCGTAATATTTGCTCGCTAACAAGAGCTTATATAAGCCGTTGTAAATAAAAAAGACCCATCTAAATTAAGTCGGTATTTAGAAAATCATTGTTTTTTTTTACGTGTACAAAAAGTGGCACGTGTATTAAATTAAGAAAAATGGCGAGGAACACGTGGATTAGATGATAGCATACGCAGGGTCAATGACATAATTCAAGGTGTTGAGAAAAGTTCAGTGGGAGTCGGCCAGGAGTTGGCACTCAATGGAACGGTGGTCGATGGTCAGGAAAATTAACGGAGTGCAAGCCCAGGAGCGGACCTCCTCCCCCCGAAGAGATGGAGCGCTAAAATCAGCTCGTGTGTAGGGTGCTAGAGGTGGATTGTTGCGTCGCAAGATTGTTTAAAGATTGCAATTGCTTCAGGAGGGGGCGGGGGGGGGCGGTGGAGGGAGGCTTTAATCAAGCGGTGGAATTGTCGTGGCTAATGATGATGTTTGTATACAAAACAAATAACGAGATAGTGTGGTAACATCTTTCAGGCAATGTGAGATATGAACCTGCTCCGAATTGGCATTTCTACGTGACGTTAAAAGGGCGGGGGGAGTGGGATGTTTCAGTTTTAATAGCACTCATTCCCTACCCCGTATTAATGCTTAAAAGTGCCGCTTTGCTTTGAAGCGTCTTTTTTTGAAAACTTTATATGCAAATAAAAAAAATAAGAGCAATTAAATTAAGGCTGCTGCGCCTGTTTGTAATCGTGTTGAAATAAGTTACATGAAATGAATGTCAGTTCATTATCCCCGAGCCTTGCCACGGCGCACAAAAGCACCATGGGTTCCGGCAAGCAAACACATCATTACGATAAGGCGCGCGGCACGCACACGCGCACGGGTCTACGGGTCGGCGGATCGCTGGGAAAAATAATTTTAAAAAACGCCTCCACCTCCCAACAATCAAGATATTTCAACTTTGCTGCCCAAAAATGCGACCAATTATCTTCCCAGCATGAGAAAGCGATCTAAATAAAACGATGGGAGAGTTTGAAAAGCTGAGACCAGTCACGCTTTGTTCCAGCCACCCTTCTCCCCCCCCCTTCTTTCTCGCTCGTTCTGCTTCGTCCCCCCCCCCCCACCACCGCCACTCTCCAAGCCCTAGCTTCAATTAGCTGAATGGGGATTCGGTGACGGGGAGGAAATGAAGTGTCAGCGCCCTGTCTTCCCCGCATTAACTGGCTCGTCCAACAATCCTCTGCGATAATTAATGTAGAGAGCATTAAGCCCTTACCCATAGTAAATCGGCAAACAAAACTATTTAACCATTTTTTTTCCCCCGCCGCCGTTTCTTTTTAAACGCTCATACTCCGTGTGGCTCGGCTTATTTGCTAAATTTTGCTTAGCCGAAAGCGTCGTGTTTTTATTTATTTCTTTGTGTCGTTATTTATTTTCCCAAATGTTGTTTGGTTTGCGAAATAGATTTCTCATTAGCGGTTGAAAATACAAAATAACTTGTTTTCTGTTCTCCCCACACGACCGGCCCAGATTTTTCTTTCTCTGCCGATATATATATATTTTTAACCCTTGCCTTTCGAATTGATTTCCTTTTATTATTATTTTTCCAGCTCATGATCGAACCGGGCATAAGTGATGTGTGAACAGCAGGCGTTAAGCAATTCCTTAAATGATTCAAGAAAGCTAACGAGTTATGAGCTCCTGTTTTTTTTTTGCAAGGTGCGTTTCCCTAAGCGGGATGGTGCCGGGACCCCGACGCGCTCGCTGGAAGAAAAAAAAGATGAATGCCTCTCGTTTTGTACGATCGTGGGCTATTCTCCCAAGGCTCTGAATTAAGTGCAAATAAGATTGTCATGAGCCGGCTTGGCTAATCAGTGAGAGCAGCCCCAGCGGGTGAGGTTTAGCGTTCTCCGTGTGCATGAGAGGAGGGGCAGTAATATTACCTTTAAATTATTCAGATAAAATATCGCGAGCGGCGCCGGATCGCCACGATGGTCCTGGAAGGTGCTCGCTCGAGTGTCCGGTTTCATCCCGCCCCCCCCCCCCTCTTTGTTCTGCGCCGTGAACAGAGTCAAGCGGCCCTTGTAAGGTCAGCAGCAACCACCGCAGAAATTGCCACCATCAACGCCGCTGCGGGCGCTTGCTTGTGAGAACCAAATTTAATCACCAGGCGAATGGAGTCGGCTGGGGATTGCATTTTTTTTTCTCAAGAGTTCTAGGTTTCAAATAAAGACCCATAGAGAGCACCCCCCCCTGCTCTGTGCGTGTGCCTGTGTGTGCCTGTGTGTGTGTGCCCATGTGCCTGTGTGTGTGTGTGTGCCTGTGTGTGTGTGTGCCTGTGTGTGTATGTGTGTGTGTGTGCCCATGTGCCTGTGTGCCTGTGTGTGCATGTGTGTGTGTGTGTGCCTGTGTGTGTGTGGGTGCCTGTGTGTGCCTGTGTGTGCATGTGTGCCCATGTGCCTGTGTGCCTGTGTGTGCCTGTGACAAGCGCTACGTTGCGAACCCCTCGAACCGGAGTTGGATTTCCGTGCACGGTCAACACCAGTGACGATTACCTGAATCGGGTATGGGCTTCCCCTAGGTTGACTCAGCCTCATATATGGACCCGATGCAGTGTGCAAACATCGCCACTGGGGAGACAAAGGCGGCCAGGGCGTGGTGTTGGCCACCCCACCCCCTTGTGTGCCGTGCTGGCCTTCATAGGTGCTACTCGCTAACAGCACTTGCCCCAACAGTCTGTTGGGGGGATGTCTTTGTCTTGCATGTGTGCATATTTTAATAGAGAGGGGGCGATGGCATGGGGAGTGGTGGTGCAGTGGTTAGCGCAGTGCACTACGAATCTGGAAACCTTGGTTCGATTCCTGGCCATGGCTAACATCGCTGGTGAGTGATGGCAGAACCCGTCCTGGGCCTCCCCTATGTCGACTCAGGCCTAAATAAGGAGATGGTACAAAGTGTAAACAGTGTTAGCACTGGGGAGACAAAGGCGGCTGTGCATGGTTCGGCCCACATCTCTGCAGGTGCTGTGCCGGCCTTAATAGGTGCTCGCTAACAGCACTTAGTCTAGCAGTCTTTTTAAAGCCTGCATGGGAGATGTTTGTCTTTGTGCGCAAGAGGGTGAGAAAACAGCCGCATGGGGGAACAGCGGCGTAGTGGTTCGCTCACTGCGCCAAGAACCCAGTGACCTGCGTTCGATTCCTGGCCATGGCTACCTTTGTTGGAGAGCGATATGAGAACCCATATTGGCTCTCCCTTAGGTCGACTAAGCCTGAAATGTAAACATAAGTATGGGGTGGGTTGGGAATGTGACCAGGCGTGGTGCTGGCCACACCACATGCCCCGTGTGTTATGCTTGCCCTAATAGGTGCTCGCTGAAGGCAATAGCCTCAAGAGAGTGCAGGCGAGACAGGGATACCTTTGTATTTTGTGAGAGAGAAAGAGAGGAAAGGTGAGGGAGAGGGGCTCGTAGTTGTTAATGTTTGGGATAAATGTATTGTTGAGAGCTGAGACAACAGCTGTCTCACACATTGAGGAGAGCTTATAGAAACTGCTCAATTATGCATTGGTAAGTCATTGATATATTGGTAAGATACATTGGTAAGTCAATAATATATTGGTAAGTCAATGATACATTGGGAAGTCAATTGATCTTCAAACGGTATAATATGCAAACATAATTATTCGTGGCTTTCCAGGGTTAGAGTCCAGCATTGAACACCCCCTGTACTGTGACCTAACTCGAGGTCCAATCCCTGCTATTGCTCGACTGAATGCTACCCAGACGCTGGATATGATACCCGCAGACACATCTCTACCCTATCGTTTAACATCTTCACGAGGGAAGTGGTCTAGTGGCTCAGAGAGTCAGAGTCTTTATTAATAGCGGAGGAATCCGAAGAGCTGTAAAGCTCTTGGTGTCACAGATGTCCAGTAGGGGACACGGTGTCAGAACGTTATGACAAAAACAACACAACAAGACACAAACACGATAGGACTTCAACAGTATAGGAAAGATTGATGGTCACTCTTCCAGCTGTGGATTGACCAGTGAGGCCTAGTGGAGTCTGTTCAGTCAGGCCTAGTAAAAACCCAAAAACCTCTATTATGGCTAGTAAAGCCTGTTTAAGCAGGCCCAGTGAAAAAGCCTGTGCAGTCAGGCCTAGTGAAGCCTGTTTAGTAAGGCCAGGTTGCCACTGCTAGGATCCTGGGTTTGAAATTTGAATCCAGGTTACAGCTGCCCGTAGCAATCGGGGCTCTCAATTGCAGTGAATCGATGGGGCCAATGACTGCACATGAAACGTCAATCACGTTACATTTGGTATAGCGCTTGTTTTGGATACATTCCAGCCCTGAGAATTTTAAATGTCGATTTGACTTTAATGCGGTGGACATTACTGTTGGTGGCAGGGCGGAAGGGAAAGTGCTGCCTCCCACTACCAGAGGTAGGTCTGTGATGTCTGCGTCCGTGGATCATTTTCTAACACACAGGGTTGCACTGCTTTGCGAGAGTTCCGAATGGTTATTTGTCATGGCATGACGCCGATAGCGCAACCAGTATAAGATTAGGGGGGTAAAGGTACACGTTATAAATCAAGAGCTTCTGGAGTGCACAGAAGTTCATTTCGGGAAAACCCAAGTGTTAGCACTCAGCAGCTCGTGTTGGGGAAACTTGTCCTTCTGTGTCCATTACATAGACCATTAGAATTATTTTACGAGCAGTAAGTGTGAAAAGAAAAACCATTGCTGCGGGTAAGCTCAATGTACAGCGTAATAGATGGCACAATTTAAAATGTTCGGCACTTTGTATCTATCTCTCTTTTCTCTTTAAATAAGTGCGGTCATCGTGGACAAGCTAAATTAATGCGCCGAGGCACTCCGTGGCAACAGAAATAACATGAGTACAATATCCTTCATTTTTTTTTTAAATCATAGTCCAGCGTGCAATGAGCCCTTGGTGGGCGCCACGGTAGCGAGATGTTAACTACCTCGCCTGGTTTACAGGCGGTCGTGGCTTCGATCCCGACCCTGACGCCTGCTATATATTTGGAGTGTGCATGTTCTCCCCGTGGTCGCGTGGATTTTTCTCCAGGTCCTCCAGTGTTTCCCTCCACGTTTAAAATCAACATGCATTTAAAATATTTGGTTGCAATAAATTTCCACATGATTGGCCACTTTGTTGAGCTATCATTTGCGGCCAGGTAACGTCTAGAAAAAAAAGAGCCAATTTATAACTCAGTGGGCCTCGCCTGGTAAAATAAAAATAGTTAATAGTTTTAATAGTTTCAGCCAGGCCTGAGCCTCCATTAGGTCCACTCAACCGTCATTGAGTACCTGGTGCGGTGCGTAAATATCAGCGCTGGGCGGCAGGGCATGGTGCTGACCGTCCACCCCCCTTGTGTGCCTTGCAGCACCTTCATAGGCGCTTCTCGCTAACAGCACTCGCCCCAACAGTCTGCTAATGGCGGGATTTTTGTCTTTGTGTGCATGCTTCCACGCCCTTTACATGGAATTCAGAGTAAAACAAAAATTATCATTTGCAGCCCTTTCTCAATCCACTGCTGGATGTAGACCTCACAATGCCAGACCAGACTCCACTATGCTGATCAGTGTTGGTTGGATGAAGGGTTTATGCCTTTGTTCAGCTATCACTTGCCACTGATGTTAACCGTAGCCAGGAGCTAAACTTGACTTTCGATGTTCATAGGTCAGTGTGCTAATCACTCTGCTACTGTTCCACTCTGAAAATGAAAACTGCAACTGTGATGCTGCTACAAGTGATACGTTGTCACGACTTCACCGCAATTGCTGCATACCCTTGATGTCACTTAAATATGAACACACGGCATTAATATGCTTACTTTATGTTCAGTGTTGGTTTGAAAATTTTGATCTCATGCTCAACATTTCACGAATAATAATTCATTCAACTTTATGATGAATGATAATGATTATTCAGTAGCTGGTGACCACAATTCGTGATTTTTTCGTTTCAAACCTAAAAAGCTCTAAATCCATGCCTTAATTTCTCGCGGATTTTTCTTCTTCTCCGATCGCCGTTAGACTGGAGCATGCAAGTGACCCGTAGCCACAGCAATAGCGGGACGTATACTGGACGTGGTGTGCCGGGGTGCAGAGATATATTTCGGCTTGCCAATGCGGGCTTAAAGCAATGCCCACGGTAATGCACACTTAGCCAAGCGCGTCTGACCACGCACATCGTAATCCCTGCTTTGAAAGAGCCTTAACCTTGACCTGCTGGTTCTGAGCACATCACGGAACGACGCGAATCTCGACAAATCTCAAGGTCGCGAGCGTGCGCGCCCGCGAGCGGTGACTCCTCTCCGGCGCTTCCCAAACATTGTTCCACTCTGCACGGTAGCCGAGTGTTCATCTGCATTAAATTGATCCTTGGTTAACTGGCACAAAATCGACTCCCGTGTCGTGAGACTGTAGAGGCCCTTTTATTCCTTTTTTTTGCCACAAAGAGTGCCTCCGTCGAGGAGAATGAGACTTCATAATCCACGCAACCGGAGGTCACAGTTTGTTACTGTGTGCTGCCCGCAAGCAAACCATGTCTCGCCTCTGCCAAGCGTCGCTGATGCACAGAAACATGTAATCACAGAGACATGGGTCACCCGCTACAAACGGTTTTTGCGTCTTCTTACCCCCCCCCTCCCATGCTCCCTATTATCTCGCTTTGGGTATGCAGGGGATACAGGGCAAAGTGGCAAGCACTTAGAGATAATAAGCACTCTTTGGCCCATTCTGGGAGCTTGAAACAAAAAAAAAGAAAGAAAAAAGCGTGCCGGTGATGGGGTGCAAATCATTATAATCAAATTGTCACAATTCGTCTGCACGGCGCAATTTAACTCCTACACATTCAGGAGCAGGCGATCGAATCCGCTGATGGGTTCACTGCCGCCTTTGTTAAAGCTTTAAGATGGGCAGCTCTGAGACCAGGCCTCGCTGTGCAGAATGCGTTGCTTCTTGCGCCTCGGCCAATCTTATCCACCGTTGTTTTCGAGGCTGGTTTCGGCAGAGGCTCTTTTTTTCCGGTTAAATAGATTTCGTTTGCTGTAATGATCAGATGCGTTGACTGTACGGCGAGTGAAATTTTGCATGCGCATGAGAAATCACGGCGTGGCAAAGTCTATATATTTGTTCACTCCATGACGGTTGCTGAGCAAAAAGCCCCAATACCCACAATGCTAAGCATCCATCAACAAACAGCGCTATTGAACGGTGGAACAGATGAGAGTTTAACACGTTTCTTGAATTGATCAAGGTTGTAAGAACTGAGGGAAAGGAGATGATGGGAGGGAATTCCAGATCGAGCAGTGAAGTATGGTCCAATAACGCCCACCGACCGAACATGGCATGAGGAGACCCTCATCCAGCAGTGGATTGAAAATGAGGCCTGCACGTGTACACTTGAGACGTGTAAAGAAGCGTGTTGTATGTTTTTGCTGCCGAGTAGAAAGGCATTAACGTCTTGGCCGCTTTAGAATTTCAAGTTCCTAAATACGCACACGTACTGCATGTCCCGATATGCAAATAGAAACATCTACAGAAATACTTGGCCAAAATGTATACGTTTTCATAGAATTTTTTTTACAAGATTGCCAAATTCACCCGCACAACATGTTAGGTTGACATAAATGCAAAAGTGCGTGCCATTACAAAGGTAGCAAAGGGAGCACACCCGAACACTTTGCGCCATGCGTCGTGTCTTGAGGCAGTCGGTGATATTTTTGCTGACAAGCTTGTAATAAAATTAGAACATTTAGCGGCGACCAAACAGACGACGGCCATTCATTCCTTACAGGGTTTTGTTGTCGCTGTCGTTGCAAAGCTTTTCAAAGTTGAGCTCTTATCGTCTTCATTTTTCTACGTCGCCGGCGCTGGCTGACGAGCGCCTGAACATTGTCGCGAGGCCCATCGCTCCTCGCGAGCAGAGAGAGAGAGACGATGTCGCCCCTGGCGAGTGGCACGGCTGCGTTTGGCCCCTTGGAGGTGCTGTTGGCACACATTCAAAGTTAAGCCCAGTAGCCCTCATTAATTATCCTCCACCCGTCCGCACCTTGCAACAAAGTGTGAGCACCCAGCTCGAGGAAACGCGCAAGGTTCCTTCGTTCAAATTAATGCCACTTACGTTGGCAGCGCACGATTGTAAATTCAGCTAAATAGTTCAAGTCCGGGGTTGGAGTGGAGGGGGAAGAGGGGGTGGGTGGGGGGGGTGGGATGAAATGAAGAAATAAGTCATCGTCATCTGTCTGGGCCAGCACTGGGGGGACTCGGAAGTGGTGACTTTGACTGCTATTCATTTGTGATAAGCGCAGCGGTGATAAAGTGTGGCACTTTCTCCGGGCTCTTTTTGCAAACCGTGGTCTGCTGGTCTCTTGCTTTGCCGGCGTGTTTTTAATAGTCAGCGAAAAGAATAATAACAATACAAAGGAATTTAAAACACATATGAAAATTCGGGAGAGGGGAAGAAAAACATGTATTAAATGGGTTCACATTTTCAACCAATGCGTCCTTATCTGGACCGTTGATCGGGCTTTCAATTCCCTTCTATTTTTCCTGCAACCGACGTCAGGAAGCCAATTCTCAAAGCTGCGTGAGTCAACGGCATTATCTTGTATAAAGAGAAAGAGTGCATTTAGGACGGAACTGCATTTCCAGTGGGCCGACTTGATTTTTTTTATTTTTTGCTTTCCAACCACCAAAGCGGTATTTTTGTATATTATTATTTTTATTAAATTTCGCGGTGCGTCGCACTCACGGGGAAATGTGGCAGGTGTTCCTTGCAAGTCGGCGGTGCAAGTTGCAGGGCTCAATCTCTTCAGCGTGCCTGAAAGCCTTTGGTACTCTGTGAAATAGCTGCTGAGATGCACCTTTATTATCAGCGCCGAATAGACAAACAGTGGAAGCCGAGTCATGGGGACGTGCGAGCGAAAATCAAAAAACTATATCTTTTGTAGTCTGATGTGAGAGAGATCATAGGGTGATGTGTGCGCCCTCTCTCTCGTACTCTCACTCACTATATCCATGTCTTTGTCTCTCCCTGTCCCTCATTCTCTTTATGTTTTCAGATTTTTTTTTGTTCTCTCTATTTTTGTTTCTCCCAACCCAGCCCCGCTCATCCTCACCCTTTTATCTCCGTCTCGCTCCACCGCCTCAGCCTTTTTCTCGGTTCCTCTCCCTCCCTCTCTCTCTCTCTCTCCCCGAGACTGTGTTTCTCTCGGTTTCCCTTTGTCTTTCACTTACACCGACTTCATCTGTCCACCTGTCTGTCCGCTTACATGCGCGTCTCATCCTCCCGCTCTTTTGCTCTCTCTTGCCGCTCCCTCCCTCTCTCTCTCTCGGCACGGCGAGTGGCACCAATTAAGAGGACACCTCAGCCCGGGTTGTAGCGGAGGGGGACGACCCTTGCCAAATGCCACCCCCCTCCCCACTCCCATCGGCTTCTTCCGTCTCCCCGCACCTCCCTGGCAACTCCCAGCCGAGCTGAAACCGCGTGCATGGCGGTAGCCGCCCTCCCTCCCTCCCTCTCCCGCCTGCTCCTCGCCTTCCCTGCTCGCCGCAGGGGGTGCCCCCGGGCAGGTGAAAGGCGGAGGGACCCCCCCCCCATCCAACCCCCCCCCCCAATCCAACCCCCCCCCCCACTCCCCTCTCCCCCACCGACTCCCGACCCGCACCCCTCCCAGGCACCGCCGCCGCCCCCCCCCCCTTCCCCAAAATGAGCGCACGCGCCTTCGTGTCAGCCTCCGACCGCGATGATGATAATAGGCCACAGCTAAATTAGCGAGCAGTGACAGGCCGCGCCGCTGGAAAAAATGACGTCCTATTAGCACGGTGGAAATTTCCCGAGCCCCCCTTTCTGCCGCCGCCGACGGCGTGGGGGGGGGCATTGGGTTGGGAAAGGGGGGCGGCTGGGAGACCCCGGCTAAATCATTTTGCACGCGTGGTATTAATATATTTGGAATGTGCTTTGGACGCTTTATTGTTTTAGTTTATTGGGACGGAGGGGAATTGTGTCATTGGCCGCACAGCGGGAATTATGGTCGATTTCATCTAAGTCGCTAATTGGCTAATAACTTTTCCCCCACTTGATGGCATTTAAATTGGCGATGGGCTTCGTCTCATTTTGCCTTAATTAGCTTGATCGTGGGCCAAAATATATCGCGGAAACACCCTACCCTGGCGCTCATTGGGACCTCATAACTTTCTTGTGATTGCGTTAACATTGAAATCCTTGGGCCAAATTAGCTTTTCCTGGCAACATTACCACTTAGGTCCTCAACAAAAGTGACCCAAGGAATCGATATGCTGTAAGGGCCTGTACTTTAACAATCAATGACACCAGCATGAGATGTTTGCCACAAAAAGACCTTTCTTCCCGTAGCTTAACGCTTCGATATTTTAACACAGCAGTCGTGTATTTTCCAAAATTCTAAATATTTCCCCAGTACCATGAAGAGACATGCGACAAATAAATCCGTGACAGCATTTTTCTTAACGTTTGAGTGTTATTGTTTGACAACGAGCGTTCGGATGCGTGCAAAATAAATTCACAGGCTACGTAAATATGAATACCTGACCCCCTTTTGTTCCAGTTTATTTCGCATTGATGAAATTTAAAACACACGAACAGCAAACAGCACAATTCCGAAGCGCGGCACGAAAATAAACGAAGATGCGGAATGAACAGAAAAATAACATGAAGGTTTGTAAACGCGCGTGGCTTATACTCATTGATTTCTTTTGGTAAAGTCACGTATGTAGAAATAAAATAAAACTGAAATAAAATAAAATTAAAATTAATCACGACGTTTCGAACGCAACACAAGCATTCGAAACGTCGTGGTTTGTTTTAATTAAATTAAATTTAGTTGTATTTTATTTCTACATACGTGACTTTACCGAATAAAAAAAACAATGAGCGCGTGTCTTACTTCGCCCCGGTGTTAAATGTCCTCCTTCATCCTGCCCTCCTAAATGGCTTCTCGTGATAAATGAATTCCCAAAGTCTTTCGCTCTCTGCTGCAAAACGCTCATAAGAGCATCTTTAGAGCTGGAAGCATGATAACTTCTGATAAGATGACTTCATGCTGTGGCGGAGACCCCTAAAGTGTGCCAGACTGCACTGGAGCCTTCGCAATCCGCACCTAATTTAGCTGAGGGTGCGCGCAATGAAAAATCGATGGCGGGGGCAGCTTTGTGCCGTGGAACCCTTTCCTTGCCGGATCGGCAACGCCGTGGCCCTGTTGTGGGCCTTTTGTGTTTGCAGTCGCGCAGACATCTAGCTAATGCTCCGCCGCTTCACGTGCAACCGACCTGAAGCCGTTTTAATGACCGGCCCGTGCCACGTGCGCGCCGTCGTGTGCTCCCTATCTATTGTTTGTGAACGCGCGCGCGCACGCACGCAGGCAGGCACACGTGTGCGTGCGTACGAATGTGTGTTTACGTGAAATGAATTGAGAAATGGATGAAGTACCCTTGCATCGACTGTTACATTAGGTGCAAGTTGCCCGTGATATTATTTTTAGTGTGTGTTGCTTGACGAAACGTGTTGGGAAGGGATCGTGTAACGTGGGGCGGTTAAGTGCCCTGCGCTACGAACCCGGAAACCCGAGTTCAATTCCCGCTCACGGCCCAATATCGGTGACAAATATCTCAACCAGTCCGAGGCTTCCCCTAGGTCGATTCAGCCTTAGATGTAGTATCTGGTGCAATGTGTAAACATTACCACCGGGGAGACAGAGGCGGCCGGGCGTGATGCTGGCCACCCACCACCTCGTGTTCCGTGCCGCTGTTGTTCGCTAACAGCACTTGCCCCAAAGAGCCTGTTAAGGCTACGCGGGGGATCTTTGTCTTTGTGTCAAGTGGACGCCAGCATCCCAGGCTGCGCTGCTCCGGCAATTGCTGCTGCTGCCGCTGACTGTGCTCTCGCTTATGGGAGACAATTGTTGTGCGTCTCTTTGTTTCTTCTGTGTGGTGCACCGTGCGGAAATGTTACGTTCAGGTGGAAGGGGTTATGTTATCGGGCACGGCGATCTGGAGCGAGACTGTGTCTGCAGCAGTAGCTCAGGCCGCAGATTGATGTACCCTGATGTGCACCCCCCGCCCACCCACACCTCCTTTCCATCCCCCATAATGCATTTCACCACTGACAGATCCGCTGACGAGTCTACTGCCAAATTAACCGTCTTCTGCACCAAATCGCTCACAAGAACCCTCTCGTTGAAGAGCATTACGCTCCTCAACGCTCTCTTTGAGGGCATCCTTTTCTTCTCCTTCCAACTGTTTCATTGGATTTCCCCTCACCCTCCCCCCCCAGAATGTTTTTCCACGGCGTTCCTTTTTTTAAAGAGGCAATCGCACACGTTTAAAAGGGACTGCACCTGTGTTTTAATTCTAATAAAATGAAGCCACGGCATTTATTGTTTTGACAAATTGAGAGCCCAATAAGGGTTTATGTCATGGACATCTGAGCTGTGATTCTGGGAATCTGCCTCTCTGGAAAATGTTTAACTTTCAGCAGCTAAGCTGTAGATAACATCAACAGTGCCCTGGCATGTTCGTGGGATTAAAATGTCTCGCCGGTGCTACCTGCAAAAACTGTCAATATTACTTTCGAGTTTTTTTGCATTGGACACTATATGCACACTTTTTAGCAGCGTGATTTTTGAGTCGTATAAACAACATGGGGCTTTTTTGTGTGTGGAGTCCATCGGCTGATAACAAAATAAAATCCAGTTCTAAAATCAAACAAGCGAATCGAGGCGCATCACACTTCCACAGTGAACGTTCCCGGCCTTCATTGAAAAAGGGGACATTTTGACCCTCGGTGACCTCTCACCCTTTCACACGTAAAGGGCAACAGCAACGACAACATTTAATTTATTTGGGATGCTCTGCGTGCTTTGTTGTGTCAGAGGCGCGGATGGTACGGGGGGGGGAGAGGGGGGTGGGTGGGTGACCGCCGTTGAGTGCGCACAATAATTGGGAAAATGTCGCGACGCGGCGCTCCAGGGACACACCGCACGCACGCTAGCGACACACCACGCTAGTGACACACCGCACGCGCGATAGCGGCACACCGCGCTTCAGCGACACACCGCGTGGCCACGCGAAGTGAGATTTCTCACGGCGAGACGTGCGCCCGAGCCGGGAGAATTATCGGGCCGCGGTGATGCGAAGGACCCACCGTGACCTTGGGCTGGGGTCGCCACCAAGTTCCGTGGTGGTCAGGGGAACAGAAAAAAAGCCATCTACTCCAACATTACCTGAGCACTCCCCTCCACACTGCTTATTATTCTAATTACAGCGCGGGCTTATACGCCGGGTGGCTGACAGCGGTTGACAGCTCAAACCTGCCCAGCCCACTCTGACGACCTGTCAGCTATGCAAATGCGAGTGAAGCCCCCCGAAGACTGGTGGGTAGGGTAGAGCCGGGGAACGGCTGAAACCTTGCGTTGTCAGAGGCAGAGTTGGATGTTGGGCACTGCACCATATCTCGGCCCCGCTTCTGTTCCCTCTCTCTCTCTCTCCATTAGTGGAATTTTTGACACGTCAAAAAAAAAAGGATTATATTACGGTATTTCCAGGATTGTTACTCGCCTGCTCGCTTCCCGTGCACTTGCCAGGGAATGCAGAGCTATAGCGTGTTGGGCAGGAATGGAGAGACATTTACTGGACTATGTTAAAGGCTGTGATATGATTTGCTGGGTTTTTTAACGGATGGCTGTTTTTTTGTTGTCTCTTTCAACCCATAAAGACTATCATAACGTCAGCCATCACTCTTAATTATTTTTTAATGGCCCTTAGCTAAGGTGGGAGCAAGACTGCCTCTTGATGCTTATTTTTGTGGGCCTCTCGTTTACGTGGGAGCGGCCTAGTGGCGAAATTAATGAAGCGAAGCAGGTTGGAGCCTGGCTAGTGCTTGTTGTATGGGCGACCACCATGCAGTCAACACAGGTGCAATGGGCATTGTGGGCAGGAGAGGGCAGTGCAGCCAAATCCCAGTGTTCGAGACTGCCCCCCCCTACCACCTTCACCAATCTGCACTGGCCAGCGTGGTGAATTATGGTCAAATAATCCCTCGCAGTGGGTAGGGCCATGGAGAGGTCTTCGTCTGGCAGCGGCTTTACAAATGGGCTGCGCGTGTACAGAATGTCGTGGTGTTGTGTTTGTCACGGGCAAAAATTGCGAATTTTCCATTATCGTCATCAAACGGACAGGTTCTATCAACTCCTGACTGAGGACCTCTCCTTATTGTTACCATTTTTCGTGCGCCTACCATTCCACAATCCACCGCACTCTTGCACGTGAACTGAATCATCGCTCCACATCCATGGTGGAAATCCTCTTTGGTGCATTCCCTCCCTCCTTTGGCTTCCATGGCCTCACCAATATTGTACATCAGCCGTTACCGCTTCCAGCAGGTATATTTTGCGTCTAACTGTTGCTTGTAGAGGAATGTTGATTGTAAAATATGTTTACAATTTGTATTGGAGTTTGTCCTGAGAATTGGGCATTTTGCGTGTGTGTATGTGCCGGTGTAGTGCTAGCCACTTACCCCCTTAGTGTGCCGTGCCAGTCTTCACAGCTGCTCGCTAACAGCACTTGCCCCAACAGTCTATTGCAGCCTATACGGAGACCTTTATCTCTGTATGTGTATGCGTAGGAAGGGGGAGGCTGTTCTGCTCCGGTGTCCCAGGGACAAAGATACTTAAATCCAGCTCTGATTTCACCCAACCATAAGCCATCCACCAATCAACCTGGGTTTAATCGTTCCACTACCGGCTTGACAGAGCCACCGATGTACGACCAACCTTGCTCGCCGTTCAATTTGCCTGGTATAGCGAATCCGGCCTCCAATCCGTGACCCGTATCCAATTAACCCCTAACCCACGTCTGACGTATAAGCAAATCCGCTCGCTTCAACACCACAGTGGCTGTCACCACTAAACTTGAATTAAGAAACTAAAATAATATGCTATATAAATAAACCGGTGGAATCAATTTAATTACATGCTTATGACCCACGGCGGGACTCCCTTAACAAGCACATCCGAGGAAGTGTGGCTACAGAAGGCACACTTATTACATTTACTTTTGAATCATTATAATCACCGACCATGATCAATCCACTGCTGGATGGAGTCACGCGGAAGCTTTCAACGGTCCTCCAATGTAATAGTCCATTCACCACCTGCATTGCTCCAATTTGATTGCCCCTTCTCCGTGCCGGACGTACTCTTGGGTGCACAAGCTCATGTGGCTGCCGCTCAGTAGTTGACGTATCAACGATGCCACGGTGAATAAACATCGTCTCCAGCGGCCATGCGAATTCCACTGCTGGATGAAGGCCCTCCCAAGCTGACGCCACCTCTCGAAATCCGGCGACGTGATTATCCACCCAGCATCTACACACGAGCTCATTTCAACACTCCATCTCCGCAGTGGGGTGTACTCCTCGCGGCGTTCCGTTCTTTGGATGGAACTCCGTCATTATTCTTGACCTTTGGCCATCAACCCCTTCGATCGTCGCGTCCTGCCCAAGCCCACTTATTTTTCCAGGCAGTTTGAACGGTGCCATTCAATACGCGTATGAGTGCACAATATTAATAGGGACAAATAATAGTTTTTTTGTTTTTTTCTTACAAATTCCCCCCCCCCAAAAAAAATATCTTTAAAAAATCAACAAAAGCAGGAGGAGGTCGACTGAAATCAAATTAACTTGCTCCGTTCACGACCCCGCCAATTGAATTCGTAAAAGCCAACAGCTCAGACAAATCTAATCAGGCCGTAATGATGAGGCCAGGTAACTGATCCTTCCAAGCTCAGGAAAGTCGCAATAAAACAAAGCGTCGTGCGTCAATACCCATTACACTTTATTGTGAAGTTAAGAGTGCCCTGACTGTGACCCATTGGTGTGCGGAGGGAGGGGGGGAGAAGGAGTGAGAGAAGGGACGGAGTAAAGAGAGTGGTGGGGGGAGGGGTGGGGGTGAGAGTTGGAGGGGGGTGGGGTAGAGCTGCACAGGCAGAATTGGAAGAGAACTTGATATAGACGTCTGCGTGCACACGTACGGGCCGTTTGTCAATCCGCTGCTGGATGACAGCCTTCACGCACACAGTGCGGGGTCACGGGGGTTATTTGGTCGTACGTCATTCTGCTCGTCAGTGGCGGTTCGGTAAAAGGCTTGGAGCGTAGTCGTGACAGCATAGTGCAGTCCAACAATGGGTATTGCTGCACGACTCTTTGCGGAGGTGCCCCCCATGGTCGCCTCCAGTAGCTGCTGCTGCTGCATGCACGGTTGTTAGCCAGCCGAGCACTATCCAGTCTCAACCCCGCTTTGCTTCCGAGACCTCGGGTCATTTGATACGAGACCGGGGAGGCGTGACGCAGAGAGAGAGAGAAGGAAGGGGAGAGTGAAGCAGAGCAGGACGACGACGACGATGAGCGCCTGATTTAAATTGAAGGGGCGGTGACGTGGCCTAGCGGCAGCACGTTCACCGATTAGTGCAGAGGTTGAGGTTCAAATCCAGCGGGCCACCCTGGTTTAATACTGCGCGTCTATTGACCATAACAACACGCGCCGCCCTCTTCCCGGTGGGTGTTAATAATCCCGTGGTGGCGTTTCTCAAACAGTTTCGCCATCGCGTACTGGCACCATGGTCCAAATTTGACAATCTGAAAGGAAAAAAAAAGTAATCGCTTCAAATTTAATTGGAATGTATTTGTCAATCGTCGGCCCCCATGCTGCAAGAACAACTTGGCAGGAACACGCTGAAAGAGAAACATGAGACTCGCCGAGGACTCTCTGAGGAAAACAAGTGGAGGGGTGATTTGCAAAAAAACACCCCAATCCATGAGATGCATCTTTAATTTTTGGGCCGATTTCAGACCAAGAAAATGTCTCTTCCAGCTCAGAATCAGAATTTGTATTCATGCTTGAGGAATCCTACAAGCTATGAAGCTCTTTCTCACAGATGTCCGGTAATGTCACAGACGCCCCGGAGGTAGACAGACAGAAACCTTTGCTTCGCGTGTATGTGTGTACGTTGAACTTCTTTCGCGCCGTACGTAACCAAGCCTGCTACTCAGAGGTGCGTGGGAAGCACCACAAACTAAACGCTAAAAGCGAGAGGCCAACCCCTGACCACATCACCGGGACTGCCTCCGATCTCATCAAACTTCAGAAGCGAAGTGGGCTTGAGCCTGGAGAGTGCTTGGATGTGGCAAAATCCACTCTTGCACTGCCTTCACCAATCCCACGGTCAGCACAGCATCCTCACCCAGCAGTGGATTGATGAAGCTGCTGTAAGTGTGCCCGAGCACCCATCGAAAAGTCTTTTCCTCTGGGATACAAAAGCAGACATAAGAACGGCTTCCATAATAGGGTGTTTTTTGTGTTTACGCGATCTAACTAAAAAAACCTCTTATGGATGATATTGGTCGCGAAAGCCTACGTGTTAAACATTACAACGGCTATTGCAAAGCAATGCAATCAAGCGTCAAAAAGTTCATGAATGCCAAAAATTTCACAGTCATAAACACCCACATTTGCGCAACACGCATTCGCGGGCACGGCAATATAACACGGCGAACGAAAATCTAAATATATACGTAACAGAGGTGGGTAAAACATCGGAACTCAAATGAGTGAAGTAATATGTAAGGACCCAGTTCTAGAGTTGTACCGTTAATGAGTGCTCTGCGGTCAAAACATGCAGTATTCCTTAGCCGTTTTAAGACACAGATTAGAGGAAGGCCAGGGCTCAACTTGGTAATAACTGCCGTTTCATAGACAGACAATTGCATTAATCACATGCAGGCCAGTTGCGAGCGACACATTCTCCCGTCTCTTGAATAATTCAATTATTTTATTGTTCCCTTCGCGAAAACGTCCTTCCTTGCGACAGCGAGGCAGCGCGAAGACGCAAGGAGCTGTTCGGCAGGGACCGTGGAGACTCAAGACCATTGTTGTTCGGGAATCCCGGGGGAGTATTAGCGCGGCGATGTCGCATCCTAGAGCGTGATGCTCCGTGCCACGGCAGAGGAGAGTCGGCCACATGGGCACCGGGAGGTGGGGGGGGGATGACATCGGGTGAGCGAGGCAAGGGGTCAGGGTGAAGAGGCAGCGGGGGGGACGGGGGGTGTGAGAGGGATAAGGGTGGGTTCGTGATCATTTCAGCTCGCTGCGCGTGCAGCATTCGCTCATTGAGAGGGGTGCTCGGAGGCACGAGCGACCACAGACAAGCGGGAAGGCAGCGAGCCGGCACCGACGATTGCCCAAGTTCTGCATTGCTCTATTTAACGAGTGTTTACATGTGCCTGGAGAAAATCCACACGTGTGAGGGGACAACGCTCTATCCCATACAGATGGAACAGATGCAGTGCCACGGTGGCGAGATGGTAACTACCTCGCCTGGTAGGCAGGAGGTCGTGGATTATATCCCTAACCTGATGCCTGCTGCATATTTGGAGTTTGCATGACTCTCCCCATGGTCATGTGGACTTTTTCTCCGAATTTTCCTATTTTTTCTCCATAGTTACAAACATTTGTTTACGGTATTTGACTGCTACAAATGTCCGCGTGATTATAAGCCACTTCGTTGGGCTCGCATTTGATGCCTAGTCGCTTCTGACAAGGATCTATATTGCTCAGTGGGCCTCACCTGCTAAAATAAAAAGAAATAGTTTAAAGGTGCAGTCCACATTTGCTGTACCGCCTTTTGCTGCCGAGCCACGGCATGGGAGGTTCACAATATGTGTACGTGATCCACCAACCCTGGCTGCTGCCCCCACGCCGCTGGATTAAAGTCACCGTGCGTGACCACCGCCACCGGGCGGGTTGATGGTGAGAAGCTCAAAAAGAGATTTGAGGCAGAATGGTGAATTCTAGATTTGAAGCTTTCGTGACTGCAAGGATTCATATTCTTAGGTTTTTTTCGGTAAAGTCACGTAGGTAATAAATTAAAATTAATAAAAGTAAAATAAAAACAAAACAAAAATCACGACGTTTCGGAGGCAACACAAGCTTCCGTCTTCAGGTGGAACCGTCACAGCACGATAGCTGATACAGCTATCGTGCTGTGACGGTTCCATAGCTGTATCAGCTATCATGCTGTGACGGTTTCACCTGAAGACGGAAGCTTGTGTTGCCTCCGAAACGTCGTGATTTTTGTTTTTATTTTACTTTTATTAATTTTAATTTTTTACCTACGTAACTTTACCGAAAAAACCTAAGAATAAGAATGGTGAATGCCTAGTAAACATGCAACGTTGGGCCAACGTTGGTCCAATATTCAATGTTTACTAGGTGGTGGCCTCCTAACGTGGCGAAGGAAGAAAGTGGTTCAGTCAGTGCGTATCACCCGCAATGACTCGTGGATAACAAATACGGACGTTGACAAATACAATAGAACATTTTAACACCACGTAGCATGCGTCCCTCTGTTTAAGACCGAAACAGGAGGATTTCTCCACAACTCTGACTGTTGCTTGATGAGGCTGGTTGTAATCACCCGGTGAAACGTCACGACAGTCGAATTGTAAACGTTGTTGTTGGTTTACTCTCCAACACACCGGTGTGCTGAACTAGTAACGAATTGGCTTGTTTTGTTTTCGTGACAAACCTTACTTATTGGCCGTGTCGGGTGGTGGCGGGTTTAACGACGCATTTGTATTTACGCGTTTTCACCCAAAAACCTCTATTGTGGACGAACTAATCTCATCGCTTCCATCTCCACAGTGTGACCCTCCTTTGTCTGCCACTCCGCACCTCTGATTATCACGGTTGGTTATGTACGGTGCGAAAGAAGTTCAATGTGCATGCGTACGTTAGTCATGGCCGTCGTAAAACATCTCATTTCCACGGGTAAATAATAGCCACAGGTCAATAAAATTGGATATTGCGAATAAAGCGCTTAATTTTCAGATTGTCGCGTGGCTGCGGGTTCAACGACACATTTATATTCACGCAATCTAACCCGAAAACCTCTCTCATAGAAAATGAAATAAACGCTGAAAAGTGCGCAAAAAAGCGTGCAGAGATACACGCGATTAAGTGGAGCATTTGTGGAGCAGGGAGCAAGTGCAATGTCGAGACATCATATTTGACTGTGAAGCAACCCGAGTGACCTTGGGCGGGACACGGCACGAGAATGGACGATGTCCGTTGGTTGAGACTCACGATGGAGTGGCAGCCAAAGAAGGGATGGAGCGACGAGTTGGCTCATCCGCAGGGGCTCAATGGCAGTTCGCGTCGTCAGACCGTGCGAGTTTGGGACAGTTTGGTGAGCCTCATCCAGCAGTGGATATGTCATGGCTGACAACGACGATGATGATGTTGTTCATGATGACGGTGGTGACCGTCATGGGAATATGGAATGTCTGCAACTGCCTGAAGGCCAATAACGGAGATGATCGATATCTCATTGTTCATTTGTGCTGGGAACCGCTTTCTTCATTAGATAGATGTGAAAGAGGGCATTTAAAATTGACATCCATTCATTGCAATGGGAGTGGAGAGGTGGCACAGTTGTTTGTGCACTGTGCTAGGCACCCATGAACGTAAGTTCGATTCGGGGCCTCGGCTATCATCAGTTGGTGAGTGACATCAAAGCCGGTCCTGGCGGCTCCCCACAAACTTCTCCAACCCGCACTGCAACCATCGAGGGGAAGTTCGGTCAAACACCACCCATGGGCGAAGCCTTCATCGAGCAGTAGATCACGCAGCGTATTGTGCATTCAATAACAATGAAGCGTCAAACACTTATCAAGGACCTCCCACACAATACGCGCACTAGAAGCGCGAATCGACAAAACGAGAGCTCGGCGCTCCACAGCCTCGTGTACAGCGAGTGTGGTGCGCGAGGGTGCGCCTCGGTGGCGAGATGTTATCTCCCTCGCCGAGTGTGCAGGAAGTCGTCAAGACCAATCGACAACGAAACATGCGTTTAAATTTTAACGTTTTATTTTTTTGTTTTTCCGTTAAACAACACCGACCAAGTGGAGGAACATCTACATGCTGACACAGATCTCGCACCTCGGGAGATTTCGGCGGGCGAGCCGCGTGACGGGGGCCTCCATGGAGATCCAGAGGGAGGCCCAGCAGCGACACGAGGAACGGTTTCCAGGCGAGCGTAATGAGACGGTGGGCCTGGCAGGGCTGTGAGGCGTGACACAGTGGGAGGAGTCGCGGCGGCGGTGCTGGTGGTGCTGGTAGTGGTGGCGGTGAGCAGTGCGGGCAGCCTGTGTCCTGGCCTATTATCAGAATATTATACAAGCCACACCTGGTGAGGGGCAATACACAACAAACGCAGCCTGCTACACCCCGCCCCCCCACACACTTTCCGTAAAGCAAAGATGAAATGCGCTGAGCTCTCATGCGAACTCCAGGCATCCTCGTAGCAGCAGCAGCATTGGCCGTACTCCGTGAGCTTTCTCAGAGCCTTGTTTTTGAGTTCATTTTAATTCGTTAAATATTTTGTCCCTGCGCGTCCCTGCGCCTCTCCGTTCGCACCCATAATTCACAGCCCTTTTGTCAATGCACTACGAGATGAAGGCCCTTCCCCATGCCGTGTTGGTCGCGGGAGTTGTCCGACCATACTTTCCTGTGCTGGTCGGTGCCGGTTGATCAATGCCGCGTGTGTATATTGTAACATATAATATGCAGATATCTCGATAATAATTTTTTTTCTCCTTACGTCGACCTGGCTGTGGGCTCCAAATCTCGAACATCGGCGACAGGTTCCGTGCCGTTCTCCCCCGGTAGCCTGCGTGCTTGCCCTTTGCTACTCGCCCCCCCCCCCCCCCCCCACAGCAACTTCAAAATCATTCCCACGTGCCCGTCGGTGCCACGGTGCAAACCTGTAACCTGACAGTTGAACGGCTGGGGCTGGTGGAATGTTGGCTGCTGGATCAGGTTGCATCGTCAGCACACACGTTGCTGCTGGCAAGCTTTAAATGCGGCCAGTGGTAGAAGTGTAGTCGCGAGTGTGAACACGGCTCGCAATCTTCATCCCTTCGTCCGCCGTGATCTGCGCAGTGCTCGATGAGGGACACCCCGTGCCGTCGCTGTCCCCTCAAAGTGACGCAATGCATTAAGAACTATTATCCATCTTCTTGGTTCTTTCGGTAAAGTCACGTAGAAGGGAAGTAATATAATAATGAAAATAAAAATTATAAAATAATTCTCACGACGTTTCGGCCACAATGCAAGCAGCCGTCCTCAGGTGAAGACCAGGTCTGTCGGGGAGACAGCGTCTGACGCTGACGCTGTCTCCCCGACTGACGCTGTCTCTCCTACAGACCTGGTCTTCATCTGAGGACGACTGCTTGCGTTGTGGCCGAAACGTCGTGAGAATTATTTTATTATTTTTATTTTCATTATTTTATCACTTCCCTTCTACGTGACTTTACCGAAAGAACCAAGAAGATGAATCCCTGCAGTCACGAAAGCTTTAAATCGAAACTATTATCCAGCTTCCCCACGCCAACTAATGTGTTTAACAGGTAGGCTTTCACAAACAATGTCAACCACGATATGAGTTGTTCGGTTACATCGCGTGAATATAAATGTGTCGTTAAACCCGCCACCACCCGACACGGCCAATGAGTAAGGTTTATCGCGTAATCAAAACAGATCAGCACACTGGTGTGTTGGAGAATAAACCCACAACATTACACGGAACCTGTCGCCGGAGAGTAAACCCACAACAGTGTCGATGTTGTGGGTTTACTCTCCAACACACCGGTGTGCTGAACTAGTAACGAATTGGCTTGTTCTGTTTTCGTGACAAACCTTACTAATCGGCTGTGTCGGGTGGTGGTGGGTATAACGACGCATTTGTATTTACGCGTTCTCACCCAAAAACCTCTATTAAGGACGAACTAATCTCATCGCTTCCATCTCCACAGTGTGACCCTCCTTTGTCTGCCACTCCGCATCTCCGATGAGCACGGCTGGTTATGTACGGTGCAAAAGAAGTTCAACATGCATATGTACGTTAGTCTCGGCCACGGGCCGTCCTAAATCATCTCCTTTACACGGGTAAATAATAGCCACAGATCAATACAATTGGATAGTGATAATAAAGTGTTTAATGTTCAGCTTGTCCCAGCGATGCATACATTCAATCAGAGAAAACTAAGTGAAAGGGGGACGGTTGTTAAATTTAAAGTGGATGCGATATGTTTCCAGATTTTGGCCGAACAGTTCCCAATTCCCAACGAAATAAAACAAGCAATGTTGGAGTACATTTGTTCCAATCTGAGCGGTGAAAAGTTTGTGACAAAGCAGCCTCGGGTATTTAACGAGCTGATATTTTACATTCTCATTTTTTTCTTAGTCTTCTTCCCAGGCTCTGCTGTATCAGGAAAATAAATACCTGTCAAAACTGTGACTTTCCAGGTAGCTGGCCGCAGACATCACGAATTATTGTATAATTACTTCCAACAGACGTTTGTCAGTCCGCGCACACTCGCGATTCAAGACACTGAGCAGCGAAAGAAAGAATTACAACGATAATTTATTTACATAAAAATTCTGGCTCGGACGTTATTTGAATTAGCTGTGTTTAAGCATTTAAAACAATTATGTAAATGTGTGTATTTTGCTTGGCTATCGCACGGCGGGGCGATGTTTATGCGCCGGTGGAAATTGTGCAAAGAGCGGATTGGCGCGATTAAAAATAGATAGCGGTGTCTTGGATGGGAATTGAAACAATCAGAGGGTACAAAAATGGCCTTGCCCTAATATAACGTTGTCTCCGGCATTCCAGCTGGTTTGCATCAGGGATCCTCACCGAGAGCTAAAGGGTTTTTACGATGCCCCGATTGCCAGCGAAGCCACAATTTAGTGGTCAAAACCCCGCTGAGTGGAGTTGACGTGTGAGCGACAATTCAATTCCCTGCCGTCAAAAAACCTTTGTGTTCAATCGACTTTTTTTGTCTTCTTCAACAAAAAAAAAACTTGGGCGGTGCTCTGTGCCTGTATCTGTTTCTCACATGCAACCACCGACAAGAGGCTTGGGCTGGGAAGGATTATTGTTAATTATCACGCAGCTGGTTTGTAAAACATCAACTTACATTTCAGCGGTCTGTAGAATGACAGCCGCGAGGCATTATCAACTGTCACATTTTCAAAACTCCCGATAGTTTGTCTGCTTTGGCGAACGCCAATTATATGTGGCCCAGTGGAAGGCTGGGTAGTGTTTTTATGTTTTCATCTCACGGTGGCCGGGGTTAATTGCTCGTAAGTGTGAGCAGAAAGTTGCCCTTCGATACGAGCGACAAGCCCGTCGAGTTTCAAGCGTCATTTCAACAAGCTCGAACAATTCTAACGTAAACAATTTACACCTCTTCGTCAATCCACTGCTGGATGAGCGCCTTCCCCGCACCATGTTACTCATGTTAGCTGTTTGACCAAACTTTACCTGTCAATCCACTTTTGTAAAGAAGGCTTTCACACACCTTGACCATACTTCACCACGCTGGTCAGTGCAGGCCGTGAAGGGGACGCCCAGGACCAGATCCGATATCTCTCACCGCTGACGTTTGCCGGGGCAGGGTATCGAAATTCGGCCACTGAGCTCATATGAGTAATATGTGGGAGCAATGGAATAAATGCGAGCAAGCTGTGCTGTGATCCCTGTGATCAGGGTGCAGTTCCTGGCCACGTGACGCGTTAGCGCAGCAAGTGGAGTCCGAACCGAGCCTGGGCTTCTCCTGGGTGAGCTCGGTGAAAGTGAGCGCAACGCAAGGCGACCGGACACGTGCTTATTCATACGTTTTTTCGGTAAAGTCACGTAGGTAAAAAATCTAAATTAATAAAAGTAAAATACAAAATAAAATAAAAATCACGACGTTTCGGAGGCAACACAAGCTTCCGTCTTCAGGTGGAACCGTCACGTGCTTGTTGCTGACCGCACCGCACCCTCCGTGCACAGGGAGTGCGGTGCACGAGGGTGTGCCTCGGTGGCGAGATGTCATGCGTGCCAGGCGATCGTGGGTTCGATCCCGACCCTGACGCCTGCGTATTCGGAATTTCTGCGTGGTCTCTCTCCTCGTGGTCGCGTGGATTTTATGTTTCTCCCGGTCCACCAATTTGTTTTTTCCCTCCACGTTTAAAATCAACATCACGCGTTTTGAGTATCTGGCTGCTATGATTTATTTCCGCGTGATAAGCCACTTGGCTGAGCAATCGTTTGGAGGCAGGTGGCTGAGGAAAAAAGAGCTATTTAGCTCAGTGGGCTTTCCCTGCTAAATAATAATAATAAAAGTTTAGTTTCATCTTCTTGATTCTTTCGGTAAAGTCACGTAGAAGGGAAATAATAAAATAATAAAAATAAAACATAATAAAATGATTCTCGCGACGTTTCGGCCACAACGCAAGCAGCCGTCCTCAGGTGATTTATTTTTATTATTTTATTATTTCTCTTCTACGTGACTTTACCGAAAGAACCGAGAAGATGAATCCCTGCAGTCACGAAAGCTTTAAATCGAAGTTTAGTTTCGTTTTTAGTACCACACTGGCTCGCATGTGAATTCACCGCCTTTATTTAGAGAGTGCTCGTTCGCCCGCGATGCTTCGTGAAAAGATTGCTTCCTTTTGACGTACAACAATATTTGCATAGTCAGAATGCAAATGCTCTTCTCCTCATTTAGTCTTCGTCGTGTTCACGTGTCGTTGATTCCCGCACATTACAAAATACAGCATCTGGTTACCCGCTGAAATGCGAAAGATAAAATAGTGCGAGTAAATGCAATTGACACTCACACACTCTCATATGTGCATTGCGAGGTGTTTTCTTTTAACGCAACACATTCATCAATAGCACTGCCTTCAAATGAATAAATAAACCTCAAGTAAGAAATGTTTGAGCATTGGCCCTTCTTCATAGCTCATCAGAAGGTCCATTGCCTGAAACGTCTTCATATAAAATATGTTTTTTTCTTCTAAGTCAGTGTCGTTGACGAATTTGTTGAGAATATTTGTTCGGTTAATTGTGCGCCACGGTGAGCGTAAAGGGTTGCCACCTGTCCCGGTTTTCCCGGGATCGTCCTCTGCTGGAGGTCACTGCTGTCCCGGGACATTACAAATCAGGAATGTTTTTGTTGTCAGTTGCGAAATGATGATGATAATAACAATAATACAGCACTCACGACAATGCATTTACCTGTGGTTCACTTCTTTCCTGGCGTTGTGCGATATTCCTCTTACCTTGGTACGTTCAACTTATTTTTTTTGTACCTCCGAGGTGGCAACCCAAATAGTTGCGGGGTGGGGGGATGGGGGAAATGCACCTTTTTTTGGAGTGTGGAACTTCCCGTAGACTGTCAGTCTCTGAACGGATGGAAACGATTAGGTGGTGGTGGTGGGGGGATGGTGGGTGGGTTTGGTAGCCCACCCCCCGGCCGCCCGCCCCCCCACCAAAACCCAACCCACCCACCCTCCCAACCGCTCCCCTTTCAAAGGCTAAGTAATTGCAGTGAATGTCCTTAGCCTCTGCTGTCTTTATGACATTATATCGCTGTCTGCTTGTACAACAGTTTTATTCTCCGCCCCCCTCCACCTCCCTCCGTGCTGCGCAGTATGAATTTCATTCCTCCCCTGTACGCATGTGCGCGCGTGTGTTTCCAGGCCTACAAGGGAATATCGAGTGCACTCCAATTTTGCAATGCTGGTCGTGAAATTATTAAAAAAAATTGTTGGGTCCCAGTTTCTTCCCCTCCTCCTCCCACTCCCCCGTAACTTGAAGGTATGTTTGTTTGTTTATTTATTTGTTCTCTTTGTTTAATAAGTGCGCTATTTTATTTTATTTTCGCAGAAAGCTTTAGAAATTGAGGACGATTGATTTTCAGTCTAAGTAATTGCAAAGTGCTTTCGTGGTGACCTTTCATAAATCATTACAGTTTGCACGACTGCGATATAGCGTTACGGAGGAGGGGTATCTCGCGAACAATTTCTTTTAGGGATTTTATTGCGGACTTTTAAAACGTAATCCAAAACGACAAACCAAAATTTGCAGTACATGGCTTTGGACATCGTCCGCTTTTTTTTTTCGCGTCGACAGCCAGCGATGAACGTTCATCGGGATGCGTTGCCATAGAGTCATCGCCGGATGGCAGCCAGAGGTCAAAGGGGGGAGTGTGGAGGTTTTTTTTTTTTAAAGCGTGAAAGCTTTGTTAGCATAGAATGAAATTCAGCTCACCCGATCAAATGAGTCCACGGCCATACCCACGCTACTTCCTCCCCACTGCCTCTGATCAGGGGAGAATTTCATCAACCCTAACCCTCACCTTCCCCGACCCCCTGGCCAAATGTATAATCACTTCCAGGCTGGTACCTCGGAGATGGATTCTGGATAACGCGCGCGTGCGCACACGTGCGTGCTTAGCCAAGGTGTCGGCTGTGCGTGCGTGCGTTGTGCGGATGCCCGCGAGTGTGGATTTGCGAATCGAAGGCAGCTTGACGGAATGAATTCTAGTGACACCGCGGAGATGACGTGTACGTTTGTCCTTGCCTAACTCTCCGGCAACAGTATCGAAAGTAAAATAATACGACGTGCGTGTGTGCGTGTGTGTGCCATAGAGTGGGGAGCGGTAGGGTAGCGGTTAGCGCTACGCTGCGCTACGAACCTGGCGACCCGGGTTCGATTCCTGCTCACGGCCAACACCAGCGACGAATATCTGAACCGGTCCTTGGCCTCCTCTAGGTCGATTCAGCCTCAAATGAGTACCTGGTGCGATGTGTAAACATCGCCACTGGGGAGAGAAAGACAGACGGGCATTGTTCCTGCCACCTACCGTGCCGGCCTTTAGAGGTGCTCGTTAACAGAACTTGCCCCAATAGTTTGTTAAGGCTACAAGGGGGGTCTTAGTCTTTGCCATGTAATATTATGCCTTTTCCACAATTGCTCTTCTGTCAAACAGGGCAACGCTGCACTCCGTGGGAAAGGACAAACAATCTAAAGTGGGCCAAGACAGCCCACGAAGAAGCGTCATTGTCGCGATCTGGAACAACGTCTGGGTCCCACCGTGATGAGGCTTGGAAAGCTGAATGGAGATCAAAAGAAGTCACAAACAAAAAACCTCTTGAAATACCCAATGCAGAATATCCCTGGTTTTGATCTTCCGTGAAACTCATGGCCTACACTAGACCGCATCTGCACAAACTATGGCAGATGCGGATATTTGATGCACAAATGGAAAATTAAAAACTCTACAGTGCGCCACTGTGGTCATTCAGAACAGACCGTACAACGTGTAATGACGCCAATGCCCGATCCACACACATGAAGGCGACATCAGGGAGATGCACCCCGCTGCTCCTGACTCGGTTGTCTGACTTGGCCACCTGAATGTGGCATTGCGGTTGTTGCCCTGCACCTACATCAGGCGAAGATGAAGAATATCGGGCGGCGTCGCAACCGGCGCGGTAATTGAGTAACACACTTTGGACGTCTTTTTAAATTCACTAAATATTTATTTGCTTCTATTCTCTCAACCTCCTGCCTCTCCGCCTGCCCCCCCCCCCCCCCCCTTTTCCCCACCGCACAGACCTCGCTTTCTCGGGCACGGAACATGATCGTTATTGGTGTAACGGCCAGGCCGCGGCTACACTTTAAAGCCCGCGAGTGCGACGCAAGTTGTTGCGACCCGAACCTTCGCGATGTGATGTGAAAATTCGAAGCACATGGCGGGAGCATGTGCTCCGTGAAGACTTGACTGTGCGCCAGCAAGGCGAGGCTTGACAGCTGCCAAGAGCCCTTCCCTTTGCTGAGCATCTGGGAAGCCTGGCGCCCCCAACTCACTCGCTCGCTCGCCCCCCACCACCACCACCACCCTCTCCTCTCCCACTGTCGCTCGCCCCCCACCACCACCACCACCACCCTCTCCTCTCCCACTGTCGCTCGACCCCCCCCCCCCCACACGCAGCCAACCCCGGTACACCCCCATCACCCCTTCGGTGCTTTCCTCTTTGTGCGCTTTACCCCCTCCCCCACCCCCCACTCCTGTCCAAGCCTACTTTTGTAACCATCTCCTACCTTAGGAATACCCCGAAACATATGTGGAGTGGAGCGGTATTGTGTTGGCTGTGGTATAGAAGCCACTTTCCAACACAATTGTGCAACGGGGAAGGCGAGGAGAGCGGGTCACATGCCCCCAGAATTAGTACATTCGAAGTCAAAGGCTGCGCGCTCAGCATCAGCAGCAGTGTGTGTGTACGTTTGCATTCCGCAACCTAGCACGTGCATGTGTACATTTTCACGTATACGCGTGTGTATATGCATTTACATCCTTTGACGTATTGTGTGCGTGTGTATGTGTATGTATAATGGAGAGCGGTAGTGTAGCGAGTTCAGTTCCCGCTAACGGCCAACACTTAGACACGATTACCTGGGCCTCCCCTAGGTCGACTTAGCCTGAAATTAGTACCTGGTGCGATGTGTAAACATTGGCACTGGGGAGACAAAGGCGGCCGGGCATGGTGGTGGCCACCCACCCTCTCGTGCGCCTTGCCGGCCTTCAAAGGTGCTTGCTAACAGCAATTGCTCCAACAGTCCGTTAAGGCTATCGAGGGGATCTTTGTTGTGTATGTATGCACGCGTGTCTTATTATTTACATTCTTTAATATAGCGTGTATGTGTAAACATGTGTTCGCATTGAGTGGCGTTAACAATGGGGTATTTATTTTTGTCCGTGAGGGACAATTGTAGCGACGCACCGTAACACACAAAGGGGACACCCTTGCGTTGACCAAAAAGAAAGCAAACAAACGCTGAGAGTTTGATTTTTTAAAAGTTTAGGCCAATATGGTTTTCATTCATACGCATCGCGCGGCTATTATGGACGGCCGTACACGAGCACGCCAGGTCACCGGGGAGGTGGGGGGGCATCTGTGCTCACCGAGTTTGTACAAGAGGCCTATTCATGGCCCTCTCACCCCGTGAGCACCAAGGGCTCCAGCGCAAACAATGACCTTCACGGCCGCACGGTGACAATTGCCCGGATCACCTCTGGTTTTTTGAAGTTAAAGTTTTTCTTATTTTAGTTTTTTTCACGGCCAAGCATCCCGCGTGGAAAACCGAGTGGCCCCGGACAAATGAAGCGAACAATGCGATCTCGCCTCTCGTCGCATGTCGCTAACAACAAGAAGAAAGTGCAGCGTTTCGCGAAAGAAAGCTGCAAGTTTTTTGACGACTGAAAATCAATGGCGCTGGGGCGCGTGGTTGTCTCTTTAAGTTTACTCGCAGGGTCAACGGACACATTGTGCGTGTGTGTGTCTATCTTTAGTCGACAAGCAGCCTGTGTTTGCCACTTTTGCTTTCTTAAGGCAAGTTGTGCGTGTGTTGGGTGTAGCGGTGAGCTCGCTCGCACCCAGCCACCCAAGTTCGATTCCCGCTCACGGCTACCAGCGGACCAGGGACGATTATCTGAACCGGTCCTGGGCCTCCCCCGAGGTCAACTCGGCTTCAAACGAATGCCTGGTGCGGTATGTAAACATCGCTACTTGGGAGACAAAGGCGGTCAGGCGTGGTGGCCACCCACTCCTTCGTGTGCCGTGCCGGCTTTCATCGGTGCTACTCGCTAACAGCACTTGTCTCAAAAGTCTGTGATGGCTATAGGGGGGACATTTGTCTTTGTATCACCGAGGGTCAACCCTCGCAGTGGCTAACACCAGTGGCGATTATCTGAATTGATCCCGAGTCTCCCCAAGGTCGACTCAGCCTTCAACGAGTGCCTGTGCAGTGTGTGCACGTCCGCATTGGGGAGACAAAGTTGGCCGGCCTTTGTAGGAGCGGCACTTGCCCCAACAGCCTTAGATAGGCTATACAGGGCGAACCTTTGTATTTGTTACGCTCTTCAAGTGAAATGTAGAGTCGACTGCGAATACGGTGATACGTACGGCAACGTTTTCATTATTTCACTACGAAAAATGCTGCCTACCCTGCACGTCAAAAGCATATGACAGTGCGACATAATAGCAATACTGCGTGTTCAACCTGCACAAAGCTGCCCTCTGTCTCCTCATCTCCTTTCACTCTCACCGCGCTGCCTCCCCGTAACTCTTGTACGTATGTTGAACTTCTATTGCACCGTACGTAGCCAACCGTGCTAATCGGAGGTGCGGGGGAGGGACGACAGCCGAAACACAAAAAGCAGTTCTAAAGAAATGAGTTCGTCAATCGATAAGATTTAAAAGTGCATAGCTCCAGTGGCTTCCTAACACCGGAAGGAAGAGCATTCCAGACGGCCGCAGAAGGGCATCTGAAAGCGCCGCGCGATGCCGTGACCGTGTTTGTTCCGCAGGCCGTCCGTGCGACAAGGGCAGGGGTCGTAGCCAGCGTGCAGCGGCGATGGGTGCGTGCGGAGATGCGCAGGGACAAAAAGTTGAATGAATTAAAATCAACTCAAACAAGCCTCTGCCGAAAGCTCAAGGCGAACGGCCAACGCGTTTTGCATGGCAGATCTGTAGAGAATTGAGATCTGTGAATCTGGAGGAAGGGGGAGGATTTTTTTCTCTCTCTTTCTTTTTTTTTCGCCAGCCCTGTGTGTGGGATCTGTTCTTTTGAGCTTCAAAGTCAATCCGTGCACCTGAATTCTATAAATGTTTTCAAACCAAATTATCCTGATGGCATTTTTTTTGTTTCAATACTCTCCAATTGTGCATGTTTTTTTTTCTTTTTTACTTATTTCCCTTTGTCTCACTCTGGCTTGTTCGGGATTGTTTTTAATTTTCGGTTGGCTTAATTGGTGTCTTTCCAAAGTAAGAGACTGAAGCGTCACATGCGCGAACCTCGGGAATAATTATTAATCCTTTTGTGCCAATGAGATGCAAAGCCAATCCTCGCGTGAATCCCGAGTGAGTTTAAGTGGATTTGATTGAGCTGCAACGGCTTTTCATTAACACCATGATGTTTTATTTTATGTTTGTCCAATTTGGCCACAAACTCATAAGAACACGATGTGAATGCCTGTTGACCACAAATCATATGGCAAGCGAAGAGAAGATTTTTTTTTTATACATAAAATTACCCTCTTTTGCTCACAGAACGCTAATTACGTAATACATGCTGCGTGTTCAAAGGAATTGCCGAATTAATTCCGATCCTATTTGATTTGCCGTTAAGGCTGTTGAGGGCCTGCAGTGTTTACTTAACATTTGACGCCTAATCAATGTAATGTACGGTTTAAAAATATATATATACATTAAACACATCACACATCATTAGTGCGAAAGGAAAGTTTCTAAAGTGGGATTTTTTTGAAGTTGAAATGTTTCACATAAAATAAACAGCTCTGAAATTACAATTGCCATGCTCCTATGATCCTGAGTTCTTTTTTCTGTCCTCGGCCCAAATCAGTCATTTAACACAACTTTTATCCCGTTAGAGCCCTTTGATTTCACAAAGAGAGATGCATTTCAAATAATGCACTCGTTTAAAATGCAATCATTCTGTATTAACAAAAACAATACAGAGAAAGCGGCAGGGGCGGTGTGCGGTGGGCTGGGCTGTATAATTTAGTAAGCCAGGTCAGTTGTGGCCAATTAGTTGCTGAGATTAATTTTCACCAGTAATCACACTCGCTTACTGCCTAAGTGCAAACTGTATTAATACGGAATAGCGCCGTAGCTTTAAAGCAAAGCCCATGAAAGTATTTGCTCTTATATCCACTGTCATATTATGTTGCTAAAATAAATTTAAACAATTCTGAACTGTACCTACTGCGTTTTCGTGGTATGAATACATGCTTGTTTGAAGACAGAACGTGACCACGTTTGTTTTTTTCGTCTTTTTTCTCAAAAAACACGACGCGACTTTGGCGGCGTGGTGCCGCGGCCGTTAGCGTGCCACGCGCTATGACGTGCGCTGACCTGAGTTCGAGTCGCAGCCCTGGGGTAGCACCAGTGGCGAGCGATATCTGAACCGGTCCTGGGCCTTGCCTCTCCTCACCCAGCCGTGGCGAGGAGTGGCCAAGCGACTCCCGTGAGCGACGTGGCTCGCGGCAAATCCTTCGTCCGGCAGTGGATCGACAGAGATCTGTATATCAATGTTCCAGCGTTTACTTTACATCGGAGCCAAATTTGTTTCACGTTGAAACGGACGACTGTTACATTGAAACAGAAGCTATAAATGGCTCCAAACACAAGACATGAAGGCAATCGGTTTCTTCGGCCTTAAAACATTTACAATAAAGCAGCACATTGTGAAAAAAAAGCAGAAAAAGCCGTTCCTTGCAAAAGGTCTTTCAAAAAAATGTTCACACGGCACACCCTGACACTGTGCAATTTGCGAGTAATGAATCTTCATACAAGCCGAATGGGATCAGATAGCCTTTATATGTAAAATCTCGGCATGTGCGCGCGTGCATACATGTGCGTGTGTGCTCGCGTGCGTGCTTGTGCGTGTGTGGACGCGTGTGCGTGCGGTGTGTGAGGTGTGTGCCGCACACATTTATCGGTTTTGCGCCGGGTGACCACAGCCGAGGGCATGCACCGGCATCATCCTAAATCCACGGCAATCCATTACAGCCGGCCCTGCATCGGGGGCGTGCAAATGACCGCCGTAAACCTATCTATGCACTGCCCGTGAGCTGGATGTGGAGAAAGCATTAAACGCCTAATCCCCGCATCGTGCGCCCGACACGCTCCCGCGTGGCATCAACTGCTTTACAGCATTCGCCGGGAATGCACTCATAACCTCTAAAGGTGTCCGCGAGGACATCCTATTTAAGCAAATCCTACGGGGGATTCCGCAGGACATTGAAACAAATCCCAGCAGTGCCTCGGGGGAACCCTTAAAAGATCTTATTGGAATTTCTGCGGGATTCCGCGGAAATGTTTTCGAAGATTGCGTAGGCTTTGTTGTTACGAGAGACGAAGACTACCGCAGTCTCAGATTGCAGCGATGGGTTTTGTTGAAGTTTTGTGAAAGTTGTCCGTGTGCTAAACACCAGTGGTCGATTCTGTAAGATGAATGCCAAGTCCTGTGTGTATTTTTTTCTCTTTCCTCCCTCTGATTTGTTCCTTCAGGGTCGAGGGTGAAAAGTTCACCTCGCAATGGCTTTGGGATTGCGTGACGACTGCAAGAGTCATTACAACAACAACAAAAACATACGCGCGCAATTCGGCGATCAGAAATGAAAAAAAAATATCCCAGACGTGTCTACATTCCAGTGGGACAGTATTAACTACGACTTGTTATTATTCAGAGATCCACAGCAAGACACTTCCAGATTTTTCAGGAAATGTTTAAATTGTCAATAAACACACGGCACTTATTTATCGCGTTGCATTAATACTGAGTGATGATGCAGCGGTTAGCGCCCTGCGCTATGAACCTAGCGACTTGAGTTTAATTCCCGGCTACAGCTGACATTTCAGGCGAAGTTTTTATCTAAACCGGTCCTGGGCTCCACACTTCACCACCCTACGCTAATCAGCATGATGACCGAAAGTACGATGTTGTCATCATCCAGCAGTGGATTGTGAATACCTTGGGACGAGGTGGATAACTTTAACAAATGCGCCCGGGTCGAGGTGAGATGCTCTCGCTCACTCAATGCCTTTTTTGTTTCGTAGTTTAGTTCCACAAAACGCTTTTAAAGCAGTTGCAGAAAAATGCCATTGTTGGCGAACGCCGATATTAAACTAAATTGAATATCACCACCAATACATTAAATAGGATGGTGGCAGTAGTTCAATTTGTTGAATGGGCATAGGAGCAAGAGGGGTGGTAGCTTCATCTAGCAGTGGATGCACAAGGGGTTGTACATTATTATTATTATTATACATTATTGTTATTATTATTATAACAGATCGCTGGGTTTGAATTTCATGTGGGAGCTCATTGCTGTGGCCCATTTAAATCGTCATCAGGTTTAATGAAGTTGATTAAGCAAAGGCTAGGAATGGGTTACAAATACAATGCATTGTCTAATTGTTCAGCGTGGCAGGCATAACAACGTGATCTGCTCAGCTTTATTAGCCTACCCGCGGTTATATGAACTGTCAATATAACAGCTGTTGGCAATTAGCAATTAATCTGTGTACATAGGGGGCTGGTAAAACCATAATTGGTCCCATATATCACAAGCAGAAAGAGCTCTTCTGTCAAATGTGAATTGCTTGCGAGTAATTTATATTTTTCTATATGTCTATGCAACCACACACACACACTCAGAACACACGCGATTGTGCATTTATGTGTGCGTTTGTGCAGCGGCATTTTGAGCGATAATCCGGTTCATATGTTTGCGTCTATCTGCAACTTCAGTGAAATAGAATGACTTGGTATTCACACAACTCAATTGGAAGTTGACGTTTGTTTTGCAAATTTCACGACACCAAAACCAAAGGTGCATGTGCTTGAATGCATGCACGTGTAATAACACACATACACTTAGTTATACTCAAATCCTACGGTGCATATTATATAATGCCGTATAGTATATATATAGACGCCAGACTGAGGAGTGATCCACAGGACAAGAATACCAAACAATAAATCAGAGAACAAACAAAGTGATAGATTAGTTTATTTCAAAACTCCTTACACAGCACGAGCCCTTTAACAATTACACTGCACAATTGTTAACATAATCGTAGGAGATGAATAATAATAATCGATGTTTTACGGGACGATTTTAACTCGTCACTTTTACGTGGGAACCATCGAGTTCGCGCACCCTTTGTGCCCGTGCCACGCGTCGGTTTCTTTATTTATTTCAAACCGCCCAGCGAGAGACAGAGATGAGAGAGAGAGCCGGAATTCTGCCGTCAGTAGATGTCAGCCTCGCTCCGGATTCTGTGGGACCTCGGCCCCGACCGACCGTACATCTGCCACGCCACGCCACCCCAAGGCCTGTTGCCCTTTGCCTTGCGCGGCGAGCGTGGGACGCTGGAGTTGAGCGAACGGGACATTCCAGATTAAGTCACCAGCAGAGAGGTTGGGATGTGTATTAATGGCGGAAAATGAGGTCACAAAGCAGGGCCGCGCGCGTGTGTGTCTTTGTGTCTTGCTGTGTCTTCGTGTGTGCGCGTCTTCGTGTGTGCGTGTCTGTCTGATCGGCGAGCAGCCATGCTTCACGCAGACTGTTGGGGTCAAGTGCTGCAAAGACACAGGCAAAGACAACGATTGCCCCCCCCCTCGTGTAGCCTATGCAAGCTGTTGGGAAAGTGCTGTTAACGAGCACCTATGAAGGCCGGCACGGCACACGCCCGACCGCCTTTATCTCCCCACAGTGTCGACGTTTACACACTGCACTGAGTACTCATTTCAGGCTGAGTCGATCTAGGGGAGACCCAGGAATCGAACCCGGGAAGCCGGGTTCGGAGCGCAGCTTGCTAAGCGCTACACCACCGCTCGACACGCAAGCGCTGCACGCACACAAGCAGGGCATTAAATTGTCCGACTCAAGACTCAAGTTAGCAATCCAAAGCTTTCAAAAGCTCACAATCTTCTTTGTCATGACAACGTGCCCCTGACCTTCTCCCCCCCCCCCCCTCCCTCATTTTAAATTTCATTAATAAAACCCACAATACCTGGGAGGAATGAAATCCATCGTTTCACATTAGCTCACATTGTGTTGTCGCACGCACATTTATTTTACAAACGGCAGCCCCTCTTAGGCTGTCCGATGCGTTCTCGGCTCGTGCCGCCGTGAGTTGTTGGCCGCGATGTCCGACGTTTTGCTCCACTGTCCCAGGCACGTGGAACGAACTGTCGGACAACCCGCCGACACCGTCCTTGAGGAGACGCGGCGGGCTTGGCCTTTCGCTCCGCGCGGCGGCTTCTTCGGCCGCCGAATCCGTTTAACCGGCACGTGGAGCGAAAACTTGGGTCGTCGTTCATTTTGCCGAACGACGCGCGGGCGGCGCGACCCGAAAACGCATCGGAGAACCGCGCAGCGCAACCGCGAAAAACTGACGAGGCGGCAGGCAGCTTTGTAAAAAAAAAAAAACGCGTTCTCGCGCGCGCGCGCACACACACACACAGAGCTCGGCAATTTAGCTCTTTATGCGCGGAATATGGCTCCGTGTAATTTCCAAACATTAGCAGATAAGTCGTGGGGAGTGCTGAGTCCACGGGGGGTGACAGTAACGGCCGCGCGTGGGAGCGATGCCCGGAGCACGTGAGGCCTCGTGCCACCCCGCGTTAAACTCGCGTAGCAACCGCTCGGAAAGCCAACAATCTGAAAACATTTTGTCACCTGATCCGGCGACGCAGATTTTTTTTTTTACAAAAGCTGCAAGAGATTAACCTGATTTCCTGCTTTCAGCCATCAAACCATCGCAGACATGCTAATTACCCTAATTGCGCTCACCCCTCCCAACCCGCCGAGTCACGACTGCCGTGCTCACAGGAGTGTCAATATCCCCGCTGACCAACATGCGAGCGCCACGCAACCCCTCCACCCCCAACCCTTTGCTCCGTGACCGGCAGTCTTTATTTCTGTGGCTTGTGTAAATTTGTAATTACGTTGTTATTTTAAGCCGGGCTTTTATCCCCAAGCACTTCGATGCAGATTTGTTTCTGTGCACAAGCCAAAGGGAAGCGATTTGCTAAGTGAAGTCTTGAGGGCAGAGGCTTTTTTTTTGTTAAAGATGGAACCGCGCAAAGAAACGTTCTGAGAATTTCCTGAGGGTTACATCTGTGCTGTGGTGTGGATGCTGGCGGATTGGACTTTATACAATCCAGCGGTGTCGCGTTCCGGGCTGAGATGGTTTGTTAACCCTTGCTCAGGTGTTCCCCACCGCGTCCCCGTGTCAAAAAAAAACAAATGCCCCCACCTAGTTGAAGGGAAAGTAATGGGTGCCCAAGCAGTGGGGTGATTGGTCGATGTGTGTGTGTGTGTGTGTTATTATATGGGAGGGTAAAGAGTGTGTATTTATGCTTTTTTTTTGCTGAAGATATTATGTGCCTCAAAAGGGGCTAAGAGACCCCGCTCCTACTGTCAAGAGCACTAAACATTATGTTCGGAGCGATTATAAAACAACGAAAACTATATTTATACCGATATGGGGAGGCCTTCACCCAGCAGTCGATAGACCATGGCTGCTAATGCTGAATGATAACAACAACAACAGCCCTTTGTCAATTCACTGCTGGATCTCAAGGCCACCTCATTTCGTCGGTACGGCCATGGGGGAATCAGCCACACTCAACCGCACACACCACACCAACGATGGTGACTGCGGGTCGGTGAGGGGAGCACCCCGGAATTGTTCAGACGCCGCTCGCCACAGCCGCTCACCGCGGTCCGGGGCTCCAACTCGACGTCGACGGTTTAGCGCCACGGCCACTGCCCCCCCCCCACCCCCCCCCCCCCCCCCCCACGTTACAAGATAAACCTAAATTTCGATGTAAAGCTTTCGTGACTGCAGGGATTCATCTTCTTGGTTCTTTCGGTAAAGTCACGTAGAAGGGAAGTAATAAAATAATAAAAATAAAACATAATAAAATAATTCTATTATTTTATTACTTCCCTTCTACGTGACTTTACCGAAAAAATCAAAAAGATAAACCTACAAACGTGAATTTTTTTTAACGCGATTGTTCGTGTACATGTTTACGTGGGGTATCGGGGGGTGTGTGTCATTTTTCCCCCAAATCTGTTGCCGTTTGTGCACGTTCCCGTTGTAAATCACACACTTTTAGGGGAGAATAACATGCCGCACATGTTCACCATTGGCAACCCCCCCAACACTCGCTCCTATGCGCTCCGATCCATTATATAATAAGGTAGGGGCTTGGCACTCGACAAACTGATGAATGAACTCGAGCATTGTATCCCCATCTGCCTTTGTAATCTTCTGGTTCAGAGTGGGGGCACACGGGATGCTCGTGGGGTCAGAGGTCCGATCCTTAACCACTTCACGTCCACGCCGGGTTCGAGAAGACATAGTCTTTTTTGTATATGCACGAGTACGTGCATTTGTACGTCCGCATCACGAGGTGTACATAAGAAAGCACCGCATCAGCAGGCTCGCGTGTATTGTAGAGCATCGTGAGCATCGCCGGCCTATTTCCCATCCCGCAAAATCGCGTACCATAATTTTATATCATCGGCGGTATGAAACCCGCTCTGGGGTGCACGTCAGGCAAGAGACAGCGCGGAATTAACCATCAATTTCGCAACAATTGTTGCGGAAAAATGTTAACAAAGATGGGGTTAAGAAGAAAGATGGAGATGATGATTGTGCCAAGGATTTTTTGGCCTTTGGCGTGTGCAGAATTTTTCGGGTATTAAATGCTCTCCTGAGAGCTGCCGGTGGCAGCTAAGGGAATTGAATTTCACAACTCGGGGCAAAGAAGTCGTAATTGCCACGCCAGAATGATTTCAGGTGAACCAAGCGGGCCCTGCCACAAAGAGGGACGTCCAAGCCTATGGGGGTCTACGAGGCTATGAAGGAGGCGGTGGGGGGAAGGGGGATGGGTGGTGGAGGGTTGCGTTGGCCGAAACTGGAGAATTTACTAAACAAAATTGAATGAAAGAATGTGCTCAATTAGAGGTCGACGCTCGCAGAGAAGTTGGCGTGCATTATTCTTGCGTGCGTTGCTGCCTTTTTAATGCCACATTACGGCCCACAATCTCGTTCTGAATTCCGGGGGAGCTGTTATGACAACGGCGTGCTCGCATGCGTCCCCCCCCCCCCCCCGCGAATACTTTACGCACGACTGCGCCTTCGCCAAAAAAATAAAAAAAATAAAAATGGGGCATTTGAGTTGGCCGGTTGGTCGGTCGGGCGGGTGGTCGTCGGTTTTCGAAGGGGGAAAACTCGCGTGAAATTGGTCTCTTATGGAACGGATTCTTGATGAGGCTTTTTGTAAAATGTCACCAATTACAATTACGATTGCGAGCACGGCAGTGTTCTGACAAACATAAAATGCCCGGCCGTAATTGGTGAACATCCATATACAATACATTGTGTGGATATGACCGGAGGCAATGTGAACTTAAACTGTGGCTGACGCAAAAAAGCCCGTGATTCATTTCTCTGCTACTTGACTCGCATACCAAATTTATTGCCGTTTTTTTTATTTAAATTTTCAAAAGCGTGCGAGGAAAATACAAATGCTTCACGTTCCGTTCGTGCCGTCTCCATTCAGCGAGTTCCACTAAGCCTAGGTTAGATACTTCGGTGTCCAGCAGGTGCAGAGCAATGCATCGATGAATATCGATTCTTAAGCTCGCTGTATATATATATTTGACAGTGTATCAAACCGCATGTGTTAGAATCAATTATGAACGGTTTTCGTTGGCAGCAATAACAAATTGGAACAAAAACTCAACGGTACAAAAATCGGCTCATCCACAGGAAAGTGAAAAAATTACGACGGCTTTTGGAGGCCTTTGTCCAGCAGTGGAAACACCGTGTCCGATATGTTGAAAGTCAGTGTGTTTGTGTGACCGCTCCAACTGGCATTCATGGTAGGTACGTTCAGCTGCTTTCCCACCGGACGTAGCCAACCACCGACGTTGCAAAATAAATAAATAACATTCAGGGGAATCGAATCGCAACGATCAAATCGAGGGGAGGGCAAAATTGTCGCACTCGCAAGAGTCCACAACAGCTGAGCCTCGCTGAGTGTTTGGTCACTTGGGAGACTGAATGACCAGGGGAATGAGTGAGTGGCTGGGTGACAGCAAAATCTTATCGTAAAACAAACGCCCTGCCCCCCCGCCGCCTATAAGCCTGGCACTGCCCACATCTGGAATTCTCAAGTCTGGTGGCTCGGGGAAAAAGCATAGTAGCTCATTTCATGCTCGTGGCTTTTAGAATAATCCCACATGCAGAGAATTCAATGACACTGTGGCTCAGAGGCATAGGTCATTCATTCAAGGCGCAAAACTCTTCCCCCAAATTCCAGTGCTGTCACTCCACTTGGTATAGCGAGCATGAAGGAAGAGATGGAAGGCTCCTGTAGGAAAGGTGTGGAGACTGCTTCACGTGAGAGATCTGTTCCCAATTTTTCAGATTAATATGAACAATTTGGTAATTTGGTCTAGATACGCACTGATCTAAATATATGTTTTTTTTGGATTGATGCAAACTTTTGATGTCACAGGATATTATGGTGTCACTTACATGACATCAATGCCATGCTTCCAAATGGCATTGGGTAAGGTCACATTTCTTTTGAGGATGATGCGTTACATTATTACAGAATGTAAATATGGAAATGCCAAACAAATATCCTTTTTTTATCCGATAATCTGACATCTGATATTTTTTCATCTCAAAAACATTTTTGGTTTAGAATTTGTTCCTCATTGCACCGTCCGTTTGGCAGCCCACTGTTGGATGAGGGCCGCCTCACGCTGTGTGGGCCATGGGTTGTTATTTAAACCATACTTCGCCAAGTTGGTCATTGTGGGTTGACGAAGGTAGGGAGCATGTCAAAGTGTAGAGGTACAATCCAACAATGTCTTTTTCTGCACTACCCTCTGCTATCACAACGACCCTACGTCGCATGGTGCGCTCGCCCATCTTTATCCTCGCCAGGCCAGACCCTGCTTGGCTCCCCAGGTCTGATGAGATCGGTTGGGAGGGCGGGGGGGGGGCATTGCGAGTGAATTTTGCTCGTAAGCTGTTCATCATCGCTACGTCTGCCTTAATTATTGCGACCACTTTGAGAGATAAAAACACACGACGTGTTACGTAATAAATAATAGATCACAATCCATCTTCATCACGAGCCATCGCTGGATGAAGCCCCCCCCCCCCCCCCTTCAAACCATTGTCATCTCTCACGGTGCCACGATGCGACCATTCATCTCGCTCCCTCGCATGAGCTGACTTCACCGCTCCATCTCCGCGTTGGTCTTCCTCCAGGGCACGTCCCCTCCTTTAGGCTGTGATTGATTACAACGATTTCACTCGGGTTATTATTTATTGCGTGGCGGCCCCCACCTGTAATCCAAGAGCTTTTGGTGAAGGTGCATTGCAAAGGAATGGAGCCATTATGTGTAGGAGACACCAAAAAGCAAGGTAATGATCCCCCGCGTAGCCTCTAACAGGCTGTTGGGGCAAGAGCTGTTAGAGGAGCAGCTGTGAAGGACGACACGGCACGCAAGGGGGTGGGTGGCCAGCACGAGACCTGGCCACCTTTGTCAATCAAGTGTTAATGTTTATACACTGCACCAAGCATTTACTTAAGGCTCACTTGACTTTAGGGAGGCCCAAGACTAGCTCACATATTCGCCGCTGTTATTGGCTGTGAGTGGGAATCGAACTGGGGTCGGCGGGTTCGTAGCGCAATGCGCTCACCGCTACACACACGACCGCTCTCCGTCATGCGTAGAAGACACTCACATGCAGAGCGACGGTGTACACTTAGCAGACAGTGCAGCAAGTAGGCCGCCTAACCGCGTGGAGGTTTCGGGAGGTTGTCTTGTCTGAAGTTAAGAGGTTTTTTCTCGGCATTCCAGTTTCCTCCCTCCACGCGTGAAATGCTAAAAACAAACAATCGGCTAAAATTTGCAGGTGAAACCCTCGCAGAAAATCATTGAGCTTTTTTGTTGTTGTTGTAAAACAACAATCCGGTCGTATAAAGTTGCACGGTATTTGGGGCGGAGCTGTAGCATCGTGGTTGACGCACACTGTGCTCTAAACCTCGCGACTTGAGTTCAATTGCCGGCCGCGGCTAACATCGATGGCGAGCGAGAAATCTGAACCGATGCTGCCCACCTACCCTGCTGCAACATTCACCAACCCGCACGAACCGGCGCGGTGAAGTATGGTCAAACAACAACCCCACGACAGATGGGCACGGGAAGGCCTTCGTGAGGTGATAGATTGATCAATGGCCATTCTTATCATAGTTGTCTTAGTGATCTCAATTTGAGATTGCAGTCACTCATATTTGTTCGTCGTCAGCATGATGCCCAATGAACGTAAAGTAATTCGATAGGAATAAAAATGAAGGCTGAAATCTTACGGGGCATACCGTTTGAGAAGTCGATAATAATACACGTTTACGATTTGACGACGACAACAACGCCGAGGAGGAACCAGCGGCGACACGCGCGCAAACTGGCAGACTTCTTTTACGAGCGCCGACCAAATGGTTCCCCGTGATTCAATCACCCCGTCGATGCGCCCCATCTCCTCGTCAAGCCTCAGGCGCCAAGCAGGCCCGAGCCTGGATGGCGCCTGGATGGGCGACCATTGTCGCACAGCAAAGCCTCAGCTGGATCATCACCGCCTGGAGATGCCTCCAACGTGGGGAGGAAAATCCTCGCGACACAGGTTAGGAGCGGCGCTCGCCACTGCTCTCCCGAAAGAGCAGCGTTTAACCCTTTCCCGTTCCGATGACGCACGTCATCAGACAAAAAAATGTCGGGTTCCGTTCTAATGACGTATGTGTACGTCCTCAGTTTATCTTCTGATTCCGGAATGGAAGCGTAAGAAAAATCTAAAATAAAATAACTTTACCAGTACCGAGGCTCCCACAAGGCCATGGCGGGAGGGCGCCGTTTGGCGCCAGCTATCGTAGAGTGCGGAAGTGTCGCTACAGTTCTCTGCGGTGAGTAACAAGGTCTCTCAAAAATACGGCGCGACTCCTCGCTGATTAAAATTATCGCTGAGCCCCTTGCGCGTTCCGAAATCCGGCGGTGAACGGGAACGCCCGCACCCTGCAACTTGCAGACGTCTCGGGGACGGGAAAGGGTTAAGAGAGCATTTCTCATTCATCATCGAGCCGTGAAAACCCACATCGAAAACCTACACCAATACAGGGGCTGTGCTGTCACCAGAGGGCAGTGCAGCACAAACGCGTTGTACTCTACCATGCATCGACATCTATGCTCCCCTCCTTCACCAAACCCACTCTCCTACCACCGGCCGGCGTGGGGACTTACCCCCCGCGACCCTGCCCGGCATACAGAGACCAGCAGGAGGCCCTCATCCAGCAGCAGATTGACAAAGAAGGCTGTACATGATTGAATGGCTAGAATTTCATTGATTTTTTTTTTATGGGGGTGGGGGAAGGGGGGGGGGCGTTGGAGGCAGAGGGTGGGGGCCAGGAGGAGGATGGGGGGGCAGTGCATCTCGCGTCCGGGGTGCGGCGGCGGCGATGCTCCGTGGACACCGGCGATGTGAGCCAACTCGCCGATTACCGGGCCCCGCGCACCGCTCCCGCGACGTCCATTCCGGTAATTGCTGCACTTAAACAAGATGAGCCAATTGCGCTCGCAAAAGGTTAGAGCGTTTCTTGGCGAGGCATTCGGGAAAAACCAATCCAGAACGTAAACCGATCGAACGGTATATTTGCGGAACATCTTTTGCCTAAAAATAAAGAGGCGCGTCATACTGTGTTCGCCAAATTAAGTTTCGATACTTTTTTATCATGGAGGATATGGCACTCTTCGTCATAGTTAGGCAATTGGTGTAATAGTTAAACAATGGATATATATAAACAAATATGACCATACACTGCAGAACACAGAGAATTCTCATGCATATGAGTGGAGAGAGCTTAAACTCGTCAGTAACCCTCGTGGTCTGTTTCGAGTCGTGCTACCACACATGACCAATATATATGCAAAGGCCTTTGTTCATCCACTTCTGGATAGAGTCGCTGTGATTTTAGTGGAGGGGTTGTTTGACCATACTTCACTATGCTGGTCACTGCGGTTGGTGAAGGCGGGATGGGGGTGGTGAGGGTGCTCGTAATGGATCAGATGCAACTCGCCGCTGACGTTAGTCGTGACCGGGATTCAAACTCGGCAAGAGGGGTTCGTGGCGCAGTGTGCTAATCACTGCCCCACTGCTCAATTTAATGTTTTACTCAAATAGGTGACGGTAGTAAAACAGTGTTTTCCTATTCAATTGAACATGGGACAGCCCTCATATACACTTTGCAGACCTGTGGCAGAGATGGAAATTCCACATTTGTGTAATAAACGACTGGACCACGATGTCTGGCTCAGTGTCCTTTATTATTCGGTTCGTGCTGTACACCCACACGGCTGTCTTTACTCTGTAGCTTCTCCACGGTGCTGACTCCAATGTCGGCCCGATCCACAACAGCAGCTCCGCTGCTGTTTCTCTCACACAGCCCCCCTTGGCTGTACTCTCTGCTGCTCTTCTCCCTCCGCAGCTCTCACAGCTTCTTGCTCTCTCTCTCTCTCCGCAGCTCCTCCTGGCAGCCACACCGCTGCCTCTAACAAGCAGCCCCCTCTCTCTCTCTCTCCGCAGCTCCTCCTGGCAGCCACACCGCTGCCTCTAACACGCAGCCCTCCTGGCTGTCTCCTCCCCAGCTGCACACCACTCCGCAGCTTCCTCTTATCTTCGGGGTTGGCTCCCGATGGCCGTCGGCGCCCCCCCTCTCCACACTTGCCCGCGTGGCCTCACTCTTTTCCGCTCACACCCCGACTGCCTTCCCCTTCCGGTTTACCCGCTTAAAGCCCCGAACCTTCCCCCCACGTCACATGACTCCACCCCCCGTGACGTCACCTCCGGAAGGTCGCTTACGCCCGCATTACACCACCCTCCCCCGTAGAAAAATCCCAGCCGACCTCGGCTGACTAATAGCAAATCGTAATGCGGCGAACCGAGCTTCCCCCCCTAAAGGACACTAAGCATATAATGTAACAACAAGAACAACAACAACGCAATTAACATCAACGAACGTACAAAAGCATGCAATAAATACAACTGTAAGAAAAAAATACCAAGACAGCAACAATCAACGAAACGTAAGCGATTTGGAACGTGTGCGGGTCGCCGGCCCGTCCCGGACGGTCGGCGGCCCACTCGCAGAACGGGAACGCGATGAAAGTCGAGGAATGACAGGGGGTAATCCCCCTGTCGTAGCCGGAAGTCCACCGACGTCCCGTGTCCCTAAAGAGTTAGTCTTGGGCTTGTCCTGTGACCGTGCCCGCAGCTGGGTCGGAAGAGCTGCAGGGCTCGAAGGTCCCGCAGACCTGGCAGGCGTCCTCCGAGCAGGGCCCCTCGTCCCCCGCAATGTCACGGCCGGCCTGTCTGGAACAGGTACGACAGGCGCTCTAGCGAGATCAATGGACGCAGGCAGGGGAGAGTCAGCAGCAACAGACCCCGGCAAGGCAACATTGGGGGATGACGCATCATGTAAGGGAGCAACATATGGTTTCAAGCGCGACGTATGCACAACCCAGCGACGAGACCCAATCTGGACGCGTGCTGACTGTGGGTTGGGAACCGCAATGAGGCGTACGGGACCATGCCAGGGTTTGTGCAATTTCGGCGAGGTCCCCGGACGTACCTGTGGACAATGAAGCCAGGCTAGGTCCCCAACCTTCCAAGGGCACTCCCCCTCAGACCGTCGCGCATATCGCTCGTTCCGGGCCTGGGCTTTGGCCGTAGCCACGCGGGCATTCTCCCGCGCCTCCGTGACTCGGCGAACCGTGTCCTGAATGTATTCAGGAAGTGGTTTACGAGGTCCCTTCACCCCAGTTCCCAATTGCACATCCACCGGCGGCACGTTTTCCCGACCATACATAAGGTAAAACGGCGAATATCCTGTAGCCGCATGAGGCGTCATCCTGTATGCCGAAAGCACCCCGGGGATGTGCAGATCCCAATCTGATTGTTGTTCACTCACGGTATGGCAAAGCATGGCAGACAACGTCCTGTTCAGCCGTTCAACCATACCATCCGTCTGCGGATGGTATGGGGATGTCCGTACTTTCTTAGTCCCAAGGCCCGCGCACACTTCCGCCAATAATTTAGAAGAGAAATTCCTGCCCTGGTCCGTGAGGAGTCTCTCAGGCGCCCCCTTATCCATAATATACCCAAACAAAAAGGCGTCGGTAATGGCCGCGGCCGACTGGTCGGGCAACGGCCAGGCCATCGGCCAACGGGAGAGGTACTCAACCCCTACCAGCAAATATTTATTACCCCTCGCCGATGGTGGAAAAGGTCCCAATATGTCCAGCGCCACCAATTCATTGACCCGAGACACCTGAATCGACTGGAGAGGCGGCACGTAAGGATGTTTCGGCGGCTTACGTTGTGCACACGCAGGGCACGCGTGCACGTGCCCTACGACATCTGTCGCCATGCCGTGCCAAAAATAATGACGTTGCAACGTCAACAAGGTCTTCTGCACCCCTAAATGTAAGAGAGTGTCACAATGGAGGGTTCTAATCAACTCGAACCGCAAGGACGTTGGTACCACCAGGCGCCAACGTTCCTGGAACCCCTCCCGCCACATAAGCAGACCATCTCGGAGAGCGGTTTGCGGCCCCACAGCCGTACTCGGACTCCCATTGTCCTTAGCAGACCGCTTCCGCAAGGACACCAATGACTCATCCATCATCTGTTCCCGGATCCAGACAGACCGCGGCAGATTCAAAACCCCGTCAGCCGGTCCCGGTTCCATCGGAGTGTCCGACTTCTCGACGGCCAACGTGAGCGGCTGAGGGGGGTTTGGAATCGGCGAACACCTATGCGTCCCCGACTCACATTTACAAGGGGCGCGCCGCGGTAATCTGGAAAGTGCGTCAGCGTTCGCATGGCGCACTCCCTTCCGATGTTGAATTTGGAAGGAAAATTCCTGTAGCGTGTCCAACCAACGTGCCAACTGGCCGGATGGCTGGTCAATTTTAAGGGCATATTGCAAGGCCGCATGATCCGTACGCACAATAAAAGAACGACCGTAGAGGTATGGTCGAAATTGCCGTAGGAAAAAAACAACCGCCAATAGTTCTCTGCGAGTGACACAGTAGCGGGTTTCCGCAGGAGACAAGACTCGGCTACCATACGCCACGACACGCTCTACACCCCCTTTAGACTGTGATAACACCGCCCCAATACCTGTGTCACTCGCGTCCGTATCAAGAATGAATGGGTGATCGAAATCGGGATAATCCAATGTTGGGGCCGTGGCCAATAGATCACGCAGACTCCGAAAGGCCGCCTCCTCCGGCTGTCCCCAAACAAACTTCCGTCCTTTACCCGTAAGGAGATGCAAAGGCCTCGCAATCGTCGCAAAACCCGGCACGAATCTTCGGTAATACGAGGCAAATCCCAAAAACCGCCGAACATCCCCCACGGTGGCCGGAGTCGGCCAATCCCGGACGCACGCCGTCTTTTCCGGATCCGTGGACACTCCCTCAGCGCTCACGATGTGCCCCAAATAGCGGACGGACCGTTGCAGTAGGTGACATTTCTTTGGTTTGAATTTCAATTTGGCAGAACGCATCCTCGTGAACACTGTCTCCAGCCGCGTCAAATGTTCATCGAATGTGCGGCTGAAGACAATGATATCGTCCAAATATATAAGACATGTCTCCCACTGCAACCCCGTCAAAACGAGCTCCATCAATCTTTGAAATGTAGCAGGGGCCGCATTCAATCCCATCGGGAGACAGTTGAATTGAAATAACCCCTGCGGCGTACGGAATGCGGTTTTCTCCCGTGAGGACTCGTCAAGGGGAAGCTGCCAAAATCCCGAAGAGAGGTCCAGTGTGGAAAAGAACTTAGCCCCCGACAATGCGTCGAGGGAGTCATCCATACGCGGCAGGGGGTACGCATCTGCCACCGATATCTTATTCAATTTGCGGAAATCAACACAAAATCGCAATTTGCCATCCTTCTTCTTAACCAAAACGACTGGAGCGCCCCATGGGCTGTTAGATGGCGATATAATGTCCGCAGCCAACATGTCTTCCACTGCCCCCCGTACGTGTTCTCGCTCCGCAGGACTCATCCGATGCGAATTTAATCGAATAGGGGCAGCATCGCCCGTCTCAATGTGATGGTAAAGCAAGGAAGTGCGGCCCAAATCCAAATCATCGGAGCTGAACACATCGGAATATGTCAACAACAATTTACGCAGCGCACCACGTTGCTCCATGGACAGGGAAGAATTTTCGTCACATAAATGAGCAACCCAACGATCATCCGAACTCCTTGGCTCGGAAACCCCAGCAACAACTCCCCGGCTATGTGGACAATCATGGGTCGCAAACGCCGTAGTGGCATGTGCCACAACCGTACCGGCCGGGACACGGACGTTTTCTCCCCCCGCATTAAGCACCTGTAAAAACGGTAATTGATCCGGCCGGACGATGGTCTGTGCCCCCACTAACGCCAACCCGGTTGATATCGTGGCGGACGGTGACAACAAGACCCCTACTGCTCCTAGCCGATCAGGCAGGGGCTTCCGATACCGCAAGGGTATAAGCATCTGTGTACCAGGTGGGATGTCCACAGATGCGACGGACAGCGCCTGCACTTGTACGGCCGAAGCAGGTCGCCCCCAGGGCGACGGCAGGAACGAGATTTGACGGCCCCCCGGCAGTTCAATACAATTCTCATTGATTTTGATCAAAATGGGCATCTTAGCCAAAAAATCGGTGCCTAACAAACAAGGAACCGCCAAAGATCTCGATATCAACACAACACCCGAGGCCGACACATCCCCAATAGATATCTTAGCATCCACCTGACCCACGATACCCATGCTACCCCCGTTCGCAGCGACGCACGACCCATAAACCGGACGCACAGCCCCCGACGGAATGCCCAACAGATGGAAAATGACATCCGATATAATAGTCGCAGACGCCCCCGAGTCAACCAAAATGCGCACGTCCACACCTTGTATGGACCCCGGTACAGTGGACGAACCCGTAGCGGCCGCGACAACTCTCCGTGCCAATTTGCGCCACTGCGTAACTGAATGAAAAGGCCCCGTCGATGGCCTTTCTTTAACAACAACAATAGGATCGCGCAACACAGGTGGTGGGTGAGGTGGAAAGCCTTGCCGAGTGTCTGGTGCGTGCCGACATGCCTGTTTCGGAGGATCTTTAGCCGACTTGACCGGTGCCGAGGCCTCCTGCTGCGGCGGAGCCGGGAAGCGGCCCCAGCAGTCTCTGGCGTAGTGGCCCCTACGCCCGCAGCGGAAACATTCGGCCTCGTTGCGCCGAAGCGCAGGCCTCGCCTCCTGACGGCCCCGTTCTGGTAGCACCGCGCGCGGTCTCGGCCCGCCGCGTCCCGTCCATGGAGCGGAGGCGGCCGTCAGTTGTTGAGGGCCCCGGTCATCCGGAACATAGACGGCCTGCGCAGGGTTCCACCCCAACGCCTCCCCTTCTTTGACGGGCCCCCCCGTCCACGCCGTCACTTGTTTCCAGCGACGGAGGTTGAATTGCGCATCGAGACACTTAGCAGCCATCCGGGAAGTTAGCTTCTCATGCCCACACACAGGCATGGGGATCCCTAGATCCCGAGACAGCTCCAACATTTTCCCTAATATGAGAGGCTCAAGCAGGTCCTGTGGCGTCTCAGGATAAGCTGCCATGGCCAGCTCCAGCACCGCACCCCTGAACGCCACGGGCGACTCCTCTGGTGCTCGTTGTCGTTGAGCGAATCGCCGATGCGCATCATCTGGTGGCTCATAAGCATCGGCCATTTCTTGAAAAACACCACGTAAAGTTGCCTTCTTATCGGTCGCTATGGAACGGAAGAATCGGACAGATTCGTCGTCCAGGAGAGTCGGCAACACCTCCAAAGCCTCCGCATCGGTCCATCTTGCTGTGCGTACCGCCGCCAAGAAGCGGCAGGCGAACGCGCTCCAGTCCCCACCGACGGAAAATTCTTTAACTGTTGTAAGGTGGCGACTCCGACTCCTCTTCCCGCCGTCTTCCAATGGTGGTGGTTGTGATGGCAAATTCAAAATGGCGTCGGCCCGCGGCGTGGCCAAGATGGCGGTTTGGCGCCACGGAGCGCGCAAAATGGCGGCCTCTTGCCGCGTGGGCAATGGCGGCGGCAGGACAGGCAACGTGGCGGCCCGCGGAGCACCACTTGCATCATCCATCGTCCCTGGCGCGACGAGATGGCATAGATGCGCCAGGACGTCCTTAAGTGCCTCCAGTTGTACCGCCATCGCTTGCCATCGTTGATCCGCGTCTGATGATGTCGACGGACCCGCCACCGCGCCAACATCCTCCACTCCCGTTCCCGTGGTCTCCTCAGCCGGGCTCTCCTCCACCACCCCAACAGGATCCGCGGTTGGAGGGAGTTCGTCGTCGTCGGACGAAGAAGCCGATGCAGGCGCCGGATTAACTTTCTTCCTCACTTGTTTCGACATGCCGTTGCACTTCCGACACCAGTGTAATAAACGACTGGACCACGATGTCTGGCTCAGTGTCCTTTATTATTCGGTTCGTGCTGTACACCCACACGGCTGTCTTTACTCTGTAGCTTCTCCACGGTGCTGACTCCAATGTCGGCCCGATCCACAACAGCAGCTCCGCTGCTGTTTCTCTCACACAGCCCCCCTTGGCTGTACTCTCTGCTGCTCTTCTCCCTCCGCAGCTCTCACAGCTTCTTGCTCTCTCTCTCTCTCTCCGCAGCTCCTCCTGGCAGCCACACCGCTGCCTCTAACAAGCAGCCCCCTCTCTCTCTCTCTCCGCAGCTCCTCCTGGCAGCCACACCGCTGCCTCTAACACGCAGCCCTCCTGGCTGTCTCCTCCCCAGCTGCACACCACTCCGCAGCTTCCTCTTATCTTCGGGGTTGGCTCCCGATGGCCGTCGGCGCCCCCCCTCTCCACACTTGCCCGCGTGGCCTCACTCTTTTCCGCTCACACCCCGACTGCCTTCCCCTTTCGGTTTACCCGCTTAAAGCCCCGAACCTTCCCCCCACGTCACATGACTCCACCCCCCGTGACGTCACCTCCGGAAGGTCGCTTACGCCCGCATTACATTTGTATAGCAGGCGCAAGAATGACCATGAGGCCATCACTGTTTTATCTCCTAGCAAAGCGGTACTCATTTTATCGACCCTGAAGGGATGAGTTCAATCAATACCTGACTGGGATTTCAACTCGCAACCTTTTGGTTGCGAGCTATGGACTCTACTGCTATGCTGTTATTATTATCATTATTTTAAAAAACTTTAAAATTATTTTACCAGGTAAGGCCCCACTGAGCTATATAGCTCTTTTTCAGAAGCGACCTGGCCACAAATGATAACTCAACGAAGTGGCTTATCGCGTGGACATTTATAGCAGCCAAATACTCGAAACACGTGATGTTGTTTCTAAATGTGGAGGGGAAAACCGGAGGAACAGGAGGAAAATTATCGTCACCACAGGGAGAGAGAACATGCAAAAATTTAAATATAAAGGCATCAGGGTCGGGTTCTAACCCTATACGACCTCCTGCATACCAGGCGAGGTAGTTAACATCTCGCCAAAGCAGTGCCCATAATTATCCTTGTTTGCCCAGAGAAGCTTGCTTACCAAGACACGCTTTTCAGGAGGGTCCTGCCAAGTTATCACAGCCGGAGAGGGGAGGGGGGTGGGGTGGATAACGTTGATGGTGTAATACGAATTCAGTAATTTGCAGGTAACCTTTTAGTACTGGGATGTTTGGCCAATACCAGTTACATGTGTATGTTTTTTTTAGTTATTGGGGAAACCCAGAGAACCCGGAGGAAACCCAGCGAAACGTCGTACTCGACTTGTAAATGTGGTTGGTTTACTCTCCAACACACCGGTGTGCTGTACTCGTAACGAATTGGCACGTTGTGTTTGCGTGACAAACCTTACTCGTTGGCTCTGTATGGTCGTGGCGGGTTAAACGACACATTGATATTTACGGAAAATATTGGTTAATATTGGTGGCGAAAGCCGACGTGTTAAACAGGGGGAGACCTTACAAATTCCACGCAGAATGGTCCCGGAGTTGGGAATTGAACCCAAGGTCTTCTTGCCATGAGGAACAAGTCTTCTCACTGTGCCACCCTGCTGTGGATCTGTCTTAGTTGCTTTCAGAATAAATACTACATTCCAATTATTACTTTGAAGTTCCCAATTAGTTTTTGTATTTGTAGAATTTCTCGTGTTGACTGTTTTGCACAAATCTTAATAGCAAAGTCTATTAAATCCAATTTTAGTTGTTTTACATTATAGCTAATTAGTCGCTTTATTAACAGTTGACGCAGCCTTTGATTAATGCCACGTTTGCGTTGTTGAACAAAAAACACATTTGAATAGCTGGCAAGGCTATTACTTCGTGTTAATATGGGACTTCATGCTGATGTACATATGATGAAACGGTGTGCCATTTACCGCAAGACATTTCCAAAATGGATGAAGTAAAAAAATCTAAATAAATTTCATGAATTCGATTCCCACTTTTCAAATATATATTCGCGATTAGCAACAACAGTGGCAGAATTCCCCCCAACTCTCTTAAAAGTGGTTCACACAACTGACCTAAGGTATCAAGCAAGCGAGAGTATCTCACCGCAAGCAATCTGCATCTGTTAAACTAATTAACCTCAAGTTAATTACATTTTGTGTATATGAAAAAAAAAATGCCATAATTTAACTTCATGATGATGGGCGTTCCTCAAGTCGTATCAGTCACGATGGATTTTGACCATACTTCACCACGCTGGTCAGTGCTTTGGCGATGGCGGTGTTAGCGTGGCCATGGATTTCTCAGCTCTCCAGGTTCATGGCTCATTGTGCAACGCGCTACGCCCACCGCTCTCTTCACCAAGTAAGTTATTTTTAATAATAATAATAGTGACTTGCAACTGTTCGTCAATTCAGTGTGGGTTGTTGGGGCCCAAAGAACGGTTTTCAGATGTTACCCGTCACAGATGTTAGCCATACCCAGGAATTGAACTGAGGTGGATGCTGTTTATAGTGTGATGTGTGAACCACTGTGTTACCAGCACACCACACCCACCCACCCACCACCCCACCCCAGGTATATTATTAGAGTAGAACAAATCCATTCTCATAGGCTGGGACAGAAAGCAAAGCTAACTCAAACCTCAGATGCAAGCTGCGTCAGGCCTGACTGCCATTGGGCATCTTTCACAGCTTAAATTTACCCAGACTTGGGAAAAGTCAGTTTGTATTTCGGCAAACTTCCTTCACATCTACGACACGGTCGCCATTCCCTTACAGAAACTCGCGGTGTACTTGAGCACACCGATATTGTGCTCGTTGTGTTGTCAGCAACAGTAAGTAAAAAAAGAATCGGTCCAATTTTAAATCACTAAATAATTAATCTCTGCTGTCTCACACGCTCACACATTGCTCGGTAACACTTTCGGCAAACAAAATACTGTCGCTTTGTTTTGCTCGTTGCTTTTTTCAACGAAAGGGGCTTGCGGCGGTTTTTTTTTAAACACAAATATTAGAGAAGTGACGGCATGTTTTGTTACTGTCGGAGGGAACGTTTGGGACCGGCCTTTACCCAGTAATTACGGGGGCCCTTTCTTTGATCTCAAATGATTGCACGCGATATTTGAGCCGCCTCGGCCCTTAACCTGCTACAGACACCCCTTTCTCTCGGGCTGGCCGGGCCAAGTAATACTACCTCCTCGGCAATGCCTGTTCAAATTCTGCTGCACGCACAGTGGCACGCTGAGCTCCGCTCACACACACACACGTGTCAACGGGAACACGTGCGGCAAAACCCTCAAGAACAGCCCGGCGGAAAGCCGCAGTCAGGGAAAGAAAGAAAAAAGAGATCGTCTTGTTCGGTGAACGTTACACAACGCTAATTACCCCTTGCGGTTTCGCACGCACGCGCGCTATGCAAAGCCACATTTCTCAAAGGGCGACGGCATTTTCAGAAAACTCTATAAAACGTGGAGTCTACTCACTCGTATTTATTGTGTGCGGGCTCGTAGGTGACGTACTGATGACACTTAACGATCACGATGCGACCGTTGCCTTATTGAAAGGTGGTTGTCTTTCGAGAGCCGAAAGTATATTTTTGAGAAATAAACCAAAAAAACGTGGTAATTTTGATTAGTATTATTACCATATTCCAAAATGCACGTTTGTTTTGTGAGAGTGACCTGACCTGTAGAACCGGCTTAAATTTTTTGATTGGTCAGTTATGATTGCTCGCCAGAGACACCTATCCATCAATGAATGCATTAAAATAGTCTTGCCATCATTAAACTACCACTGGTGTATTTGACTAGACGTTGTCAGTCCGTCGTTATTCTTCTAACTTGTGAACTAGGAGTTGCATGAGGATGAGCCCCTGTGGTCATTACCGTCGTCTTGTTGTGATGGTCGCACGGTGACACTGTGACCACGTGTGGAAGCTTGTAGTCGTAATTATATGAATGCTTATCTTCGTCAACATCATTGAAGATTATTGGTTCTTTCTGTAAAGTCACGTAGATAGAAAATAAACACAATTAACATTTAAAATAAAAGCAAAAAACCCACGACGTTTCGATCGCAACACCAGCGGTCTTCATCAGGCGGAGAGAAAAGTTTTAAGTCAAAATTTTACATCATTAAAGAGTCAAATGTTCCCTTTGCCCACGCAAGCGACTTTTTCTCGTGGACGTGACAGTAAAGACGCAATTCCACATTCCCACGGCCGGGGAGCAATCTTTTCGCTGAAAATCCACTGTTGAATTCCTAGTTGGTTGAGCCTAGCTAGTGGGAGTGGAAATACGAACCCAGCCACGGCTCACGTCAGTGGGCGAGCGATAACTTAACCGGTGCTGGACCCCCCCCCACACCCCCCCCCCCCTTCCCACAGCTTCACCAAGCTGCTCTGGCCAGCGTGGTGAAGTATGGGCCAAGCAACTCACACGTCGTGGCGAGTGTGTCATCCAGCAGTGGATTGACTTGGGGCTGCGAAACAAACCGATCCGAAACAATCGCGCGACCCTGAACAGAAATGACGTGGACTCAATAATGAATGTTCTTTGCGAGGACGTGTCTTTAATGCTCGGTTTAATTGTACGACAGCGCGCAACCATTCATAGCTTCGGAACAGTGTGATTTGTGTATCGTAGGACATTTGAAAATTGGTCTCTTTCAAGACGCCTCCTTGGTAGGGAACAACATCCCCAAACTAATGTATAATTGAAGGCAGTATTTATACTTGTCAACTCTTAGATTAGCCCCTTTTCCAAAGGGAAAAAAAGATCTAACACATTCTTGACTAGATGTTTGCAAGTATAACAATTATACATTTTAAAATCCTTTATATTAAGTTCGCTTGCATGCTTAGGACCGTGCAAATCTTTCGGTCGTTTTTTAACCCACTTCCCGTGATCCAATCGAGCTGACATTTTCCACACAGACTCGTTGTGCGTGACAATTAATGTTCGTGAAACATTTTTTCCAAAACGTTACACTTTTTAGGACAAAAATGTTATATTTAATTACCAATTGACTAATGGTGCAATGCAATCATCTGACCCATAGGTGGCAGCCATCTCAAGCTAGCAGACGAGAGGACTCTAGCCGCCACGCATATAAAGGATTTATAGTGAAAAACTTTGTTTTTACGGGTTATACTTGTTATGAACCTGCTTTTTCACCGTGGTCATCATCAGACACAATAAAACCCCAGTGCTGGATGAAGGCCTTCCCAAGTCATCGACATCTCTCACGATCCTGCAGGTCTTTTGGGGTTTCGTTGCTGCACCTCCTCGTTGTTCACGTCCTCTCAGACGCCCTTTCCATTCCTCGGCCGCCTGCCGCTCCGTTGGACGTCATCCCCGCTCGCTGCCCGCACACCACTTCGACTTTTGTCGACGCTACGGATGATGTCACTAACTTGCAGTTGTTCTTCAAATCTATTGCGAACGAGCATTCGTTGCCCAGTGGGGTTTTCCCTGTGCCAGAATAAATCAAACCAAACCAGTCCAGTTTAACACGTAGGCTTTCGCGACCAATATCATCCAGAATAGAGGTTTTTTTGGGTTAGATCACGTAAATATATAAATGTGTCGTTAAAACCCTCCAACACACCGGTGTGCTGTACTAGTGACGAATTGGCATGTGCTGTTTACGTGACAACCCTTACTAGTGGTGGCAGGTTATAATTACACGTTGAAACATTTACACGATCTAACACAAAAAAACCTCTATTACAAACCAGTCCACGTGTCATTTCAAGGCTGCATCTCTCCATCATTTTTTTTGCTCACTTTTGCTCAATATTTGCCAAAGGCCATTTTTTTGTAACTGTATGTCCAAGCAGGTACCCGGTGGTAACCCAGAAAACATGCAACTCACGTGTGCCAATCACAGGAATTGCTTCTGACTAAACACGCAACACCAATTAAGTATGCATGTTGAACTTGTTTCGCACAGTGCGTAGCGATCCATGGCAATCGGACGTGTGGGGGAAGGACAACAAACTAAAAACAAAAAGAAGTTCTAAAAAAATTAGTTTCCAATATAGATTGAAAGTGCATAGCTCCAGTGGCTTCCCAATATCAGAAGAGCATTCCAAACGGCCGCTCAGAAGCGCATCCCAAAGCGCATAATGCAGTGACCATCTTTGTTCAATGGTTAGCCAAAAGCCGCTGCAGGGATGACCGGAGTTCGTGTGGCGGTGTATGCTCCTTGACGAGATCATCAAGGTGTTATGGATATTTTGTGACAAGCGATTTGTGTGTAATGAGTGCGCACTTTATAGGTCCGACGGGTTAACACTGGGCCAACATTGGCCCAATATTGTATGGTTACTGAGAAGGTAGTGGGTAGTAGCAGTGTAGCAGAACACCTACTCACCGATTCATGGTCTGTGGGACCAAGGATCAAGTTCCACTCTCGTACCATCTCACCCATCCCCTGGATGAGTTCCGCTGCCGACTTTGACGTTGCCCCACAGAGGTTGGGCAGCAGCTGCGAATTACCGGCATCGTTGTCGGCTGTTGCGAAGAGTAAAGTGGCCACATTGATCAGAGTCCATCAGGATGATGGTGGCCAATGGGCGAGACTGGCGATGGAATAGCAGCCAGAGGGGAGAAGGTGCCCAGAGAGGGTGATCCGTGTGGAGATCGAGTGACGAGGTCCCATTGCGTTGCAGCAGTGGGATGAATATTGACACTGCGGGAATTGTCGGGATGGCAATAGCGTGCAGATGCCTTCATCCAGCAGTTAAGAGGCAATGGCTGAGGATGATTATCAACAACTCCTGTGAACATGTAACACATTGCCTTTGCGACTGCTGGGACAAGAGCTGTTAGTGAACATCTATTGGGGCTGGCATGGTGACACGAGGGGATGGTGAGGCCAGCGGTGTGCCTGGCTCACCTTCGCAATGTACCATGTTCTCATTTAAGGCTGAGCTGACCTAGAAGATTCCCTCCACGGGTTGAGAAAACCTCTTGCCAATGGCATTCTCCATTGCTGGGAATCGCTCACAGCAGAGCTCTGCTGACAGCTGCACGACTGCTCCCTACGCACACAGACACACGCAGCGATTTAAGAGTGTTCATTGGTTCAGTGATGAAGGATGACAGTGGACATTTGTGTTCACCTCTGTCCTACCCGGGGTATAAATCGGTGCACCACAGCCAGGTAACGTGTGGTGGGGTCAAGTGTGGGTACTTCAACATTGTTTTGAGACGTCTCGCCCTCTTACGGGGGCTCTCTGGAGCTCACTCTCGTGGGAAGGTTCTTCTGCCAGCAGTGGCATGAGCAGGTAATTTCAGGGCTGCACCTTTACCAGTTATTTATTTTCCTTCGTGTCTGTTAAGACAAAGGACATTGGTGTCAGGAGGTGACAATAGGTTAACACACACACACACACACAATGGGTTAACACACACACAATAGGTTAACACACACAATGGGTTAACACACAATAGGTTAACACACACACTAGGTTAACACACACAATGGGTTAACACACACAATAGGTTAACACACAATAGGTTAACACACACACAATAGGTTAACACACACAATGGGTTAACACACACAATGGGCTAAAACACACACTCAATAGGTTAACACACACACACAATGGGTTAACACACACACACAATAGGTTAACACACACAATGGGTTAACACACAATGCATTAACACACACAATAGGTTAACACACACAATGGGTTAACACACAATGCGTTAACACACATAATGGGTTAACACACACACACACACAATAGGTGAACACACACAATGGGTTAACACACACACAATGGGTTAACACACACAATGGGTTAACACACACAATAGGTTAACACACACGATATGTTAACACACACACAATAGGTTAACACACACGATTTGTTAACACACAATAGGTTAACACACACGATTTGTTAACACACAATAGGTTAACACACACAATGGGTTAACACACACACAATAGGTTAACACACACGATATGTTAACACACACAATGGGTTAACACAGACACACAATGGGTTAACACACACAATGTGTCAACCGACACAGACAATGGGTTAACGCGCACACACACGCACACTGCCCCCGTGCTCTTTCAGCCGGCAGTCGCCTGAGCCACAGTTTTCATTAAGCCTGTGCTCTGTGGTCACAGATACTTTAATTTTATTAGCACAATCCTGGAGTCAAAAAAACCCATTTAGCCACATTAATAAATCATGCAGATATGATGGTTCGTGTAAAGCTGCGATCTTTGGGCAAACTCTAAATGAATTGGGTTGGGGCAGCGTGGTGTTTGTCGTGTGGCTGCGGGGGAAAACAATAAGCAAACAAGAGATATTGCTTTGGTGATGTGGGCTAAAGCGCAGAGTTGGCGGTTATGGGAGGATGATTATGATGAGGAAGAGAGCTTTGGAGATGGGAAATGTTTGGTGGTGGTGCTGCTGTGGAGAGATAGTTTGGTGTTGAGGTGTGGAGAGTTGCGAGGGGAGGAGGGGGTTTCTGGTTTCGTCCAAGCTGATGAACACCGCCACCATTTGCCTCGTCCGGTAATTAACGTTAGTCCGTGCCGATGGCTGTGATTTAAAAACAACAACAATAAAGAAAGCAATTGTCGAGAAAATGAAACCGCAAGAAAGAAGTGAGAAACAAACCCTCTTTCTTAGACCCCCCCACCCCGCCTTCCCTTTCCACCAAGATAATGTATTTACATGATATACTCTTTAAACGTGTTGTACTTCCCAGGGGACATTTCCACAAGTGCAATTACGGGTGGGGTAACTTGGGTCCTCAAAAATTGTTTATCAAAATAATGGATGCCCGCGCGATCCAATAAATCGAGATAACGTTTTATTTTTAAATAACAAGCCAAATACAAACACGTCCACCCGATCGGCGCGACTACACACATTTTTTTTTTGCAGTTCCTAAAGCAAACTTTGAAGGTAATGCGGTTTTCGTGTGAAAATACAATGTCACACGGCCAAACCAAATAAGCTCAGAAAATGGACCGGAGATAGATGGTGTTGATTACTAAGTGTTGGAATTACATCGCGGACGACTGTGACTTATGGAATGGGGTTTGGTGAAAACACACACGCCGCACACACGCGCACGCACTTGCAGGGGAAACGTCAGAACATTGTAATGAGAAATAAGCATCAACTTTAAAATAAAGTGGTGTTTGTGTGACTAAACAAATAAATTGACGAATAAATTTCATGTTGCTCGTGCCAGTCCTAAATCACTGCTACGTGAAGTGCACCTTCATTATAAATGGCACCGGGTTGAATATTAACGGCGTTAAATAATGTCCCACTATATACACACACACATACCTTTGAGGAGGCAATGTACAAATTACGTTTTTTTTTCAATGCACTTTAATACTTAAACATCACTGAGCAGGAACAGTGTTTTTTTTTAACTCGGTGGTTGCGGTGTGATGTTGAAACATCTCACCAGTCGGGTCACGTCGGCACCGTGAACAATAATGGTAGTTAAGTTCCACAAGAGGACGTTGATTAAAACGTATCAAGAATTGGGGACCTTTTCGTTTGAAATGAAGCAATAATTCCTGCAAACAACCGGCGAAGCGTGAGAATGATACCGAGTATGAAACGCAACACCGGCGATAGAAAAACAATGGATAAGTGCGTCCGAGCCAACGTTTGAAGAGTTCGACGCTACGGGAAGAAGAATCGGCGCCCACCAGCCGACATGAGTTCACATGCCAATTACGGCGGTGGAGGAATGAATGCTTCGCTGTGAAGGTGCGAGGGAGCGGGTCACAATGGAGACGTGAAAGCGGTCACGGATATGAGGCGCTTCAGCCAGGAACGATCCGGGAACGCTTTTTTTCCCGGCGAATAATTTTGGCAACTCCGCATCCATCGCACGCTTGCTTATGTCCTCATTGTAACGAGCCCCACGCCGTAGCACGTACACGGAGAAGGAGCGTTGTTGCAATCCACAACGCACGATTTGCTGTGACTATTTAAAACAAAAGTAACGGAGACAGTCAAAATCATGGATTGCCCATTGCGTTGCACGTGAAGCGACACGGAGAAGGAGCGTTGTTGCAATCCACAACGCACGATTTGCTGTGACTATTTAAAACAAAAGTAACGGAGACAGTCAAAATCATGGATTGCCCATTGCGTTGCACGTGAAGCGACACGGAGAAGGAGCGTTGTTGCAATCCACAACGCACGATTTGCTGTGACTATTTAAAACAAAAGTAACGGAGACAGTCAAAATCATGGATTGCCCATTGCGTTGCACGTGAAGCGACACGGAGAAGGAGCGTTGTTGCAATCCACAACGCACGATTTGCTGTGACTATTTAAAACAAAAGTAACGGAGACAGTCAAAATCATGGATTGCCCATTGCGTTGCACGTGAAGCGACACGGAGAAGGAGCGTTGTTGTAATCCACAACGCACGATTTGCTGTGACTATTTAAAACAAAAGTAACGGAGACAGTCAAAATCATGGATTTCCCATTGCGTTGCACGTGAAGCGACACGGAGAAGGAGCGTTGTTGCAATCCACAACGCACGATTTGCTGTGACTATTTAAAACAAAAGTAACGGAGACAGTCAAAATCATGGATTGCCCATTGCGTTGCACGTAAAGCGAGTGCATGTTTAATATCCGCACTCCCGCCTGTCCACCTCTCAAATCACAGCCAGTGCAATTGAAAATATTAAAGTGCAAACATTAAACCACCCACCCCCCACTTGCTGTTTGCTGATTAAAGTCCACTTCTGACACAGACAAAGAGCTTTCAAGTGTATATACGTTGACATTTTCTGAACGCTGATAGTTTACAATTTCATTCAAATCAATTCAGGGCTAAGTAAGTGCCGTACGCCCCCAGTAACTTCACCTCAAATCTCGCATTCATGTCCTGCGCTCAGTCACACGGGGACATAGATTCCTGCGCAGCCTTTAACAGACTGTTGGGGCGTGGGCTATTCGCAAGCATTTCATAAGCCCCGGCAGTGTCCACAGCGGGCTTGTGTGGCCGAGTGGACATCGTACCCAGTACTCATTTCAGGCTGAGCTAACCTAGTTGTGAATCCCACGACTGCTTCAGATATTCGCCACTGACGTGAATGTAACTTAGGTCACCGGGTTCGAAGCGCAACGCGCTCACCGCTGCACGACCTCTCCCCACTTGAACGCAAAGACACTTCCACACAAAGCCGAATATCCCCCGTGTAACCTTAACAGACTGTTGGGGCAAGGGCTTTTAGCGAGCGCCTATGAAGGCCGGCATGTCGCTCGAGGGGGTGAGTGGCCAACACCACGCCCGGCCGCCTTTGTCTCCCACGTGGCGATGTTCACACACCACACCCAGGTACTCGTTTGAGGCTGAGTGGACCTAGGGGAGGCCCAGGACCGATTCAGATCATCGTCACCGGTGTTGCCTGTGAGCGGGAATCGAACTCGGGCCGCCGGGTTCGTAGCGCTGCGTAGCGCTAACCGCTACACCACCGCTCCCACACTTCCACACACACACGCGCACGAGCACGCACGTCTATTGGCAATAACACATTTTTTTTGCACAAGAGCAACATTACACCATTGTCCACAGCGGCAATGGAACGAGCGTCAATGCGCCCACGGCAGCGGCGCAAGTTGCCCAGGTTTACCTCCGGCGTGGCCGTGGTCGCGACGCCGAGTTTCACTCGATCGGCTTCACGTCTTTCCTCGCGCTCGCCGGACGCTCGCCTCTGTCGTCAGGGCGAGGGGTGCGGACGAGAAGACGGCCGCGAGAGGCACCTTCGGGCCCGTCTCTCCGTCTCGCCCGCCCGCGAGACGGAGCGTCAAGTCAAACACGGCCGCCGCGAGAAGTGCCCATCGCTTCAAGCGGCAGGGGAGAGCGCGCACGTCGCCCGACTTTGGGTCGCATGGTTTCTCCGCAGAAGCCCCCCTTTTTTGTAAGACGCGCGAGAAGTGGAACAACATTTTCACGAGGGTGTGTAGTTCCTGTTGAAATGTTACCCCCGGCGGACCCAAAACCACGATTGCTATGCATCGTGCCACGGGGATGATTGGCGAATGCCGACCGGTGTTTTTTGGGCTCGCGTGCACATTTCCGTGACGCGACGGAGTATTCGGATCGCGACGCTACCGCGCTCGCTCGCTCGCTCGCTCCCGCACGCGGCTCCTGCTGCCACTTGAAGAATATCGGGAAACGGTCACACGAGTGTCGCCCGTCCGTCTCAATGTCACGAGCACGGGCTTCGGAATTGGCGATGTCAGAGCCACACTGCTGTCACGGTGTGCTGACGCGTGGTGTTACATTATAAGAAGTGGCGATGCCGTGTGGACGTAAAACATGAAGGATATTCGGTCAGCGGAAGCGTCGTGGTTAGCGCACTGCGCGATGAACCCAGCAAAACCGCGTTCGATTCCTGCTCATGGTCAACATCGGTGGAGAACATCTGAACTAGGTTATGGGCTTCACCTAAGTCGGCTCAGCCTCAAATGAGTGTTCGACGCTAGTGTGTGAACATCAGCACTGGGGAGACAAAGGTGGCCGAGCGTGCTTGGTGCTGGCCACACGGCCAGCCCCGTTCACCTTTGCCGAACTTAATAGGCGCGCACCGAAAGCACTTGCCCCAACAGCCTTGTGTAAGCTACACAGGGGGATCTGAGCCTTTGTGCGTGAGTGAGTGAGTGTGAGTGTTAAAAACACATTTCTATATATGTAGGAACAGAAACGGCAAGGGTTTTGGATTGGAATTTCTAAATGCGTGACTTTAATTATCCCGACATTTGCTTGACTGCACCTATAATGAACACGTGCTGTTTATCAGAAACACTAGATACCTTCTGACCGACAAGTTTTGGCAGCGAAAATTAGAAGGGAAAAAAAAACGTCACGCATACCGGGTACTTATAACACATTACAAATAATTTCACATCGTCCGCGGCCTCCCTTGGAGAGAGATTTTTTTTTTCTCAAGGCCTCTGTTTTTTCTGTAATTCAATATCATCTCACTAATCAGTTTAGAGTTGGGAGGAGAGGGTTTTTTTTTAAAGCCTAACACCAAAACATTCATTTGCCTTGAGTGCGGGGAGGTGTGTGTGTGTGTGCGGGCTCGAACACTGCTGTTACAACCTGAATAATCAGCAGTTGTGGAGCTGTAGTACGGACACAGCGTGGGCGCAAATGGGCACGCGCACGCGTGTGGGATTGTGTGAACGCACGCACCCGCTCGCTCGCACGCACTCGCTGCAAGATTTGAAAAGACAGCCCGCGTCTTCATTTGAGTTAAATTAAGGTGAAAGCAGTTGAGATCGGACTAGCAAATTACTGCATAAACGCCACATTTGCTTGACTCTGCTCGGACAATAGTGATAGTGCCAACTTGCAGACAAGGGCTTTTGTCTAATGTCATTCGGGTTGGAGACCGTGACTCGGACTGATAGCTTCACCTAGTAACGGCTCTGTATTATCGAGGTACCATTCAGATTTAATTTCACGAATTCTGGAAGAAGAAAAAAAGGAAAACGATTTGAATCGACCCACGGGTGGCAGTCAAGACTCAAAGAAATATAGAAGAATTGGGCTGGGTGAGATTATTTCATCATTTTTATCATTATTATTAATTTGCTCCGGCGTTATCAACCAGTGCAGGTGATGAAACGCACAATGGATGCCAAGTTTGAGGGATGCCAGGGCTGTCAGTGGTGATGTGGCATGAATCCCAGCATCACCATCCTTTTTGTGTGTGTGTGTGATTGGGGATAAGCTCATCATCAGCTTCCACCTCACCCTCCACCCTCACCCGTACTCACCCGCAGGTTAGTAAACATTCACGTGGCTTTACCTCCTCCGCGCTGTGGTCTTTGACCGACGAAGTAAACTGTCCGACGATTTGGGAGCAACTGCTCCGGGAAGCGTCTCCGCTGGCTTTTCCGGGGTGAGTGTTTGCCAGTTGACCATTAATGCTATCGCTTGAAAAGTAAACTTTTCAGTGCCCTCTGATAAATTGAGAATCCCATCAACAAACAGGTCACACAGTATATCAACTGAAAGTCTTTGGGGGCGGGAAAGGGTGGGGGATAGAGAACCGGTCAGCAGGTCACCGTGTGAGAGGGGTGCAAAGGTTCATTCCTGGGGGTTTGTGGGCGCCTTTTTTTTTTGGACAAACAGCAAAGCCGCTTTGCACCGTCTCGCCCAGCGCTTTCAGTGCCGTTATCTTCCCCGGCCCCCCCACCAACCCCCACCGTCTCCGCCTCCTCGCGGCAGATTCTGTCAATCACGCTGGCAACTGGGAAGTGGCGGAGGAGCCGACCCGGCTGATTAATGACTTTTTCCGCGCAAAGGCCGTGTTTTGTTTCCATCACTCGGCGCCGAATCGGCCGCAACTTTATTGACACCCCTGGCGCTCCGGGAGCATCATCTGCCGTGCTATCAGCCCTGCCGTGAGTGTCAGGGCCCTTTTCCCGCCAAATTACAGCTGTTTAGATAGCAAGGAGAGCGCCAGCTCTTAGCAGTAATAAGCGCTTTTAGCCTTCGCTTTCTCTCCTTCGCTCGCGCTGAAACAAAAGTACCGCCATCACAGCGATGATTGCTGCAACAACCATTGTAATCAAATTGTCAGGGCCCCCTCTTTTTTTTTGCCTTCATTTATTTAGCTTATTTATTTATTTTTGCTCTTCCCCGTTTTTTTTCTCTCTCTCTCTCTCACACATCCCCTGTTGTTTGTACTCAACCTGCATTTACATATAGGGACGGCTGCGAGAGAGATACACCCCCCCCCCCTCCAAAAGGTCTCTCTCCAGAACTAGAATTTCAAGTGCTCCTTTTAACCCCATGTGATAAAAACAAATAAGACCCATCAACATTTATCATCCCGGCAGCAATGAGGTGTTATATATTTTTTCCCTCCATACAGCCGCCTCAGAGTGATCACCGTTGCTAATGTTTGCATTGTTTACTGATTTAAATAAAAAAACACTCAGATGCCACATGAGCGCGAGCCAAGGAATATGAAATCAACAACACTTGGTTAGATTGTAACAAATTTACGTTGCTCAAAGAAAAACATTCGTGCAAAAATGAGGGATTAAGATTAGATAAACGTCGTGTTGGGACTCGTGGTAACTTTCATGAAACCCCTCTTCCCTAAATAATATTTGACCATAAACATCTATTTTCTTTCAACATATTCTTAGAAGGGAATCTCATAGGCCCCTGCACCATGTATTCTCTGGTATGTTCTCTTACCGATATAACACGTCTCATATGCTACATTCAGCATTTACTCTTTTTTTTACAGGTAATTCATGTATAAATAAACCCAACTTGAGAAAACAAGCATCATGTTGTACACGATCTGACTCATGAATAATCTACGACTATATCAAAAGCTGCGGGCGGGCAAAAAGCCCCCCCTAAACAATCTCAAATGATCTCCGTGTTAGGCGAGGACCTCCCTCGGATCGACTCGGTGTGAAATGTGTCTCCCGCACGCTGCGTCTGTAGTGCTCGGGGATTAAGAGACGCGGCGATGTATGATCGGACGCCGACCCTGCCAGCACGCTGAGCTAAGCCGAGGAAGAAGTGCCTGTAAACAGCGGTTGCATAACCGGAGTTCTTGGTGACCAGCTGTGCGCGGGGCTAAGTATGTCAACGCACGTGCGTTTCGAATGAGAAGTAGTGTCTTGCGAAAAGTTGACGATTCAAATGCGCGTGTGTGTCCTCGAGATATGCTCGCCATTGCTGTTTTGGATGGGTCGGTAAACATCTGAAAATCGGGCCTGGATATGAACATTTGAATGATCCGAAAAAAATTGTGTATTTCGGATTTGTCCGGCTTGTGTAACGTCACAGGAAGTGGAAAGAAAATAGACGCTCATGGTCAAATATTCTTTAGGAAAGATGGGTTTGATGAAAGTTACCATGAATCCCAATACGACGTTTTCACTTTCGTGATGTCACATCCACGCTTTTCTTGACAAGGGTGGTGTCACGTGGGCATCCGGTGATGTCACATTTGTTCGGAAATAATAAGAACATCTCACAAAAAATATTTGGACGTATTCCGTTGCAAATACAGATATCTGAAAATGTTTTAATCCAAAACTCAATCCGAATCTCTCACTCTCGTTTAAGAAAATCCTTTCTAGCGTCACTGGAACACACGAAATTCCACTTTCTATTGTTGTGTCAAATCCTCACAGATGCCCGCACATTTAAGTAAGTCATCATCAGCCATTATCCATCCACTACTAGATGAGGGACTCCCCACACCTTACGGGTCGTGGGGGAATGTTTGAGCGTACTTCACCGAGCTCATTATCGTGGGTTGGTAGAGGGTGAGGGAGCATAGACGTGGGAACTTAGAAGTGCAGTACAACAGCAGGTCTCGCTGCGGTGCTCTCTCCTGCCAGCCACGTGGCCCCACACAGGTAGCCTGTTAGAAACCCGCTTTGCAGGGTTACCTTCGATAAGCGCCTGATTACCATTCTCGTGCACACGACGGCTTAACCTCTGTATGTTCCACCAACCCTTAGTCCCTGGATGGCAAGCATCTGCCCCAGTGGCTTCCGGAGTGGGATTGGCAGTGGGCCCCTTGTGCAAGCAATGAAATCCCCCCCCCCCGGACACTGGAATTCTCTCCCTCTCCCCCCGCCCCGTCTCTTCATTTCCCAGCGCCCTGGGCCCCTCCAACCGGTGGGCTCCGGCGCAGTTGCACCGCCTGCACACTCAGTAGCGACCACACCGCCGCACGTGCGGGGGGATGATGCCCGCTTAACGCTGCCCAGCGTGAGGTTGCCATGAGGCGTGAACTGTAGCGCGTTTCTGGAGGCGGTGTGGGGGGTGGGGGGTGAGCGACTTGCTCTGCACTCACAGTGCTTTAAATATCCCTGGGCATTATTACAATTTAAATGCTCTTAGTGGCAGCAGTGCAGCATCAGGATGCAAACTAAGATAAATAAATAAATGCACATATCGTGGCCCAGCGGGTGTTCCCAGCCCCGAGCATTCCTTTGTCATTTGTGCTTTAAAGGGAACACTTTCACATCAGTGCCGACAAAAAAGAATTGCCCTTTTTTTGAAATTATAATCATTTTTTTTGTCTTTTTGCTATATATTTTTCGCACATATACACACACACACACGCGTGCACGCACAGGCAAGTGTGTGTGTGTGCAAGTGAAAAGTTTTGGATTGGGAATATCTAAAATGCGTGTATGAATCATTTATTTTGTATGTTTGTTTGCTTATTTATCATATTTTGGGGGTTTTCTGCTAATAACTTTTAACAGACAGGGTGGCTACAGGTGATTACAAAGCACAGGGCAGACACGCGTGTGGATATTTTTGTTACGTGTAAAAAAAAAACGAGGTAGGTTTATATTTATCTCGTAAAGTGTGCAATGAGTCAGGTAAAATAAATAAATAAAATGTTAAATATGGAAGGGAATCCGACCAAACTGTGGCACTTGTGAAATAATAATTACGAAAAAAATCCACGGATTAAAATACGACGGGTCGCGTTGTCTCGCGAGCGGAGGGAGCACGTGAATTTTTTAAATTGCGCCGAAATTACTACTGCGGCGGGCGGAAACTTTTTCCCAAAGCTGGTTCCTTTTAGAAGCTTGACACGTTTTTATTTCGGGTAATTTTTTGTATTTTTTCCGACCACTCCGCAAGCGAGCGCACGCCCTCGCTCTCTCTCTCTCACACACACACAGACTGAAGGATTAAAAGGAGCAGATAGCCCAAAGTGACAGATCAAATAAAACAACAATTAAGATGAATGGAAGGCAAAAAATGCAATCGGTGGTGCTTGACTATAAATATGCACCGATAAAGGTGGGCGTTAAAAGGTTCTGATGTCTCGACTCGCTTTCCAAGCGTCCCTGAAATGAGTGCTTTCCACACTGCAGCCTTTATTAATAATGAAGAATGTATCACAATTTGCATTTCATTCTCTGTTTTATGTGCAATGGGGCACTGTCGATCAGAAAATAAGTTTTCCATTATCCAGACTCACCACTTGAATTATAAGCAGTGCTACAGCCGCTTATCATTGTGTGTATATAGCGACAAATAATTTCATTTCTCGATATATATCGTAGGAGCCGTGTTGTATTTTCTGATGTCCTGAAAACAAGACTGCCCCGTGTAATTATTAAGTTTCACTCTCGTAAATTCGCACGCGAATGTTCATACTTTATATGCGCGACAAATATATAAACTGAGATTCTGCACGTGTGTCTTTGTAAATCTGCTTATATTGCTATCAATCATCGCATGCAATAGCCACAACAAATAAGCATTTGCCTGCCTGTAATTCATCCAAATTTAGTACGTTTAATATTGGTACGCTGAGATTTCTTTGACGACGTTTTAATATATGTTATTATCATTATTATTACTACTACGATAAAATACGGCAAGGGCCTTGCTTATACGTGTGTGTGTGTGTGTGAACTCACACCCTGCTCCCTATCGAGCATGTGGCTTGTTTTAAATTACGGACACACAGTATTTGACGATCCCGCCTTGACGTTCTCCGGCGGTATAATGAACGCTTTGAATTAATTACGTGGGCAGCAACATTTGTAAAGGGGGCCTGGGGAGACATCGGGCAATAACTCGCAGGTGTGCATCGGTTACAGTGGCCAGAGCTGGGCCGTGCGTGTGTTGCTAAAGGTTTACAGCACCCAATCAGCGGCTTCATTAAACTGGGGATTGAATCCATTCTGCGAACAGGAGGGCAGAGCCAGCAAACCGTTGCGTCGAAAATAAAGGGGTGGGGGTGGGGGGCATTGGGGCGGGGTACGATCGCAAAGTTCACACGGCACAAAATGTACCATTAAGTCAGCGGCTACGGCGGCCCACGTGACCCTAGCAGTGATGGAAGGCAACACGTCGCTCCCGAATGCAAACACGAAATTAGAGATATATTTTCCGGCTGTAGATTAAAAAAAAAATCATAAATTAAATTTAATACCGCGATTTTGATATTAATACAATGAGGGGGGAGGGGGGTGTAACTGGCCCACGCTAGCAGGCCGGTGCGATCCCGTGGTCGTGGGACTCGTGCACCATGTAGCAGTGCCTCTTACAAACGCTCAGCGTGTTTGGGATAATATTATCTCCCCGTTTTAATGAACTATTTTATTGTTAACAGCCCTGTAATATAACATCAGGATCCCCCCCCCCCCCGTCACTCCCCGAGCATCGAGCGCATGAAACGCTAGGCTCCCAACTTTTCATCGTATTTCTAATTTAAGGAAACTTGTACTTACAATGACTGCTCCTCACATTACTCATGCACAGGCAATTTGCAAGTCAACCATGTTCCATTAGCGCATTAATTTCTTGGGAAATTGCGACAATTTAATTGCCCCCACTGCACGACTGGGGATAACGGACGACATCATTAAAGACCGCTGCCTCCACAGGATCATTTTCACACATGCCGTAAATGCAAAGGAAAGACAAAAAATTTGCATGATCTCCCCCCCCCACCCCCCCTTTGCACGCAGCATATTAAAGCGATAGGGCTTTTGTAATCTTTTTTGTGCCCCTGCCTAAATACGGAGGTGGGGTTTTTCTTTTTTTTTGCGGCGAGATATAACCGTAAATATTTTCTTGTTTTCAAATATTTGCAATTTCGTTAAGTGTGCACTTTCATATGCGGCGGTTGTATACATCTCCGTGAGCGTATAAATCTAACCGCGTTTGTGTATATAATTGTACGTGGAACGTCGTGATAAATAAATAATACCATACCTACATTTGTGCAAAGAATACTGCATAGTGCTGGGAATGACAGCTTGCGGCGCTTTATCCTATGCCATAATTTTACCGCAATTTTCTTCCGCTATTTAGTGAAACGATACGCGAAAACTATAAATGGACGAATGCATGCTATCCATAAAGTTTTCCTTTATTTTTGTATTATCATTTTTTTTCTATCACATTAATTTGAAGCAAGAATAAGTCAACGTGCCATATTACAAAATTCAAACAAACGCACAACACAACATCGAAACGGGTGTCACCGGTAATACGGTGGTGAGATATTAGCTACCTCGCCTAGAATACAAGAGGTCGTGGGTTCAATCCGGACCGTGACGCCCACTGTGGTCGTGCGGATTTTTCTCTGGGCCCTTTGGTGTTTGATTCCACATTTGTTCTCAATATCACGCTTTTAGAGTATTTAGCTGCTGTACATTTCCACGTGATAAGCCACTTCGTTGACCTATCATTTGTGATAGCCAGGTCGCTTCTGAAAAAAATCTATCTAGCAGCTCAGTAGGCTTTACCTGGTAAAATAAAAAAAAACTAAATTAGCTGTATATATTTGAATACAACCGACGCCTGATAGCCACTCGCTAACTCTGAGTGCCAAACAATTTGGAGATGACCTCCACAAATTTCTCATGACCAGATCACACGCAGTTGACCCGAAACTGCCCAAAACAAATCCCATCAACTTTAAATTAAACAAAACCCAACTCGCACGCGAGCTTAGCGAAACATTTTAAACCTCAGCTATCGTGACTAATTACAACATTAATCTGAGGCTTAATGAGGTGACAGAAAAAGTAATTATTTACAAAAGCTGCCGATTTCTTTCAATTAAATGTGCTTACACGTTGCACTAATTGGTCGTAGGCATGAATGCAAATGCGGAGCGGTGTCATCTTCCAGTCCCCACGCTCTCCAAGTGGCACTGACTCGCGGAGTCAATCCCCGAACGGATATCGCTGCATGGCACGAGCTGCCACATTGCCTCCCAGCGGAGGGCCACACTTGTGGTGTGAGCCCGATTAGCCGGACGCGAGTTCAAACGCCAGGCTGTGAAAGAGCTTAAAGATGAACCTTGGGAGGCGCGTGAGCGTCGTTCTTACCAAAGACATTTTTTATTTCAGTCTTTTTTATAAATCACACATTTCACAACGTGCCCCCCCCCCCCAAAAAAAAAAATGACTGCAATCTGTTTGGGGAAATTGTAAACGCACTCCGCTTACAAGGCAAGCGTGCGCGAGCCATCGAAGGATAAACGCAAGACACTTTTCCCACGTAAAATTCAAATATTAATTCCAGCTAGCCACAATTCCGGCGGTAATATCGCGTGCACGATTTTTTTGTTGTGGAATAGAGTGAATATCTATATTTAAAAAAAATCAAAGCAACGCGCTGCGACTGGCAGTTGACACATTGAGGTGACAAATGTAGGTAGATTTACTCACTGCGAGCAGTGCTCGTGTGTTAATGATCCTTTGAGGGCCTCTGAGGCCTCAGAGTTGGTGACAGCAATAAATTATTGCTGGTTAAATCATTAATGGACATTTTTGGCAGGATTTTTTTTTTTGGGGGGGGGGGCTCGTGCTGACTAAGAGCATCGCATGGTGCAGTTCTTGAAAGGTTTTTACATTGTATACATATTTTAAAAATGTTATTATTATTTGGCGTCTCCTTTGTGCCCACGAAGATAAGAGCGATCGGAGGACGGGAGTGTAGGGAGTGTAGGGAGTTGCCACTGACAGCATCCCACATACACAGCAATGGCGTTCGTGCCGCATTAGGTACTAATGGTGGAATAGTGCCCGCGGCATTGTCTGAACTCCCGTCCTCACCCTCGCTTCGGCGGTTATCCATAATTCAAATCCGCCCCTTTAATTATTAACGCCGTGTTTGAATAACAAATACAAAAAAATCTGTCAAATTACCGTGACGCTTTGCGCAAACACGTGGCCTTTTCGAATTCCAAATTGCCAGGCCTGACAGCACTAGTGTTCCACCAGTGCCGTAAATTGTATGAAATATTAACGGTAATGGCTTTGGTAAAGGAATAAAAAAAGTTAGATAACAATAATAATGAATTATAAAATTAGATCTATGAAGTATGTATTTTTTTTTGTTTAATCTGTGGGGTTGGAATCCAATTCTGGGCTGAAATGAGTGTGCGCTCATTATGAGAAGTGTTATTAAGAGTGAAGTTTGTTTGCCTTGATGTTAAGTGTATCCCGTCAGGTGGCACGCTCTTCGGCGTGCGCTGCATGTTGCACACGAGTGAGCTCCACACAGATGGACACAATGCGCCGTTGCATCGCTTCATTGTGCAACATATAACGCGGGCCCTTCCTCCGAGCCGCAGAGACGATCGCCGCATCACGCTTTTTCAGACGCGCTTCTGCAGCCGTCTGGAACGCTCTTCCTTCCGATAGTAGGAAGCAACTGGAGCAATGCACTTTCAATATCTAGGTTGAAAACTAAAATTTGTTTGAAGTGTTTTTCGTGTTCGGTTTGTTGTCCTTCCCCCACATGTCCGATTAGTACGGTTGGCTACGTACGGTGCGAAAGAAGTTCAACAGACATACTTAATTGGTGTTGCGTGTTAGTAAGAAGCAATTCCTGTGACTGGCACACTTGCTTTTCATCTCTGTGACTTCAATCACACATTCGCAAACACACTAGCCTGATTTTTTGTTATTATAAAGGTTTATCTGCCTTTATTTACATACTACCAAGACAGTCTCAATTGCATTCTTTGGTTCTTTCGGTAAAGTCACGTAGATAGAAAAAAAAGTGAATACAAAATGATAACAAAAACAAAAACCACGACGTTTCGATCGCAACACGCGGTCGTCATCAGGAAAAGAAGGATTCGCCTCTTAAAGCAAACTGTTTATAAAGGTTTAGAGATGGGCAGTAGCCCAAGTGTGTCAACAGCATGGGCGGGCCAGCTTATTGTATTATCTCGTCGAAGAAACATTGAAGCCCCATATCATAACAACAGCCGCCATTCACCACTATGTGGTGGTGACATCACCACAGCGATTGTGCCAGGCTAGGTGTCCTTTGAAAGTCCTGTGATGTGCCGGAAGCTCACTCACAGTAGATCATATAGGGCTTATGCACATACACACATAGTATTTTATACATAGAGGCCCTTTGTCAATCTACTCCTCAATGAAGGCCTCTCCATGCCATGTGAGCCATGAGTTGTTGTTGTTGTTGTTTTTTAACAACACTTCACCTCCTGTGGATTTGAAGGAGTGGGGACCAGTCCAGATATCACTCGCCACCGATGTTAACCCTGGCCGGTAATCAAACTCGGGATTGCTGCATCTCTAGCAGCATCTTCATCAATGGCCCTCTAAACCCTTGTGACCATTTGAGAACAATGATGAATCCTCCGTACATTCTGCGAGCTGCTTTTGACGATTCTCCCTGGAGATCTCCGAATGCGCATGCACGCGCACACCCTCACGAGCACGCACGCACACAAATATGTTTCCTGAAATGAGAATATTGATTTATATTGGGGGAGGATTCCGATGAGCTATGAAGCTCTTTTTCACAGATGTCCAGTAACCGAGATGGGCAAGGGCTCAACACCCAGTCTCATGCCCATCCTGACTTCCCTTTAACTCTGGGCTTTGGAAAATATGACCAGGGGTGGCACGATGCATATGCAAACAAAGAACATGCTTAGGACCCCAAGTAGCTCAAACAGGCCATGGATTCGTGAAACAAATTAGGGGTGAACCAAAATAACAAGTCCTAGTAAATATAAAAAGATCATTAACATGAAACAAGCCAATGCATCTCTCTCATCCCTATCTTACGTGTATCTCCTATCATCTCAACACATCTCCGCCTCTTGTCTAGATCTCCATCATTTCACGACATCTCCGTCTCATCTTCATCTCTCTTCGTTCATCTCGATACATCGCAATCTCATCCCCATCTCTTGTCGACTTCTTTTACGTCATCTCCCTAAGATTTATGAAATGAAAGGGGAGGGAGTAGGGGGGAAGGAGTCAATAATTATTTCTATGTCAGGTCCCAATTGGGCCAACACCGCAACTGAACACGACCTTGCAGATCCTTGGATCTGGCATTCTGGAGCTGTGACACAGCTGGCAGAGTAGTTCCTTCTGAACTATTACACTAAGTGGTGTCTGGTTTGATTTATGATATAGCTCATTATTCGATACATTGTCTCGCCATTAAACTTTCAGAACACAATGACTACAGGACCTTTGAAGGACGTTCGGTTTTTGTTCTAACTCCTTGTAAAAATTGCACGTGTCACTTGCTCCACATTGAGACCGCCAATTTGTAAATATGCAGGTGTCTGTGTACCTTTGTCCTTCTTTATGGGTTAGGTAAGCGGTAGTGTCGCGGTTAGCGCGCTAAGCTCGAATCCGGTGACCCGAGTTCTACTCTGGCTTACAACCAAAAACAGCGATGAATATCTTCACCGGTCCTGGGCCTGCCCTAGGTCGACCCAGCCTTAAATGGTAAATATCTGCACTTTGTTTGAACTTCACATGTGGTCGCTAACATCACCTGCCCCAACAGGAGAGCTTTGCCTTCATGGGTTGCCATGCTGTCGGTGGTTAGCAGGCGATCCAGGAATTCTAGGTTCATTATCCGAACCATGCACATCAGTGGCATGCGATTATTGAAACTTACCTTGCGCCTCCCTTAGATCGATTCAATCTAAATGTGGGCGCGCTGTGTAGCACATCGACATCAACGCGGCAGGGAGATAAAGGTGGCCAGGTGTTTTGCTTAGCCATTCCACCACACATTTTGCTGCGCTGACATTAACGTGTTCTCACTTACAGTGTGCTCTTTGACAGTCTGTTGCAGGATTAATGATGCCTGTGCGTGTTGTGTTTATGTCTAATGGTTGTACTGTATTTGCATTACGCACCCTTGCAGAAATAGCTTACGGGGTAAGAATAGTGATGAAAGTCACCTATAGTTGCCAACGCATCTCTCTTGTTTCTATATATATGTAGCGAGTTCTAAATAGGCGCACACCGAGTCTGGGAGGCAACACGTTTATTTAATAACACAACTCGAACCGGCGAACATATCAGAAAACTGCGCGTTGCTCCGAGGTTAACTATGTACATCACGGGTGAACTACATAGGGTGGTGGCCATCGCTCCTAACCACCTAACCACGATATGGTTGGACCAGGACAGCTAACACGCTGCCTGGCCCTTGTGCGCGAAGACCGAAGAGCGAGGATCGAAGAAGGCGGCTTCATTCCCGGGTCGGACAGCTCAGCTCCCTGTCGGGACTGGGCTTAAATCCGCTGCGCTGTGACCAAGCCACGCCCCTTGCCACACCTCCTTCTAGATCCTTCGTGGAGGCTCTCGGTCCATACCACGTGGCCGCCTCACCCCCTTCTGGGGGTCCCCGTGCCCCCTCGTCCGGTCACGTGCTCTCGCGGGTTCACGCAGGCTGTCATGTCCTGACCTGACCTCCGTGACACCTGAGCCCTCCCCTCCGGTGAGCCCCGCAATGCAGTACACACACTGGTGCCATAAAAACGACGCCCCGCGTACAGTGCCACTCATCCCTCGGCAGAGGTCGCAATCGGTTACCCGATACCGGTACCCTACCCGATGCCCGGCTACCCGTACCCGGCCGGGTACGGGTAGGCCGTGAGTCGCTGGTGAGTAACCGTTTGTCACTCATTTCCCAACGTCTTGTCTCAAGTTCCTAGAATCAACCCACCCGCGCCTGCAACATGGCTTCATCCCAGAGGTCACAATCGGGTACCCATCCCCGTACCCTCCCCGATACCCGGCCGGGTACGGGTAGCCGGGTATCGAGTAGGGTACGGGTACGGGTACCCGTTTGTGACCCTGGTGCGGCCGGGTACGGGTACGGGTAAGGAATCAAAACCCGTTTGCGACCTCTGTCCCTTGGTACTGTCGCCCATTGAGTGGCGCAGCGCGGTTGGGAAGAGCCCTGGTGCAAGGATTGAAATGGGGGCCCATGTCCAATGAGTGGCACCCAGGCCTCTCCCACTCCTTGTGCCCCGGTGCTGCTGCTTCACTTGGTAGCCTCGCCGCTGCTCCATTAATCCCTGGCAGGGTCTTTGGAGAAACTGCTGGAGTGAGCATAGTCCGCATCGATCTCCGGCTGTATCTCTCCATTTCCTCATCATCATCATCATCGGCAGCAGCAGAAGCCAAGATCGCTCCACTGCTGGATGGAGGCCTCCCGAAGCCGTCGACATCAGACAGTCTCGCGAAGCTATAATTCCATCCAGTTTCTGCTGCACGCGAGTTGATGTCAACACTCCATCTCCATCTAATTATTATCAATAATAATAATAATAAAAAAACACTCCAGCAACAACAAACATCACAGCCTGCGCCTCTGTACACGGTTCCCAATTTCTCACATTACCAGGGAGGTTTTTCATTACCGCTTGGAAACATTTCCAATCAGCCGTGTTCCGCCAGAGCCCTATTTTAAGTCGCCTCCTTTTTGATGTCACGAAATTCCCCAGGAGCATTCCCCTGCTGCTGTTGCCAGTCCCCTCGACTTGGTCATTGTCAGGGGGGAGGAAACGCACACTGCTCTGGACAAAGCCACTGTGCCAGCCAGCCAGCCAGCCGCAAAGGCCAAAACTTAAATGCACTAATGAAATGGCGACGTGGCTGGATTTTAACTTGTGTATTTCCATTCGGGCTAATGTTCTGCGGTCATGGGTATGTGCTTGCCATTTTCATGCTCGCAAGCGCGTGCTTTAGAACACGCATTTAGAGCTTGGCTTTTTCTTTGACGCAAAGCTGCCATGACATGAAATCCAGCACTCTGTCCTTGCACTCATTCGTTTTTTGCGCAACGCATTCTGGAGGAAATAGGTCACTTTATTGATATCAGCGTGACAACCGTCTGTCCTTTCATTTTAGAACATACTCCGCACTCTGCCGACCAGAATTAATTTCGTAATTGGATTTCGGTGTTAATTGTTGCGGTCGTGACGCAGACTGCTGTTGTTGTTCTTACCAAATCACTCCCACAGTTGCATCTCGGTTTGTGCTCGTGGTGTTGCATCTCAAAGACAAAAACATCCGTTGTCGTCGTGCTCGTGACGAAGCCGGAGTGACGTCTCATGCTTTTCGAATTGTGAACGTGTGCGTTTATTATATGTTTTGCAAAGCACAATTATGCAAGTTTTGGATCAAAAAGGAAGTTGTTTTAAAGCAAACATTTTAGCCGCTAATTATATTTTAAAGGAACAAAAGAAATTAAAGGAGGATACGCTCACTTTTGATTGTGTTCAATCATGAAAAAAGATCAAAGGACAATACTTGTGATAATTCCACGCCGTTAATAGTCAAATGTAATTTTGGTAAAAAGTTGACATAAAACGGTAAAATATTAACACACTGCCACGACAGCCACAGCGATATGATTGCAAATCCCGCATAGAATTGCTCTAAATAACAATGCATATATATCATTCTATACACAATGCGCTCAAAATATATTGTGAATAGAAAAATGCACTTACATTTTTTTTTCATATATTGCTTTCAAACAATGTAACCGTTGTAAAATGGCAGGAGAGAAAATATGTATCAGATCCAACTGCTTTACCAACGCTTATTTGAATCTCAAAACGTTACAATGTAAAAAAAAAAAGGATAAGCTATGTTCATGTTGTTATCGTCTCCGATTTAACTTCGCATTTGCAAAGCGTTTTTTTTTTTGCACCGCGTGAAAATACGCAGAAGGTATATGACATTAAGGGATTCGGTGGAGGACAGAAAGATGGCCTTTATATTCTTTGGGAACGCAATTTGCACACGGCGCTTGGGACAATGCTGCGCTGTCATTGTGTGATAGAGCTATCAGCCCACTTGGCTTCTTTTTTTTTATCATCACCACATTCACGCATCTGGGAGATCAAGCTTATTAACCCTTGAAAAGGCCACGGCCACCGCAATAATCCATCTGTACGGATATAAAATGAACCGGGCAAAAAAAAAAAATGCCATCACGGTTCATTGAATGCGGAATAGTTCATTTGGAGTCTGATCGCGACATTTGTCAAAAAAGGATAGTTCGTAAAAATTTGCAGCGACTGTGGCACCGCTGTGTGTTGTGGGGTGGAGGGGTGGGAGGAGGTGTCGCGCGTTACGCGATGTTTAAGCGGGACGGGGTTGAGTTGCCTTCACTAAACGCGGAGAGGGGTGGCCTACGAGGATCACTTGGAAGGTTATTGGCCAAGGCAAATCGCAGGAGTAAATTGCGGTGACAACAGATGGCCCAGACGATGCATTGTAACTTGCCGGGAGGCGCCGTGCGAAGTGGCAAAACCTGAGTCGAACCAACATTTTGTCATCGCCGACAAAACTGACACGGGCAATCAACCTTGTTTATTAATAAGTGCACTGTCACACAGTCAACTTTCATTTGTCACACGCAGAAACTGTTGTCTTTCAGTATTTTGCCACGTCCCTTGGTACAAAGTCTTGCTCTGGCCCATGGACAACCGGAGGCCCCTTTGGAGACACCAAGTCCAGAAAATTCCATATCCAAATCCACCCCCATCAGTCAATTTTCGCTATTGGCAACAATTATAATAAATCCAAATTTCCCAAAGAATTTTGTAAGCTAAACACAATTTTCGTCCGTCCGTTCGTTCCTTGGTTTTCAATCTCCTTGTCCTGGTGAGGGTCGCAGCAGCAGCCTGTTTAGTATGGCGGTCAACACTCCCATTCCCTCGAGACAGACTCTAGCAAAACTAAAATATGCACTACTACATTATACACTACACTATACACTAGACTATACACTACCATACACAGACTCTAGCAGGCGTTCCGAGGCCAGCCGAGTTACACCGTCCCACCGCCAGCGTGTCCTGGGCTGGCCCCGGGGTCTCAGCCCAGTGGGATGTGCTGCTGCCCGGTAGAGTTCCAGGGGCAGTCTACCAGGGGGGGGGCTTACTTACCACGTGCCCGAACCACGTCGGTTCCGAGGTTCGCCCTGATTACCGAGCTCCTCACCCAATCACGGAGAGTGAGCCCCGCAACCCTGCGGAGAAACTTCATTTCGGCCCCTTGTACCCACGATATCATCCTTTCGGTCATTGCCCCAAGCTCATGACCATAGGTGAGAGTGGGAATTTAGATCGACCTGTAAAGCTTTGCTCGAGAACTCAGCTCCCGCTTCACTGCCACGGAGACTCATCTATCGGAATATTTAAATACCTCTCAGAACGGACGTTGCAATCGCAATAGACAAATGTGTGCACGTGTGTGGGGCCGGGTATGGTGATGGCCACCCACCCCCTCGTGTGCAGTGGCCGGCCTTCATATGTGCTCACTAACAGCACTTGACCCAACGGTCTGTAAAGGCTATACATTTGGATCCTTGTCTTTGTGCTGTATAACATCACAAGATATATCTGTTTATGAGTGCAAATTGGGTCTTAAGGAAAAGCATCGTCAGTGATGCAAATTGCATTGTGATATGTGTGAAAATGATCACGCACTGTAGCTTTTGCCCATCACAATACTGGAGGAGTTGCAACAGTCATGGCAGTTGTATGACCATACTTCACCGTGCTGGTCAGTGCGGGTTGGCGAATGGGTTTGGTGGCGAGGACTGGACCATATATCACTCACCCATGGTGTTAGCCGTGGCCAAGAATCAAACTCGAATCGTAAGGTTCGCTAACTCACTGTGCCAGAGTGCTACCTCCTGGAGCATAAACAGAAGCGGAGAAAATAAAACCCCAAATTCTCAGCTTCATTTGATTCAGGTAACTTATCTTCTCTCGCCAAAGCGTGTTAAGACATTCGCTTCCATGTTGGTCAACTTCAAACATTCTTAGTGACTTACTTTGCAAATTGGCAATGCGCACGGGCCGAGCGCACTGATGAAGTTGCATGGCCTTGCCAACACAACGCGTACGTTCTTCCACAAACACGCCAAATTTCATTCGGTTTTTTTTCACGAAACTTGTTTGAAAGCAGAAACTCTGAAGCTGAATCGTATTTAGTTTTTTGGTAGATTCTCGCTTGCGGCGGTCTTCGCAATTCGCTTGCCTCGCGAATCGTAGCGCGCCTTCGTTTCTGCACCGAGCTCCCCCCCCCCACATACCAGCTGAGCTCACGAATGTCCGCGGCGCCCTGGAAAACTTTTGCTAACTTTGCACAATTAGCGTTGGGTCGCAGGGGCCTGATAAGTGGTGGATGGCGTGCGTGCGGGTGTGCTTGCCCAGCGTGCACACCTGTGCTCAAGAAGTCAGTGGAGTTCAATCAATGAGCTCTAAAGGGTAAAGTGATGGGCGGGAAATCCAAAGTATTCTAATCAATTGCACCGCGGGAAATCCTCTCTCTCTGTCAAGGGCATTTACTCCCCCCCCCCCCAATATAAAGACCGACGCACCCCCTCGTAGTCCCCATATAGAGACCTACACACCCCCTCGTAGTCCCCATATAGAGACCTACACACTCCCTCGTAGTCCCCATATAGAGACCTACACACCCCCCATATAGAGACCTACACACACCCCTCCTAGTCCCTACCTGGGTTTACGTGCCCCCCTCCCCTTGTTACAGTTTCTGTTTTGTACCGGGCTCTTGCTCTATGAAACAACAACAACAACACAATAACAACACAACAACACAACAACAACAACAACAAAAGAAGAGTTGCGTGCGTGCAGCGGTGGGCTGCTACAGGGTCAACCGTGAGAGTCGATCCGCATCTGTAACATTATTGATCATTCACGGGACTTGGTCTATCCACTGCTGCCCGATCGTCGCGGAAGTTTTCTTCGCAAATGCTTCCCGGGGAAGGGGGGGGGAGTCCCTCGATCGACTTCTTCTGCGTCGGTCGCCACAGTTGTTAGCCCGTGACCAAGAGTCGAACTTCGCTCGGCCACCTTCGCAGCGCGCTAACCGCTGCACCACCGCCCCACCCCGCATCGCTGTTGTAGAAACAGAACGTCGGATGAAAAATGTGCGCGTGTTTTGTTTTGTTTTATCCTGTGGGTGAATGTTTTAAATCCTATAAGGCTTCTTATGAACAGAGTTATGTGGTCCATTGTTTCAAAATACTGTGGGAATGAGTACGTGTGTGTGTGTACATGTGCACGTGCGTACGCATGCGTATGCGCGCGTGTGTGTGTGTACATGTGCACGTGCGTACGCATGCGTGTGCGCGCGTGTGTGTGTGTACATGTGCACGTGCGTACGCATGCGTGTGCGCGTGTGTGTGTGTGTACATGTGCACGTGCGTACGCATGCGTGTGCGCGTGTGTGTGTGTGTGTACATGTGCACGTGCGTACGCATGCGTGTGCGCGTGTGTGTGAGCGATAGTTTAGCGGTTAGCACACTGCGCTAAGAACCCGGCGACACGGGTTCGATTCCCGCTCACGGCCAACACCAGTGACGATTATCTGAACCGGTCACGGGCCTCCCCTAGGTCGACTCAGCCTCAAATGAGTACCTGGTGTGGTGTGTAAACATTGCCACTAGGGAGACAAAGGCGGTCGGGCGTGATGCTGGCCACCCACCCCCTCGTGTACCGTTCCGACTTTCATAGGTGCTCGCTAACAGCACTTGCCCCTACAGTCTGTTAAGGCTATATGGGGGATCTTTGTCTTTTGTGCGTGCGTGCACTCGTGTGAATGGGGAGCGGTTCCGAGTTAGATTTCTACTCACGGCCAACAAGAGTGACGATTATCTGAATCGATTCTGGACTTCCCCTAGGTCAACTCAACCTGAAACGAGTGCTTGGTGCGATATGTAAACATCGCCACCGGGGAGACAAAGGCGGCCGGGAATGGTGCTGGCCACCCACCCCCCATGACGGCCGCACAGATGCTCGCTAACAGCACTTGCCTCAACAGTCTGATCAGGCTATACGGGGGATCTTTGTCTTTGTGTGTACGAGTCTGCCCGAGCGGCACTGCAAATGCATCAAATACCTGCGAAGGGTGAAGTGAACAAAAGCTTAAGAGGACGGCTTCTGGCCGCTTGGCGCTGCCGTATAATGGCGCGTGTTGGCCAGGCGCTGGCCCTCACGTCAAAATATTGTCTCTCCCCACAATGGGGATCACCGCAGGAATTCTGCCATCTCCGTCCGCATCGCGAGGAGGATTACTTAAAGTATTCGGGGCGCTTTTATCCCGGAATTACAGGCGACGACAGGTAGGCAGGTTTCGTATAGGAGGCAGACATTATCTCGCTGTTTAGTGGCTGAACGGGGGACACCAGGCAGGTTCGAGCCTCTACTTGTCACGTGAACGGGCGCCGTGGTGGCGAGATGTTTTGTCCCTCACCTGGTACGCAGGAGGTCGTGGGTTCGATCCCGACCCTGACATTTATGTTCCATTCATTGGCTACCACATTCTGATAAGCTCCCTCCCCCCTCTCCTCCCCCCCCCAACTTGTATCTAAGAGCTTGCATCTTGAATCCTTGCCTCACTTGATGCAGCAAATCTGGCTGTGATGGTCCCACCTGATGACGGAGACTTGTGTTGCCTCCGAAACGTCGTGATTTTATTGTTTTATTTTTATTAATTTTTATTTCATTTTTTACCTACGTGACTTTACCGAAAGAACTACGAGTATGAATCCTTGCAGTCACGAAAGCTTCAAATCTAGAATTTATATTTTTAGCAGTTCACGTGGTCGCGTGGATTTTCCTCCTGGTCCTCCGGTTCTTCCCTCCACATTTAGCATCGCGCGTTCAGAGTATTTGGCCGCTATACATTTCCACGTGCTAAGCTGCTTCGTTGAGCTATAATTTGTGGCCAGGCAGCTTCTGAAAAAGAGTTACACAGCTCAGTGGGCCTTGCCTGGTCAAATAAAATATTTGTTTAATGGACATCAGCCCCCATGAGTTGATTGTGGTCGGAGTGGTGGCCCATTGGTTAACGCACTTCGCTGTGAACCCAGAGGGAGATGAGAGTTTGATTCCAACAGAAGCGGTGAGCGATATCAAAAACACGTCATGGGATCCAGTCCTCATCAACCCGCACTGACCGAAACAGCGAAGTATGGTGAAATAAACCCGACGGGGGATGACCTGGCGTGGGGAGGCCTACGTACGACAGGGGTGTGACAAAGGCCCGTACACGGTGACTTGATAATACTGATTTATTTATTGCCTGTCCAAACACATGACACGCATCTGGCAAACTTTGGAAAACACGTAGAAACATTTCGCAAAGTGTTCCTGGTGTGTCAATACGAACATAGCCACGTCTTAGTACTACTGTCTTTAATAACACATTTTAAAAAGGTTAACACGGGTGATTTTTTTTTTGCAGGCATGAGTGGGGGATGCATGCGACGTGGTATGTATATTCCTCTCTCATTCAGTAATGACTGTGCATTCCGTTAGAATTAACGTTAAAATAACCCGTGGGCAGCGTGCGTATCTACCGCCAGCCAATGCAATTAAAGTTTGTTCAAACGCTTGTAACTTGGCCAAACGCACAGTTTAGCCAATTGTATCGGCTTTAATTCGGGTGTGTTAAGCCGTAAGCCTTAAAGACTTGAGGAAGTTGGACCTGGCCGCAAATTACTTTAAAATATTAAACTGCGCATTTGTATGGCACATCTTTTACACGACAAAAATATATATATGTGTGTGTTGCGCAAAAAACCAAACGATGTCTGCGCGCATTCATCAAAAACACTTTTATGTTTTGTAATGTGTGGACTTATTTTTTAATCGCTTAACATTCACAAGTTAGCTTGCTCCAAAAGTTTAAGCGTATCGTATGCCTTGTATTTATAACTTGACATTCAAATGGCATTTGAAGTTTTTTTGACTCTGTGTAGCCAATAAAAATACGACAAATGGTTTAATATATTTAAAATGTTTTTTTGTTGTTGCAAAAATTGCATAATTTATACTTAACATTGTCTATATTTAAAAGTACCACCTTGTTCTCTCCCCCGCCCCCCAGTCAAAACGTTTGCAAACATTGCGATGCCACGAAACAAAGTGTGATGACTACGTGTGTCAGCAAGCTGTGATTGGTTCATTTTGCGGTTAATCGGCGAGTGAGCACCGCCGAATGTACCTGCGGAAAGATGGAGATTTAACGGGCAAAATCTTTTTTTCGGCACTTACAAAGAATCAATACGAGGGTTATATTGAGTGGATAATGGATATGTATTTGACAATATTGTTAGTGCGTAAGATCCGGTAATTATCCACTGCGTTTAAATAAGTGCATGTATTACTATTATCCTCGCTGCCTTGAACATGGTCATAACCTTAAACACATACGAATACTGTAATTTACAATTAAATACAATTCACGGTCACTGTAATGGAGGTTTAGCAGGCGAGAGACTTAACATTGTTACCAGATTTCTCACGCACCGCCAAACCAGCGTTCTCCGAACATCCGCACGTTACCGTTACGAACATCACAAATACGAATGCACATTTTAAAACGACACCCCCCCCCCCACAACAATCCACGGATCATAAAAACCCAAAGCAAAACACAACTTGGCCCAAAAAAAAAAGATCTGTTGCCCTCGCATGCACGAAACGCGTTCGTGGCATGGCGCGTGCTCCGTGCTGGTACTGTGTGATAGCGCCGTTCGTGTCGCGAAGGGCAATCCCTCTAGTTGACATGGCAATGCCAAATTGAGCTGAGAACAGCATATACACTCACGGTCCCATGACCGCCCCTGTCATACGGAAGAAAAATGAAACAAAATCCCCCATCAGTCTTCTTTGACGCTACCCACATGTGTAACTGTTGGAATTAAAAACACACGAAATTCCAACTAAGGGAAGCCCACCTCCCCCGCTTGCCCCCCCCCCCCCCGAGGAAGGATTTGCAGTGCTACAGGGGTGGGCAAATGCCGCATGAAGGATGGGGAAGTTTTTTTTTATTATTTTTTCCCCGAATCCACGTCTCTTAAGCTTCAATTTGGCACCCGTTCCAAGTTGTTCTAGTTGGTTGAAACGGATTGTTTTCATTTGCTGGAGGAGTAGGAGGAGATTAGCATTAAAGTTTAATTTTTAATTTGTCCCCTCTCGGTGGGCACGATTCCTGGGATTACGCCACCTCCGCAAGCGTGGACACGAGGCCGCAGTCGCTGCGACCACATACGCTCAACCACCTTGGGTACAATTTCAGCTCGGTATGTCAATATATATCCACAGCCAGCTCGCAATGTCCAGTGTACCTCGCTCCCTCCGTCCCCTCTCTCTCTCTATGACTGTGGCGACTGGTCACGTGCCACGTTTGGTCTGCGAGAAGAAACAGATTCTTTTTTTTTGTTTTTGGCCATTTGTGACGAGAGAGGATTTAGCGGAAAATATTCGGTGAGAAATTAATCCCCGTTCATGACCATTGTTCAGACTAAAGATTTAGACACAAAATCTCTCGATGACGTTGGCTTTTTACACCTGTACAAGTAGATGCCGCATTTTGCCACATCGCGATGAATCCAAGCGCACTCAGGTCCGACCCTCACTTGCTTCACTCCCAACTCCCCCCAGCCATATGTAACTCAGCCAATTTAGAACACTCACTGCGCAGCACCAATACCAACACTCGGCATTAGCCACTAAGTGACGGTGACGTCACCACAGGGCCTGTGCCAGGCCAGGTGCACCTTGATGCCACGTCAAGTGTCGAAGGCTCGCTGACAGGAGGTCACGGGACAAGACCCAGGAGCCATGGGTTAGCTGACTGAGATGATTGCAGCACACACACACACAGCTTACTTATCTACTCGTAATATGACAATTATTTTAATTATTAAAATCACCCCACCATGGGTCTTAGAAATGCTCAGCAATTCTAAACGTGTGGCAGAAGAAGACGTAGTGTGAGGTGGCCAGGAGATAACATTGCAGCAAGAGATTATTGGATCTGTCTGTGCGGAATGTCCAGTGTTTTACCGCCGTGTGTGCGTGGTGGGTTTTTTCTCGGTGACTCGGGTGTCCTGCAATATGCCAAAACACCCACGAATGGAATTTGGCAACAACATCGTAATTGCGGGAAGCTTCTGCAAAAAAAGAATTGAGGCTCTACATGGGTAAAAATATAGGGCATCGTCATAATATCAAACATTGCGCATTTTCAAGACGTGTGTCTGTGTCTGCACATTTCATATGGATTATTTGGTGTGTGTGTGTGTGTACATGTGTGTGTGGGGGGCGGTGGTGTAGCGGTTAGCACGCTGCACCACGAACCCGGCGACCCGAGTTCGATTCCTGCTCACGGCCAACACCAGTGATGATTATCTAAATTGGTTCTGAGCCCCCCCCAGGTCGACTCAGCCTCAAATGAGTACTTGGTGCAGTGTGTAAACATTGCTGATGGGGATACAAAGGTGACCGGCCGTGGTTGCTGGAGACGCACCCCTTCGTGTGCTGTGCCGGCCTTCATAGGTGCACACTAACAGCACTTGCCCCAACAGTCTCTTAGGGCTGTATGGGGGAATCTTTGCCTATGCCTGTCACATTTCATTCATAGAGTTGTCCTGTTGGTGGCGTATACTCATCGCAGATATTCCTGACAATTGAAGGACCATTACATAACCGTGACATGAAAGCATGAGCAGCGCGTTACGATTTGACAACTCAAGAGACCGCAGTAAATGTGTCGTCGTCCCCCCCCCCGTAATTGCCACCGTATAATTTTACACGTGAACAGGCTCGCGTGTAATTAAATATTTTAGGGCAGGGCAAAACTCAAAATAAACACACGCAACAAAGTCCATTCTGGTATCAACATTTCCAACGTCACACTGCCACGTGTTGAGAAGTTCAGACTCAATTGTTTTAGCAGACTTTAGTTTCCGGCAGCAGATATGAAATTACATTTAAAAAAAAGGATGCGCGTGCTCTCATTTGTTGGCAACTCAAAACCGACAGTTGCCAATCTGGCATTGGTGGTTGGGGCCCAGTCTTCTTGACGAGACGCTGGGTATTCTCTCTCTCACTGGCGAATGATGTTTGGACGGATTGGAACTGACTCGATTAAACAGCGACTGTCGTCACTGACACGGACATTATTACTTTTTCACATATTCTCTTTTGTCAATTATTTCCCAATGTTTATCCTGATCGTGAAATCGGCGTCATGCCGTAACTTCTGAGATCCTTTCAAGTGACCCTCTGATCCCCACATTGGAGGTCAGCAACACGACACAAATCTCTACAAGTCAACATCGCCTCTGGCTTGAACTAACGGCAGTGGATTCCCAGTCGCACACATATATTGCTCCTCCTCCCTTGTTGCACTCGTGGTCTGGGTCTCCCCTCGCCTCGTTGGCCGTGATCTCGACTCCCTGTGTCCCTCTTTAGGTCTGCGATCGAGACGTTCCTTTTCTCCCTCGTTCCTCGCCGTCTCCTCTCCCCACGAATGAACTCGGGACGCATTGCGGCGTGTGGGGTTCGAGAAAGTACGCCGATAAAAAGAAAGGCACACGTCTGGCTGTCAAGAAAAGCCAGTGGTGGTCAGACAGGAATACGCCGCGGGGAGGGACGGTGTTCTGTTGGGGGGAGAAACACATTCCTGCGGAGGGAGCTGGTAGGAACGTTGGGTTGCTCGGCCAATGGCCAGGGTCAACGGCGGCGTGGTTTATTCCGCAAATATGCCCGACTGTGAGGGCGGGCACAAGCCGGCGTGAGTAGGTTAAACGATGAGTTTTATAAGGGCACCACGGAGTGACCAGCCCCTCCCCACCCAGCCCCACCCCTCCCACCCCTCACATTTTTGGATACACGGCGGACGGACACAATAATCCCCTGTGGGCTGATGGAACCAGTTGGTTCCTACCAGTATTCTTAGGTTTTTTCGGTAAAGTCACGTAGGTAAAACATCAAAATTAATGAAAATAAAATAAAATAAAAACAAAAATCACGACGTTTCGGAGGCAACACAAGTCTCCGTCATCAGGTGGGACCGTCACAGCCAGATTTGCTGATGCAGCTAATCCGGCTTAGGTTTTTTCGGTAAAGTCACGTAGGTAAAACATCAAAATTAATGAAAATAAAATAAAATAAAAACAAAAATCACGACGTTTCGGAGGCAACACAAGTCTCCGTCATCAGGTGGGACCGTCACAGCCAGATTTGCTGATGCAGCTAATCTGGCTGTGACGGTCCCACCTGATGACGGAGACTTGTGTTGCCTCCGAAACGTCGTGATTTTTGTTTTTATTTTATTTTCATTAATTTTGATGTTTTACCTACGTGACTTTACCGAAAAAACCTAAGAATATGATTCCTTGCAGTCACGAAAGCTTCAAATCTAGAATTCCTACCAGTATAACTACTCACTGAGTGGCAGCAAAGGAGGTGGATGCCCAACAGGAGGCCCACGGTGGAGATGGAGTCAAGAGCTCGGCCCAACCTGTGGGTGCTCGGTGGAGTGTCGTTGCATCACCGGACCCAGATGACTTGGAGAGGCATTTGTCAAGCAGTGGATTGATCATGGCTTATATTAATAATCCATGATCAATGGCTTTCTATAGAACTGCTTTTTGCGTTTAGTTTGTTGTCCTTCCCCTCCACTTCTGGTTAGCGCGTTTGGCTACTTACGGTGCGAAAGCAGCCCATGCATATATACGTCTTGATGATGCACGTAACCCACCGTTTTCTGCAGGGTCTTTGTCTATGCACTCGAGCACTGTATAAATCCAGCGTGTGTCGTGTTTCCAGCTGTACATTGCGTCTGTAACACGACGCTCTGGTTTTAATTGCATTTGCTGTGTTGTGAGATTAACGTAGTCGTGATGATGCAGCGTGACGGTTGGGTCAGCGCACTGCACCGTGCACAAGGCGACCGGAGTTTAATTCCTGGCCATGGCTAGCATCGGCGGTGAGTGATGTCATGTTTAATTTACAGGTATACCTGTCTGCATGTGACATTCTATACGGTTTTAATGACGTGACATTTACTGCAAGTTGTGCACCAATCCTCAATGACTAGTGCGGTAAAGTATGGTCATACGACCTCCGTAGTTGAGAGCAGCGGAGAGGCCTTCATCCAGCAGTGGATTAATGAAGGCATGTTAATCCGCATCAACTAACCTGCACATTTTCAGCTGACAGTTTTTAAACATCGTTCGATTAAAGGGGTTGAAAACAAATCTTGTTGTGCTCGAAAGCACAGATCCAGCAAGCGACGAGCCACATCTCTCTGTTCAAAGATTTAAATAGTGAAAAAGTTCAACAAGAGCTTTGGAGACACAAATAGAACAAAATAAAACTTATAAATTATGGCGTGGTTGAGAATACGAGACGGACGGAGAGGAAGCCGAGAGGATAAACAATCACTCGCACTCATTAGATCCACAAGATTTACAATAAAAAAAAACACGATATATCAAAAGATTGAGTCGCACAAAATATTGTCTCCGTTGAGTTCAGTGTTCAGCTGTTAGCCAATCCTCCGATGAATCAAGGGCTCCCCCACACTGTCAGTCATCGGGGTCATTTGACCATACTTCACCGTGCTGGTCAGTGGGCATTGGTAAAATAGGGAAGGGCGGGGGGCATGATCAGTGTCAGCTATCAGTCACCGCCGATGTTAGCTGTGGACGGCGAATCCAGCTTAGGTCATCGAGTTCACAGCGCAGCGCGCTAACCATTGCACCGCCGCTCCTCCACCCATCGCTAGCTCCGGATGTACAAAGCTGTGATTTCGACGTCCGTATTTGTAAAAGGTATTTTCATTTCACAACCTCACGAATGTGTGTTTTCCCTCTTCTCTCTCTCTCTCTCTGTCGCAATCTCTCGCTTGAGTTAATACATTACGGTTAACAGGGTGTTTGTTCAATTAACAGGACAAGACCACGAGGCAATTAGCGATCGATCGAGTGCCATCCAAGGTGGAACACAGCCCCCCTTAAGAGCCATCGTCCACAAGCACTCGGAGATAGCCGCGGGCGAGCAAGCGAGCCGAGTGGCTCGCGGATCTGTTGGAATCTCCACTGTTCACATATTGGCTCGGCCACAGGTTGATCAGCAAAGCCGCCGCCCCCATTCAGATACGGGGCACGCCCGGTGACGGAGAGAGCTCGAATGGGGTCCGTGCCCTCTTCTCGATCTGGAACGTCCCATGTTGACACGGTGAGGGGTGGCGGTGGTGGTGGTGGGTCAGGGAAGAGTTGGTGCTTCCATTGTTTATTGTTGCAGAGCAGCGCCCATTCCATGCACCTCATCTCCTGCCGGCGTGTGCCCACAAAGTGGATGCGTGGGGGCGCGCACACACGTGGCCACGCTGACACAGACAGGGGGAAAGTAAATCCTGGATTATGATAAATGTTTAATATTGCAGGAGGGGAACGCCAGCACATATCCAACATGGGACCTCCGTACGGGGGTTATCATTTGTTATAATCTTGTGGAGGGTCCCTATGAATATTAATGCGGCTTGCAGCACCCTGTGCCTCCACTACTAATATGTACAATAAAGCGTGTGCGCGACAATATAATGCGTATTTATTTTCAGTTTTATTTCCACGAAAAAAAAACGGGTCGCTCGTAAATGTTTAGTTTTTTTTTAAGAGGAAAATTGGAACGTTCTCTTCTGGACTGTTCTGGTTCCTGGCCCTGATATCTCGGGGAATCGTTTGAGCATAAGCGAACTGACCCTTCCCGGTGGCCCGTCTATTATCCCTGTAAAAAAACAAATCTGATACCAGCAAAGTTAAGAAGCGAGGTACAACCGCAATAGAAAGGGTACAGGCGCAGCCCTGCAATTCCTCGCTCATGCCACTGCTGGTGGAAGGGCGTCCACGAGAAGGAGCTCTGGCGATCACCCCCTAGTAGAGGGTCATTTGGCCTCCCCTTCCACGCTGGTCAGACATCTTTGAAGCGGTGGAAGTACCCACATTTTATCCCACCACATACGACTTGCCGATTGACTCACAGTGGTTTACTGATTGACAGAGGCGGGCGATTTGTATTGTACTCGTCGCATTTTGTCCAACTGCTGTCGCGTTGAGGTGGAGTCGAACCGGTGACCTCTGTATTTGCAAGTTGAGTGTGCCTACCGTTACACCAAGTGATATATCTACGTTAAATACCGACACGCCTTTGCCTTGTACGTCGACTGGCGTCTTAAAGATTGTGAAGGGGGTCAACTGCTGTTACCGCCATCATCATCATCATCATTCTTCTTCGTCTGCGGCCAAAAAATAACAAAAGGAATGACAAAACTAAGACAGCTCTGCATGCATTCCTTTCGCTAAGCGTGTAGCATGACGTCTGCTGAGCCCTGAGTGTCCTCTTGTAAGAACAGCGCACCTGGCGAAGGGGAATTGAACCACCTGCAAAAACTGGTAAAGGTTGCGAAGCACACACACGCACGCACACGCACGCGCACACACACGCACACACACGCACGCACACGCACGCACGCACGCACACACACGCACACACACGCACACGCACACACGCATACACACACACGTACACACACACGCACGCACACACACACACGCGCACACACACACACACGCACACACACACGTACACACACACACGCACGCACACGCGAGCACACACGCACAAACACGCATACACACACACGCACACACACACGCGCGCGAACTCTGGACAGACGCACAAGTGAACTCGCACACGTGAACTCACACACACACGCGCGTGAACTGAAACAGATACGTACACGCGCGCGCGCACACACATGAATGCGCGAACTCAACACAAAGACCAAGATCCACCGTATAGCTTCCACAGACTGTTGGGGCAAGTGCCGTTAGCGAGTAGCACCTATGAAGGCCGGCACGGCACACAGACGGTGGGTGGCGAGCACCACGCCCGGCCGCCTTTGTCTCCCCAGTGGCGATGTGTTCGCACCACACTAGGTACTCATTTGAGGCCGAGTCGTCCTAGGGGAGGCTGCCGGCCGGGTTTTCGCAGTGCGGCTCCGCTCACCGCTACACGCACACGCCGAGTCGCACAGGAGCAAATTCCATACAAAGTAAATACGATCGTATCAGCGGCCAGCGCATGCGATGCTTCATGGACGTTGATCTTAACGGTGGTATCCTCTTTGTCTCGTCTTCAATTTGCGACGCTTTCCCGACGAAGGTTTGAAATCGTTCGCGCCTTAAGCCCCGTCCGTCTGTAACGGTTGCGTGTGCGTGTGTTGGGGGTGTGGGGAGGTCATTAGAACTCTTGCGAAGATGATCCAAACGTGAACTTAACTTACAGCATGACCTTGCGTTGCCATGAGCCACTAACCCCTTGTTGAAAACGTGGCCAAGTCGAGCAAAGGGGGGTGGTGGGGTGGGGGTTACACCAAAAAACCGTGTCAACAACAAAAAACGCGCTTCGACACGGATCGTTTGCCCCGCCACACAAAACGCGTTTGTGTACCCCCCCCCACCGCCCCCCCCCCCCCTGCGGTAGATTCTCTTCGTCCCCCGTGCCCCTAAATAAGGCGTCACGTAATCAGCGATTTGTTTCCCCCAACTCGCCATGTGACGCTTCACACCGCGGCCCTCGAAATAACGTTGCGCGGATAATACAGAGTGCTTCAAAAAACATGTTTAAACACTCATATGGATGGGACTATCGTTTTAAATTGGAAAAGAGCGGATAATACACAAGATAGCGCATTTCTTGCGGTCATTGTTGCAGATTCTCAGCAGGAGTGTGAACATTATTTTTCGAAGCGCCCTGCACAATACCGGGAGATGCGCCGTCATCCCTGCTTTGTGCCCCCCCCCCCCCGCGTTATTTTCCGAGGGCAACGCGCTTTGTAGCGTTTATTTTCATTTGTTTGCTGGTGACTGTATTTAATATCGAAATCGCCTCCAGTGTTGTTGCTGCTGGCGGTAATACAAGTTGTTTAAAAGTCAAAAGTCTGTCTCGTTGTGTTGGCTGTCTCGCGCGCGGTCATCTCACGCATTTTCTTTTGTTGTTGTTGTTGTTTCGCAAATGGGATGAGCTAACTTCAACGGAATGATAGATGAATAAATGAGCGAAAGTGCGGTGAGCGCAGTTATTTTCCGCATGAACGCGGCCACTCGAGTTTGTGTGTCGACTTATACGGCTTACTGAGTTGCGAGTTAACGTCTGAAACTGTTCCTGGGGTTATCCCGCTCCCTACTCACCCAGCGTGGTAAAGTATGGTTAAACATCCCTCCCTGACCACCCCCCCCCCACTCACACAGTGGGGGGCAGTGGATTACCAAGGGTCTGCACATTAAGTATTATTACTATTTATAATATATACGTGCACGCAAACGTACTCTATGTTTGGATACACGAGTGAGAGAGAACGCCATGTATCGCTACAAAGTATTGCATATGTAAAGCCTTAACACATTTGTGAACACGTTGTTAAAATAACATAAAGTCAACAAATATAGAATAATCTCGCACAATTTTGCGCGTGGCCTCATCGCGGGTTCATTCCAACAGAGCGCCGTGCTAATTAACAGCAAGCAACCTGCATTTGTACATGTTCAGCGTCGTACGATGAGTCGATACGTTGAAATTATTTGTCCCATTGCGCACGAAAGGATGGAACGGGTTGAGAGTCGTCCCGAGGCACCGAGATACGCCCCTGTGGCTCGCACAGTCACGACAACAAAGGGGCATTGACGGCGCTGAGGGTTTCGTTGATGCCGGAGCTGTCCAGGGCTGAGCACCGGAAAATACAAACACAGTAAATGGAACCCCGCCCCTGATGGTACACACCTAGATGCCAAATACTGCCATGGAGTACGCGCGCACCGTACCATAAGATACTATACATTATCATACCTTGCTACCATAGACTTCATGCTACCATAGACAAAGTCAAAGATCCACCCTATAGCCTTAATAGACTTTTCCCAAGCGCCCATGAAAGGCCGCAACGGCACACGAGGGGGTGAGTGGCCATCGCCACTCCCAAGCGCCTTTGTCTCCCCAGTGGCGACCTTTGCACACCACACCAGATACTCATTTGAGGCTGAGTCGACCTCGAGGGAGGCCCAGGACGGGTTGAGATATTCGTCACTGGTGTTATTGGCCGTGAGCGGGAATCGAACTCGGGTCGCCGGGTTCGTAGCGCAGTGCTACGCTTGAGTCGGGACCGCATGCGATCATTCGCATTTTATTTCACCGAGCTGTGCGCATAACAATCAACGTCACGCGCGTGAGTTGCTCCAAATAAAAGTTGCTCCAAACAAAAGTTGCGTGCAACAAATTGCAGGTATACTGGTATTGGTTGGTACCCGTGCAGTCGACACGATTTGAAAGGTGCATGTTATTTCCGCAAGGCAACCGCAGTTTTGTAGACTCCTCATTGTTAATCCATGACTCTGCATGATGAGTGCAGACTGTGGGGTTTCGAGGTGAGATTAATCTAACTCTAGATTGCTTATATATACTGCCGCGTGTATACCACATAGACTGTACATTTCGTTCTCAAAAATCTGGATTCGCTCTTGCATTTGTATCGAGTCGATCGCAAAGTATCCAATTGTAACGTGCATGGCGGACGGGCGCGCGCGCGTGTATGTATATCTTTTTTTATATCCAAGACCACTGCTATCATTTGAACCCAATTAGCGAGGTTCTAATATTTACAAGCTCCAATTAAAAACAAACACAAACAATAAACTAGCGTGAAAGCCCCATTACAATGGGCGCGTGATTAATACAGTCGAACGCCCTCTCTGCATTATACGGAACGGGAGCTACCAGCTCGGACACGCTGCCCTGTATATACGACGAGTCTATAAGGCGATTACGCGTGTTTAAGAAGACAATGGGGAGAATAGCCGCTTCTTATTTGCCGTTCATTGAGCGCGCTAACGAGGTGACACACAGTGGGACCGCTTTAATGTTCTTGTCCACGTGCGTCCCGTCCTGTTCAGACGGATATCGGCACCGCCTGTGAAACTCACGCGGAGCTCATCTATCGCTGGCTCGTATGCATCGCCCACTGCGTCGCTACTCTAAGGCGGGTCCATTACCACCATCATCATCATGAGCCATGGTCAATCCACTGCTGGATGAAGGCCTCCCCAGAGGACTCCGCCGACACCACAACTCACGACCCAGCGATGTCGCAATCCACCTGGCAGCCACCCTCCTTCCGATCCGGTTATTATTCAAAATTTGTTATTAAACTATCATTAAAATGTGCTGATTAAACTCTATCACGGTGAGAAAGAAAGGATCAAGCGACAACACGTCCTCACTCGAAATTATAAATATATCAATGAAGTATAATAACAACAATAACAACATATCAACATGATTTAGCAGTGTGATGTCAGTCCACTGCTGGATGAAGGCCTGCCTAAAGCCGTGACGGTCATAACGTCAACCACGCTCGTCATTTACGAGAGCGCAGAGGGAGTCAAGCACGACTGGCGCCAGGTAGAATTCGCCACCACCGAAGTTTGCCGTCGCCGTGGCCGTGAATCGAACCCACGTGGAGCGCCAACCGCTGCGCCACCGCTCCAGAATATCGCCGCAGCAACAACAACAACAAAGGGACAGCGTCATTACACTGCGATCATTCGCATCGGGGGATATTTTCCTTGGCGTGATCGAAGCGAGCGTCGGCTAGAGGATATTAAGGGGGCGAGCACCGTCCACGTTATGCGCATCTCACGCCGGGTGCTATGCGAGACGCGAGAGGAGGCGCTGCGTTCTGTCGTCCGGGGGTTAAACGACATTTCTGCTCTGTCGCCGAAAGCCACAGGGCACGTGCGAAATCCGAATTGAAATACGCAAGGCACATGGTTTATATTTTGAACAGTAATCCATCAGCTAAGACAATATACAATGTGCTCGCTATCGCTTCCACTTAGTTACTTAACGTTTAAAGTGATAGCCTGCGTAAGTTTGCTTTTGATGGTATACGTCTCGGCGTGGCACTTTATATCGGCAACGCATGCTAATTTGATGTCGCTGTCCGGGGGTGAAGGCAGAGTTCATTCTGTTGCTACGTGAACACGACTTTAGCATCACAAACCGCATGCTACATCTTCGCGTATATCGTATGCTTTGTAACACAGTGCAACGTCGCATATCCGATTCGCTGGGGGACTGTGTTGGTATGGGCGGATGTTTGTTTGTGTTTAAGTCGGATATGTGAAAGTCTGTAGAGAATGACAGCCACGCCATCGTGCACGCACAGGTGACTGCACGAACACCAAAACGTAAACTGCTTTAACCGTTCTAGATTTGAAGCTTGTGTTGCCTCCGAAACGTCGTGATTTTTATTTTTTATTTTATTTTACTTTTTTTATGTTTTACCTATATAAGAATATGCTTTAACCGTGCGCGGGGGAGGGGGTTGGTTGCTTGACTGTGCTTTGAAACTAACGGAATGTACGTGAGTTTGAGAGCACATCACTCTGTGAATAGGTGGGATTTGTGAATAGACAATGGCAGTCGCACACCACCCGTACAACTGCCGCCGTGGGTGCGGGCGATTAAACGGTCAGGGCGGATATATAACGGTCGGATATGCGACGTTGCACTTTAATAATGTACCATGTACCGCCCCTCTCGTCAACTCCACTGCTCGATGAAAGTCTCCCCCGCGCCATGTCGGTCGTGGGGGATGTGATGACCATACTTCACCACGCTGGTCATTGCGGGTTGCTGGGGGTAAATGCAGATGTTGGCGCGCACGTAACTTGGATACATGTTTTAATGGCGCGTTAACATCAGTAAGTGTGTGTGTTGTTAATGAACGATATGGGCAGCATTATAATCTTAGCATATGCCTACACCTAGCCGGTGTCGTGTACCTTATTGTAATCTCGGGATTATGGGACGCACTTTCCTCGGCCCGTATTCTTAATAAAAAAAGTTAAGGGTGCGTTTCAAAATTCGCTAGGTGCGTGCTTGAGTGTGACCAAACATGTGCGAGAATTTTATTTGACACCTGGGAAAAGTTTGGAGCGCGTCTTACTTGTCGGGAGCGTCTTAACAATTCGGACGAAACGGGAATACATCAGTCTGTTCGCGTCCGTGTATACAAGCTCACGTCTCGCTCGGAATATTCACGATTTCAAGTCACTCGCATGCACGTTGGGATCGTATGGATTATGTGTGTGCAGCAGAACACGCCGATTTTAATGAACGTATATATATTTTCGCACACGTCGACAGCCTACGCTATCAGGTGATAGCGGCTAAACTACGACGTGTGATGACGACTGTTGATTTGTCTTCAGTATGTACGTCTCAGTGGATTCAGTGATGTGGTCGTACGAAGCTGCGCCCGTCACACTCTCACCGCAATATCAGCCATTCACGAATCCCATCGTGCTGGCGTGAGTGCAAGTGCCTGCCCTGTCGTTATTCGTCATTGCGCCTCGAGACGTAGCGCGCCGTGTGGTTGCGCTTTCCCGATCAGGGTTTAATTGCAGTCGTGTGTCTGTGTGTCTCTCAGCTCTCTCTCTCTCTCTTTACCTCTCTCTTTACGGGTTAGTGACCTGGAAATGTTACCCGCATACCCGGCACACCGCATCAAGTATACTCCTCTCCCCGTGGGTATCGCTGCCGGTCACGTTCCCTCTCCGGCCACCCGGCGATTCCAAACACAAACCAGTGGGAGGGTTAAGCTCTGCGTTTAATCACGCAAACTGAGTCCTTCCCACGGTGATCTATAAGCGTGTAATATAGCGTACGACTAATAATGTCACGTTAAAACATCAAAGGTGTTCGATATTGAATGCACGCCAAGGTTTTGCTGAGCTTACACGACGTTGTCGCACAACGCAGTGACGACGATCATCACAATCGTGTCGGTTGTTTGACCATACTTCACTACGCTGGTCAGCGCGGGTAGGTGAACGTAGAACGAAGCCCACGGAAGCACCTCGGCTTATCCCTCGCCACCGCTGTAAAGCCCAGGAATCGAACTGGGACCGCTTCGCAGTGCGTCGCGCCGAGCAGGAACGCGCCATGCGCGATGTCCACGTCGCTAGCCCCGTGTCTATCCACGTCGACGTGCATCGGCAAACACCGCGCATTCTCTAAACGCCGCCTCTATATACCGTCTATACAGTATAGGCATAGGTGCATGATTTAGTACGCGCGATATAGGCCATTATAGAGTGCAACTCTCCTGTGTCAGCAGGCGGATGACCCCTGCTACAAGTAGCACGCCCAGCGTGCTCGCTTCTTTTGCAAGTGGTCAGCCATGTAATTTATAGCGCTCCCGCACCGCACCCCGCCGACACATCGATAGCTACACGCGGCAACGTTCACACGTAGCGCGCTACATACCCCCCCCTCCCGCGCGCCCTGTGAGTAACACGCAGAGGGAGAGATCTCTGCCCCACTCCTTCAGGGGACGACTCGGGTCGGCGCGGACGATGCTGAGCAGCGAGGACCGCCAGGCGACGCGCGCTGGAGATCGTGAACGGTAGAATGCATCGGTCGTGCATATCAAGCCTGAGGATGATACTTTGATGATGATGATGATTTTGATAATAATTCAAATTTTGATCATCATGTACCGCATGACAAAGACAAATGTCCCCCGTATTGCCTTGACAGACTGTTGGGGCAAGTGCTGTTGGCGAGTCGGCACGGCACACCAGGGGATGGGTGTTCAGCACCACGCCCCCGGCCTGCCTTTGTCTCCCCAGCGGCGACGTTTACACATCGCACCGGGTACTCATTTGAGGCTGAGTCGACCGAGGCGAGGCCCAAGACCGGTTCAGATAATTGTGAGTGGTGTTGGCTATGAGCGGAAATCGAACCGGGGTCGCTGGGTTTGTAGCGCAGCGCGCCACCCGTTGCGCTACCGCTCCCCGCAAGAGTGACTGCATGCGCGCGTGCAACGATGCCACGTGGCATTCTCCGTGTGAGTGCGTGCGTAACCGTGCGTTTTCTGTTGCGTTTTGTTACACACACCCAAACTATTTCAAAGCAACCGCATGGTGCAACGAAACGATGCGTTATTTTTATATATGCATGCACGTATCGTGTTCCGTAAATGCACGCATGGCACAGAAACGTCACGTTAGATCGCTGGCGTGTCACAGCGCTTCTGAATGGATCAAGTCCGAGAGGGGCGTCTCACGAAGGAGACGGAGCAATGAAATCCGCTTGGTGAAATATTAAAATCGCAGGATCGTGAGAGATGACGGCGGTGATTTTTGGGATGCCTTCATCCAGCAGTGGATTGAGCATGGCCGATGATGATGATGGCGATGATGTTGTTGTTAATAATAATTACGGTAATGAAGTGGTTGGGAATTTTCGAACGGTGCATTGATCTCTTGTCGCGCAGGGTGTGAAGCTGTCCGTGGGTGCGTGTCGAGTGCGTGGCCGCTAGATGGGGCAGTCTATCCACACCCGTCAGCCCAGGCCACTTGCCTTCTCGGTCGGGCTGAACGATGAATCGATTTCAATTCGAAATCGCAAATTTTATTAAAATCGCAAAGGCTGCGATTTCTTGCGATGTGAAAAGTCCTATTACTTTCTTATTGGAATTGTTTTATTTTTTATTGTTATAACTTTATTTCACTTAACAATTGTTCTATGTTTGATTGTTCTATTTGAATGAAAACATTTTAATAAATACATGTTGGAAGCAATTCATACCGTTTACGTAAGTTATCATCCTTGCATTAAAATATATAGAGCTGTTCATATTTTGATGGTATCATGTGGTAATGCTCCATCACATGTTCTAAATCTATTACACAGTGAATATTGAATCCTATATTATTGTACCCTATATTCCTACAACCCTCTCATCAGGTTTTTAGATATATAAAAACGATATTCATCAGTCATATATCATGATAATAAAATACGGCGAGATGGATGTGGCGTACCAAAAGCATGCAATGTTGATTTCAAGTCAACGTTCATTTGTAACACGGAAAAATCCCGTGGAGCCAGTTACCCAACTCGTTTGCAAGGAGGACCGCGTGGGGTGGCATCTGCACCGAATCGGCACAACGGCGACAAAGTGATTTCCGGCTCAAGTGATGATTTCCGGCGAAAGTGATGATTCCCGGCTAAAGTGTTCCAGAACTTGTCCGACTGAGTTGAATCGCTGCGTATACCGGACAGGTATTTGACACACGGTGCAATGCCAAATAGAGCATTTGCTATTTCATTTGTGGATTGTATTTAAGCTAGTTATGTATTTATATACGTATCGCACAGGCTGGCGGTGCAGTGGTTAGTGCACTGCGCTTTTGAGACCGTCAGCCTAAGTTTGATGCCTGGCCACGGCTCACGTTCGTTGCAAGTGATAATGTAACTGGTCCTACACCTCGCCCACCACGTAGCCCCCCCCCCTTCACTAACAGGCACTGGCCAAAGTGGTGAAGCATGGTCCATGAAGCATCACGTATTATTGCAACGCGTACATCGTAATACAATTCAATGATGCATTTGTTTACGATGAAAAGTTTGCACAAACACACGGATATAACTTACAACTCCATAAAAAGACGAAGCTCCCCCCTACAGCCCTAGACAGACTGTTAGTTTAACGTACACGTGCGGCAATGTCCGGTATTGTACGATACTTTGCTACAATGTATTTCGCCACAGACATCACAAACCCGCACTGGTTCAGTATGGTCAAACAGCCACCACTATCCGCACCGATCCAGCAGTGGATTAACAAAAGGGCTGTCAATTTGTACGTGGACAACGACAAAAATGCACCTGGAACCTTCACCAGTGTGCTGCAGCAAGGACCGCTAGCGCGTACCTATGAAGGCCAGGACGGTGCATGAGAGATTCGTGTGGCCAGGACCACTCCCCAGTACTGACCTTTATACACCAAAAACCGATTTAAGTGCCGAGTCGACCTAGAGGAGGACCAGAACCGGTGCAGATGTTCGCCACAAGCGTTGGCCTAAATGTTGGAGTCGAACTCAGGTGGCCAGATTCGTAGCGCATTACACTCAGAGCCACGCTGGCGCTCCACACACAACGACCTTGCACACGTGCACGCCGTCCACACACACGCGCGCGTGAACACGCGTGAACACGTGTTCACGCGCGCATGCAGTCTCTCCTTTGGGGAGCGGTAGTGCAACGGTTGGCGCGCTGCGCTACGAACCCAGCGACTCCGGTTCGATTTCCGCTCACGGTCAACACCACTCACAATTAGATGAGTCGGTCCTGGGCCTCCCCTAGGTCGACTCAGCTTCAAATGTGGTGTGTAAACGTCACAAGGGTGGCCGGGCGTGGTGGTGGCCACCCACCCCCTCGTGTGCCGTGCCAGCTCTCTCCAACAACACTTGTGTCCAGCAATATCTATTCGCGGAGGCATTTCAATATCCCAACGGAAGGGTCGGGACAACAAAAGCACAACAGAGGCTCCGAGAAAAGCAACAATCTACCACCGCCAGGATTGGCGCACGCCCTCAAAATCGCCCAAAAGTTTCCAGGCCGCTGTTACGAGGTTGCCAATCGGTCTGCGAGCATCGACCAGCCAAAGCGGACGCGGCTATCCGCGCACTGAAGTGTACATCGGTCACTCTTTAAAAAAAAGGCTAAGAGAGAGAGACTGGAAAATACCAAAATTGTCAATAAGAACCAGCGTCGCTGTTTACACTGAGGTCACAGATTGGGGGAAATGCGTCTCATTCCCGAATCATAGACCTGCGTGCGTCCGGTAATCACCATGAGCGCATGTCTGTAGAATTGCAAGTGAAATGTACAAACATTCGCCAACGCATGAAGGATGTTCGCCGTGGTGCTGTACAGCTCTCCCGTTGTGTGTGTATATAGTTGGGGTTGTACCGCATGTTGTTCGGCGATGATGTCCGACGTTTCGCTCCACGCGCTCGGAGCTTCTCTGAAAGAAGGGCGTGCGGGTCTTGGGCGGTGCTTTGTGGGTAGAAGCTCCCGGCATTTGAAGCGAAACGTCGGACATCAATTGCCTAGCGATCCGCGCGGTGCAAACAGAACCATACAACGGCAGAGCTACGTGGTGGAGCTGATGAATATTTGAAACGTGTATAATCCGCGTGTTAAAATGTTGCCATTGTTGGTTTCATCCGAATATTTGGAGTTCGATTTGCATACACATCACCGTATTGTGACTCGCACACATCGCTAAGGCAAATATACATATAATCTATACGTGCTCAACAGGATCTGCATCCGTCGATAGTTACTCTCTGTGTCCGGCAGCACTGACAATTATAAATGCAGGTGCATTAAGACCGGTGGCGTGATAAGCTGATAATCCGATAAGACGGCCGCTTGGAAGTTAAACGCATATTGAGTTCAAGACTCGAGAGCTGACGTTTGACATAAGCGCCCGAGTGTGTGGAATAGGGTTCACGGTGTAAGTTTACATTCTACACAGTGTACATTTGGAACAATGTATATACTCGGGGCGTGGGTGGGTGGGTGCGTGGGTGGGTGCGTGGGTGAGTGCGTGGGTGCGTGGGTGCGTGCGTGGGTGCGTGCGTGGGTGCGTCCGTGGGTGCGTGAATGAGTGGGTGCGTGCGTGCGTGGGTGCGTGCGTGGGTGAGTGCGTGGGTGCGTGAGTGGTGAGTGCGTGGGTGAGTGCGTGGGTGAGTACGTGGGTGAGTGCGTGGGTGAGTGCGTGGGTGAGTGCGTGGGTGCGTGCGTGGGTGAGTGCGTGGGTGCGTGAGTGGTGAGTGCGTGGGTGAGTGCGTGGGTGAGTGCGTGGGTGCGTGAGTGGTGAGTGCGTGGGTGAGTGCGTGGTTGCGCAGCAGTTAGGGTATTGCGCTCTGCAACTCGGCGACCCAAGTTCGATTCCCGGCGCCGGCTAATATGAGTTGTGCGGTAGAATAATTGCATCGGTACTGTGTGCTCTTCCTCCTACTGACCAGTGTGGAGAAGTATGGTCAAATCGCCCCCATTACCGGCACGGCGTTGGGAGGACTGTCTGGCAGAGGATTGGCAAAGCACATGTCCGCATATATTATTGTGTGCTCATGAAAAAACTCATAGTCCCATATGTTTCATTAATAAGACAATGTAACTTACAGTACCGCTTACGATCTGAATGGCATTACTTTATCATCATAGCCCATTGCATAAATGCACCTATTAATTTACATGATTCAGTCTTCGGAGTGTAATGATTGGTTGTTACGTTAGGAATCTCTCTTTTGTCAATTTTGGTCTTTAAAACAGAGACGTCATTTATCATTGTATTTTCATACGTAGCAAACAGGCACACACTGTCACGTGCGTTGATGTAAAATAAGCCAAAGCAACACGCTGCACGATATGTGCATGATTATCAACGAACCCGGATGTGAGTTCGCAAACTTTTATGTTGCACTCATGTACAATGATATTATTTGATATAAGCTGCCCATTGTCAATTGGCTACATGATAAAGGCATCCCCACGCCGTGTCGGTCACGGGGGGCGCTGTTTGACCATACTTCACCGCGTTGGTCAATGCGGGTTGGTGAAGGAGACATTTGGGACGTGGTCAGTTATCACTCACGCCACTGATAGCATGAGTTCTATTCCCGGGGGCACGGTTATCACGAGTGGCGAGTGGTGTCCAGACCGGTCGCGTCACCCTTGCTGCCGTTTCGCCGACTCGCACCGACAAAAGTGGTGAAGTATGGTCAAACAACCCACTAAGCAGAGTGGGGAGGTCTCCATCCACAGGTGGCTTGGCACCAGGCTGTACATCATCATCATCATTATGATTTTACACACATACGTATCAAGGAAGACGCAGTCACCGGTTTCAGGAATAGTTTGTTTTGTCGCTTATCCGATGCGGTGTCTGGCTGTACCGCGTGTTGTTTGGCACGGTGTCCGACGTTTCGCCGCAAGTGCTGAAAGCTTCTTCATCAACAAACCGAATTAACCACTAAAATCAAGAAGCTCCCCAACACACCGCGGAGCCGAACCGTCTGACCTACGCCGTGCCGAACAACAACAACCACAACCAATTCAGCCCTGAAGTTAAATTCCCGAAGAAGCTGCTGGAATGAAACGTCGTACATCGCGCCGAACCCAATTACGCGGGCACAACTCGGAAGACACGCCGGGAGGTCTGCCCGGCACGACCGCGAAAGTCACCGACGCAGGAGTGTCGCTGCTGGTGGTCGCGGTGGTGAGGCTAGATGGGAGTGGCCAGTCCCAGCTACTCGTGTAACGGGTGGTGGTGGCGGCGGTGGTGGTGGTGGCGGCGGCGGTGGTGGTGGTGGCAGTGGTGGGCTAAGAGGTTTGCACCTGCGGAGAGGAGTCGCGCCGCATTCCCCTGGAGGGGTCACTCGAAGTTCACGCCGGAGCGAGGCGGCCTCTGCTCGGCTCGTCCGCAACGCGGGACGAGAGGAGAGGGGAGAGAGACAGAGAGAGTGAGAGAGACAGAGAGAGTGAGAGAGACAGAGAGAGTGAGAGAGACAGAGAGAGAGAGAGATTTCTCGCCCAGCAAAAAAAAAATGTCAAGGCGGCTTTGCTGCTGCTGCTGTTGGGCTCTTGCTTTCCATACATCGCAGCGCACGAACGCATCTTGCGGGATGGACGTTAGATCGCGTCGAGAATTGTCTGTGAACACAGGTGTGATGTGGGGGGTTGTGTTACGCTCGTGTTTACCAGTGTGTGCGTGTGTCACGAACCCCGGCGACACGAGTTGGATTCTCGGCTGGGGCTCAAATCAGTGGGGAATACGTGAAGCGGCGCTGAGCCTTGTAAAATAGTTCTTTGTGTGGTGTGTACACTGGAGAAACAAAGGCGGTCAAGCGTGGTGTTAGTCACACACCCCCCTCCCATCTTTTGTGTTCTCGTAACCACCTTAATAGGTTCTCGCGAACATGACTTACACCAATCGTGTGATAGAGGATCTATGCGTGGTTTGTCTGAACGTGTGAGCGCAATCGCCTTCTGCGATGCTTCATTTCAGCTCGCAGAAAAATGAATTAGCGCTGCATTAATTTCATCTCGTCTCGACGTCTTTTAAGTAATTACACGAGATGACATCAAGATTCTCCGTCTCGTTTTTTCCTCTGTGTGTGTGTGTTAAGAAACTTGCGTGATTGTAATATTAACCGAATTTACTCCGCCAAGGGTTTGTTCTCGGACGTGTTTTATTTTTATTTCAAACTTTAATTTACGAGCCAAGATTCGGGCACATAATGGGCAACTAGCTCACGTGCCTAAATTATCAGCGTTCTTCTGGAACGTCCAACGCGATCTCCGCTAATTGCCCGCAGAACTACGGGTCGGTGTTGAACCGTCATCCACGTGCAGAGATGCTCCTCGCTGACCTGACCACTTGACTATCCATCCGCGTGATTTAGTATCAAAGCTCGATTTCACATGCAGGACTGCGTACACCACGACGCAAGCTACGCGCGCATCTGTGTGTGCTGTGTCTTTTGTGAAGTGCTGCAGCGCTTAGCGCCGGCCCGAGTTCGACTCCCGCTCACGGCCACCAACACCGGTATCGATCATTTGAACCGGTCCCGGGCCTCCCCTAGGTCGACTCGGCCTCAAATGAGTCCCCGGTGCGGTTTTGTAAACAGCGGAACTCGGGAGACAAAGGCGGCCCGGGCGTGTTTCTGGCCACCCACCCACTCGTGTGCCTTGCCGGCCTTCATATGTGCTCGCTAACAGCGCGCCAAGTGCCCTCTTTGTATAAAGTTGCTAACAAACGTTGTAATTGTCCGACATGTACGTTGCATGCGTTCGGTTTTACTGCCAGCGCCCGATGCTTCTAAGCGGGCGCGTCGTAAGGCGCATAATTGTCTGTTAAATCGATGTGCGATTGCCCACTTGCAGGCCCGTGTGTAATTAATCAATAGGGCGTTACGCGAAACGTGCATTCCTCTATTTTTGTGTGTGCCACGGCGAGCCTTAATTAGTGCGTCGGAGCAATCACGTTTTGCCATTATGTAATCTCCCTTTGCGGAAGCGCTCATTAATGCGCAGCGCGAAATATATATTTCGCGAGTTTACGCGCCGATTAAAACCGGTGCCAATCACTCATTAACTAGAGCTGATTAAGAGATTGTCATTCACATCGCGGCGTGCGTGATTTACCTGGCATGTGTGTATAGGCAATGTACACAAAGTTCTGTCTGCAGATGGTCTGTATGTACGAGTGTATGTGTGCGTCTATGAGTGTGTGTGAGTGTACGCGTGTTTGTGTGTGTGTATGTATTTATTAGTGTATATGAGTGTGTGAATGTATGGGGGGCGGTACGCTGCAATACGAACCTGGCCACACGAGTTCGATTCCCGCTCACGGCCAACACCAGTGACAATTATTTGAACCGGGTCTTGGGCCTCTCCTAGGTCGACTCAGCCTCAAATGAGTACCTGGTGCGGTGTCAACATCGCCACTGGGGAGACAAAGGTGGCCGGTCGTGGTACTGGCCACCCACCCCCTCGTGTACCACGAGGTTTTTGTCTTTGTGCGATCCATGCAGATACGTTTGAGAACTCAAAGCGCCACAAAAGTTACACGTATGAAAAAAAAAATCTCTGATTTGTTTGACAGTTAATTAAAGCAAAACTATGATATATATAAATACTGTGTATTAAAAAAGGAATGAAAGACCGCAATAACGCCTCGCTGTGTAAAAGTTGAGCCTCTCCGACAAGTCCTCTGCTGTGCCGTGCGTGTTCGCTTATCAATTCTGCCCTGCCGGAGTAATGACAATTACCACTAAAGTTTTGTGCTTTGACAGGAACAAAGCCTCGTTGTAGCTGTTATAATAATAATGAACATCCCTGCTGCAACGGGTCTATCTCTGCATCGCCTACAGCGGGCGCGCGTAGAACTTCGCTGCAATCAATCGGTCAGGGAAGGGCGCGAAGAATCGAGGAGTTCGTTCACCATCGTCAGCAGCATCACGAGGATGGCCATCCGCGGTGGTTGCGAGCGAACGGCGTGCCGCGGTTCGCGGGGGAAGGCCGATAAGACGCGAGCGAAGTGCTGAGAGACCGAGAGACGCGAGTCTCGGTGAATTGCGGGCAGCGTAGGGAGGCGACTGCTTTCCTTCAGCCCAGACGCACGCCAATAATGGCTTGACAAGATCTGTCCGCGGACGTGACTAATGGCAACGCTCTAGTGGACGTGCGAATGACGCTGAGCCGCGAGAGAGAGCAGCTACAAATGTGCGGCTCCGCATTTACTGAAGCGTACATACAAAGATAAAGACCCCCCCCGGTATTGTATTAACGAACTGTTGGGCCAAGTGGTGTTAGCGAGCGCCTATGAAGGCCGGCGAATACACGAGGGGCATGGGTGGCCAGCACCACGCCCGGCCGCCTTTGTCTCCCCAGCGGCGATGTTTACACACCGCTCCAGGTACACATTTTTTGAGGCTGAGTCGACATAGGGGAGGGTCCAGGACCGTTTCAGATAATCGTCGCCGGTGTTGGCCGTGATGCGGGAATCGAACTCGTGTCGCCGGGTTCGTAGCGCTCCCCGCACCACTACCCCTGCATACAAATACATACTCACGCAATTCAAGTGTACAATGTAATAATAGCGAGTGTATATACACACACAATAAATGTACATTGCAATGTGTATATATAGTATGTGTATATATAATACAAAATGTGCGGCCCATTGTCAGTAGAGTGATGAATGAAAGCCTTCGCCATGGCGTGTCGGTTGATTGGACGGGGGGAGCTGTTTGACCATACTTCACCACGTTTTGTCAGTGCGGGTTGGTGACGGTTCACGTGGATATATATACACACACATTTATTTCACATTCAACAAAGGGCGTATCGCATACAATTGAGACGCGGTGTACAACTTCAATCGTTGTTGTTTATTTGTTGGTGTTTATTTGTTGCGGATAATAAAACCTCTCGAGTCGCGCTCGCTCTGTGACTTGCCGCGCTTGTAATATTATTTGCCACGTTGTGATAAGATGTGCGCTTTGGTGGGATTCATGCCGTCTCTCCCCCCCCTCGCCCTTAAATCTTAATTTTCTCTCCCCATTTTTGCCTCTTTCAGCGAGATAGTAAATTTTAGTGACATCACTGTCGGAAAATATACATTATGCCCCTTACGTTGCATGACTCCGGCTCTGATTAATATGAGTTCTGACACGTGATATATACATACACACACACACAAATATCCATCCGCCTTCATCAGTCAATTCCATGGTATGCGAGTCGTGTGCATTCCACGTTTCCGTCAATACGCCCTCATCGCAAATGTGCCGTAACGGCCGCTTTGCAACGCGCGAGGAAGAAGAAGAGAGAAAGAAAGAAAAAACTAAATAAAAGTTTGTTTTCTTTCGTAAAAAAAAAGAGCCGTCGAATGATGAGTGTTATTCATAATGCACCGGCATTGATGACGAGTGTGACCGGTGCGTGAAGTGTCAACAGAGTAGTGCAGCCCGCTATTGCTGTCACCGATGTTTTGTGTGTGTGTATGTGTGTGGGTAAATGCGTGTGGGGAGCGGTGGTGCAGCGGTTAGCGCGCTGCGCTATGATCCCGGCGACCCGGGTTCGATTCCCGCTCACGGCCAACACCGGTGGCGAATATCTGAACCGGTCCTGGGCTTCCCCCTAGGTGTGCACCTGGTGCGATGTGTAAACATCGCCACTGGGGAGACAAAGGCGGCCGGGCGTGGTGTTGGCCACCCACCCTCTCGTGTGCCGTGCCGACCTTCATAGTTGGTCGCTAAAAGCACTTGCCCCAATAGTCCGTTACAGGCTATACGTGGGATCTTTGTCTTTGTACCTAGAAATACCGTGAGTCAGAGAGTGTGTAATGCGTGCACACACACACACCATGGAACACTCACACACGTTGGTATTCATTGTTTTCCCCGATTTGCATTCAGCGACATGCCGATTGTGCAAAAATCTTGGATGTGCCAGTGTGCAAATTAAGCATTTTATTAAGTGTCGTCTGCTTTTTTTCTTTGCTTGTGTAGCTGCAATTAACTATTGCAAATACAAATATATCGGCATTGCGTGCGTATATGCAACAGTAATAGCGGTTATATATATTAGTATTAATTTGTTCCTATTATTATGTTTATATATGCCTGTTGTATGTTTGCCTGTTGTCGCTGCTGTTACTTGCATGCTCCCTTCAACAAACCCGCACTGACCAGCGGGATGGAGCATTCACGTTCAAACAACCCCTATGACCGACCCGGCGTGTTTTGGAGGCCTTCATCCAGCAGTGGATCGATAAAAGGGCTGCACGTCATCAACATCAGCAGCAGCAGCAGCACGGAACGCACGCACACACGAAGAACACACGTGCACAGATTTCGCATTCACTCTTTTGCTTTAGCTGTCTGTTAACCCGTCAAACTATCCCACGCCTTCTTTAGAGAAGGCATTTCTCGAATGAATACGGCGTGTGTGCGTGTGTGTGTATATACGAGTATAAAAATAGACTTCCATCCAACAGCGGATTGGCGATGGCCGATGATAATAAATGATGATGATGTGATAAGTGTATATATATACACGTGTATGTATGCGGTCGGTGAAACTTTCTCCAGCAGGGTTGACCTCCTCCCCCGCGCCCCCTGTACAAGCGCCTGCTTCGCTGCGTGCGCTATAACTCACACGCGAGGTTATTTAATAATCGCGCACATCTGCGAGCAGTAATGATGCTCTATTTGTCAACGTATCTATTGTTCGGGCGAATAAACGCGCACAGCGCACACGCCGCAACGCGTCTATAAACACACGTGTCTATAAACACACGTGTCTATAAACACACGCGCAGCGCGTGTAGGTCTACATGCTGTATACGCTGACGGAGTGCAATCATGCGTTCGTACAAAGCACGTGTGTCCTACGATTAACACACGTGTACGCCACATCGACTCGACTTAGCGCGTTCTGCATAATAAATACGCCGAATCAAGCGCACATAACTGCCTGATGATGATGATATCTGCCTGCTGATGATTGTCGTCTCGTCAGTCTGATGATGATGATGACTCCGGCACACTAGTATTCGAAATGTCGTATTTGCCGAGTAAAACAATTCAGTATTGTTAAGGAAACAAAGGCGATGGGCTCTAACTCGTTACGAGTACGATTACGAATTTGTAATAACCAGCATTTCCACGTGGAGGACTAGCACATAAGCGGTTGACAATCATTAACAGGCGAAATTATCGGTGGGTTGGTCATGCGAAGGGGCCATGGACTTAATGAAATATGTACACGCGCATATACATACGCAGACACACGTAAATATTAAACGCGTATGGGCCAGTTTTCATCAAAGGCGTCTAATTTCTTCACCGATGTAATCTGGGTTCCGCCCCCCCCCCACCTCCGATACTTTTTTCAAAAGAACCCACACGGCTTGACTTACAGTGCGCCCCGTGATAAATATAGGCAAGGACAAACTCAGCGAGCCAATTAGCGATATTTCACGATACTGCCGAAAATAATACAAAGTTTAATTAATATTTGATGCGCGCGCCGAATTAACTCCACGCAGCAGCTCTCTCTCCCTCTCTCCCTCTCTGTCCTATTTCCGAACGCAAATGCTCACGCGATGATCAATGTCAACGTGTGTTGGCGTTTTCCAGAAGGTGTACAAACTCCCCAGAACGCGTAGAATACGACTGGACAATGCAACGTGGAATGTGTGCAGAGTACGTAAATGCAATCGCACCCCGAGACGCTGTACGAGAAGCCAGCGTGGCATGCTGCATCGTGTAGACTTGTAATATTAATCTAGCGTTCATTCTAGAGAGGAGAGAGTCGTATGATAGAGTAGGAAGGGAACGTCTTGAGTTTTGACTCGAACAGCAGGGCATGGAGTCGACAGCACGGATGATCGTGTTTATGATAATAAGCGGCATTTGTAGCAAGCATAGTAAAGCAAAACTATTTTCACGTACTTTTGACAATCCAATGTACATGTTAACGTTGCTGAAATACACACATTTACAAAAGTGGTTTATGTACGATTACAATAACGCGTCCCATCTGTATATGCATGCACGCATTCATACATACATACATACGCCGTCTGTCACCCGAAACGTTATATAAAGCTACGGGTTGTCCCATTCCTATATATCGCAATGCACAATACATCACGCCTATATATATCGCAATGCACAATACATCACGCGAGGGCGACACGGCACGCACGCGTCGCGGATTCAGCACGCGCGCAAGAATAACACACGGAGGGAAATTAGCGTCGTCTCTTTATTTAGCATCAACAGAAGACAGAGTCACGCACGCACACACACAGAGAGAGAGAGACAGAAACCGAACCCATGAAGCTGAACCGACGATAAATCTATCCAAATATAAATACAACTAAAACCGTGCACGGTTTGTCGTCGGACGATATCATACAAACACACACCACACACCACACCACACACACGTGAGGCTTGCTTGCGCCTTACCTGTTCGGACTGAAATTAAGAAATGAGTGGCCGGCGGCGCTAAAGGCTGTGCTCGGAATAAAGACGCGGCCTAGGCGAACGAGACAGTGATGTATGGCGTGCCGCGCGCGAACGCGACGGCCGATATTTGATCATAAATACACAAATTAAAAGCGAAATGCAGCGGCGCGGCGCGCAGACGCTCTAGGGCTTATCTCGCAGAGAGATGCACGCGGCGCAGAGCGCGCGTCGAGCGAAGGGTCCACAGGGACGCGAGAGAACAAGAGAGGGGAGGGATGAAGGGGGGGCTGGAAATATTATGATGATACAAAAAATATATATATAAAACACAGCGCGGCGTTCACGTAACGTCGGTGTTAAAGACGCCGAATTGAACCAAAGCCTCTCTAGCTTTGCTAAACATGTCATATACCCCGTGAGTATATAACACACACTGTATATATACTGTATATATATACTGTATATATAAGGCATCGCATCCTATGGATGTAGGGGTTGTCCGCTACGCGTGTGCGCTGTAGCGCGTGCGTGCACACGCGCCCTCGTGCAGCGATCCCGGGTAACAAATCCGCGGCTTATTGCGCGTTGCGTGGATGGTATCGGGGTCTCTCTCTCTCTCGGTCTCAGTCGGAGTCGATCCGAGACGCGGGACGAATGGTTCTGGCCCTGACCAGCGCTCCGCTGACCGCCCCCCCCTGCCCCCCCCCACCTCCAAGGATGTTGACAGAGCCATCATTTTTCCTCCTCTCTTGTTTGATATAGACCCTTGCGGCCAGGCAGATGCCTCTGGCAGAAAACGCGAGTGAGGAATCTCCACGTCGTTATGTTTTTGTCGTGTTCTATTTTGTAAAAAAAAAACATTTTGTTGGGTTAGGGTTCGGGGGAGTTGAGGCTACGGTGTGTACAAGCGGCATACTGCAATGTGTGTACGCACATAGGCGATGTTCTGCTTGTGTTTGGCTCGTATATGCGCCCTCTATGGTGCAAAATGTACACGGGACAAAGACGAAAAGTGCAAAGGTATCGCTCCCCGCGCACAGCTTCCCATTCTGAATATCCCTCAAAACTATTGAGACGAGGTTAATGTCGGACTGATTCATTTTTACGGAACTCTACTCAAATGGAATGCTGCGTTACAAAACGTGAGCACACGCACGCGGACGCATGCACACATTCAAAGACCCACCCCCCCCCCCCCGAAGGAAAAAAAACCTCGCAGATAATTAGCGTAAACGCTGCTAGCTAGCAATTATCATGGCCAGAGCGGCGCACGAGGCCATAGTGTGGCCAAATCCACGCCCGGTCGCCTTTGTCTCCCCAAATAACAACGTTGACAACAGCGGACACTACTCATTTAGCGGCTGAGCCGATCCACAACTCGCCCGCTTGTGTCGTCTGGTCACACGCAGGCGCGCGCGTTTAAAGTTTCGAAGTGAAACTCGACAAATGTTCTAATCCGGTTCGAGTTCGGGGGCTTCTCGTTGAAACAACGCGATCGGCACAGCGGGCATACGAGCGTACGCAGAGGAGTGAAGGGGTTGACGGGATAGCGTTTACGCATTAATTGGGTATCGTTTCTCGGTTTTTTTTAGCTCAACTGTTTCGTTCCCTCCCCTCTCCAACCTTCAACCCCCCCCCACCACCACCTATTTATCCCCCTCCCCATTCACCCCAACCACACCACCCACCCACCACCACACCCTCTCAACACGCCCAGTACAATCACGCAGCTCCACCTCCCTCCGTATCCCCAAACACTCGAGAAGAGTAAACGTGCGAACGTTAATTTCTTAAGAAATAAAGAAAAGAGCAAGGAGGGGATTCCGAGGTGTCAAACTTTGCGTGAAACTACAACTGCGTTAGATAGCTGCGCGACTGTAGATATGAACGTGTAAATAAATGAGTGCCACAAGGAGGTCTCGGCGCGGAGACGGAACGATACAAGGCTGGCTCATGGTTCGGAGGAAATATTATCGGTGTAAGAAACTACCACTAGAGTACACACATATATATAAACAATTCCCCGTAGCAGCGTTCTGGATTGTTCCGACTGAAGCTGTCCCCCACCCATGCTGGACATGTGTGTACAAAGAGCTTCACAGCTCATCGGATTCCTCCCGCAGTCTAAATAAAGATGCTGACGCACGAAGTATGCGCGTTAACGGTGCGTGTCTTGTTTTGTTACACATTTCTCAAAAGTCAAAACTTTACACGTCACGCGCATGCCCCCCCCCCGTTCTTCACTGCCCTGTCCCCTACAAGCCCCCACACCTCCCCACCATCACCACCCATCGATACTGCCTTGCAAGGAGCGGCGACATTGATACTCGCGCCCCTAACATCTTTGCGCGACCATCGTCTTGACCGTGTCCGTCTCTTACCGAGCCATTGAATTAAAAGTTGAGTGGCCGATCGGCGCGCGAAGCGACTGCGGCGCAGCGAGTGAGGAGGAGACGCTCCAGGTTCTATAATCAGACGCCAGCAGCCGTCCGTGTGCAAGAAGAAGTCGGCACGCTTGTGGCTCAGAGGGCCATTGCTTTACAGGCATCTCCGCTACTGAAGAAGGGCCATAGCCTGAAACGTCACACATTGCATGTACGGTACTTATTTTAGCTCAGTGCGTGTTAGGCGCGCGGGGGGTGGGCGGCGGCGGGGGGGTTAGTGAGCGTTGCTTGCGCACCGCAGACAACGCGGCGTCACCGCACGCCCGAGGAGACCCATCCCGGCAACCCGACGTGGCTGGGAAGAGCGCACGAGGCGAGCGTTGACTCTGAACTAGACCCAAACTCCGGAATGGGCAATTAATCCCCCTGTAGGCGCGCCGCAGTTGAAGTTGCCCGGGTGAGAGCGCACAAGGATGGGAGGGACGAGAAAATCTAAGGGGTGGAGGAAGGGGGGGGGTGAGGAGGGGCGGGGGAAGGGGTGAGGGGGAGGAGATGCAGGCGACGTCTTGCACAGAGAGGCGCGCATCGCTTCCGGGTTTCTTCTCCGCTTCAACCTCCCCCCTTGCGCTCCCTGACCACCCCAACCCCCTGCAGCTCCCTCCCTCCCCCTCCTTTCATTCACCCCCCCCCGCTCCTCCCCACTCCCCCCAAAAAAGCCTCCACCCCCCGTCACTCGATCGGCAAAGAACCCCCCCCCCCCCTGTAAAAAAAGCTCACGCAGAGAAGGGGGAAAGAGAGCTGAACGCGAGACTCGTCAAGGATCATCTATACAGCAGCAGCAGCAGCGAGGAACGTCCCTCACCGAGCGGACCGCGTGCAACGAGGCTACGCTCGTGGTCTCAAGCCGTCTCCTGCGAACCGACACACGGGCGACACTCCCCTTCTACCCTCCTCTTCCCCCCCCGCCCCCCTTTGTACCCCCCCTCCCCTCCCCAAAAATAAGGGGGACCTCCCCTCCCCCGGAGCTCCGCGCATCTGAGCGAAGTTTCGTCGGCGAGTCATCACTCATCCCTTATACCTTGACAGCCCCTCGCCTCTCTCTCACTGATTGACAGCGAGGGTGGCATAGCGCCATAAGATACGACAGCGGCGAAGTTGCAGGCTTCGTGTTGACTACGACTACGCATTGCTCGCTCCGAGAGTTACGTGACATTTTTATATACCTGCAAGTTTTCAAGGTGCTGCTGCTCGTGGTGGCTGGTGGTGGTGGTGGTGGGGGGGTGGTGGTGGGTGAGCAACAACAACAAAAAAGCGAGAGAAAAAAAAATACTGAACTGCAACGGCAAAAGCGAAGAGTCATTTAAGAAGAGGAGAGAGAAAGAGAGAAGAGAGGGAAAAAAGGGGGCTGAAAGTATTGTCGTTGCTGAAGACGGCACGGCGAAGAAAGCAAGACTTTAGCGGCGAGCGAGTGTCGGGGATTTTTCGTTGCTATTAATTGACGCCGTCGTTGTTGACGCTGCCGCTGGTGTTGTTGTCGGATATACTGCGCTACAACAGCGAGCCTACAACTGCCCGATGGCGCAACGGGTAAGGAAAAGGGGGGCTTTTCGTTTGGCAAATCCGCTTTGCGTACTTACCCATCCAGAGCCGAGACGCCATCGGAGGAGGAGGAGAGGGGGGGGTCTGGGATTCCCTCCTTATACCCCTGCTGCGCGACCGCCTGTCTGGCTGCGGCGTTGAGAAGGGGCTGGCTGTGCCGAGCTGTCGTGTACACGCTCAGTGTTGGCCCCCCTTTCTCTCTCTCTCTTCTCCCCCGACCGGCCGGCCGGCCGAAGCGATGATGGCGCTGTGCAACCACGTAACGTCCCTTCCCTGCCCTCTCCTTTCCCGTCGCGCGCGTGCGCGCGCGCCGCTCGCTTGCTCGCTCCTCGTCGCCGGCGTTCTCGAGAGGCCCCCTTAGCGTATTTAGTCATCTTCTGTCGATCGCTTCTTTTGATTCCTGGGGCTGGGTCCGCTTCGTTCGGCTACGCTGTTCGGAAATGCGTTCGTTGTAAATTGCGCGACTTTTGAACGCGCTAGCAAAGATCGGCGAGCGGGAGAGGCGGGGGGGGGGAGAGACGGCTGGAAAACAATTCGCTGCGCGCGTGGTGCGTGCGAGGCTTCTTCTGTGTTCTCACTCACACTCGTGTGCGCGTTACCTTTCTACGATGTCCGTGCTTGATTACAGCTGCAACCGCGAGTTTCTCGACTCGCGCTGTTTCGAGTACGCTCGCTCGAATAGCCCTCGCGTCTCGCACGGCGTGCGGAGGCGACGGGGGCTCCTCCTCATCCAGCAATGGATCGACTCAACGGGCCTGTCCGCGCGAACGTGCACGCTGCCGTAGTTTCGATGTTGAATGGGGCACGTCGCGTCGGCGGTGATCAACGGTGGAGAAGCGAGCCGATGACATCCGCACGTGCGCGGCGACGTCTTTCGGCACCGGCCGCGTCTAACGCATTAACTCGCTCGCGTGCACGCGTTACAAACATACAAACAGCATCTTCCACGTCCTCCTCTCTCTCTCGCTCTCTCTCTCCCCACAGTACGATGATCTGCCGCATTCGCATTATGGGGCGATGGACGGCGTGGGCTCCATGTACGGCGAGCCGCACGCTCCTAGACCCATGCAGCCGGTGCCGCACCTCAACCACGGCCCGCCGCTCCACCAGTACCCGCACAGCACCCACGCCGGCGTTATGGCCGGCTCCATGGGCTCGGCTGTCAACGACGCGCTCAAGAGGGATAAGGACTCGATTTACGGGTGCGTAATGGAGCAACGCTCAACTCGGTGTTTGACCTCGTGCGCACTGTGCTCCGCGCGGCGTACGTAACGTATGGCAGTGTGTGCGTTGTGGCGGTGTGTTGAGTTGTTCGGTCGTAGAGGTGTTCGGTTGTTAAGGTGGCTCGATTGTTAAGGTGTTCGGTTTGGGTGTTCGGTTGGTGGGTGTTCGGGTTGTCACTTGCCGCCTTGACAGATACACATACATACATATACACACACATAACCAGCCACCCCGCTGCACTACTTAGATAAAACAATTTTTTTTAAATACAACCGAGAAGACTCGTATCGCACCGTCATACAGTCAGCACGTGGCTCGTGTTTTATATATGTATATACACATATATATACAACACACACAACACACACAGGCAAAGGCACACGCGCGCGGGCACTACCTTAGCGCACACCCTGCGCTCACTCGCGAAGGCGAGGCGCACATTTCAAGCCGGTAACGCCAGGCAACGGGGCTTTGACAGACTCAATTAATAATTGTAGACAGACGTTGTTTAATTGCGGCTGTCTAAATTACACAGCAGCGGCGCGCCTCGTAACGCGGAGTGACGGAGTGCGCGCGCGTGGTTCTTTTGGCGCTTGTGGGGGGGGGGGGGATTGTCGCTCATTATACGAAACATTGTTTTCTTTATTCCGAACGCAGATGGACATCCGTCAAGATGTACACATTTGTAGAAGACACATTTCACACACGGAGTATACACACAGACAGACAGATATACAAGCGACTCGGATAGCAAAATGGCTACTCTCTCACGCAACCCTTGACCATAGCTCAACTTATTAAAAGCATCGCATTTAAAAAAAAAGCAGCGGCGCGGCTTCGCTACCCACAATCAGAGCAAATTTGTATCGCTGTAATTATCAGCGTCAATTAACGGCGGGCTAGATTGATTGACGAAAACAGACCGAGAGAGAGAGGTGTGTGAGCTTTCAAAGCGTTGCTTTTTGTCAGCTTCAAAAAATGTAATACTCAGGCACGCGTACACACAGATCTCTCACCACCACCGCATTCGTGTGCACAAGCAGCAGCAGCAGCAGCGACACAACGCGCTTCGTTAGCGTGCCGGCTAGCGTCGAGTTGCGTACGAACGCACCTAGACGCACGCGCGCGTAACGTACAGGCTACGCGGTGGCTGCGTTGCCGTACACAATTTTGCGCGCATTCGATATAATTTACGAGCCGAAGTCACCCGCGAGCTTTAAACGTATTACCAACGCGTAAGAAGGGGGCCTACGGGCTCCGTGCGCGTCAGTAAATTGAGGGAGCAAGTGGATTTGTCGGGAAACTTCACGCGCGCGTCCCTAGCACACACAGCAAGCTGCAGCCCACGCTGCTGCACTCCGCTGCACGGCTGCACTATCGTCGTAGCACGCGCGTGTCACGCAGGCAACAACAATAATAGCAACAGCAGACAGATTATCGTGGTGATTGTTTAATTGGTGTTTTCAGAGTCTGGATTTGTGTTATATGCATGCTTGCGCGCGTTCGCCTGCGTACGTGTGTGTATGTATATGTGTGTGTATGTGTAGGTATGTGTGTCCGCGTGTGTGTATGCATTTTGTGTATATGTGTGTGCGCGCGCGCGTGTATGCATGTGTATATGTGTGTATTTTTGTAAATGTATGCATCTGCATATGTTTCTTCAGCGCGTATGTGGCCATCTACAGCTACCATTTCTCCCTGCGCGTGTGTTCGCATGTGTATATCTATGTGTGTACGCGTATGTGTATATACGTGTGTCTACATCAGTATACACCCTCCCTTCCCGCTGCCATGTAGTATGTACGCATGCGTTTCTGTGTACGAATGCATGTATGCGTGCACGTATATTTTCGTGTGTGTACGCCTGTACGCACGTGTGTGTGTGTGTTCGCGCGCGCGTGTACACATCGGAATCCACAGCCCTCCCCTCTGCTGCGTGTGCATGTGTGAATGCGCGTTGTGTCTACGCATGCGGATGCGTCAAGTGTATACGTACGTGCCTTAGTACGTGCGTATACGTGCAATGTGTGTGCGTTGTTCGTGCGTGCACGCGTGTGCGCATATCCGGAAGCACAACGCTCTCACCCAGCCGCTGCGCACGCACGCGCACGTGTGAATGCGCGTGCGTGTGCACGTGTGCACGTGCGCGCGCGCTCACGCATCTCGCTGTATGCGCGCGTGTCTGTGCGTGTGTTTTTGTGTGCGCGCGCGCGCATTAGGTGCTCGCTAACAGCAACTTGCCCCAACAGTCAGTTAAGGCTTTCAACGTTAAGGGGGGGGGGGTGGCGGTGTGGGTGGGGTGGGTGGTGATGTTTTGTTTTTTTCCATCCGCAGCCACCCGCTCTTCCCACTGCTGGCGCTCGTGTTTGAGAAGTGCGAGCTGGCGACCTGCACGCCGCGGGAGCCCGGCGTGGCTGGCGGAGACGTTTGCTCGTCAGACTCGTTCAATGAAGACATAGCCGTGTTCGCAAAACAGGTTTGCGACGAGGCGAGTGACTCGCTCAATGCGCCCTTCGCATTCGCACCACGACTCATTCATCCCGGTTCCTTGAGACTATTATACTACAAAGACAAAGATACCCCGTACAGCCTGCAACGGACTGTTGGGGCAAGTTCTGTTAGCGAGCACCTTTGAAGGCCAGAACGGCACACGAGGGGGTGGGTGGCCAGCACCACGCCCGACCGCCTTTGTCTCCCCAGTGGCGATGTTTACACACCGCACCGGGTACTCATTTGGGGCTGAGTCGACCTAGGGGAGGTCCAGGACCGGTTCAGATAATCGTCACTGATTTTGGCCGTGAGCGGAAATCGATCTCGGGTGGCCAGGTTCGTAGCGCAGCGCTAACCGCTGCACCACCGCTCCCCACTATTATTAGTTTTATACTCTTCACACATACACACACACACGCACCCACACACATACACACATACACACACACACGCACCCACAAGACTAAGGATCCCCCCACTCGTCCCCGTAGAGCCTTAACAGAGTTTGGAGGCAAGTGCTGTTAGCGAGCACCTATGAAGGCCGACACGCGCACGAGAAGGGGGTGGGTGGCCAGCACCACGCCCGGCCGCCTTTGTCTCCCAAAGTAACCATGTTTGCACACCCCACCGTACACTTGAGTCGACCTAGGGGAGGGCCAGGACCGGTTCAGATAATCGTCACTGGTGTTGTTGGCTGTTGACCCGGGAATCGAACTTGGGTCGCCTGGTTCGTAGCGCAGCGTGCTAACCACTACGCCACCGCTCCCCACAGCGTATATATGTACACACACATACAGATTGAAAGACACATAAGGCGCAATGCGTGATTATACGATAAAAAAAACAACTAGTGTGTGTTTATATTATATTGATAATTTAGCGATTGCGTAGGTTTACACATGAATCGAATCACGAATAATCGGGGAAAGACAAATGTTTTTATTTTTTTTATTTTCTTACTTCGCTCGTCCAACGTAGTTTGTGGTACATTTTGAAAGCGATACATTATTATTATTTCGTACGAAATAAACACACGCTAATTCCGACAACAGAGAGGAGCTAAAAATAGTGGACGCGGAATGTGTGATGTGTATAAGAAATGTCCGTGCGAATGTGGACCCGTTTTTAAAGTGTCATCGCTTCTTCATTGTAGCCTTTGCTAACAGCAGCGATTCTGCCCAGCATTGAGACTCTCCGATTTCGCTCTTAAAACTGCTATTAGGACGCTGTTTTTTGCGGCTAAGTTCTTCAAATGTAATCCATTAAGCTTTTATTCTTAAATTGTATTTCGCAGATACACCCTCAAGGTTCATTCTTCGGCTATATCTTTCGGATATATCTTTACGTTTCATTCTACCCACAGTTGCAATCTTGAGATCAGATGCTGCCTGCTGGTCTGCCCTCCGCGCAGATCCTTCATTCAGATTCTCGAGCTGTTGATTCCTCGATGATGCGCGTCGTGAACACTCTCCATCGACCTGCGTTTAGTGCGTAAACACGACCCGTGTGCGGCCCGTGCCCACCACGTATTCCGAGTTTGTATTATTAGTACACGCATTCGAAACACGATATTGGAACTCCCGCTGTTGACACGATATTATCGGCGATTGTCGTGGATGCGTTTAATGACGGTGGCGGTGCTTGGCCGTGTTTCATTTATTTTGTTTGTGTGTGTCTCTCTCTCTCAAGACGTTCAAAAGGAAGAACACGTGGGGGGGTGGGGGGGGTGGCAGCGTTACGCGCGAATGCATCGCCACGCACACAAACACACACACACGCACCTGTCATATTACACGCGTCTTACGTCGATATATACGATTAGATCGATGTTTACAAGGCGCGTTGTTTACAACAAAGCGCGCCGCTTGCGTGCCACGACTCGCGCTTGTGAAGCGCGCGGCCCTCGCCGTTTCCTATTAACGAATACAATTGTGCGTTTTTCTCCTTCTCTTCCCTGCTGTTGCTGCCGCTGTTGCTGCTGTTGCTGCTGCTGCTGCCGCTGCCGCTGCTGCTGCTGCTGTTGCTGCCGCCGCTGCTGCCGCTGCTGCTGCTGCCGCTGCCGCTGCTGCTGCTGCTACTGCTGCTGTTGCTGCCATTTGCTTCACTAAAGGTACGGGCAGAGAAGCCTCTGTTCTCATCAAACCCAGAGCTCGACAACTTGGTAAGACACACATTTAAACAAACCCCCCCCCCCCCCCACTTTCTGCCCGTACAATTTACTGACACGGTTTGTTTAGCCTCGATGCTATCTGCGCTTTAAATGCGCCCTAATGGACATTATCGATGATATCGCGTAATCCAAGATCAGAAGATCTGTTAGCGTTAAACGACAGACAATCGCAACGCACTCGTGGGTCTGTGCGTGTCCCCCTGGCTTCCTCGTCGAGTCTCGCCTTGGAGAAGCACTCACCCTCTTACCTCCCCATCCCCCCCTCAATGTAAAGCGACTATCATAACAGAGCACGAACGATAGACAACAATCAACCGATAACACGTACGGACATAACCCCCATCCCCCTCCCCACTTCCCCAGCCGCTCTTACGAAAATCTTCGTATGAAAACGACGAATGCGTTACCTTGCAGAAGGCGACACTGGCCTGCACGACTCCACGTGTTTCCCGTAGAGAAGTAGAAACGCTGCTGTACGTGCGCCTCGTTTGGCCCCGCGATGTTACCGAGAGGGGAAGACGGCTCACAAGAAAGCGACGAGACGTTTTTCACGCCGCGTGAAACTCGCGTGCGCCCAGACATTTGAGGATTGATGATAATACGAAGCTGTGCGCTGCACACTGCTACGAGTTCGCATACTAAATGGGGCTGTCTGATTCAAATGCATTAATACGACGATAAATATGCCTCCGTTCGTCTATCCACGTACAAAATAAAATGTTGTGGGTCGACGGATGCGCTTTTCCAGCGTAACCTTAGCCAGTCGCGTTTGTTTAACCGCGCGAAACTCTGGACGGGGTTTGATTTTCACGGGCTCATCAGCGGCGTTCCAATCTTTTGTATGATAGAAGGTAGCCGACTTTTCATAACATGCGCTATTGCTGTACGTATACATTCTTGAAAAAGCATATACTTTGTTTAAGTAACAATGCAGTGGATTATCATGTAACGTCTAGTTACAATAATCTCCTAAACCCTGTGTGCATCGATATTAAAATAATTGCGCTGTGTTGCATTGCAACAGCGCTCCTTGCAATTGGTGTAATTGCGCTAAGGAGTGGATGCTGTCTTTTCTTTCCGCAGATGATTTTAGCCATTCAAGTATTAAGATTTCACCTCATGGAGCTCGAGAAGGTAAGGGCCGATTTCCTATTACTCATTTTACCCCCGGCTACATGTTAGTTTAAATATGCGTGCGTGCAATATTAGGGTATGAACTAAGTGAGTTTGCAATGCGTCGTGCTCACATGACGTTGATTCTAAGACGCTTTGCCTACTTGTTGCAATTAACACAATGTTATTTATTCTGCTGGTAAGAATACCGCGAGAGTCAAACGCCGATTCTAATCACGGGCGCCCGAATCAATACAACCGCGTGTCGAGGCCAGTGACGCATCATTGATACTGTTAAGTCCACACTTGCTTTGTTCAATTTTTTTTGCTGACAACGCATATTATGCGTTTGCGCGTCAAGATAACGCGAAGTGGGGTTTTTTTGTTCTTCTTAAATCCGTCCTTTCGTTTATTTGCGTGCTTTAAGCTCAAAAAAGTGCGCGCGTGGCCGCTACATTGGCCATCGGAAGCCGTGCGAAGTTTCACGCATTGTAGCGGCGGCAGCGTCCGTATGCGCCCTCAGTATCGTTGAGAACTGCGAGACAGAGAGAGAGGAGGAGAGATCGAGGGACGCGACTCGGCGCCTTAACGCACCGCACAGCAACAATGGCAACGATTCAGAGAAGATATCAAAAACACCCGATTACCCAAAGCCACTTTCGCTCAGCACCGTGGAGTTTTGAGATACCTTCAGCCGTAGCCACGTCTAATTAGTATCAGACTGAAAAGACGGGGGGAGGAGCTGGGGGGTAGGAGGGAGGGGGATGGTTGACTTCAAGTCTAGCCGTCAGAGATTGATGGCATCTGCCAAGTGCCCGGTCAAGATCCACTCACATCTGGAGCATTACTCGGGAGCCTGGCGTTCAGTTGAAAACGGCGGGGGGCAATCGGCCCAGCTTCCTTGGGGGGGCGCGAAGGTGTTGGTGGGGGGTAATCGCCAGGTACATAGACACAGCCGACCCTGTACGACTCGATGTGTGTTGATATCCAGTGCACTGTATGTGTCACGTGTTGCACGGCTATGCTTGCGCAGTGGGTGCGCGCGCGCGCGTTACACACGGAGACTCGCGCGCGCGCGCGCACCCGTGGGTACGGCTACCGTCACGTGGGTGTGAGTACGGCTAACGTCACGTGGGTGTGAGTACCTGCAAGTTCCGTGCGTGTCGACTGCTGTAGACCACGACTCCAATGTTTGAGTTGCTTGGTTTTTTTTGCTGTACGCTTGCCTCGCGCTAAACTCTACGCGTGGAATGGCGACGCATGCACGCTGCGTCGTTTTTCAACGTCGTAATTATTCCCGAAAAGACGGCAACTTTGGGCAAATTTCTAGGACAAGCTCTTGTGTTCCACACACACACAAGTCGCGGACGACGAGCGAGCGAACATGCACATTAAAGCCTGTGTCTGCCCCCCCCCCTCGTGCGATGTTGCGATACATTGAGCTATTGATGTTGCTGTGACCTGCTATGGCATCGCCGCTGTGTTATTTATAATGACGCTAATTCTTGGGACCTCGTGGCCGGGGCTGTGTGTGTGCGCGTTTTTGGCGGTGCCTCTGCGGGGGGGCTTCGCCACCAACAGGTACACGAACTGTGCGACAATTTCTGCCACCGGTACATCAGCTGCCTGAAGGGCAAGATGCCGATAGACCTGGTGATCGACGAGCGAGACGGCAACACCAAAGTGGATGACGAACTCTCCGGATCATCTTCGGGCACTCTGGCCGACCAGGTGAGTGCGTTATATTCGCTATTGGGACGGGGGGAGGGGGGGGGCGAGGGGGGTGTACCGGCGTTGCGTTAATTGCGAGAATGTGTGCGTCTGTAACACAGCAACACACACCGCTACCTCACCTACATCTCCCTCGTCAGCGCTCACCACACTCGCTCACCCACCCACCCACCAAGCCGCCCACCCAACCAACCAAAATCCTTGTCACCGAACCACCATCACCACCGCCGCCACCACCCCCTATGGCAGTCGTCATTTCTCCGCCCTATAAACACGACGCACCCGCATACACAAAGCGCGGAGCTGTTTGCGCACGTGAAGCGTTGTGTAACGATACAGGTGTGTGTCGTGCACTTCGCGCTGAACGTCCCGATGCACACGGGGGCGGGGTGGGTGATGGAGGTGGGCGGGTGGTGGGGGGGGGGTGGTCGAGGGGCGGGGTACGTGGAAATATAGGACCCCCTGTAGCGTCGTGGAATGATAGAATTAGCTGCATCACTTGATGCAGCTAATTCGGCTGTGACGGTCCCACCTGATGACGGAGACTTGTGTTGCCTCCGAAACGTCGTGATTTTTGTTTTTATTTTATTTTATTTTCATTAATTTTGATGTTTTACCTACGTGACTTTACCAAAAAAAACCTAAGAATATGATAGAGAAAGATGTGCGCAGACGTGGTGCAGCGGTGTCTGTCCCAGCACCGCTGAATAGATGATGAATTGTAATTATATGGATGTGTGTGCGCGGGCTTGAAATGCGCAATTGCTAAGCTGCGCTCAAACAAAACGCGGCAAAGCTGCATAGCTTGCTGTTTTAACCACACGCGCCTAAAGACGCCTCTTTATAATCTGCACGGGAGGAGAATTTCAGTCCCAGCAGTGCGCAACAAGCAAATTATATTATCATAAACGGGCCTATAAATTGTCCTGGCGTGGCTCCGTTAGGCGCATAGTAGCTTGGCTGAGCTTCGCGAAATATTTTTTTTTTCTTTTCGTGAAGAATCGCACACCGTGGGTTTTTTTTTGTGTGTCCGTATTTTACTCAACGCGTAGCGATCTGTTCATTAGCAGTGTTTTGAATGCGTTTAAGTTTTTACCGCCGACTTTTTGCAAGCTTTATTTGCTGCGCGCTCCCAAAAAATTGAGGACTGTACATTATTTCTAGATTGCGGCTAATGCATTGTTTAGTGAATTACGTGAAATATTGTGATGCCACGCCTTTGAGTTATACGACACAAAATACGCTAATTAAATTATGCAGTTTATTTTTACAGCGTGGAATTGTTATTGTTTTAAATATATAAAAACCCGAAGCGAATTCACATTCGAATCAGCTTCCATGTGGCATTGGGCAAGTCTTTAAAAAAAGTATGTTTATATATATTTATTTTATAAAGCCTCTGAGAATTATTTCAGCTCTTTGTTGGACCACTGTAATATTTGCCAGTTGTTTGTGCTGATTGCGTTCGTACCATAACACAGAATGAAAAAAGGTATGTTTCCCATAATAATAATGAGTCGAAAAAGAATCACTGAGCTTTCATTAATACATAGCCAGGACTGTTTTAAACTGAACCATGCATGCACCACGCAGTATGTATTATTCAATGCGAATGAGTTACACGAGAGACGGGACTTGTTGTTCTTGTGTATTATTAACAAAGCTCCGAGCAAAGAAATGACATCGCCTTAATTGATGGAGCTATGTTGACAAAAGTTGTTTTTGGGTTAGTGTGTTCCGTCACTATACACAACAGCAATCTGGAGCCAAGCAGCATTACATCATTCCACTACGGTACACAAGCGGACACACGTGAGCGCCAGAGAGTCAGCTGATATGTTCCCCGAATGTAGTCGAGTCAGTTCTGACGACTAGAAAAGTTCGAACATTATACCACGTTTGAATGTGGGATCCCCCCCCCGTCCCCCGACGGACCACATCACTGCCAGGGAATTGATTGGTTTCACTCATAGGGCATGGTCAGAATCCAAGCGTCGCGTTAGACGCTTACGATATCCCCCCTCCCATTTTTTCATCGGCGAACCGAGTAATTCGCCGCGTCCTCGTGCGAGTGTGACGCTAACGCAGTTAGAAAGCGGGCAAGACCCTCGCTTGCTGGCTCACATTGTGGATGGAGCGGTGATTTTGTAAAATTGTCGACGATGCGATCGACACGCGCGCGCGGCTGTTCGCTTGAAGCGCGGCACGTGCGCGCAATTGGTGCTGATTAACTTGGCGAGACTTGCTTGTCGACTTGATTGTCTAATTGGGGGGGGGGGGGGAGCGATAGATGTGTTTCAATCCTCGTTGCGTAGATTTGTGCGTGCGCAAATGAGTGAGCGCGCGATTGAATGATTGAGTGCGTGAATAAGTTGGTGAATTAGTTGGATTCTTGAATGGGTGTGGCGTGCGATTGAGTCCGCCCGTGAGCGATGAATAGATGCGTGAATGAGTAAAAGGACGCGCGAATGAGTGAATTCGCACGCGCGAATGAGCCCCGTTGAATGAATTCGTGCGGGAATGAAACTAAAGAATGCGCGAATAAGTCCGCGCTTGCGTGCGTGAGTGAGTGAGTTCGCGCCGGGACGAGTCGCGTGAATGAATTTGCGCGGTGATGAGTGAAAGAATGCGTGAATGAGTGCGCGAGCGAATGAGTGAATGAACGCACGAACGGGTGGGTGAGTGAATGAGTTAGAGAGCGCGCGAGAGTAAATCGCTTGCATGCGCATCTAAGCGCTATCGGGAAGCCACCGAGAGTCTAAAGCAAGTTTTTTTTTCCGTCTCGACGGAAGGCGATTGAGTCCACGTCGCAGCCGGATCCAAACGTCTCTTGTCAATAATCATTTACGGCAACAAAGGCGACGATTTTCTTCCACCCACCGTAAGTCCCGAACTCCTGGCCAGCGCCCTCGGGGCATCGTGGAAACGGATCAAGGCGAGAGCCGTAAAATATCCTTTTGGAACCAGGGGGTCGGCAAACCAACGTAACAAGTAAAAGCATTTTTTTTCGGAATTCGGTACAAACCCCCCCCACCCCACCCCACCCCATTCGATATTTCAAGAGCCGCAATGCACTGTGGTGTATACGATACGGCTCTGCTCCTTGATACATAACTGACAGGAAGCAGCAGCAGTCTTTAAAGAGCCGCATGCGGCTCCCGGAGCCGCAGGTAGCAGAGTCCTTCTTTGGAGAATCTGAACATTGAACAACTGGCCGCTGTCACCGACGCTATGAATAGGCGCTGTGGTTGCGTGTGATGTACAAGGTTTACGAGATGGTTAGAATAATTGTCTTCATGAGCGTGTTACACACATGCAACTGTTTGAATAACCCGTAGACTAACTTTCAGTTTGGATGCAAGGTATCCGGTGATGCCGCGCAACTTTTGTTGATATTAATTAAAATTAATATCCTTTATTGAGCAAATGGATAGCCGATTGTCTACTGTAGGTTCGATAATTTTCGAGTAACAGCGAATTCCTTCATCTATATTTAAGATGTCTTCTTTGGTACATGTAGAGTGCGGTGTGTGTGATTAAACACACCTGATGCGCTGTCGAACAAATCGCCGTTGGAGAGACAAAGGCGGCCGGAAGTGGTGCTGCCCGCAGTGCTCACTCTCCTGCGCAGCGTTCTGCCCTTTAATAGGTGCTCTCTAACACTGCTGGCTCCAATTAGCTATATAGAGGGGGGGGGGGGGTCTGTGTGTGTGTCTGTGTGTTTGTGTGACTTCATATCGGAATTTATTTCGAGCATTAAGTGATAATAATGCGTCGTAGTCATCGTCGTCATCATTATCGCGCCAGTGACCGATACGCAATAAATCCTCGAGTTTATTCTCGCGTCGGTCGATGAGCGATTGGAAGGCAACTAGAATCGCCATCACAGCATCGTCTTTGATCTTTGATGGGAGCAACTTCTCTCGACGAGTATTTCTATGAGGTTTTGTTGTTTGTATGTTTGCAAGGTACGGTGCGGAGTTGTAGTTGTATTTTGTAGTGCAAGCAGCAGCATCGCCATGAGCGCGGTCACATAGGTTGGCCTCCTCGTTACGGTCAACAATCGGCGGCGAGTGATGGCTGAAGCGGTACTGGCACACCCGTCCACTCGACTTCACCAGTACGAACTGAACCAGCGTGGTGAAGTATGGCCAAACAACCCCCCCCCACCCCCGTGTCCGACGCAGCGTTGGAAGACCCTCACACAGCAATGGATTTAGAACCGGCGAAGATACATCATCCTCGCTATTATACCCCCTGCGTCACTGCCCGCTGTTGCTTGTTATACTAAGTCTGCTGCACTATTTGAAATCGCAGCGCTCTGAAGCCGTCTCGTACACAGTCGAGTAAATGTTTTATTACATTGTGGACCCATTGGCTTAGCCCCCCCCCCACCGCTAATTCTTATAGACAAGTCGCAGCTTTTGCCCGCATCCACCGCGCGTGGTAGCTAGAGCACATTGTCCACGCAACGTAAAACTTTTCTCACTCGATATTTTCCGGAGCGCCGCCCAGGAAGGCCCTCGCTTGGGAGTTAGTTTGGTGATCGTCAGCGTAAGGCACTACCACTAGAGTACAAGCTACACACACACACACATCCGTAATGATCCTATATGTATTGCACGTTCTATTCATGACCTTACGGGGCAGGTTTGATGCGTGAATATAGAATACGGTGAGATGGATTTGTCGTGCCACAATTAATTTTGCGGAGGAGCTTTAGCGGCATGCCCGGGCTGAAAGGAATCACTGCCGGTAGACCGTGGGCCACTCTGGTTTGTTGTTTATAAAGCAGCTGAGGCTTTTTGTGTTGTTCTTGAGGCCTTCCCCCCCTGCCCCCCCCCCCATTATTCAAATTGCTGTGCGCAGCTGTTCGCTTGTATCGGCTGACAAGGGGAGACCCGCATGAGATTTGGACGAATACCACCGCTAGTTTGCTGCGTCGAATGCGTCATTGGCTCCGGTGGCATAGCGGGCACTGTCCATCGATGGTCATGCAAATAGTCTTTGTCGATCCACTGCTGGATGAAGGCCTTCCCGAGGACGTTGTGAAGCGAGCTCAGAAGGAGAGAGCATCAAAGCAACACGGTAGCCACTCTACACGCGAAACGATTCGATGTTAGAGCTAAAACAAGTATCATTGTTTGCAGTCGTTTGTCAGCCTACTGCCGGATGAAGGTTTCTTCCACGCGCCGTCCGCCGCAGTGGTTGCTTGACCATACTTCACCACGTTTTGGTGGAAGGAGATGGGCACCCAGGAACCGGTTCAGATATCACTCGCCACCGATTGTGCCGGGAATCGAACTCGGGTCGCAGTGGTTCCTCGGACAGAGCGCTAACCACTTGCGCCACCACTCTCCCGACCGAGTGCTGCCTTGGCTTCTTCTGCTCACGTTTCACCGCTCCCTGCTGCCTAAACGTTCAAGACTTAGCAACGACCGAATTCATCCATCAGTTAATTGGCTAAGGACCGAAAATGATGATTAATGACTTTTCGACACACACACATACACGCGCGTAGGCCCACCTCAAGTTGTTTTTGCGCACAATTGAACATCCTACAGGCAATGGCCGTTTCGGGGATATACACACTATGGGTAGTTTAATGAGGCGAGCTGCTTGTAATTAAAATAATAATAGTACTATTTCACCTAGGAAAGACTCGTTTAGGAAAAAAAATCAATTAATGAGTGTTTAGTTTCATGTGGGAGGATACTGGACTGGCTGGAGAAGCCCCACACACACACGCACGCGCACACACACACGCACGCACACGCGCGCACGAGGAGATATCACTGGGAGCTCCGCGCACGGATGACATTCAGCTCTGAGGGATAGACCTCCAATCCGTTGAGTCCATCCAGAGAAAATCCATACGAATGTCTCATCCGAGTCGAGTGCTAGCCAGGCCGAAAATTCCCGCTTAGCTTCGGAGATCCCCAAATATATAAATGTGTCGTTAAACCCGCCACCACCCGACACAGCCAACTAGTAAGGGTTGTCACGTAAACAGAACGTGGCCAATTCGTCACTAGTACAGCACGCCGGTGTGTTGGGACCTACGTGTTCAACTGAGATTTTCGTTTTTCAGAATAAGCTTAGCAAACGGCTATAATAAAATCACCGCAATATACCCACCATATTGAATATGAATATGGGGTGATGATGTTGTTGTTGTTGTCGCTTGGCCGTACTTCACCACGCCTGTGAAGGCGGAGATGGGTGAGCAGGACTCGGTCCACGTATCACTCACCTGCTTGATGGTGTTCGCCTTATCCGCGAATCAAACGCAGGTCGCCGGTTCTCACGGCGTAGTGCGCTAACCACTGCGCCACCGCTCATAACACCGTGCACTGTACTTCGTGGTCGACGCTCAGCAATGAACACAAACGCACGCTGTGACGCTGGCGACGCAGACTTATGCGCAGTGCAATTGCTGGGTGCGATTGCGTTTTAGCCAAATCATGCAAAAGTTTTGTAATTTTATCTGCCCATATTGATATTTCTATGGATATTTAATATGGTTATTTCATGTGGATATTTTTACGGTAATGGAATTACAACGATAATTAAAGTTTTACTGCACAACGTTCTTCGTTGTATCGCATTAACCTAGCGTGTGAGAACACGTATATATGTATGTATGTTGAACTTCTTTTGCGCAGTACGTAGCGAACCGTGCTAATCGGAGGTGCAGGGAAAGGACAGCAAACTAAACACAATAAGCAGTTCGAAAGAAATGAGTTTTCAATCGAGATTTAAAAGTGCATAGCTCCAGTGGCTTCCTAATATCGGAAGGAAAAGCGTTCCAGACGGCCGCAGAAGCACATCTGAAAGTGCACGATGCGTTGACCGTCTTTGTTCTACCCTCCACAATGCTTATTTTTGCATTTCATGACTTACTTTCATGGGTCTATGTGCCTGCAACTGTAATTCTGTTACCGCATAATTGAGCACAAACCTGCACTAACCAGCGTGGTGAAGTATGGTCAAATAACCCCCCAACCCCAACCACGACCCACATGGCGTGGGTGGAGGGAGGCCGCCATCCAGGAGTTGAATGACACAAAGGGCTGCTAAGAATTGGCAATGGTGAACCTATGCGATTTTTTTTCTTCTTGTGTCTGATGTATTTTATTCTTAGCAACAAAAATAAAATAAAATCAAACTCGCGGAAATATGTAGCAGGCGAGAGTTGTGTGCAATGGTCCCGCTCTGGAATGCGTTACTCCGCCACGACGGGTTTGGAGGGTCAGAAAGCTGCGGCTGCTTCTGCTGCTTCTGCTGCTGTACCCAGGCAGACTCTCTGTGCGGCTGCTTCTGCTGCTGCTGTACCCAGGCAGACTCTCTGTGCGGCTGGCAACAGTGACGGATCAAGCTAGTGCGGGCCCTGTAGCACATGTTATAGAGGGGCCCTACATTAAAAAAAGAAGAGACAAATATTAAAACTCACACATTTCTTATTTGCATAGTCAAGTAATTGTATTTTTTCATTTGCTATACAGCCAGATAATACGACAAATCGCTAACCTTAAACACACAGTCGTTCATAAAATTGAAGGCGGTATAGTACTATAGTAATAGAGCAAGTGCAGAATCACTGAACTGGAATTGATAGCTTGAAATAGTTTAGCGCGGCGCTCCGTAGCTACTACATATGTAGTTACTTGTGCTACTAGGATGATCCGGCCCTGGCTGGCGATGTACTGAGGTCTAACAGTCGGCATGCAGGACAATTGCCGGGTTATTTTCATCGTCGTCTTGATCGTCGGCAGTTCTCGTGGTCGCCACCGCCATCTCTCACGATCGCGTGATGTAACAATCCACCTCAGCGCCTGCACACGAACTGATTCCATGGCTCCGTCTCCTTGGCGGCCGGGGCTCTCTTGCACGCGTTCCATTCCTTGTCTGGGTTGTATTACCGCGTGCCGCCGCCACGGAGGCTGTACACCGCCGTGCACAATTCTATCACTTTGTCGGAGCAGCTCTTCGTGTTTTATGTTGAAGGTTTTCCGAAAAGCTCAGATGTTGAAATCGTCTTTGTCCTCCAGTGGGCTTTCCGGTTGGACCTCGTGATGTTTCGGCACGCACGATGTCCGACGTTTCGTTCCATGTGGTAGTATTGTTAGAGTTCTTATTCCAACAGTTTTCGTTTTTTTTGCAACTGTACAAAATAGCTAGTAATAATAATGTATGGTCATTATTCCATTGTCAATCAACTCCCGGATAAAGACCTCTACCATGCCGTGTGAAACGTGCGGGTTGTTTGACCATACTTCACCACGCTGGTTAGAATGGGCTGGTGAATGATTTAGTGGGAAAAGGGGTGCAAGACCGATGCAGTTATCGTTGCCACTGATCACAGCCGTGGTCAGGAAGCCACCTCAGGAAATTTAGTTCATAAGGCAGTGCGCTAACTACTGCGCCACCGCTCCCATCAGTTTTTCGCTTGGTGACGTATATAAATGCATGTATTGAAGTGTGGTATGATTTCAACCAATAATTCACTTGTAATAATGATATAGATAACAATAATATGACACTCGTTTTATGATGCATGCAGATTAACTTGACGTTCAATAGCATTAATAGGTGTCTTCGATATTGGTTACCATTCCACAAACATTCTGTGTAAGGCTACACTGCATTACATATGTAACCGATTCACATTTGCTGGACACATTCACCGTACTTGTACGGTCATATACACGGTATAGGAAGCATAGTTTGGTGATTTTTTTTCTCTTGCTGCAGAAAAAAAGATCTTGGTTTGCGATGCGTTTTGGAGTTAGTTGTGCGGCGTTGCAACCGCGATGCACCTTGGGAGTGTTGTTTGGTGATGATAACGTGGGCTTGAGAGTTGAACAGGGTGCTTGGGAATTCCACATTTTGTCTAGAAATTAAAGTGGCCTAAACTGCGGGCCTATAAAGGACTTGTCTGTCCTGCCGAACTACAGATGGCAGAACCAGCACTTAAGATATTTCGATTTCAAGATGTTCTTTATATTTGTAATAGCATGTTTCTCTCTAGAACTGGGCGTTACTCAATGTGCTCACTTTAATGCACACCGCCGGAAAACATGTTGGAATTGTTTCGTGTGGTCCTCGTGTTTTTTGTTGTTGTTACACGTTCTTTAGATGTCACGTAATGTACGCACGTAATGCACACGAGATAATTACACGTGGTTGCTGACTTCATTGGTGAAAACAAATCCGATCTCTCGGGCTCTTACCTCGCCTCAACGTAATTCCCCAATGATTCGTAATTATTGTTTCTTGTTGGGTTGCGACAAACCCACTCGTAAAATATATATTCACCGCTATGTTTCTACACCAACAACTACGAAACGCCTAGAATTTGAAGGCGCAGACAATTAAGTGCGTGCGTTTGATGGGCCACGATGGTCTGCTCGTGCATTGAATCTCTCAGAGTGAGCATTTTCCTTTTGGCTAAGAAAGAAAGAGCAGTAACAGAGGTTGCATTAAAGCCAGTTGATGAAAGTGTCATGTTTTGCTCTCGATCCCCGGCTGTGACCAGTGTAATATATACATTCAAATAAATTGTGTAAACTACATTACTCAGAAACAGCATGTAAGTTGTAGCACTAACGATCCCCGCTGTTTTAGGGCACAGTCGGTTACATGTACGCTGTAACTTTATAAATCTCGAGCCATATGCAATTACATCAACCCCCCGCCCCCCCCCCCCCCCCCCTTTCGTAGACTGACGTTAGTTTCATTTATTTTAACGGGCAGTCCTATAAAACGTGTCGATAGCTTTTTGTTATTGTTGTTGCTTTAGCGGCTCGTGCGTCTCCGTGCGTGCGTGAAAGTATAAACATTCATAAATGTAATGTTGTAAAGTTCCGGAACCAAAAAAGCATTTCGCCAGCTCTGCAAACGTTTTGTGTTTACCAGTCAAAGTGTGAACAATTTTGGGACTGAAATTCTGCACATTTTCGAGGTGCACTCTCCCAGAGGGTGGTAGGTGACACGGCAACGGCTTCTTTTTAAAAAAAAAAGGAGGAATTTTATTGTTATTCAGTTGGAATGGCAAAAATCTGAGCCTTCGCTAAAGAATTTCGGCTTTGTGTTTCAGTTGGAAAGGGGAGCATACTTTACATATTTTTCTTCTCTACAGCTGATGCCTCTTTGAGCAGCTTCTCAAGAAGCCAAATAAGTCTCGAGGCTTTTGATTTAAGCTGTCCAACTAAGGTTGAAAGAATGTACACATTTCTTCAGTCCGTCTGCCGTGTCCATCTGTCGCCCTCGACGTAGCGGAATGATAAAGCTCTCGCAGCGAAGATCCAGGACGAGCGGAACTTTAGCGCAAAGTTGCTTTCCTATTGGCGACCTGCCCTCGAGAAATTCGGTCAAATTGATGTTTAGATGCCCGTACCCTACCCGGCACAGCCACTATCTGGGCTTCGTATCGCCCACTGCTGCAGGCCTGGAGTGGAGTGCACGCGCGTTTAGAGGCGTCACAGAAACCACGTTGCGCGAGCGTAACTTTTCTTCATTGTTAAAGAATACTCTTCGATTTCATCATGTGGCTATTCACGTAGAGCCAATTTATTTGTTGCATTGTGCGGCCGTTTATCTGGTTGAATTAGGTGCCTGAATACAATCCTTTGTGATAATAATAAGAATAATAAATGGGCCGTTGATGAATGCTTTATAGCATTGTACCGTGTAATTTACAATGTAAAAAAATTATAGTTGGATTCTTTTTTCTTCGATATTCATTCTCGAAGCACAAAGAGTTCTAAAATGAGCCCAAAGGCAATCAATACTAATAACAATAAAGCTGGAAAACGAAACAACACCCTCACCGTAGCCAGTGGCACATAGATAAAAGTAGACTTTCCATGAGAAAAATCCGCATAGTCTAATTTTTTCCCATACGTCCCATGAAATAGTATGTTTACAAACCACAGATGATGGCCGCTGGGCGTGGTGCTGGCGGCGACACGGTGCCGGCCTTCACAGGAGCTCCGTTGACAGCACTCGCTGCTACCCCCCCCCCACGCGGTCGACACGACTCTGTGGTGGATCTCCCTCTTTGCCCAATGAGCTTAAATGAGTGTCAAAAGCAACGCACGCTGCAGATAGAACCGCATTGTGTTGATGCGTTGTGTTTTTTTTTTGTTCTTCCTGCGCCACCCCCGATTGGCACGGTTGGCTACGTACGGTGCGAAAGAAGTTCAACATACGTACACACACACACAAGCTGATATTGGTCTCAAAGTCTCGCGCTCCCCCCCCCCCATGGTCCAACGGACCCTATGGTCTCAGGACGGGTGCTGCGCTTATCTCAATTCATTTGCGGAATGATGCTGCGAAGGATTTCTTTTTTTGCTGAGCGTGCCCCGGCCAAGTCTCACTGCAGCCGTGCCCAGTCCAAATGTATTTTTAATATTTCACTTGAGGCTAAATCGGTCTGCCGAAGTTGACCCACCTAAACTTTGCACTCAAGCACCGTTCAATAATTTAGCGACGCCTGTGCACCCAGTCTCCCCGTTCTCCCTTCTCGCTCTGCGCAGCTTTCCGAGTTTTCGTATCCTCCAACCTCCCTGTCCCCCTTCTTAAATGCGTACAACTTGCGCGACTGCGTTTATATAATTCATAGCGCCACTGTAAGACTCCTGGTTAAACTTCAAAATGAATGTTTTGCGTCTGCAGGCATTGCTTTAATAAATTCCCCTACTTGTTTTTTGGGACTTGTCGCTAACAACGAAAAACCTCGTGGATTATGGTAATACCGTCCAATGTTGACACCGTTGTTGAGAACACGACAAGCAATAGACGCTGCATGGCCTTCGCAATACATCTTTTTTAACGCGTACGCACGCTACATTGTGTACACGCGAAGGCATAAGCAAACGCTCGTTCGGTCCGCAGCCGGTAACTTTTTTTGCCATCCACCACGCGATAGAGAATGGCCGCTTTGTTGGAAGCAGGCTCGGCAGAAAAGGACCTCTCCATCAAGGGGATTTCTGTACGGCGAGGGGAGGGATAGCGCTCAGCGTGTTTGTTTAAGAAGAAGTGACAGTAACTGGAAACCCTTTATATCATCCGGCAATGCAAGTCACTTTTATATGGACAAATCCGGGCCGTGCAGAGCCACCCAATACCACGCCCTTCGTCCTACCTCCTCATCCATCCCTCACCCTCTCCCCCTCTCCACCCCTCCCTGACCTCCCACTCTCTCATTCCTTCCACAATCCTGCACCCCCACCCGCGCCCCCACCTCTTCCCTTAACCACTGCCACCCTGTGGCCAGCACAATAGATATCTGTTCCATAAGAACGTCTTGTCAGTCCCATTTGAAAAGTTATTTTTGTTGCACAAGAGCCACTTGGGTGAGGCTGTGTTTGTGGCGGCGTGTGTGATGTGGTGGGTGCAGAGCGGTGGCGCAGTGGTTAGCGTGCCACGCGATGAATCAGGCGATCTGAGTTTGATTCGTATCCCCACGTGGGGTGTTTAATTCTTTGGATATTCTTTAAAAGCACTGAGGTGTGCACTGTTGGTACGTGGTGGTGGTGGTGGCCGTGGTATTTGTGGTGAGGATCATTTGCATAGTTGTCGTAATTTTTTTTTGACGGATATTTTTTTCACGCGTAACCTAAGCAACACAAAATAGTATTAGTGCATATAACAGGACAGTCAGGCCAGATGACTTGGGACGTTTCGCCCACTACTCTTTAGGATTTTCTAAAGGTTTCTCTAGTTTGTCTGTTGGAGCATTTTGCATTTACATTGAGTTGTAAAAAAAAAATTAAACTCGCAGCGTCCCACAGTTCTCAAATATGCTTGTTGGGAAGAAATGTCGTTTCATAGATTTTTTGTAAAAAAAAATATGATCGGTTATTATATTCGATTTTATGTGCAGCGCAGTTGCACATGACAATTATGGAACTGGCAGATTATCGATTTCTTTGCTGTTGCATAAAATGGGAATTAGCAAATAACAAATAAAAAAAATACAATTGTGAATGTCAAAATCAGAAGTCAGGTTCTACGATTTGATAATAAAAACGTCATTGCAGATAATTAGTGGATGAGAAAGAATACAGAGATACAGATAGGAGATCTAACTAATATATACAGAACTAGGGGTTGTTCGTGCGTGCCTGTGTCCCCCCTCACAACCATTTATGGCCTTTGGCCAGGAAAGTCACGAAAAAAATTGCACACGAGCGACGCATTCACGCAAGCACCCTAAAATGAAACATCTTTGAATTTTATTACGTTTTGAAGTAGATAATTTCATTTATGTATTACAAGCTTATATCATTTTACATCTGGAAGACTTAATTGAAAACGGCATTTCGTGCGCATTTTCTCTCGTCATTAAGTAGATGTCCTTGCTGGGGGTTCGGTTCGATGCGGACTTTCACCTGTTTGGGATTGCGGGATCGAGATAAGGCGACACGGAGCTGCTGGCCGTGCGAGAAGATCGCCGTCTGCAGATCGATTCCAACGTAATCGAACGTCTGTCCGTGCGCCTCCGTCGTTCATGCAGGGGGCGCGTAGGTTTGCAGCGCCCCCTGCATGAAAACGACGGAAAGTGCAGCGTTCATAACAGATAGATAAAGTTGTGCGCTTATATAAGAGTTTGACCACATCACCCACAATGCACCCAATCACAGTCAGATCTCTGAAGCTAAGCAGGTTTGAGTTTGGCTAGTGCCTGGATGGGTGACCACATATCAGCAGGGGGCAGTGCACCAAAATTGTACTGTACTATGCTCAAACATCAATGCTCCCCCACCTTCAATAAACACGCACTGAGCACCACGGTAAAGTATGGCTAATCACCCTCACGACACAACACGGCGTGGGGAGGTCCACATCCAGCAGTTTGTCGACAGTGTACACGTATTGAGGTATAAAAGAGTCTCCCTGTGGTATAGACTGGAAAAAGAAAACTATCAAAACACACAACAGTTACCTTCTGCTGACAGTGAGTAATTGTTAATACGTGTTAAATTCCAGTTGTGTTTACACTTTTGCTATTAGGCATGCACAAATGAGTTCATCACTTGGAGGCGGCTTGCTTTTTGGTTTGCACTTATACATTTAACGCATTTCTTAAGAGCATTCGATACGCCAAACGCGGACAGTAAAAGCGTAAATCGTGCAGCTTTTATGGAAATGTAACTTTTACAATGCAGGCATGACAAGTTTTATGAGGATTTTAAAGTGTTTAAATGTTCGCCAAGAGTTGACCTTTTTATATATATATTTTTTGGAAGTTGCAGAAAAATATATCTTCGACCTTTGTGAGATAAAAGACAAATCTGCCTTTATAAAAATCCCATACTTTATTATACACCTGTTTTTCAGATGTATATTAAAAGTCAAAAGAAAATACTTACCGTGTGTAAAGATCCAATTCGCGTGGGAAATAAGGGCCATTATACTTAAAGTGATATTTTGCGTTTATGGCACAGCCAGTAAATGGATTTGGCATTCAGAATCCAACGAGGCTGCGTCGTTCGTAATGCACTCGACAACATTTACCAAAGGTTAAGGGACCCTGTAATAACAGCCCCCGGGGCAGAGAAGGCAGCAGTGTTACAGCAAGCATGCACTTGTTCCAGAGGGAGGCATGAGGAGGTGATTGGTCAGTATCACCTCCTCTTTGGGGCTCACTCTGACAACGCCATTTGTTTTTACGCTCCACTCTTGCCGTGGCCTTTGGGTGGAGCATGCTGTTCCTGTAGATCCCACTAAGTTGTCCCGTTTCCTTTTTTTACAAGCTCCTTTTAGCTGCTGCCAAATACTTTTGTTGTTGTCCGGAGACTGAACACGGCAGTGATAAGAGTGGAGGTCATCTTCATAATCATCATCATGATTTATTCATTCGATCAGCATTGTCTGCCATTTGTCAATCCGCATGTTGTGTCAGCCATAACCGTACTTTACAACGATGGTTAGTGCGTCATTGGTGACTATTGGCCTTGGCCCGGAATCGAACTCTGGTGGCCGGGGTCCACAGCGATCCACCGAGCAGCCATTGCGAGGTCACGTGTCAGAGGTCAGGTGTCACCGTGGAGAAATTTGGCTTCTCCATCGCAGCCACGTAACACATTCCAGTCGCCGTTCCTTAACACTTGTTTACACGTCAAGTGCACTGCTGCAGACGGGTTATAGGGAGACAAGAAATTAGAGCTGAAGCTTCGCAAGGCTCTGTTCTTCAGGTGACCATCCGATTTCCACTCTTGTGCTAATGCAGCGGTGCGGGCGGGCTCGGTTTGTTTTGGAACAGATTCTGACAGGGACAGGTCCAGGGTGGAGCGAGGCTATCTGGTGGAAATAAAGCCTCAGAACGATACCCATGCTGTTACTAAAACCACGCATCATCCGTCCCATCGGTCAATCAATCAAAAATGGCAACGTATGTAAATGGGGCGAGAAAATCCATTTCAGCAACGAATCTAATTTTAAGGGAAGAATTAGATGGCGGTCTATAATGGGAAGGTGTGCGAGTGCAGAATCGGAGTGTGCAAGACGTAATTTTGTCTCAAAATAACACACAAGGTGATCGATTTATAGATACCCCACAACAAAATAATAATAGGGATAAATCATAGAGGAAACGGCGTTATATTTCAAAGCCTCTGCGTAGCTTCCACCAATCTCAACAGCCGTTTTACATCTTTAACACTCTCCTGAGACACTGTCGAACATAGCGGGCGCGCGATTTGCTTACAGCATTAAATGATGCCGTAAATTGAGGTCATTGGTGTGTAAATAAGAGGGTCATTAGCCACTCGTGGGGTATCTTTAAATGGCTCACCATGAAATCCCTAAGCGATGGGTTCAACAGAGCCTGGACGCCTTGAATAAAAATCGCAAACATTATACCATGAATGTTAATAAAGCAAATAAGCAGGCACTCCTTAAATAAATCTTGTCTCTGCTCGATAAAAATCAAAGTATTTATTTCACAACCCACCAGCCGCACGGCATTCTGGGAGTGTGTAATTTCGGCAGTATTGTTTCAAGGCTAAGCAAAAACTCTGGACCGGTTTTGACAAGCAGCGTCTCATCAGCAGAGTCAGGCTTGCCTGCATCAATGCTGTTGAACTACCAATCTCACTTGGCAAGGACACTCTCTCCGATATGAGTCCGGATTGATGCTAAATTATATAATGCACAACTCAAAATAATGATGAACATCGTTGTGGCAGTCTTGTGCTTGCCATATGGTGCGCAGGATGGTATAAAACGCCGTGTGCTATTTTAGATTCTTTTTGCCCCAGAATCACGAAATCAAAGCCGCATTCGCTACGGAACAAAAACCCAATGGCTCTCCTTCAACAATCGCCACAGCCTCCCTCCTCCCCCCAGGCCCCCACTCCCTCGAACACGCGCGCACGTGAAATCGTGCTGGCATTTTGAACTACCGTAGTTTATTTGGAAACATTTTAATAATAACGAATGGTATGTATTTACACGCATGCCTTAATACATTTCCAAATTTAGTTGTAGTTCAGTTGCACGGACACTTTTTTTTCCACAATAATAATAATAAGCTGCACACAACTTCCCAAGCGAACTGCAAAGGCAAAGGTCCCCTATATAGCCTTAAATAAACTGTTGGGGCAAGTGCTTTTAGCGAGCGCCTATGAAGGCCGGCACGGGATGCGAGGGGATGGGTGGCCAGCACCACGCCCGGCCGCCTTTGTCTCCTGAGTGACGATGTTTTTTTTACACACCGCACCAGATCCTAATTTGAGGCTGAGTCGACCTAGGGGATGCCCATAGCCGGTTCTCGATAATCGTGAACTGTTGTTGGGTCGGCAGGTTCGTAGCGCAGCGCGCTATCCACTGCACTGCCGCTCTCCGACAGGCGAACTGCACTCACGCACACGCACACACACACGTACAACCTCCCAGGCAAAGCCGTGCTTCATAAGCAAAGGTAGAAAAAGAGAATAAAAAACGATGGCCTTGCCAGATAAGGGGTGCTCCAGCCTCTTGTTGGATGTCGTCCACCGATGACAGAAGCCGCGCGCGATGACAGCTCGGTTTTGAGATCCTGGGGATAGTTATGGGGACGAGTGCTGATATCAAAACTGCTGGCTCTCAATGCATCTTTTCTTCTCCGACACACTTTGACATGCCGCACGGCCGTTAGCAAGCTCCCGCTCTTACACAGCGTTCTTCAGATCCCGCGAAAGAAGGCGCTGCTCTGTGAACTGGGGGCGCCTAAATAATATATGTGTATGCACAATGCTAATAATTGAATTACAAGTTTCGTTGGAGCATGCGGTCAATCATTTTTGTAAAAATAAAAGTGATTTTTGTTTTGCTCAAATGAGCATGGAGTCGGTGTTCGTCTCCTGTTTGAGCCAGTGGTGAAAATTCGACATTCCTAAGGCGGGGATGGATCTGTCAATGGGACAACCTCTGGTGACTTCCCGACAAAATGATGCATATTTTATCGACCCCGGCGGAGTCAACGCCCAACCAGGATTTGAACTCGCAACCTTCTAAACGTGAGCCGCTCGCTCTACCGTTGAGCCATCAGATTATTTTAGAAATCGCTTTACTCTTACTCTCAGTCTCGCTTGATGAATCGGATAACATGAAAATAATTGGGTCACAAGAGTGTCGTCATACACGAGGATTGGCGACGTCATTACGAGGAGGTTTCCCGCATTCAAGAGGCAGGATGTTGGTGTAGCCGCCATTTTTAAAGAGGCACCGAGTATTCGACAAAACTAAAATAATCACTCGGAATTTTGATATTTAATCGACTTAATCATCTGAACGTTTAATTTACAACCCTTTGTTAATCCAATGCCGGGTAAAGACTTCCCCATGCCATTGTTGGCCATGAGGGCTCTTTGACCATACTTCACCACCCTGGTCAGTGTGAGTTTCTGACGGTGGGGAGCACAGCACTGCTGTTAGCCATTATTGAGAATCGAACTAAGTTTGCCGGGATGATAGCACAGTCTGCTAACCACGGTGCCACCGCATCTTCCGGAGCTGTGGTTCGAGAAACGGATTTGAAATCGGAAGTTCACGAGTTCAACTTTCTCTTGGGAGGGCGCCGCAGCCTGTCACCTTTCTGGACCAAACAAAATGAGTGCTTCTAGATTTGAAGTTTTCGTGACTGCAAGGATTCATACTCTTTGTTTTTTTCGGTAAAAATCTAATAAAATAAATGAAAATTTAGTTGTTTTCATTTATTTTATTAGAGGTTTTTACCTACGTGACTTTACCGAAAAAAACAATGAACATGAGTGCTGCTTTGTGGGAAATCCGTAGTTGGCATGCCACAACGAGACTGGCACAAACCATAGGAATGTGGAATTTCAACTGCTGGCTTAATAATGATGAATACTTCACCCATTACTCACTTAAGCAGTGAAACACCGACTTAGATTTTCTTACTTTTTTTTCTTGAGACAGCAGGAGCTACACACGGATGAGAAACCGAATGCAATATCGACTATTTATAAATAAAAGTAAGAGAACCTGGGCAGGACATATTGAGATAAGGGTTGATGGCCAGTGGTCGAGATCAATGATGATAGTGGCAGTGGAAAGGAGGCAACACGTCTAAGAGGAAATGCGGCACGGAGATGGGGCAATGAAATAATTCCACGTGCGGGAGCTAAATGGATTGTGACACGTTGAAACCGCGAGAGAAGGTGACTTTATCTAGCAGTGGATAGATAGATCATGCCCGATGATGATTTAAGGCACTTTCCTTCACTATATGCCATAAGCTCCCTGAAACGACCAGTGTACTGAAACTTCAAGAGATTATTTATTCTTATTGACATGTTAATATATATATTTTGAGTTTCACTTAACCTGTTGTCTGTTATCAATATAGCTTTTAATTTTTTCACGTGTCCCTTTCAAAGTCTGCATTCAGCAAAAAAATTAAACATTACATGTCAATGCTTTTCTTAGCGATACTTTTTATTTTTTCACGTGAAATATGTTTTTTAAACACCTCAAGATTAAATAGACACATGTGCTTTGATCAGCCCTCATCTCTTGCTTACTGTCAACAGTGTGTTGGGGGAAAAAATAAAAAAAATTACCTGCCAAGTTTCTTCACAAGTGCCTATCTCAGTTATGGTCCAGATGTGTTTATTTGCACGGACTTTCAACAGTAATGTTGTGGCGAGTCTTATGGGTGGTGTCTTAAGTCTCCTGAGAGTGGGTTTGTGAAAGTCGCCCCCGTAGTAACGCGAGTGTGTCTCACAGCAAGCAGTCCCTGGGTTCCATTCTGCGTGGAGTTCATATGCCCCCCCTCCCCGCCTCGTTCCGTATTGTGTTCCCTACGGGTTCTCCTGTTTCCTCCCGTAGCTGAAAATGTCCAATGTTGTAATAAATTGGCGTTGGCCAAACATGTCAAATGCAGGACCCTCTTGAAATAAAAAAAACGAAACGAGTCTTTGATGCAAGAGGGACTTTTCCTGGGTAAATAAGTAAATTCTGGCAAGGTTCGTCGATGTTACGCTATTCACTTCTGTCGGTTTTTTTTTACATATATTACCATGCGTGATGCAGGCTTTTCAATTATGCCTCTTACTCAGAGTATCCATTAAATGTAGCTTTTTCTCACTGCTAAAATTACTCATGCATTGTGTGTAGGTAGACTTGCAGCGCATACCGAAAGAAAGGAGGGGGGGGGGGGTGCTGGAAATGAAAGACTTTGAACTGAATCTCTTGACGTGCAAGGAATTTGCTCGATATTAATTTGAGGCATATTTTAGAAGCGAAATATTTATCGGCAAAAAAAAATGTGGACAGCACTGGTGCACTCTTATGACAAGCAGTGAAGCTCATTTCTAATAACAATAGTAACGAATAATTGAAAACAATGTTACCACGGACATCTTATAATAATAATCGCTTCAAACAATTTCAATATTTGACAGAACTTAATTGCGTCAGTAATTAAAATGTTCGGCCCTTAGCCAATCCTCTGCTGCATGAAGGCCCAAGCTATATATGCCAGTTATGGGGGTTGTTTGACCATACTTCACCACTCTTTTCAGCCGATCAGTTATCGGTTGAGGTATCACTCGCCACCCCTGACAGCCGTGGCCAGGAGTCGAACTTGGGTCGCAGGGTTCACTGCTACACGACCATTTCACGCTGACATCAACACTGCAAACACTATTCGTGCCAACGGAATAACTACGCAATGAAATACAACCTTGGGCACGTATGTGTGTGTATATATACGTGTGTGTGTGTGGGGGTATGCGTGAGTGTGTGTTAATATGAAGCCATATAGAGAGCACTGCTGTATCCAAAAGGGAGTTGTGCGGAGGCAAGTCCTGGAACCCAAAGCGCTCGTCTTGGCTAAGCCAAAGTGACGCTTGATGCAGGGGTATTAGGAGGGGCCTCTTATACCATCGCTCGTTGCCCCTTTGTGCCGCCTAATCATTCCTGACAAGTGTGTGCGCAGAGTTTTGCTTCGGCCCCAACTCGCGAAGCTTTGTTCATCAATTTCTTTATTTTGCATTCTCCCCGCCCCCTTCCTTTAAAAAAGAAACGTATTCTTTTTTGTTGCCTTTTTGATGAAAAAAAAAAGACCCCCCCCCCCATTTTTTTTTTGGGGGGGGGGGGCGGGGGGGGGGCACAGCATTTCAGTATTCCAGTCTGGAAGTCAGCAGACTTTGGACGGTGCGTGTGTGTGTGTATCTGGGGAGCGGTAGTGTAGCGATTATCGCGCTGCGCTACGAACCCGGCGAACCGAGTTCGATTCCCACTCGCCGCCAACACCGCTAACGATTATTTCAACCGGTCCTGGGCCTCCCCTAGGTCGACTCGGCCTCCAATGCGTTGCTGGTGCAATGTGTAAACATCGCCACTGGGGAGACAAAGGCGGTCGGGCGTGGTACTGGCCACCCATCCCACTGTGGCCTTCATAGGTGCTCGCTAACGGCACTTGCCGCAACAATCTGTGAAGGCTATACTGGGGGATTTTTGCCTTTTTGTCTTTGTATATATATCGCGACGCCGAAATGGATTTAAATACGTCGCGCGCGCAAAAAAGATAATGTCGTCGCGCCCGTAAATATGTTCACAGATCGGCGTTTGGTGCGAAGACACCTGAGAGGGTTGTTCATGTTTGCGGTGTGTGTTATTCTGTTCTCTTTTCTGCCCTTTGGTTTGTAATGCTTTGAAAGAGTTAATTGTGTGGTTTTCCTTACCTCTTTAAATGTTGCCTATTTAATGCACTAAAAGGGGGCCTCAATGACAGTTGCTAGGCAAATGCGGTTTACATAAATAACATGTGATTTGAAGATAACCCACAATTTCCCTTAAAATGTGCCTGTCCTACTCCTGTTTCCACGTGAAATGTGGTTGTGGGGGGGAGGGTAGTGGTTTCATAAGCTCAATAGCACAATGTATCCAAATGAATTGAAAACTCGAGTATTACTTTTTATCAAATGATTTCTATCCATTGTATTTCATATAAAAGTGCAGTGCGTAAGTGAAAAAGCTATGGGGTAAAGGTGCAGCCCTGCAATTGCTCGCTCGCGTCACCGCTTCCACGAGAGCCCCTCTAGAGGGTATTCGGCCTTCTACTCCACACTGACCAAATGTGTCTGAGGAGGTGGGAGTAGCCGCACTTTACCCCACAACACACGCGGCCTGCTGGCTGATCCACTGTGGTGGACCCATTTGTACTGCTGCGTGGACAGAGGCTGAGGAGGTGCAGGGGAGGGGGTGCTGGGATTTTAAAAAAAGCCACCCATTGTTGCAACTTATACGACTCGAGCCCGAGACCCCTGGGTTGCAAGTTCATAGTGCGGACCGTTTCGCCGCTTGCCTGTGTAAGTTCAATTACAATAACGTGAATAATTAACTTTAATAATCAAGCGATATCCTTGACCTTCGACGCTGTATCTCACCCATCGATCGCCTCCATCGGTCGCGCGTCTGTCTCGTCGGTGCGCGCGAGGAAACGTAACGGCGCTTTGACCAGCGTCGGCCTTGCTTCGCTCGGACGCAGGAATGGCCGGGCTAAGCTAAGTTAAAAAAAAAATTAACCCGTAAAAACAAAGTTTTTCACTATAAATCCTTTATATGTGTGGCGGCTAGAGTCCTCTCGTCCTCTGGCTTGAGATGGCTGCCACCTATGGGTCAGATGATTGTCTGCCAGTATGAAGCAATTGGTAATTAAATATTTAATTTAATTGTCTCGCACAACGAGTCTGTGTGCAAAATGTCAGCTCGATTGGATCACGGGAAGTGGGTTAAAAAACGACCGAAAGATTTGCACGGTCGTAAGCAAGCAAGCACGCAAGCATGCAAGCAAGCAAGTGAACTTAATATAAAGGAATAAAAAAAAAATAGCCAAGTGGAGGAGCGATTAAATAAATAAATAGCCGGGCAAACACACGGACAACCGGCCCGAGTGCTGCGCACGCTCCAGGGATCACACACGTCAGCGGGTAAATCCCTTTCACAGTAAATTAAGGGTTAAATGGTCCACCCCCTCCTTGCTCAGTGTCGCTGTCCTCCGGGGGGAGAAGGCGCAGAAACCCAGAATCTCCGCCCGGGAAAGATGGGGAAACGTCCCACCCCGTCGGGGCTCAGATGGCATCTGCCGCCCGCATACGACAACTGAGGCTCAGCGCTTTCTTCTTCCCCTCTCTGTGTGTACATTTTTTCTTTAATCCTTTTTTTCTGATTTTGTCGCTGCGGTATTGCCCACCGCACAGCTGTTGCTCCTGACTTGGTCGCCGTACAATGCCACGGATTGAAGGCGACCCGTCACGGACATTGCCAGTGTCGTCTGATGTGCCTGGTGCTGTATTGAAGGGTCGGGCCAACTTGTAAACAGACCAAGATCCAAAAAGTACCCTTGAGTTCTGCAAAGAAGCGAGTGTATATATTTCTACATGTGGATATATATTGACAGTTTTCTGCAAAGCACGGGAGACATCCGTTGGTCTTTGCTACGACTGTGATAGTATGTTCTACGTTACGTCCCTTCGATAGAGCCACACGTGGGCAGATTAAAGAGACGCATGCGCACGGGGAGACACAAGTTGGCCATTGCTGCGATATTGCAATAATTGTATAATTTTCGATTTAAAGCTTTCGTGACTGCAGGGTTTCATCTTCTTGGTTCTTTCGGTAAAGTCACGTAGAATGGAAATAATGATATAATAATAATAAATATTTTATGTTTTCTTTTTATTATTTTATTATTTCCATTCTACGTGACTTTACCGAAGAACCAAGAAGATGAATTGTATAATTTGTTTAATAATAGGACTCACGATGATTGTGATGGCATACAAGCCGTGTGTCAGCATACTGCTGGATAAAGAATGTCGTGCCAATCATCGTGGTTGCTTAGCCATACTTCACCACTAATGCGAGCTGGTGAAGGGCACGTGGGGAGACCCAGGTCCGGTTCAGATGTTGCTCACTGGTGTTGGCCGTGAGTGGGACTCGAACTTGGGTCGCTAAGGGGCCATCCATTTAGTACGGAGGTTGGAGGGGGGGTTAGCCCAAATGCGTAGCTTGAGTATGGGTGGGGGGGGGGGTCTACTGACAGTGTACGTACGCATAGGAAACGGGGGGGGGGGGGTGAAGCCTCGATAATAATGTGTCTACTTTGGCCTTCAAATGAGTTAGATAATCCGGCGGTGGACTATCTGTTTGCTTAAACACGTTAATATTATTCATCCTTGATCGTGTTTCTGCATTGGGGGGGGGGTAAAAAGGACGCGTGCTCACAGGGAGGGGGGAGGGTTCAGGTTTTGACAATTTTTTGCGTACCTACTAAATGGATGGCCCCTAACCACTACACTACCGCAATGTTCACTGTGCCACCCGCTCAGCCCGAATATGTTTGCACTGTGTTTTTATTACAAAGGACGTTTCTTTTAGAGTGTGCGTGTATATATATATGCATACACTGCGCGTAGATTAATTGATCATAATTTAGATTGGTTACTTAAGGTAATTAGCCAGCACGCCCTTCTACAGTAAATGTGTCTGCTAGGGCCCATAACGTCTTAACAACCGTTTGAGTAATCTTAATGGAATTTGTCACGACGGGTCCACGGTCGCTGTTGTGTTTCCTGCGATATCCCCGCACTCCTGCTTTCAAAATACCCTCGGAGGAGCTTTTGCTTGTCTCTTTTTTTTATTGTCGTTGCAAAATGTTGGGCACAACATTCGGGCCCGAGTCCGTTTCGACGCAACTCTGAACGCGATTGAACGGGGCAAAAGGCCAGTGGCACAATGCTCTCAATTACTGTCACGGGAGGAGAGGGGCTCCTCGGGGTCGAGGATCGTCCTTGCACTCAGCTGCCCTTCCAGAGTTGAACAGTGCACGCAGCAAGGGAACAATAACAATAATGTATACCCATGCGCGCCAAGCGAATGTTACAAAAGGGCCCACTTTAACCAACACTTGGCCACACGATTAAGCGACCAAAAAAACGACTTTAAGTCCCTCTCTCTTTTTTGTTGTAAGTGCGTGTGACGTGGTGGAATTGCGTCCGTTCTGAGACAGCTGAGGCACGGGGGGTGTATGTGTGTGTGAGAGAGAGAGAGGCGCTTGCTTTGAGCATTCGAGAGGCGGAGAGCGAGCCGAGCGAGTGAGAGAGAGAGAAAGGCGCCGCGCGAGTTCGAGGTATCGGTAGCGACTGTGAAGAGAAGAGGAAGCGTGCTTGGTTGGGGGGGGGGAGCCCAAGGGGAAGGGGACACGCGCTGGAGAACTTTCGCCATGGAGAAGGAGCCGTGAAAGCAGCAACTCCCCTCCCGTGTGCCGGTGCTGGACGCACGCGCTCTGCGACATGAAGGTCACTGCTTGTGCAGTCAACGGTGACCGACTGTTTGCAAATAATTTGTATGCGAAGGACGGGGCGTTAAGGACTCTTCGAGATGACTCCCAAGAAGTTGGTTGTGGTAGTGCGCTTAGTTTTTTTTTACTAATTCCAGCGACTGAGAAATAAACGTGAAAGCGACGCTGACTTGCAAGGGGGGGCATGTCAGAGGTGTGCGTTCTTCGTGCGATTGACGACGACGACGACGGTGGTGGTGGTGGTGATGTCGTTGGAGAGATAGCAACAACATTTGACAGCACGACGTTAAGTGCCTACGTCCGGCGAAGAGCTTCGGGGGGGGGTGGGGAGACGCTGCTGTTTGCGATTCACTCGAAGGTTTGGAATGAGGAGGCCTACCGTGGCCATGTGCCCACACGGTTGCCGTGGACGCAATATTCCCGCAACGCGTCGCCTCGGCCGCTTTCGCTCTCTCCGCGAGAGTTCCAAACGCGAGCCGCTCGCCTTCGTCGCGTGACACCGGTAGCGCAAATTGGACCGTAATTAGTGGAGAGGGAGAGTGGGTGGGGGGGGGCTGGAAAAAAATGAGCAGAATTGTTCTTTCGCTTCCCCCCCCCCCGCCGGCCACCACCACACCCCCTACCCAGATGAGCCACGAGTTTACACCCTGCCCCCACACACTGACGCCCCGCTGGTGTATTAATTACAGAGCGGCACGCTCGGGGTGGGTGAGCAGTCCCCCCCCCCCCGTCCTGCGCCAGATGGGAGTCGATAGTTCGCCCGGGAATCCCTCTGATCACGCAACAGAGAGCCTCTCTACCCCGGCCTCAACACCCCCCTGTAGGTGGTAATAGAAGATCACAATTGTTCAAAATTCAATATTCCGCAGCGTGTAGAATAAGTGGAAAAATGAAGACCCCATTCACCCCCCCCGCCCCCCCGGATGTCATGAACAGAGACTGATGGGGCAAGTCGAAGGACAGCAACCACGCCCGGCCGCCTTTGTGACGTACATGCACACGTACGCGTGCGCCATTTTCCTGAAAGTTGTATATGGACAGAGTTATAATGTGCCTGAAATGCACTACAGGTTTCAACAATGTTGCCTGCCCATGGCTCTCGATGTCATGTTGAAAGTTAATAAAACACATTTTAGAAATGTGTTTTTTCTTCTGCTGCTGCTGCTGCTCACTGCATCACTAAAGCTCCACTGTACAATTGGCTGTACTGTTGTCTTCCAAACCTAATATGCTTAATGTAGATCTTTATCTTTTAAAACCCAGCTTTTAAATCACATTTCTCATACATCTGTTCCACATGGTCCTTAATCCCGCACTTCTTTGACCAGACATAATAGCTTTTCGCTCCCCCCCCCCTCCTCCTGCCCCCCCCCCTACCAAAAAGGCCAAGGGCTCTTGATGTAGAAACACACGCGGCAGGGTTTTTTGTGTTGTTGTTGAAATTTGATAAACAGAAGAAGAATATAAAAAAAACCGTGCGGCTTGTTTATATTTATTCGCGGAATATAAAAGAGGCTGGGGGATTAATCAAAGTGACCCCCTCCCCTCGCCTCTACCACCACCACAAAACGGCGTTTGGCGATACGAACGCCACGGCGACTCTGGGTGCAAACGAGGAAGGGTGCCGCTTGTCGCTCGACATCCGAACAATCCCAACAAGTCGTTTCTTCAGAGAGTTGGGAGCTCGAAAGTAGAAGCGGCCGTCAGCAAAGCGCGTGGGGAGCCGGCCGCCGGCGTGGTTAGTTTGTGTTGTTGTTGTTGTTTTACGACGGAATAACACGTTTTATTGCCGTGCCTTGGCCTTACAGTCACCTTCTCAATCTCCTTGGGGTAATCACGCTTATGTGTTAATGCCCGCTAATCCGTTTTTTTTTAGCCGCGCAGACGGCAGGGCAGTATCGCTGAGCAAACCCATTGGGGTTGGTGGGTGGGTGGGTGGTGGTGGTGAACAAAAAAAAAAGTAAACGTAAAATTACTCAACTATTATTGTGATTTGATACGTGAGGGCGAATTGATTTCCTTCTTTCCTGTTGTACTCGCATTGTTACTTACGTCAATAGAGAGGGAATTTTCAAGTCGCATCTGCTTTCGTGGGACGATTAAGGGCATCGCCGAGCCCTCTAATGTGCCCATTGTCACAGGCGTGGCTGAATGGGGCGACGTCACATCTAAGAGGCACACAGCCCAGCAGCCTCCACCTCTTTTTGCCTCTCAACCATCGCCAGATTCTCCTTGCCACGTTTTTTTTTACTGAACGCAAACACACTCCCTCCTCCTCCCTCTCTTCCTCCTCCTCCTACACATCCCTCTCCTGCCCTTGCAGAAAAGAATCCAGCCGGTAAACAGCTGACAGTCTACACTCTCCGGGTTTTTGCTGGCTTACGTTTCTTTCATTTTTGAGTGTCGCATTTCCATGCAAAGTGCATTTAAGCTGCTACTGCTTCTCTGCTTTGCATGTCTTTAATTACTATTTTTCTTTTCTCATTGAAAGCCACGCGCGAGCGTATCCGCACAATGCACACTTTACTGGTTGCCGTTTCTGATATCTGCATTCATAAGACATATTCTTAGGTTTTTTCGGTAAAGTCACGTAGGTAAAAAATTAAATTAAAAATAAAATAAAAATCACGACGTTTTTTTATCTACGTGACTTTACCGAAAAAAAACCTAGGAATATGAATCCTTGCAGTCACGAAAGCTTCAAATCTAGAATTCATAAGACACTTTGTTAAGTCCGTCTGTGAGTCAGTCGCAGCCGTGACTCGAATTATTTTCATCGTTCAGATTTGGGTAATGGCTCATCCTGACCAGAAATAACTAGGGATATGCGGTATTGATAATGAGCAATGTTGGACCGATAACTCTGGACCTAGGTAAATAAAAGAAACCATGACAGAATTGTTTCACCGACGAATCATATTTTTTATTATAGACGTTTCACATTTCTAAGCTGCACTTCACGTTTGTTTTGCAATGAAGAGTTGGGAATATTTTTTTGGGAATTGTAAGCAAATCCGGGTAATGTGCATTGGGACTTATTGGGCATTCATGAAGAAAGTGGACATTGTGAAATTCCATGCGTAATGTTGTGACGCATATACGATTATACTTTAAGGCACATTGCTCAAAGTTAAATTGTGTTTTGCAATATATGTTGTTCACCATCACACATCTTAAAATTGTTGTCCTTTTACACGTTTCACTGAGGATCTGCTTCTGGAAGAGTTTTATGAATCTATATTCTCAGCATTCAAACTGGATAGAACTGTAAACTTGGAAGTAGTGAAAGCACATGTCTGCGTGAGTGGTCAGTGTCATAGCATTAGTCAGCCGAGCTCTGGTTATTTTTGGGCACTGAAATATGGGCCCATCTCACCGCACATCATAAATACACAGCCTGGCAATGCTTGTTGTTTGCCTTCCCATCGGTGCGCACACATGGAAGCCTCATGAAAGAGCGAACTTTTAAGATTCCCATATGAATGCAAAGCAGTTGACTGTCACGAACCATCAAAAATCCTAAAATGGAAACGCTAACGATGCTCCATCCCGTCATATGTACATGATGAAATAGAGTTATCAAATTGTGAAATATTACGCAGGATAAGCCTAAAATGTTAACAGCTGGGGCGTAGCCTTAACAGACTTTTGGGGCAAGTGCTGTTAGCGAGCACCTATTAAGGCCGGCATGGCACGCGAGGGTGTGGATGGCCAGCGCCACACCTGGCCGCCTTTGTTTTCCGAGTGGCGATGTTTACAAAACGCACCAGGTACTCATTTGAGGCTAAGTCTACCTACGGGAGGCCCAGGACCGTTTCACACAATCGTCACTGGTGGTGGCCGTGAGCGAGAATCGAACCCAGGTTCATAGGGCAGTGCGCCAACCACTAAACTACCGCTCCCCAAAGACACATACACGAACACACACACACGCACGCTCGGTTGATTCCAGTAAAAAGGGGCCAAACGGGGTCATGATTTTGCGAAAGTCACCGACAACAACGAAAAGAAAAAGCGTGACCGACTGAAATCCTCGTGAAAAGAGGAATAAAGATGAGCGCCGGGAGGTTTGCGGGGTCACTCCGAGCTGCTGCTGCTGCTGCTTGGCGACTGGCCGGCAAAGATGCTCGCGCTGATGATGCTGATGATGCTGCTGCTGCTGATGATGATGCTGCTTGACACCACCACTCGCGGGATGGGCAGGCGTCGGTGTGGCCAACGTTGTCGTGCCGTTCGCGCAGAACTTACAGCTGTTCACTCCCCCATTGTTGGAGGTGGTGGGGATTGTTGTCATTTCTCTGCCAGCGCGTTGCTGGCCTCCTTGATCAGGCCCTTTGTGCGCGCTAAACGCTTTGAAACAATCACTCTCCACTTGGCTGAACACCTTTTTTTTCCCTTTCGGCTGTTATGCACGCTCCAGTAGCTTAGTGTGCACCGACCGCCATCACGCGCTGCGGTTTATTTAGATCATCCTCTCGCGACGTCTCTATATCCCTCACTCTGCAGCTCTATTTCTCTCTGTGTGTGTCTCTCTCTCTCCTCTCCCTCTTCCCACATCTCTCGTTTTCACGACAGCTCTCTTATCTCCGCCTCTGCAGCAGCAGCAGCGTCCTCGTCTCTCTGTGTGCAACGCGCGCGCGTGTGTGTGGGTCCGCCAGTCCGTGCGCCCATCTGTCGGTGCGTGGTGCATGAGTCGAATCTGGTGGCGGTGTGTAAACATCGCCACTTGGGAAACAAAGGCGGCCGGGTGTAGCGTTTGCCCCCCCCCCCCACGTGTGCCTTGCCGGCCATCATAGGTGCTCGCTAACAGCACTTGCCCCAACAGTCTGTCAAAGGCTTTTCGGGGGATCTTTGTACGTTTGTCTTTCTGTCCGTGCGTATGTATTTTTTAAAACATCTTATATCCGTTCGTTGTGTTTGTGCATGTGTACGTGTGTATTTCTGCCTTTGTATTTCTGAATGTTTTGTGTGTATGTCGTGTACAGTATCTTAATGTTGTGTCCTGTCTTTATTTTTGCCACGTGTGTCCGTACCCATAATGTATTCCCGTTTTCTATCTGTCTCTGAGTCAGTCTTTGTCTTTCTGCTTACCTGGCTGTCTTGTGTGTAGGGCCTTCCGATTGGCTGTAGTGTTACCACTGTGCTTGCATTTTCATCGCAGCAGGGACTAATTAAAGCTTTAATAAGTGCCACATACGCAGTTACCTATCAACACCTTACGCATGATCAATGCATTCAATCCTAGCAATGTGCTTTATTTATAAACCAAGTGGAAAAAAAACAAGTCCGAAAACACAACAATACACATTCAAAACCATAGTTGAAAAGCACATCAGATTATTTTACATGCGATTTTAAATACATTAAGGTTTTTATACATTTCCATGTCCATCTGGTTGCTGATAGACTTAACAGCATCTTAAGAGACAATTTTACCTACGTGTTGTATACATCCATTTCGCATTGCATTGTATTGCATGTTTATTTAGACAGGATACAGATGAGGCCTATGACCAAACCATCTTGAATGTGCCTGATCTCAGAACCTAAGCAGACCTGAGCCTGGCTAGTACTGTGATGTTTGTTCACCATGAGGATAAACAGCTCTTGTGTCGGCTGCTGTGCAGATACGTCTGCAGCACAGGGCTGTGCAGCAAAATCCATTGTTGTGCTGTACAATGCCCCCCACATCTATGTTCCTCAACTTTAGTAAACAACGCTGACCGGCGTGGTGAAGCATGGTCAAACAACTCCCACCGCCCACATTGTACGGGGAGGCCGTCATCCAGCAGTGGATTTGACAAAAAGACTATGCACGTACTGTACAAAGCAGCGAGTACTTAACAACAGTTAACATTCAATTGTGGTTTCGTAATAATGCATTTCTTCTGAGTGGTGTAAGTAGGGCAAGGCAGTGTACACTTCACTAGGCAGTAGGCCTACACAACAAAAATGCTTTCATCATTTCGTGCACTTGCCGATGAGAAATTAATTACTCGTTGAACAGGTAACCTCATTGTTTGACTGTGGTCATTATAAATGACACCATTCATTTTACATTCTTACGTAATTATATTGACATTCTCGGTGGTTTTCCACGGCTTTGCTAGCTCGCGATACCGACATTCAGATATTAACATCGAATTCTAAGAAAATATGGTACAAAGCCACGTGCTACAAAGAAGGCCCACTCCCCAAAACGTCATCTTTTATATATTTTAGTTTGTGTGAAAGGTGTTTGGGTTTGGCTCTCAGAGTCTCGGCCAATTTTATTTAACTTAAAAATTTCCAGCAATTTTGTGACTGTGCAATTGTCATGCCCGTAACCTGACCTTGTAGCCCAGATCCCGCTAAATAAAGGGACTGTTTGCCTCAGGATCTAAGGATCCTTCTTTCTTTCTATGTGACTATCCACCAGGTGCTTTCATCTGGTTGTCTGATTGCCGCTGAAATCTGTACACGATGGGAAAACCCATCACAAGCGAAAAAATGTGCGTGGGTCCGAAGACGAAACGTTTAATCGACGCCCATAAACATGCAGTGTGCGTAGAACAATCTCTTGGATTTACGAATCATGCAAAACAACCAGTTGCTGAAGAACTGAATTCTGGTCGTCAATAACTGGAGCAAAGGTGACAAACCAAGAGGCGTCAATGAGGCAGAGAGAGAGCTGACGATTGCTTTCATCCTGATTAGGACTCAAGTTGACAATGGTAACTGCTGCCAGGTCAGAACCGCATGCACGTAGAAACCCCACTTCTACGCGATGGGGGACCCACAATCTTGTCTCATGGCAGCAGTTATTGAAATCTGTAAATGACGAGAAAATCTGCTGCAAAAAATGTCGACAACGTGCAAAACATGGACCGTGTGTGCAAAGAAGTTCGATCTTGACCTTAAGCATTATGCAAAACCACCTCCAGTTCCTGAAGAACAAGACACGCGCTGAAGAACTAGATGCCTACAATGTAGTTCTTCGGGAACTGGTGGTTTTACATAACGCTTCAGGGTGACGGATATATATTTTTTGTTAGCCAAGTGCACGTTTTTGTGTGCTGTTGAAACTGCGTGCGTGCTATTGTGTGTCAATACAATGAGTGCAAAAGTGGCATGCGACTGTGGCACAGTGGTTTGTACACTGTCGTGCAGAGTTCAATTCCCAGCCACGGCTAACATGAGTGGCGATTGATATCTTGAACTCGTCCTGGGCACCAAACACTCCCTTTATCAACCCGCACTGACTGACCAGCGTGGTGAAGTGTGATCGATCAATAAACACCCCCAATATTTATTACGATAGGCTGGGAGGTCCTCCAAGTAGTGGATTAACAAACTCGCTGTAATAATAATGATATACATGTATTACAGTGCCTGCTCGTGTATACTGGGTGGTCCAGATGTCTTGTGAGCGCCATTAATTTCTGTAAAACGTAATATTGTTAAAGTGAGGTTTATTTAACACAGAAATGATGATGCAAAGGAAAAATATTTTAGGGGTCAATTAATCTTGGGGGGGGGGGGGATCACAATACATCTGGACCACGCTGTACATTTATATAATGTACATAATCAGATTTTTTTTATACAATAACACGATGAAATCACAACAACAAACAACGATGACATAATCTGCCAAACGTCGTGGTGACGTCACATGGGCTGTGACCTCGCAACGCCACCGCGTGCCGTTGCCGATTCCTGGGGGCTGACAGCGGGGTGGTCCAGATGTCCTGGGACCCCCCCCCCCCCCCCAAATTTAATTCTAGAAAACTTTATTTTTAAAATAATGTTTATTTGAAAAAAGAAATGAGTACGCAAATGAAAGCAATGCCAGGAGGTGGTGGGTTCGATCCCTAGCCTGACGCCTGTACGTTTGCAGTTTGAGTGCCTCTCTTCCACTGTGATCGCGTGGATTTTTCTCGGGGTCGGTCCTCCGTGTTTTTTTCCTCTCCACATTTAGAATCAACATCGCTGCTTTACATTTCCACATGATAAGCCACGTCGCTGAGCTGTCACTTGTGGCCACGTCACGACTAAAAAAAGAGCTATATAGCTCAGTTGGCCTCACCTGATAAGATAAACAAATTTGAGTTTAGTTTAGTCAATTAATTGGGGGGGGGGGGGGGTCACAGACATCTGGACCACCCTGTATATGATCACGTTATCATTTGGCGAATCCTATAACCCCCCCCCACCACCCAGCCCCCACCACATGGATATCGCGACGGGTTCCTCCGCGGGGTTCGCATGACTCGCATCGCCAGATACAGTTCGGCGCGGGGAGGTTTTCAGATTCCTCCAGCTCGTTTTTCCGGTTGCGCCGTCTTCGCTGCTTACCGACCCGTGCCGCTCCCCCCTCCCTCCCCTCCCCTCCGTGTTTGCCCACTGCGCGCACGCCACAGAACCCGGTATCCTGGTCGCGGGAGCACGAGGACACGGGAACGACGCACTCCACCGGTGGGACGCCGGGCCCTTCCAGCGGAGGACATGCCTCCCAGAGCGGCGACAACTGCAGTGAGCCAGGTGTCACTTAACTTAACCCCCTCGCCATCTCCCCCCTCGCCCCCCCCCCCAACCCCCTGCCACCCCCACTCGCCACCCTCTTGCCATCCACCCTTGCCCCCTCCCAACTCCCTGCCACCCCTACTCGCCACCCCCCCTCGCCCCCTCCAAACCCCCTGCCACCCCTACTCGCCACCCCCTTGCCATCCTTCCTCACCACCCCTGATCACCATCCCTCCCCTGGTCATTATCCCCCCTCGAACACCTCACCTCCACCACTCCCCCACCACTCCCCCTTCATCATCCCCTCGAACCATGACATGCCATGCAATCCTCACCTTTCAGTGTAGTAGGGATTGCCACCTCTTGGGAATAACAAGAATATCTGACGGCAGCCGAATAGGAGGGGACACGATGTGAATGTGTTGTCCAGTGGTGCATTATTAGGAAATTGGCAACAACCAGGATCTTAAATGTCCTGGGAAGACTTGCACATTTCCCAGGATAACTAGCTCAACAAGAGGACAATCCTGGGGAAACCAGAACAGGTGGCAATCCCTACATGACCAACGTGATCCTCTTCCACCCCCCAAATGCCACTTCCTCGTTTCCCCTTGCCATCCCGTACATCTTCGCCAGTGTTCACTTAACCGCAGGGCAGTGGCATCGCCGGAGCTTAATCTCTCACGGAATATATTCAGTGTGATTGGTTGCCGCAATGACGGCAAGAGGTACTGTGGATGTGGTGTTCCAGGTGTAGAATTGCTTTGTGGGCCATCGACTTCGACAGCTGAAATCGAACTCGGGGCCTAACTAGGTGGGCATGGGCACCACCCTCCCCGTCCAATTTGCCCCCTATTCGTAGCCCCGGTGCCTGGGCCCCCATACCGCCGTATGGGCCCTGGTGCGGTTACACCGCCTGCACACTCGATGGCTACGCCACTTGTCCCGGGTGTTGTCAAACTCGTATCTTCACGGGCGCCATCAAAAACTGCGCGATGCACGACTGTCGAATTGGACTTGCGAGCGGAGGGCATTGGTGAACTTGCAAAGGATGTCTCAAGTCGGTAACGTGAGAACTGTTGCATTCAAGAGACAATACTTGGTGTGTATTTTTGTGAGCATTGCATTGTGTTAGAATCTTGTGTTTTTTTGCAATTCGTACATGTCGTATGTTTACGGGTTTACATGACTCCTGCGATCACGGTGGCCGCTACACTCACAGCAATGACAAAAAAAAGAACCGATTCCTGAATCGAATCGCGACCGTGAACCGCGACGATCCATTGAATAGCCGGGAGTGTGAATTGTCACACAAGTCGCAGACATGGATACCCCCAATAGCCACCATGTACAGCAATACTAAAGGTATTGAATGCACGCTATTGTGGTGGAATTGTCGCACCGCCCTTTGAACCTGGTGAGCTGAATTTCACTTCTCGCCAGCGGCAAATTCTCTCAGAATCGGTCCTTGGACCCCCTTCACCAACGCGCACTCATTAGCGCGGCCAAGTAATAGCCAGACAACCCACGTGACCGACACGGCGCGGGGGGCGGACTCCAGTACACCCAGAAGTGGATTCGACAATGGCGATGTGAATTATCGTCAGCTAACTCGATTAATTATAGTTCGCAACGCTGCTTCGATTTGGTGTGCGCGGTGTGTGGCGTGCTTGTCCCAGGTGTAGCCGGATACTGTTTTAACCACTGACCCACCTCTGTTTTCCTCCCAGCCCCAAAATCCTGGCCTCCCCGTCACCATTAAGTGCCATTTAAGTTGCGCCTATTAATTCACCATCTGCTCTTTTCTCAGTGGTACGGCGCCCGAGATAGGCTGTTAAATATTTCCTTTCATTTACCCCCTTCCGCCCCCACCCACTGCCGCCCTCCCATCCGCCTCGGAATAATTCTATTCGGCATTTGAATCCGGAGCATTTAGAGGAGATATTAATTATTTTCGCTTTGATTAATGTCATGTTTAGGTAACCCCCTACAAATTGAACGATGGCCGCCTTCCATGAAGTCGCGCGTCGATCCTAAGCAACGTCGTCGCGTGGACGTTATCTTCTGACTAATTCCGCTTTGGCTTTGGTCAGCATTAGAATAGTAAATATACAGTAAAAGGCAGTTTAGCGTTGATGCATTGGCCCTAATTTGGCCCCAAAGTAAATATAACTTCTTTTTTTCCATGGCAAATTGACATTAAATGAGGGCCAGGCAGGGTGCCCAAACAGGATCCGCTTGGTAAATAGTGTTTGTGTTTTCCCCGTGGCAAAAGATAATTAACCTATGCAACCTTTATTGACAAAAGTACATGTGATTGGGGTGGGGGACTTAACGCCCATCTGCTATTTAAACAAATGTTCGGTGAGCCTGTGGGCCAGCATGCTAAACAGCAGCGTGGCCAAAATGCTTGCCGACAAGGAGCAAACAAAATCAAATAAGCTGTGATTTAAAACAATTATAATAATTTATTATCGTGATTTTGGTAAAGAATTGGTTTTAAAAAAAATGACTGTTTTTGAAAGTTAGAAAAGGACAATGCAGCGTTTGATAACATACCGAAGGACACACTTTTCACGTAATTCTACCACGTTTTGAAAACGTTGAAATGTGGTATTCTATGTATTCATCATTATCATCATCCACTTCTAGATGAATTGGATCGACCACACTGTGTTGCCTTCCATCTTGGTCCTGCGGTGCCACAATCCATCTGACAACGTACAGTGTAATCTAATGTCTTACATCACCAGTCAAGTTAAAGACAATCCCTTTTTAAGCATTGGTGCACCCATCGTGATATGGCAGATATTAGGTGTGCGATGTAGTCATCAAACGGATTCGTGTTTTGTTTTGGCTTCTCAGAAACGACGGGACATATGCAAGAACAAATACAATTTACCAATTATTCACTAATTCATGAAAACAGCAGTTCATTAATTGTATTATTCACGGCGTTAAGGAATGTGCGTGTGCGTGCACGTTGTGTATAAACACACCGGAGAGAATTTAAAAAATATAAATGAATAATTCCTGCTATTTTCGATCCACCAAGTCCTCTCCATGCCATGTCGGTCTTGGGTTTTAATTGGTTTACCTTACTTCACCATCCTGGTCATTGCGGTTTGGTAAAGGGGGCAGGAGCGGGGGGACCAGTTCTCCCAGCTGATATCATGTACCACTGATGTTAGTCGTCGCCGAAAATTGAAATCGGATCGCCAGGTTGAAAGCGTCGCCAACCACTGCGCCACCGCTCCAGTGTCTGGAATTTCGGCATGAGGTCACCGCCAGTTGTTTGCAGCGACAAATTGACATTGACGCGATTTTCCAAAAGGAAGCGGGCATTAATATCCACCACAGAAAAAAAACACATTTGAGCCAAATCAGTCTTGTTAAAAAATAAACAGCAACCAGTTCTGCCACCCCCTCCTCCCCCCCCCATCTTCCTTTCCAATTCTCTCCCTACACTATTTTACCATTCCAGCATTCTTGTGTGAGCGCGAAGGCTTGTTTGCCCGTGGTGTTATATTTTTTAATTTGCACCCAAGCTTCTCCCCGAGTTCACACTGCCAATACCGGGCCTCTCTCGACGAGTTGCTTTAAACGGGAGCTGACTCCGACGGGGGAGGGCGATAGTTGTGGGGAGCGGTGGTGCAACGGTTAGCACGCTTACTCGACGAGCCCGGCCACCCGAGTTAGATTCCCGCTCGCGGCCAACACCAGTAACGATTTATCTGAACCGGTCCTGGGCCTCCCCTAGGTCAACTCAGCCTCAAATGAGTACCTGGTACGGTGTGTTAATAAACATCGCCACTGGGGGAGACAATGGCGGCCGGGCGTGGTGTTGGCCACTCACCCCCTCGTGCGCCGTGCCCGGCCTTCACAGGTGCTACTCGCTAACAGCACTTGCCCCAACAGTCTGTGAAGGCTACACGGGGGATCTTTGTCTTCTTTGATAGTGGTGGTGGGTAGTGCGTGGGCTGTGGCTGTGGTGGGGGAGTCGGAGGACAAGGGAAGAGGAGGAGGACAGCCATGGGGCTAGAGGGAGGGAGGGAGGGGGGAGGAGGAGGGGGGTTGTAAAGGGGACTTAAGAAACGGCTGCACGGCCTGTCACGTGACGGATCACCTATCGCTGACCCCGGCCACTCACCAGCCAGAAGGTGACGCCTCATTTTTCACATTCTTGGCGCACGACCGTGTCACCCCACAGCACCATTTCCCACTCTGTATTTGAAGCGCTCAGACAATCCGGCGAAGGCGAGAGCTGCCTTTGGCCTCGCACATTGGAAATGTTTGAGTTTTTTGCGTTTCTGTCCCATCGGTCCCTGCGTTCCTACTTCAGCCGCTCCTTAAAAAGGCTGTTCCTCGTGTCATCGCGACTTCTTAACTCTATATTGCAGGTGCATATTTCGGTACATAGATATTTACTTTATATACGGGGAGGTCAAAGTGTTTTATATTTGATAATCATAAAAATGCATGCAGTACTATAATAATAATGTCCTTTATTTCACCAGGATAGCTATACTGAGTCTCCAAATAGTTTCCCAAGGATGCCCAACTTGAGATGTATGGTCACATTGAGTTGTCGTAAAAGTGTGAGGAAATAAGAATATTTTAAGAAATGCCACATTTATAACGAGATAAGAAAAAACCCTCAAATCAGTTATTAAATTACTTATTGCAGATATGAATCCTAAATATACCATAGATGGTGCATTGGTTAGGCACTGCAGTATAAACACAGGGTGGTGAAGTATGGTCGAAAAACCCCTATCAAACCAACACAGCATGGGGATTGAAAAAAGCTGAAATTCCTATTCTTATTACTGCTAATTTAAACTGGGTACATTTATTTTATTACGATTCATTCGTAAAGATAGGAGCTTAAGAAAAGCCGCACATTATATTCGGGCTACTTTTCTCAGCGTCTCGGTCTCAAAACTTATTTTCTCGCCTCTCAGACGTACAGTGGCGCACGTATAAAGGAAAACTGCGTAATGATAAAAAAAAAGAAATCCTTTTAAAGCCCATTTGTAAAAGGGCAAACCCATTTCTATTCAGTTCACCATGGGTAAATGCTCTCCCTCTCTTTGCAACGCTTTCGTCCGATGCAAATGCACACGGAATGACCGGGGAGAGAAAAGGGGGAGCAATTTTTCCCAGCACTGGGCCTGAAATCGCGACGATTGCTCTCCAAACGGCATGCTATCATTAGCACTCTCACACGGCTTTTGTAAAGTGTGGTGTTACTAGTGCACCGTTAAATCTGTGGACCTCTGAGATCATTATTGCGCGGCTTCGTCGACTGAAAAAAAAACCGATGTATATACGTTACAAAAAAAAAAATCCCTCCCCCACGCACACAATACGTGTTCGCACAAAAAAAGATAGCGTTTACACGTGCTCACTGAAGTGATATTAAATTCTCAATTGAGGCCGCAGATATTAAAGCAAAGGCGAACCACTTTGAGCGAGATAGAATGTGTTGTTGCTAATGAAGAGTTGATAATGTCTGAGAGACAAATTCTACACCTGGGACGACGAGGTGCATTTCTAATAGAGTGCGCGGTTCACGGGTGTCCAAACGCGGCCTACTCGTAAGCCATTTGTAGCGCCATTTGATGGTGCGCTAATCCACGAGGACGGTGCCTATTTTTAAGCCGGCCCTTTTCACACGGCGTTACACATACAACCCGGAGCTGTGTGGCCAGCCTGCCGGACTCACAATCGAAGACTTTTGAGTTCGATTCCCGGGGCGGGTATCGGCTGAGCATTTTATCAAATGACGTTTGATTGCAGTTAGCGCCAATTTGTATGAACATTAACAGTGGTTTCCATATACATTTATGCTGACCCCTGCCACGTGAATGTGGAATTTTCACCACGAGTACAGTGGCTGCAAATTCAGAGCGACCACGTGCTTGTTTGTCAGAGGAGATATTTGTTTGGATTTTTTTAAACTTATAGGCTAGCAAATGTAAAAAAATAATTTCACTGGCTAACACACGTGTGTGTGTGTGTGTTGTGCATTAACATATTTTTCATTAAATGTAGCTCTTGGCATATGCTGTCAAAGGCAACACAAGTACAGTTGCCATACTCTGAGCTCCTCTTAATGGAAGGGGGAGAGAAATATTCATTTTTATTATTACCACGACTACAACTGCTACAATTTCAATCTTCAAAAAATTCAAATCCCATTATAAAAATGTGTTCATTTAAGAATGCGGGTAAATTTAGCTCTTCAATCATTCTAGCCGTATGTTACCAATAACCTGAGTCAATATTATAAAATGGACTTTGTAAGTTAAGCTGATTTACCGCAAAATAATCTGCAGGAACACTGAAGCATGTCGTGGGATGTGTACAGCGACAGGATGATTGGGCAGGACGGCCAGTGTTCATAGGGCTAATATGCAAATAAGAGATATGGGAAACCATGCTGCTTTAAGTTCATTTAGGCTCAGTAGTAATGAAGCTGTGGATAATTTAAAGTACATTTTCAATGAGCAATGCCGAGAGCACAAATTCTTTTGGCGCAAGCGGCGGCGCTTCACAATTAAGGAAAATACAAAGAAAACGGGGAATTATTTTTAAAGTGAAAATGGGCTGCTGGAATTGGTGTTCGCGTAAGAGGAGAGAATTGCTCCCACAGCATATAATTACACTCTAAAGTGAAGATAACAATCAGATAAAGCTATTTCACACATAGAGAGCCTGTAAAGTGTTCACCTATTTTACCGGTGGGTAGTCACCTTTGCATTAGGGCACTTTATGGCAGAACAACGCCACCATCGCAGGATCGTGAGAAATGACGATGATGATGGCGATGATGGGAAAATGCTGTTACTATAAACTCGGTGAACGCAGATGCTCTAGCGGAGAATATAATGGACATAACTTTAATCGAGGGTCATTTTTCACCAGTTGTAGATAATGCAATTTATTCCTTCTGCATTTATAGAAGGTGCGACCACTTACAACCGCGTGGTTTTTTTTTCTCCTCCTCCTCGCACCAAAGTCAAACAAACGGCTGCTCGCACTATGCACACGCCACGCCGATCCATAATGATTGATGACCACGTATTCATCACAGGATAACCAAAACCCCTGCTCGCCTCTCCCTGCACTCTGCCTCCCTTTCCCTAACCCGCCCACCCCTCCCTATACCTCGGCCATCCCCCACCCACTACCGCCTCTCTCGCTCTCTCTCTCTCTCACACGAACACACCGCCAGGCACCAGCGAATGTACGAACACGACAACCACCCAACAATTCGCTAGAACCCCAAAGCAACCGGCACGAACATTCTTGATCAATCGCGAGCTGCTGCGGCTTATATTGTAGCCGCAGCTGTTGTTACTGATGCTGCCGGTGCCGATGCCGCTGCTGCTGCTGACGCTTTTGTTGTAGCTGTAGCCACATCTGTAGCTGCTGCTGCTGCTATATCTACGATCACTCTTGCTCCTTGGGCTCCCCGTGGTGCCATCAGTCACGTTGTGGGGGGGGGAAGTAGTGCTGCGGAGGCAGTGTGTGGGTGGATGGCTTCGAGGGATGGGGATGGGGGAGGGGGCTCGCTTTCCCCCCCCCCCGCCTGCCCCGGACGATAGGGCACGCACTGACCCTCAAACTTCACCCCTTGCGTGAACATCCCAATGACACTCCGCTACACCCCGAGCGCACCCTCTTCAGCTGAGCCCCTGGAGTGGAGTTGCCATGTCAGAGCGATTTCTCTAACCCAGCAGCTGTTTGCCTAGGCATGCTGTGCAGGGTCTGGGGCCGTCATCGGCCAGAAAGACGTAAAAAAACACACACACACCACAGGACTCTCTTTCCCCCACTTTTTTTTTCTCTCCCCCACTTTTTTTTCTCTCCTTCCACTCACTTCTTTGTTAAACTCTCTACCACCTGTGGTGGGAGCTTCTTGGTTGCTTCTTTCCCTTGGCACCGATGAATATTCTTGGACGTTCTGTGCGTTCTGTGGGCACCGCCAGTTGGTACACGTGACGCGTAGGAAGTGAACACACTCGTGGTTGATAGACTTAGCGCCGTTTGGCTGCAGGGTAACTTAGAACAATCGCGGCGGAACACAAACACATCACTCTGAGGACCGCGGTGAGCGCGATGTCATCGTCATCATCTCGTGCCGTGCCCACCTCTCCAGGAGCCTCCACGAGCCTCCACGACAGACAGACCGCAGAGTAACGATCATGACAACATAATGTGCACGATTTTGTAAGAAACTAAAAGTGCATTTTGGTACGCAGGCAGTCATGAAAGTAACTATTGAAAGCAGGATTTATAAATGACATGAAAACGCGAGCTTATTGATGTTTACATTTCAATTTACTAAATAATGTATGTTTGAATGGGCTATTTCTTTTTAATGTACACAATTCCTGAGCCCAGGCCCGACAGCCTAAAATGTCACACGGTGTGCAACGAACATCACCGTTGCAATAAATAAAATAAATATAAGAGTGTAACGCGTTTCTTGAAATGAGCAAGGTTGACGTCAGAGCTTGGGATAAGAGACGATTGGAGGGAATTTCTAAGGTGGAGCAGTGTGAGGGGAAGAAGCAGAGAGTGGAGTGTTTTGACCTGCAGTGTGATGGTACCTGGTGGCTTGAGTTGCTTTCCTGGCCTAGGCTATCACCAGTTGTGAGTGAAAGCTCAACGAATCCTAAGGTGCCCCCCTTCACCACTCACACTGACCAGCACGGTGAAGTATGGTCAAACAACCCCCTTGTTGAACCGGGCACGGTGAGGCCTTAATGCAGCGGTAGAATGGCAAAGAGGCATAAACTAACATGATTTTATTATCGTTATTTAACGCCCATACCTGTTTATAATATCAAAATTATTACTAAGCATAATTAGGACACTCAAACATAACCCATGAAATGCATTATATAAATTGCACAACATTTAATAGCGTTTTTGAACACGTTTCCTTTGTATTTTGCTTGATGACCTTTCCCCCACCGCCCACTTTCAATGCACTACCTATGACTGTGCGGGTAAATCCATTGCCGTATTTTCATAAAGGCGGACATCCGTTTCATTTTATTTCTTTGCAAAAATATATTCGTCAAATTCCACATAGGTGTGTGCCACCTTTTACATTTTTTTAAAGTCAGGTAAGGGTTTTCAAAAAAATTGGTGAAATAAACCCCACGTTTTTTTTTGCGTGTCGGTAGCAGTTTTATTTGGCGCCCACAACAGAATAAACAGTTTTTTTTTTGTCCGGTGCTGCCAACATTCGGTTTATTTTTTTTCTTTTCTCTCAGCCCGTGGCCCAGAAGTCTCAGGTCCCAACAGGCCCATCTGGGCCAAGAGGTCTGTCGCAAGCAAACGCAAGTGTGCGGTGCCAAAAAAATGATCGCGCGCAAAGAGCTCCAGCGTGTGCTTACAGCAACGTCGCTTGCCGACGCAGCGCTTTTCCATAGTAATGATCTCCGGTGGGGCCAGGTTGAGGCCTGGCAGCAGAATCAACGGATAATAAAAATAACCTCCATGGGGGTTATGTTTTTTTCCCCGTCATTTTCTGTTGTTCTTTTTCTTCTTCTTACTTGTGCTCATATCACTCGCATCGCCAATCTCTCCTCCCCTGCTCGTCTCCCCCCTGCTCATCCCCCCCCCATCCTCCTGCCCCCCCCCCACCATTGGTGACCCATGAGCTTGTTTTGCAGTTGAAATGAAAACAGGTGAAAATGTGTACGTTGTATGCGTGATGATCAGGGAACGCCACTCGCGTTGGTGGAGTGGTTAGTGCCACTGGACGTCGACCAGTTCGGTTAGATCTCCCGGCACGGCAGTTGTAACAATGGGACAAATTCATTGAATTCCACCACCACCTATGCGCGGTGCGAAAGAAGTTCAACATGCTCACGTAGACACTACCCCTCCCCCTCCGCCGCCTCTGTCCACCCGGCAGTATAAATGAGTAACACCATCACAGTTAAATCGATCGGCCAGGTTGCGTGTGGTGGGTTTAAGTGTCGGCACTTCCACCTCTTCCGAGATGTCTTGACCAGCGTACAGGAGTAGGCCCAATTCCCTCTGGAGGGGACCTTCTGGAGCCCCCCCTTGAGCGAGGCCACTGTGCCACCGCTGGCTTGAGAACGTAAACGCAGGGCTGTGCCACCTCCTTCGTGAAAATGCGGCATGTGATTTGCATGGCCACCGTGTGGCTTGCCCCCATTGGTTCCCCGCGCGCAGAGGTTTGAAGCACCGCTCGTTGCGTGCGAGCGCTCAAATTTGCATCCTAATGAATTGTTGCGGGACTCATTTGCATTAGATCGTGATGCTATGGACCCGATTGCGTTTCGCGAAGCTAAATGGCAACTCAAAAGGGCCGCGGTGTCGGGAGCGGAGTAGGTAACGGCCTTCACGTCGCAACTTTGAACGCGACGCAAGGCCTAATGGCAAAACTCTGTCCTCCTCTAGAGGCTTACTTGCAAAATGCAAGTTCATAGCTGAATTCGTGACATTGAAGAGATGTGATGCATTTCACCCCGATAAATAGTTTTCCTTCAACGAAATGGCCTATGTATGCATATTAATGCCTACACCATAGAATACATTTATGGCATAATTTCAGACACGGAGTAGAGTAGTCTGGGTGGGGGGGCTTGAGGGTGCGGTGGCCAAGAGCGGCAATGAAGTAGATAGCGTTTGAAACCGAAGACCTGAGTTTGAATCCTGGCCACAGGTAACATTATTATTATTATTATTAATCGGCGATACATTAACTAGTTCAACCCCCTCTCCCCCAGCACTGATCGGCGAGGTGAAGTTTGGTTCGAACGGCCCCCATGAACCACGCGGCACGGGGAGGCCTTCGTCCAGGAGTGGTTTGACAAAGGGCTGTCCAGTTTCGATTTAAAGCTTTCGTGACTGCAGGGATTCATCTTCTTGGTTCTTTCGGTAAAGTCACGTAGAAGGGAAGTAATAAAATAATAAAATAAAACATAATAAAATAATTCTCACGACGTTTCGGCCACAACGCAAGCAGCCGTCCTCAGGTGAAGACCAGGTCTGACGGCTGCTTGCGTTGTGGCCGAAACGTCGTGAGAATTATTTTATTATGTTTTATTTTTATTATTTTAATACTTCCCTTCTACGTGACTTTACCGAAAGAACCAAGAAGAGGCTGTCCAGTCATTGCGAGTCACACGCGTGGAGGCGCTCGTCGTACACCGGGGTGTCAATGTGCAGCGGAATTGTAAATCGCAGAGGAGAAGGTTTAATGTCGTGACAAGGTCGTTGGTATGGAATTGAGTGCATCATCTGCCGATTGACACGAAGAAACCTGCATCGCGTGGCTTTCTCGCGGGTTCAGCAATGTGACGAAGAGAGGGGCAGTGGAGTGGGCAGGAACAGCGGTTAGAACACCGCACTGCCAATCTGGACAACCCGAGTTTGTTTTCCTGCCACGGTTAACATCGGGGGTCGAATGATATCCGAGCTGGTCTCGGATCTGCACTCTCCAGGATGGACCAATCTGCACTCGCCAGAATGGCAAAGTACGGTCAAACGACCCCCGCGGCTGACAGCATTTGGGGGCCCTTCATCCAGCAAATGAAGGTCCGTGCGCACGTATTTACCGTGTGCGTACAGTTTTGGTTATAGGTGTACCACGTGGCGGGCACGGAGATGTCCATCACGTCAGGTGGCCCTCAAAAATCCACCCCCGCGTGGCTTTCACGACGGCTCTCTCGAGGCGACCGTCGCTGCCAAGAGAGGCGGACGTCCCCGGGAACCCCCCCCCCGTCCACCACCCCCTCGGGTTTCTTACCAGCCGTGCAGCACGGAAGCAACGTCTTAAGCCACCCCCCGGGTGCTTTATTATTTCAGCGTGTCTACTTAAAGTGCCTTTAACTCGGGACGCTCGGTGGCAACAACGAAAACGCGTCCGTGGCACGGGCGGCGCCTTGGGGGTTGATTTGGGCCTCGGGGTCGCGCGCGGTGCTTCCAGCGGGCGCTCCCGGCGGTGCCAGGCCGCACGTACTCCGCGGGCCCCTCGCGAAGCACACAAAGAGTGCCGTGGGGTAGATTCAGCATCTCCGGGCGGATGAGGCGCGAGCCAAACCACCTCCTCCTCCTCCCAAGGGCTGTTTGTGTATGTGTGTGTGTGCAGGCGCGTTTGTGCGTTCATGCGTGCGTGTGCGTAATGTTTGTCTCTCTCTGTGTGTGTGTACGCGAGCGTGTGATGTGGGGAGATCAAGAGCGGTAGTGGTTAGCGCTTCGCTGCGCCTTCGAACCCGGCAAACCGGGTTCGATTCCCGCTCACGGCCAACACGAGTGATGATTATCTGAACCGGTCTTGGGCCTTCCCTCGGTCAACTTGGTCTCAAATGAGCAAATATCACCACTCGGGAGGTGCTGGCCACCCACCCTCTCGTGTGCTGTGCCAGCCTTCATAGGTGCGCGCTAACAGCACTTGACCCGACAGTCTGTTGTTACTATACGGGGGATCTTTGTCTTGTGTAATGTGTGTTTCGTGAGTGTTTTCAGCAGTGGGCATCCATGCCAGTGGGTCTGTGTATTGTTTGTGCATGAGTCTGTTGTGTATATGTTGTGTGTGTATTGAGTGTTGTAAGCGGTGGCATTCATGCCTGCGTGTAGATCTGTGTGTGTCTGTGTCTGTGTAGTGTGTATGCGTGTGAGCCTGCGTATCTGTGTAGTATGTGTGTAGTATGTGTGTAGTGAGTGGTGCAAGGAATGGCAGTGTGGTTTGTGCACTGTGATATTATAGTTCCAAGTCCCTGCCGCAGGATTACATCGGTGACGAGTGATATGCGAACCAGTCTTGGGCCTCCCCTAGTTCGTCGCAGCCCTTACACGAGTTTCTCGCTCGGTGGTTAAAGCATCAGCGCGGTGGTTAAAGCATCAGCACAGCGGAGCGAGAATGGCAGCTACGCCGCGTGGTGCTGCCCACGCACCTCCACGTGCTGCATGCATCACCTTAATAGGTGCCTGCTAACAGCACTTGCCCCCAACAGCCTTTAAAGGCTACGTGGGGGAACTTTGTCATTGTAGTTTGTGGCGAGCAGTGGCTTTGTGTGGTCGTTATCTCACGGTGTAACCACCACGCCTAGCATCGGTGGTTGTTATCTGCAGCTGGTTTACGCCTCTCCTAGGTTGACTCAGCCTAAAAATGGATTGCCAATCGATCATTGTCAGCACAGGAAAGACAATGGTAGCCAGCGGATTGTTGCTCAAGCCTGCCGCAATGTTGTATTGGTGGTGTAGCCTTCATCGGTGCTGTCTGACGACACGAACCCTAACAGTCCACAACGCTCAACGAGTGTTCGCCGAGCCCGTGTGTTCATGTGCGCGCGTGCACGATGGTTGCATCGGTGTTGTCTCGATGCTCCATATCTACACGCGTCTGTCTGTCTGCACGTGCGTTCATATTTGTCTGCGTTCGGTGCTTGTGTGGTCACGTTTAAGACTGCACTTTTCACCAGATTGTGTCTGCGTATGCTCGAGATGCCGTATACAATACAGTCAATGTATACATATGCATAAAGGGCTGTTGTCAATCTACTGCTGGATGAGCGCCACCCCCACCCTGTGTGGACTGTTGGGTTTATTTGACCATACTTCACCGCGCTGGTCGGTGTGGTTTGGTGAAGGCGGAGTGCATAATAATGCATGCACATGAATGTGAGCATGTGTATAGTGTGTGTGTACATTTATCAATACGCACAGTTGTCACGGTTACTTAAAACGCTGCGCTTTAGGTATTTCTTAGCCAGGCGAAGCCTTTTGCGAGTATGTTTGGAATGGTTTTCCCCACGTCGAGATTTCAAGATACGGTTTGGCCCTTCGTAACTTTATTGAACGATAGGGCAGCGGACGATTGACAGTCATCGTTGCCTAAAACATGTATTGATGTTGAGTATATGGACACCGGCTGTGATTGTCCCCTGCTCTGTGTTTGCGTGGTATTTCTTGAGAGCAAATTGTGCCCCAAGGTAAGGGAACACCGTTAGGGTTGGGAGGTGGACGAGGGGAGGGGGTGGGGTGGTTGAAGAAAATCCAGCAATGTTTTTGACTGAGGTTGACAAAACATTGCCTGCCCAGTGGTTTGACACAGTGCGGAAAGATTAGCATCTGTGCCTCGGCTGGCGGGGGGGTAGTGGGAGAAATATAATAAAACAATGTTTTCCTTTTCCTTAAAGCTGCCCTTCACACGCATACGTACCTACCCCAGGCCTTCTCTAGGCGAGCGTTGGGGAAATGCTTCCATGTTTTGTAATGTTTGTTAGTTTTGCTCCACATGTCCTCCGCGTGCTAGTGTGAACACGCGCACTCACCCACAAGTGCTGACTCCCAACTCAATGTGGCGAGCGGTTCTTTTCCTCCCCCAGCCTCGGGTGAGTTTTGCTTATTTTAGTGATAACTGGCTCGTGATTAAATCTAGCAGAGCACGAAAAAAACTTTCCAGGTGAGGCGATGTTGACACAAAGGTGACCCGATAAGATTTCAAAAGGCCGTATCTTTTGTCAAACGTGTCAGAGTTTTTAGTGCTCCGCAGTTTTCGAGGAGGTTTAGTTTTACCGTCGAAACACTTTGCAAGTGTGGGAAAAATGATTATCAGCTTAGCGGCAGATTATATATGAATGTCAGTTTACAATACACTGCGTGCAGTATGTAACGTTTACCCATTATATAATTATTGAGATATATTTACATACGCAGTTGGTGTGTGTGTATATCAATCAAGAGATAAAGGTGCAGCCCTGAAATTACTTGCTCATGCTATCGCTGGCAGAAGGGTGTCCCCTCGAGGGAGCTCTAGAGAGGCCCTTGATGCTGTCCAGACATCTTAGAAGAGTTGCCGTTCCCACACTTCACCGCACGCGACCTGCCGATCGACAAACTGTGCCGTTGTACACATGATCACTACTGCTGGGTGAACAGAGGGCAGTGAAATTACATAGAATAAAAACTTCCCCCGTTGCTTCAACCGCCGCACCGGGGAGATCAACAAACCGAAGAAGTAACCTCCGGATTGCGAGTCCAGCGAGCGAAACCTCTGCACCAAGTCAGCGTATGAGACGACGCCCATGTCTCTGAAGAATTGCACCTTAATGAAAAGTTACGTTACAAATTGCCGGAGGCTCAGTTGCAGGACTCGCTTTCCCAGCTTGTGTTTCAGCACTCTGGACACTTTAGAATGGCGATTCTCGGCACACGTGTGAAGCACACCCCATACAGCACTCGAGAACATATTACTTATTGCAAGTGGTGATTTGGCCACGTTGTTGACGTACAATGGCTTGCTGGTGAAAAGCTCGCGATGGGATCTTTAACGCCGCAAAGTGGATGGCACGCAGGCGTAAATTCCATTTAAATTTCGTACACAAACATTTGAATCGGTGCCATTCTCTGCCACGCGTAACTAGCTTTTGCATTACACAATGGGGAGAAATAAGCTCGCATTATATGAATGCACCAGTAAACGCGCCACTTTGAAACAGGACGACAATGAGTAGACATTGTCTCCCTTCCTGACCACTTGAGCCACCTTTAGTAGACCATCGCCTGCTGAAGGTATCTCAAACAACAGCAGTTTTCAAAGCCACAGGCCCCCAGTTTTTATTAACGCATTCCAACTTCGGTTGAAAGTGTTTATGCATTAGCTCCGTCCCGTCTGTCTGTCTGTAATAGGGGTCACGATAGCTCTTGTAAAGATGATCCAATATGAACTTTGGCTTCAAGCTTTGTTGCTATTAAGCACAAACCAATATAGAGAGGACGTATTGTATATTTGCAAACGCATTTTGCTCTGACAGCTATCCGTTGCCTTCCCGTACCGCGAATAACTACTTCCGAGGAAAAACACGAGTCGGAGCGCGGGCGTTATGGAATCCATGCGTGCCGCATGGTTTTTCTTCCTTGTTTATTTATCATCTGCTTGGCTCGTCGGCATTTGTTTTATGTGAAAGCAGGAAAGTGTAGGGGGGGGGGTATTGAGTTAGTGCGCTGGGGGAGTCCGTGGGAGTGGATGGAGGGCGGCTGTTGTGAGGCAGTTGTGGCAAAGCGTTGGTGATAAGAGACAGTTGGCATCGATTTCCACGCTAGCTCCCGTGACATATTCTCATTTGCAACTTTTAAGGTTGTTTTTTTTTTTCCCCTTTGCGTATGGTCAGCGGATAAGGGGGTAGCTAGGGTTACAAAGCTTTATGATTTCAACAGGACTGCCAGATGAAAGTTTACAGATATCAGTCGATGGAATCTTAAAATAGCAAATAATATCACGTGGCTTTTTACGTTTATTTCTCAAACAACACACATAGATCGCACCTCCGATTGCCACGGTTGGCTACGTACTGTGCGGAACAAGTTCAGCATGCGTGCATGCAATTATACACGTCACAATCACGCGTTGATTTGTTTGTGCTTGTGTCAGTCACCGTTACAATCAATCATGATCAAAAAACTTTGCACAATTCCTATCTTCAGATTTCATTCAGTTCTCCCGGCAGTTTGAGTAAAGGCCAAAACAAACTCTGCGGGGGTCCTCCAGAGGACCCCTCGAGTGACGCGCCTTCTGTCAGCAGTGGCGTGAGCAAGCTCTTGCGGGGCTGCACCTTTACCCCTGCTATGTATCTACAGTGAATATGCAACAAAATGGAAAATATAAAAAAAATATTCGGACATATAATGAGCTCAGGTGCTGTGTATTCCATTGGAAATTTGATCGTCAAGATTCGGGCTCGCTATGCGATTAAAAAATCGATTATTTTATTGCTTCTCAATTGAACAGTGGCGTACCTAGAGGCTGCAGAGGGGTGACGTTTAATTTGTTTTTAATTGTATCTATTTACAGTGACTTGCTTACCTTTCCTATGCTTTGCACTTCTGGCGGTGTTTGTATTGTTGTTAGAACTGTTTTGACCTTTTTTGACCGCATCGATGCAATATCTATGCGATTCGATGCATATTATCACAAGCTAAACAACAACAACAATAATAATAATAATAATCCACATTATTAACTGATGAGTCGATGTGTCTGTTCTTCATGTGCGCACAGGGCATGCACAGTTACTTCAGTGCCCGTACCCATTCCTTCAGCGGCTGTGTAAAGATGGTAAAGCTGCAGATGGGATTATTTAGATTATTTGCCACAGCAAGTCTCTATTCTTTGGGTCTTTCGGTAAAAATAAGAAAAATAACAAAAATAAAATAACAAAAAACCACGACGTTTCGATCGCAACACAAGCGGTCGTCATCATGACTTCATCATGACGACCGCTTGTGTTGCGATCGAAACGTGGAAGTTTTTGGTTATTTTCTTTGAACCAATCTAAGTGACTTTACCGAAAGACTCAAAGAATACGAATTCCTGCTTTAAGTCAGCAAGTCTCTACGCAAGTAAGTGTTGCCTTTTAAGAAAGATCATGGATAAGACCGAGGGAGAGAGTGAGTTTTAGTCATTTTTACATCGTATACATTTTAAGGGATATTCCATCGTTTGTGATATTCCGTCATCCATGAGTGAAAAAAAAAACTCAAAACAAAATCAGAGCTATCATTTGAGCAGCAACTACAGCTGTTGAGGGTTGTTTAGGCCGCAGCAGCTGGCCCGTGAAGGAATACATTTTATAGCCACACCAGTACAGAGGCAGATAAGCTCCAGGGTCTCTGCAAAGAGCAGCTTTGGCATGCGTTGTAGTGTTTTACTATTTTGTGACCCCAGTTTATCACCGCAAGGGAATGCGCAATTGTTTGGTTTTCGTGATTAAAAGTTTTTTTTGTCTTTGTGTGGAGAGAAATTACCTTTACGTGTGTCTCATATAATTTAGGGTACAGCGTCACACGCGGGGTGGTGTAACAGCGGCATGACACACAGCGGTTATTGCACTGCACTAGGAACCTGGTGGCTCCGGTTCAATTCCTGCCCATGGCCAATGTCAGTGGTGAGTGACACTGAACCGGTCCTGCCCCTTCAACCTCGACCCTTGACTAAGCTGGTGAAGTATGGTCAAAGAATCCAACATGGCCAACACGATGTGTGGGGAAACCTTCAACCAGAAGCCGATTGACAAAGGGATGTGAAGTGTGATTAATTTGTTGTTAATTTAATATTTGACATTTCCTCACATAATCATAGTTGGATATTTTTTATAGCGTACACTTCCTGATATAAAATGTATTTTGTTAAAAGCAGACCGCCATTCGTGTTGGCACGTGATTGAGATTTATTGGCATAGGGTAAAAGCACCAGATTTGTTTTTATCAATTTGCCAAAATTGTATACATGTTCGAATTCCTGAAAGAAAAAAAGTAAATAATACTTGCATTATCAAGAGTGCAAATCACTGGTGGTCTATCTTGTTTTGAGCGCAAGTGCGCATTGGCGAGGTGTTGACACAAGGAAAGATAACGGGACAAAAATATTTTAAAACTGCAATGCCGCAAATACAACAACCAAACAATGACACGTTTTTTCTGCTCGATGTAAACTTTTGATAAGGTCAGCAAAGAAGGCTTGAACTGCATACTGGTGGGAATCGTCATGTGTTCATATTTTTAGCAGCCAAACCCTTACTTTTTCCCACCCTTTCTCATCCTCTCATCCACATCCCACCCTTCCTATGCATCACCCCCTCACCACCTCCCTTTAAACATCTCCCCCCCCCCAGCCCAACAGCACCATGCCTCCCAATATACCCAGCCTCACTAACCCTGAAAATACAGCAGCACAAAACAAATACATCTGAGTAAACAAGATTGTAACAGAACCAGGCGATACCAACCTATAATTTCCAGCCACATTGTTCAATCGTAATGTGTTGTTCCCCCCCCCCCCGAGCCCCTTACCACAGGCAGACGTGCCTTTGTGTACCGTTGCCAACTGGCACACGCGCCTTTCGCGTGACAGAGAGCGAGGGGAAAAAAATAATGCGTCGACTAATATCGATTGGTGAGCATCACATCGCGTGTATGAGAATCGATGTTTGTCCGATCGTATGTGGTGTATGCAGCGGGGAGTAGCGGCACGTTGGATAGCGCGCTGCGCTGCGAACCCGGCTACTTGACTTGAATTCTCACTCATAGCCGTGTCTAGGCTTCCCCCAGGTCGACCAAACCTTAAATAAGTATAATGGAGGTGTTTGGGTGAGATCGCGTACGTATGAATATGTCGTTCAACCCGCCACCACCTGACACAGCCAATTAGTAAGGTTTGTCACGTGCGAAAAACCATGCCAGTTCGTTGCTAGTGCAGCACACCGGTGTGTTGGAGAGTAAACCCACTACAACATTTAAAACGTTTACGCGATCTAACCCAAATACTTATATTATGGCTAATATCGGTCGCGTAAGCCTGCTGCGTGTTAAACTTAAGTCGGAACCTTCTGCCTGGTGTGTCATACATCAGCACTGGGAGGACAAAGGCGGCCGGGCATGGTGGCTGGTCACCCACCCACCCACCCCTTCATGTGCCGTGCAAGGCCTTTCTAAGTGCTCGCTAACAACACTTGCTCCAACTCGCGAACAAAACTTGCTCCAACAGTCTGTTCAGGCGATGGGTGGGGGATGGGAGGGAGAAGGGATCTTTGTGTTATATGTGGTAGGTTCCTATGACCCATGCAGCATCGAGGGGAACTACTATTCACCACAGTGTTAAAACGTGAAACGATTTTTTTTAAATCTTTAATTAATCATAACCCTGAATCGTGAGATGGTATTGAATCGCTGAGGGTGAGGAGGTGAAGGGGGGAGAGGCAGTTTTGGTCGTCCCATGAAATTCAAGTCATAAACAGGGATACACAAATCGCCTTGATAGTAGAATGAGCAGATAACTCCAACGCAGATCGAGTACACGTGTGTTCGCACCTATCGCTCTGCAACGTTAATCAAGGTTCCAACATGTTCACAATAGAGCGTGCATATAATACATACATAGCATCGCAACAAACATAACCATCACATTTAAATACTCAAAATATAATTACCGCCTCATGTGCATCTCACTCAAATTTGCTTTGTGCAACATCAATGAGTTTAATAATCTTTATAGCAAACCCCAGGACACCAATTTTTTTTATATACATGAAAAGTGCTGCATAAAAGCAGGAGCGCTCATAATTGATGCAATGTTGCATGCAGATCATATAGCCTATCATTGTAGTGTGAGGCTCTAGCATACGACCAGACCTGAGGACTTTAGCATATCACACACGCTGTAAGGCAATTGGTGAACTACTTTTTTCTTTTCTTGGGATGTAACGATTGTTGGGATGCAGGGCCACAGTTTAAGTTGAGAATAGATGTTGTTTCGATTGACTCGTTTCGTACCATCTCGTTTGTATTGCTTCTCCGTCATAGTGTCCTGTATTGTTTTGTCCAGTTCTGTCCTTGCCGTTCATCTAAGTGTGACGTGAGCGCATCATTTGTGTATAATTGGAATCGATAAAAGAACACAAATTCTGATACACGAGCCTTATAGATCGATGTGAATCTATGAATCAATGATGCATCGTTACACAACTATTAGTGTATTGAATGCACCCGCCCGATGTTTGTCAAGTATCTGAAGCCAAGCAGGATTGAGGCTGGATAGTGTTTGGATGGTGATCATCAAACACAAACAGGTTGTAACAGGCGACTGCGGGGATACCCGTGGTTGGTAGCAAAGGGCAATGCAGAACAAAATAATAAAAATAGTTGAATAGTACTTCTATGCTTCCATGTCTATGCTCCCTGGGGTCTCACTCATGGTGAAATGCGGTCAAGCAAACCCTCATTACCTGCCTAGGCGCCAGAGAATGCCCTTATCCAGCAGTCGATTGACAAAACCGCTGTACGTGCACATGCACAGTAATGATTTCGAAAGACCCATCTTTTGGATGATGCTTGTAGGTATTCCATCGTGAGATCTTCTTGAGTATTTCGCTTTGCCCTGTGGACGCCTTTGTCAATGCTTTGTTAATGATGCATTGAGGAAAGATGAGTGGCAAAGCCCCCTGTTGTGGAAACCCATAACAAAACTGCCAGCTTACGACTTCATGCGGTTGCTAGCCGGTACCTGCCGCTTCAAATGAAACATATTCGGCCGAGCAAAAACGTGGCCGCAAAACAGCCTTTGAAGATTGAATGCCACTTTCGTCACATTACCAATAAACAGCTTTGTTTTATTGAGTGTAAAAAGCATTTTTGCGAAGCCGAGAACGCCGGCTTTATATATTTTTTCCCCAAACGAGGCCTTAACAGCTGCCTCCTGCACCGACGGAGGCATGGCCCGGGACACGGATATCGCCCAAGGCGGGATGCGTAACCGTCCATAGTAAAATACGCTAAAATACGGCAAAATCAATTGTCGGATAATGGAAACACTAAGGACGCAAAGGGCCATGGTGCGGCACTTTAGCGGCTCACCTTACGAGCCACCGACTCGATATTTTTTGCCCGGTGGGTTTCTGGGAAGAGGCTGCGCGAAGGAGATGGTGTGGAGAGGAACGGCGGTTGGTTTGGTTGAGCGGTGTCGTGGTTCGCGGTGGTTGAGAAGGCAGCTGGGATCAAAGGGAGGGGGGGCTTTATTGTGGAGTGGCTTAGAAATAACTGCCAATAAAAACTGACGACCGAGTGTCTGTCTTCTTTCAGCCGTTCAGAGCACGGAGTTTCAGTCTTCTATTTAAGGCCTCGGCCAATTCCGCTACAGTACTTTGGATCAGCTATTGGGAGGACTGGTGCTTCCGTCATATGAATGTGGAATTTCCACGGTTACCCACGAGTGCCACCAATATTTTAGTTTGAGCTCCGTGATACGTATTTATTTTGTGTTGTCATTGTAATATTTGGTCACTTGCTGCCAGATTCTTTCAGTCTTGAGATGACTTTTGAAAAGTTATTAAGGTCAATCCTTGTGGTTTTGGTCGTGATGTTTTGGAACAGGCAGATGAGATCCTATACATTGCCATCACACAAGCCTTTCCCCATTACATGCATCAATACATTTATAACTCATCACAAACAATTTTGTTTGTTTATTTTTTCAAAACAACTTTTCAGTGTTAGAGAACTTGGCTTAATTGCGTCCATTTTTAAATGCATTATTATCATCAATGTAATGCATATTTGTGCATCCTTTTAAAAGTATTTTTTGCGCCAACTAACACGACATTTATTGAGTAAACATTTTTTCGGAGGCTGTACCGCGCAGAAATAACAAATATTTGCGCGAACAATCGCTTGATTTATAGCCGGCGTAATTTACACATCTCTCTCTTGTCGCTTTGCAGCCTTTGATGATGCGTTGTGCAATCTAAATGAGTAATAGGTACTCAGCGATCTTGGGAATTAGAAAACCGGTGGCTGTTACTTCTTATCTTGGCCTTGTAGAGATAGATAAACCTGCAAAGCATTTTATGGTAGCGAGAGGTTGTTTTTTAATGTGGCTTGTAATGGTAGGGTTTACAGCTACCCCACCCACCCGGCTTACTCTATCGCAACGAGAAACCAGCTTTTACACTTTGATGTTTTTTGGTGAAGAGGAAGGGATACTTGTAAACTTGGTGATATGACAGACTGCGTTTCGTTTAGGAGGGTTTTTAAGGCAGTGTGGTCTCAGCTTTCAGGCTTACCGTCGTCTGGCGGATCAGTCAAAAAAAGGGGGCCCTCTCGTCTTTGTGGTGCAATTATTTATTTGTTTGGACTTTTTTTACGGCTCAAGATTTTGCTTTTTATTTCTTCGAATGGAGCAATGTTATTCGCTGTGTTGAAAAGGATATGTTTGCATGCAACAACACAAAAATAAACGATGCGAATGTTTTGCTGGAATCGTAAAAAAAATGAGCTTGACAAACATTCTAAAATTCAGGGCAGTTTTGAAAATTAATTTTGGGGCTCAGATTTTTCCGGATAAATTAAGAGCATTGGCTAAATTAGCCTTCATTATGGGAATTTGGAATTTCCACCACTGGCTCTCAGGGCTATGAAGAAGAGACACTGACTCACTGATATATATTTTTTAGAAAATGCTAAATAATTGTTTATGGAAATCTTTATGGAAAAAGTCTTGTCACGTTGTTATAGATCATTCATGATTAAAATGTAACAGTATTCAATTTTTCTGTGTACATGCTAAATGGAATTGGCCAAACATCCCAATGCAGGACCCTCCTAAAAAAAAGTCTTATGACTCGGTGAACTCCCCTGCCTAAAGGATCATTATTTACATTACGTATAAAATGACTAATTTGAAACGAATCTCAGAGAGCTCATTTGCGAGCATATCTTTAACAATTTTTATTTTTATCACTAACGTTTCGAAAAACTTGGGATAGATCGTGTGAGTTTATCTGTAGGTGCGCAGCGTATGCGATACATATAATGCGACTGTTCTAAGGCTGATACAGTGCATCTGTCTACACACGTGCACACGCACAAACACTGGCACACACGCACACATATTCTATTTTTTTCTGATCCCCCGCCTTTCTGTGGGAAATTCTCATGTCTGCCTTTCTTATCAGTCAGAGGGAAACGGTGTGGCAGCTGAACTGTTCACCCACCCCAAGCGCTCACTCTCCGCTCCCATCTCAATCTCCCCCACCACCACCACGACCCCCCCCCCACCACCACCACGACCCCCCAACCCAATCCCACCCTCCACCAACCCCCTGTCCCAATCCTCATCCCGACAAATATTTGCCTTTTCCTGCCACAGCCGTGCTGATAAATCCAGTATTTCATTCCCCCATCCCCCCCCGGCAGAAGCCATGCTGTAAGTGCTGCTATATGCGTCTGGACATCTTAATATTGTCGCATGCGCGCATATTGTTTGTATTTACATTCGTGTTTGTTCTGCCAAATGGGGCTTTGGTAACGCCAGTATGCCCTGGTGTGTACGCTCTCATGAGTACAAGACGGCTGCGGTTACTGTGATGGGTTTTTTGCGTTTTTGTTCGTGCTGACGCACCCAACGGGTCTTTTATATTCTCACTGCTTGCACGTGCTGTGGATGTACACGTTCATATGCACACAGCTGCAGCAGCATTTATTTATATTACCTTTTGAATATTCGCTACGCGTCTGTGCCAATTAAGTAAAATGTATTGACAACGTGACATTTTACAGCTCCGACTCCCGGTCCATAACTTGGGCAAGTCAGTGTCGTTTTCTTGCAATGCTGTGCACAGACTACGACACGATCAAGACGTCACTGTGTCACCGCTTCCGTACCTTTTTGTACCCCCTTCTCTCGAGACCGTTGCACAATCGACGTTTGACCTCGAATCCTACCGAATAACCGAGTGGCAAAAAGGGCGAGCCAGGAAACAAATAGACTCTTCGCAAATTAATTTCTCCAATGACGTAAATAGATTGTAAGCCGTTCAAATTCATCATTTCCCAGTACACCTTCTAATCCACTAAATGGTGCATAACGTGGCAGGCATCTGGCCAGCCTAAATCACCACAATTTGCCCTTGGCATATCGATAGCTTCTTTAAAAGTCTGCACCCCCCCCCCGACTCGCACCCCACCTCTGCCGCCACCCCCTTCCCACCTCCCAATAAAACGTGTGTTCCTTTGGTGAGCAAATTAATAACCCTCCACTGCACACAAATGCAGCCATACTTGTTTAATGCCTATTGATTTTCTTAAATCCGCTAAGCGACCAAGTCAAGCTGTGCCATGCGTATCAGGCAGTTTTGGAATGGGAGGGGCTCGTGTGTAGTTGTGCCTTTAGGGATAGGAGGAGGGTGCGGATGAGGGCTGGTAAGTGAGTAAGGAGGTTGTGGTAGAACCGGGGAGTTGCCACATATTGTTGTACAAAAGATAAACGAGACTTATCGTTGCGAGAAAGAAATCTCACAATGCTGGTAGAGGGGAGAGAACTGCTTGTGAGTGCATTGTCTTCAGAGGTGTCATCTTATTATCATGCGACTGACAACAAAAATAGGACTCTTAATGTCCCAGGAAGACTGACATATTTACAAGGGCAGAATCCACTTCAAACGGAGAAAGATCCTGGTCGAAACTCGGACAGGTGGCAGCCCAGAGGTCGCAACCAGGTACCCGATACCCGTACCCTACCCGATACCCGGCTACCCGTACCCGGCCAGGTTCGGGTACGAGCACCCGTTTGCGACCCTGGTGCGGCCGGGTATGGGTACGGGTAGGCCGTAAGTCACTGGAGAGTAACCGTTTGTCACTCTTTTCGGGTAGGGAATGGGTACGCGTACCCGGCCGGGTACGGGTACCCATTTGCGACCTTGGTGCGGCCGGGTACGGGTAAGGATTCAAAACCCGTTTGTGACCTCTTTGGCAGCCCCATGGTAGAGATGCGCTTTCTAGTGAACGTTACGAGCAGTGACTCAGTTATAAACGTGGTCACAGTGTGTTCTTTTGCAAGCTGATTATAATGTATCTTAGGATTGAAAAATGAAGTATTGTTATTTCCCCCCCCCCCACCTATTTTTTCCCCTACCTCGTTCTGATGTCTCCATTAATTCCGAAGGCTTCTCATTTGTCTTTGCGAGTAGCAAACACGTGCATGTGGTATCTGAGACATAATCAATGTGCCTGAATGTATGTGCACCTCTCGGGATGAGGTTTATTTAATGCTGGTTATTTTGGCAAATAATCATAAGGACTCAGAGTCAGAAAACTCCCGCATTTATCATTTCACTCGCACTGCTGGGCATTCAATTATGGCACGGCTTAGATAAGGGTCTGGTGGGAAGGCATGTTAAAGGCTCAACTCATAGCCAATGTGCTTGCATGTATTTCTGTTACGTTTGTCGTTATCTTTTTCTTTGTAAAAAAAAAATCAGTACCTTAAAATACCTCCACCATAGTGGAGATGTTGCATACTATATTTGCAATTCACAAGTGCCAGGCTTGATTATTGGGAGAGGCCAATCATGGGTTTTGTCTGTTTATCTGATATATTGTTTAAAATTACCTCCGGTCAAAAAACAATAATACTCTTTGTTAATAGCAATATACTTTTAAAAATAAATTAACGTATATATAAAAATACAATTTCATATTGTATTTACTTTATTTCACCAAGATTAACTTTAGATTAAGGTCTCATACCTTAAGGGGCTTCTGGTAAGATGGCAATGAGTCATTGCTTCAAAATAAAAACGAAAACATGTAAACCATTAACATCCCAAACCAGAGCAATATATGCTTTTCTAAATTAAATCTTAAAATAAAAAAGAATTGAATAACATGGCGTAAACTTAGACAAAACGTACATTGTTTTAACATGTGCTCTTTCACCATGCGTTACTTTTCTGGTTAAATTTTCGCTATATATGCCCTGCCGCATTTAGAATTGCTCTGCACGTCTTGACGAGTGCAGTTACAATGCTGTCATGAACAATAACCAATGTGCCAATTACTTCATTTTTCACATGGGAGGACACCTTCCACAATTTATTTGAGTAAAATTTTTATCATTACTAAATCTATCTGAAGCCTTATATTGGTTAAGCGAAAATGTCCACCTCACACATGCTCTGCATTTAAACTTACTTTGAGTCACAACAAGTCATGCAGTTTTGGGAATTTCACTTACACGAAGCTGCTCCTATAACAATGTTGCCTCGGTTTTTAATTACACTATGTGAAATTGAATTAAGATTTCCAGTGAAATGAATGTGGGAAAACAACTTACATACTCCTAAATAAGGACACATGTGCAAATTAAAGTTCATACAGTCTCAAAACTGGAATCGTACAATATATCGTATATCTGTTTTGGAGGTTTGGAGGCTGCACGCAATAAAGTGCAAGCCTTTAAAACTGCTGCTGAAACAGCAGCACAATTTGTAACCCTTGAATGTGTATCTCTTGGTCAGCTGAAATGCTCAACACCTCTGGCTAGCAGTCTGTACAAAGCTGGGGGCAATGTAGTGTTGTGGCGAGTAGGGCCTTGTTTATTTAGGGTTTGAGGCCTATGCCTCTAATCCCACTAATTCCCACAGCATGTAAAGAGGCTTAAGTGGCTCAGGTCACCTGACCGCCCGCAGTGTGGCCAATATTTAGGATTTCAAAGGATACCTTTTGGTGACCTTTCTGAAATGCTGTCTTCGGCTAAAATTAGCCTCTGTGGACAACCGTAAACACACTTTGACTGTAATTTTAGACGAACCTTTCAATCCACAGTTATTGGTATGTCACAGGAGGCAAAATGGGATTGTTTGAAAATGAAATAATGCGCTGTTTGACCACTAAATAACGGATTGGTTGCCACAAAAGGGAATCATTTGTTCTTAGATCGTGAGATTATTAATATGACCACTTAGGTAACCCAAATTTACCGTAAGTACTAAAACCTAGTTTTGTAAATTCCTGATACATGTATTCTTTGTATATATGCCATTATATTAATATATCCCCGTGTGATTTTGCAACAATTATTCAGCATTGCTTTTGAATTTTATTTGACATTTTGCAAGGGGCATATTGGGACCTTACCAAATATTTTTCAAATAATTATTCCGTTTAATATGTTTTCTTTTCTTAAAATGAAAGTGTAACTTCTTTTTTATAATAGGACAAACGATTAATTTGCGACAAATAAGTACTGAATTAAATAAAGCCAAACAAAATAATAAATTAGCAATCACAAATATCCCCACCATTTTCCATGTAACACCTGGAGGATACTGCAAATTCTAGAAATCAGCTTTGGTAATCATTTTCTTATTAATTCAAGCCTACTTTCATACCATTAGGGGTTTTTTTTCAAGACCTGGATTTCAACAGCACTGGAAGTGAGGGCACAAAAACTCCTCGTTTTTTGTGTGATTGGCTGACTGAATGGGTCTCAACTGTTCAAGATTTGCGGAATAGCCAGGGCAAAGATACCCTGCTGGTTTCTTTCAGGCTAATGAATTTTAATGAAGTTGCCTCGTATAATTCACGCACCGTGGGCCGCAAAAAAAAAGGTGCCAAGGCACATGAGATCACGCAGTTCTCACACTCTGGCCAATTGACAAGCCACTTTAGCAATTAGGCCAATTAGACATGACATGGCAGTGTTGTGTGTCAGTGGTGCGAAGCCGTTTGCAGGTGAATTGTAGAAAATGTTCTTTCGTGATTTGCTTGCGCGGAAACAAAAAAAAAATCTCAATAATTTCCTCGTGGCCAAAACAGATCAGAAGTCGTAATATTCTGTGTACGCGCCGGAGATTAATCAAAGTGATTGGCCCGTTGCACTCTGCCGTGAATCACCCATGTGCAGACGCACGCTTGATAAATGAAACGTGACAAATTGCTGTGCATCGTACGACAGTGGTACAACGGGCTATGAAACGGGTGGGGGGGTGGGGTTGCTGCAAGATCGTGTACTTGAGAGATGCAAACAAGCGGCCGATAAATTATTATTGGCCAACTTAACCACCGGTTTTGAAATCTTACGCCTGAGCTCACATGCATTATGATACAAACCAGGCTATCGATGACCACTATTGGATTTCAAAATGCTGTAATCCGTTAATTTTTCAGCCACTATTGATTGATCGACAACATTACAATGATTGATAATTTTACAAATAAGCATTTATTCCCTCGGGTTAAAATGTAATCATAACCCGAACAAGGTAAAGAGTAATAAATTGCCTTCGTCAGAAATGGTGATTTATTCAGCTGTCAAACTAAAGTAACGACGTCGCTTAAGTCTAATATACATGGAAATTATAGTTCAGCTTGAGAAGAAGAAGAAAAACTCAACGTAGTCAAATATAAAAATGAATAAAAACTGTTTGGAATTATTTTTGAATGGGTGGTGGCAATTCACGCAGTTCACAGGCAGCTCGCTCCGACTGTCACAAAGAGGGCTTTGAGTTTCTTTTTTCTCTCTCTTTTACGACCGGCGCGACAATAACTCCGCTACTTGTTTAGTTTTAAAGAGGACTCCTTGTTCTGTTACTTTCAGCTGCCTCGTTTCATCAAAACAATATTATTTCAAAGGTCAGCATGCAGTTCACGTTTTGTTTGTACATTTTGCACTTGGCAACGCACGGTTATGAGAAGTCAAAAGCGAATTCACCCAATTAGGTGGCTGCATTTAATTGGTTTCGCTTGTGTGATTCATCAGTTGTATTTTTCAGATATCTCTTTTCCGAACGTTTGTATACACAAAGCTGTTGTCGATCCACGATTTGATGAAGGCCTCGCCATGCCGTGGGAGTCATACCGGGGAAGGAGAGGAACATAGACGTAGGAGCATGGAAGTACAGTATAATAATGGTTTTTACTCTTCTTTACAACATCATTTATCATTTATCTTGCAGTGTAGTGTACGATGCCACGATAATGAATAATAAAAGCCTTTTAGTTGAAACACTTTTTACTTTAACTCTTGCTTCAAAGAAACCTACCCGTTGGGTTTAAAGGAGAGCTCCTTCGGCTGCTTCTCCGAACGATGTGTATGTGCAACCATGGTGTTAGTTCACTGCCAAATGAAGGCCACTCCATGCCTACGTGGGTCGTGGGGGGGGGGGGGGTATTTGACCATACTTCACTAGGCTGATCAGTGCGGCTTTGGTAAGGTGGGAGGCATAGACGCGGAAGCATAGAAGTATTGTACAACATTGGATTCTGCTGCCTATGACAACCTGGCACACCCATTGATGACATTGTCCAGGCTGAGCCCAGCTTAGCTTCCATGGTCTGCTGGGATCCGGCACAGTATACACGATGTGGGAGAGATGGAAGTTTCTCTTGTGTGTCATCACGTGCCCCCAGTGTGCGTGTGTGAGCGTGGTAGTGTCGCGGTTAGCGCACTGCGCTACGAACCCGATGACCCGAGTTTGATTCCCGCTCACGGACAGCACCAGTGACAGCACCAGTGACAATTAATTGAACCGATGCTGCGCCTCCCCTAGGTAGACTCAGCCTCAAATCACTACTTGGTGCGGTGTGTAAACATCGCCACTATGGAGACAAAGGCTTCCCTGGCGTGGTGTTCGCCACCTACCCCCTCGTATGCCGTGGAGGACTGCATAGGTTCTCGCTAACAGCACTTGACCCACCAACAGTCTGTTCAGGCTATACTAGGTGATCTTTGTCTCTGTGCATAAGCGCACGTGCTTATGTGGTTCATGTGAGAGAGTGCGCAATCGCTGGAAGACGCGAGTCGCCGGTGCTTAATTTCAGCCGGGTCTGTGGATCGGCGAGCCGAAAAATTCCTCCGTCGCCACCACAACACGTCCAGCAAACCTCTCGCTTTGGCCGTGGCTGCTACGTGGCACGTGCCGACTCTCAGAGCGACCTGAACATATTCCGTGAAAAATTAAGCCCCGTGCTTCGCCCAATATGGGGACGTGGGCGTGGGGTGCAATTCTAACCCCCCCATCCCCCCTCTCCCACCCTCTTCCCCAATGCAGTTCCGTGTCCCTGTCCCTCACTCCCACCCATGGCTGCCAGGGCCCTCGCCACCTCCTCCTAATTGCCTCTCTGAGCCCACCGGTGGCGTGGCAGCGTGGCACGGCCGGCGACGTCTCGCCGCGTTAACCCCCCCCCCGCTCCCGAGACGGCGGCCCTCGCCGACGGGCGCAGCGACTTTAATTGCGGCGTGACAAATGCGCACTCGTTTTTCCTGCCGGAGCGTCGCGCGGCCCGCTTGTTGCCATGCTACCCGCTTGCCAGGTGCCTATGTGGCTATTGACAGTTGCCTAACCACTGCACCACCGCTCCCTTTGCTATTACGTAGGGTGCTTCAGAAAAATGTGAACACTTCTGAGATTTTGCAACAATGCCATGGAGACATGTGCTGCCTCCGGGCTCTGGGAGACCACCTGGAGAAGATTCCAGGCACGTGTTGACAGCGATGGCGAACAAGTGGAGACTCTTTGACTTTTTGAAGCTATTAACATCACATTTGTTATCATGTTACAGTGTATTACTCGTTCTTTTTTCCATGTGGAATGGCGGTTGTTGTTATATCTTCATTCAAATCGGGCACAAGTTTTTGTATGGGGTGCGTGTTACTTTTCAGAGCGTCTTATGATCTGGTTATATGTATATACATATATATATATAAATAGGTAAAGGTTCAGCCCCGCAATTGCTTCATCACGCCACTCCTGGCAGAGGGAGACTCCGCTTCGAGGGCGCTCTCGAGTGAATCCCGCCTGGGAGGGTATTCGTGGCCTCTTCCACATGGGCCAGACGTCCTGGAGTCGGAACGGCAACGCGTAGCATCTACAAACACGCGCGCACAGAATGGGGGTTTTGTTCCGAAAGCCCGGCGCGTTATGCAAAGCGCCGCGGCACTGTGCGGTGCAGGCTGGGGCGCGGCGCGGCGCCTGCAGACGGGGATCGCCGTGCGTCGCGTTCCGGGTGTGCGCGTGTGCTCGCTCGCTCGCTCGCTTTCTCGCTCGCTCGCGCCGGCGAGCGTCGGTGAGCGTTGGCGGAGGGAGAACGAGGAGCCGCACACCCCAAGCATCAAGTCCGTGTCACCCACCCCCACTGGTTGCTAAGTAGCCGTCAGAAGCCATTATCAGGCGGCGAAAGTTGCCCCGAGGCTGGAAAATCTGTACTGGGCCAAGTGGAAAAGAAAAAGGAACCAAAAAAACCCTGCTTAACCCCTTTGCGCACTCCATTGTACAATGCCCTTTTAATACCATGATGCTATTATGGTCAAACCCTAACGCATCGCTCGCATGTGGCACACGTTATGAAAACGTGTGGCGGTGGAAATGTGTCCGTGGCAGCTGTTGAATACAACTGTTATGCTACGAGAGCACTTTTTATAATAATAATGCTGATGTGAAGGCCGTGGTCAATCGCTAAGCCATTCTAATTCTAGTAGGATGGTGTTTCGGTGGAATTGTATTTCCTTTGTTAGTAACCAAAATTAAAATACGTTATCCATAAATACGCAAAAAATAAACATTCCCAATCCATATTTTTGAGCTTGTTAGTGGAGAGACACTTTGACATCGATGTCGAAATTTTGAACACCTTCCGAGAGGAATATCCATCGAGGAGATGGAGCGACTAAATCAGCTCGTGTGCCGGGTGCTCAATGGATTGTTGCATTCCACACAACCGAGTGAGCAGTGGATTGATCATGGCTGATGAAGCTGATGGATATGTTATCCCGAGAAAAGCATGCCTTTTTGCGATGAATTGCATTCCATTTAGCCACCATCTCGCGGCCGTGTGTTTTCACTATTGATGTGAGCGCTAACGCGACCACTGGATTTGCTACTGGGAGTGCGGATGCGTGAGGGTTTTGTGTGAAGTGGTCAGATCTAACGCAGTGTCAGTGGTATTTAAGTAATCAATCGCATCCTGAGATAAGTATGGTTCTGCTGGGAGAGGAGAAATGTCAATAAAATTTAGAGCGGCGGTTGTGTCTGGGGGTAGTCTTCAATTTGAAATGAACTCTAACCAATAACACATGAACATGCCCCGATCCACATCAATATTTGAAGAAAGTTGGGAAACACTCATAAAATTATTTACCTGCCCTGTGCAATATATGCCATGCACTGCCATACTACGGTAACCATTGTAATGTAAGATTTAAAAAAACACCCAAACCCACTCCTCTCTAATTATACATTAAACAATTAATCCAGAAAAAAAAAGTTAAATAAAAAAATGCCAAAATGTGGCACATGACACAGTGTATACCTCCACATAAAATAAAATTTTCGAGGTTGCAATGTTAATTAAGGCTTAGATTTAACTGTTCACGTGATGACTTTCAATGGCCAAATGAACACAATTACATACATTGACAAATCATTGCCGTCATCATCATCAGCCGTGATCAATCCACTGCTGGATGAAGACTGTCACGTCATCCACTGCTGGATGACGTGACAGTCTACCGAGGACCTGCACACCAGCTGATTTAACTGCCACCGGTGATGACTGCTGGTGTACGCGCGGCTATTGCATCATTAATAAAGGTGATGTGCGGGGTTAGATCCCTCGACTTTACATTCCCGAACGTGCACTTAGAAAGTTTGGCATTTTTTTGGAGGTGGGGGGGGGGAGAAAGTCGAGTTTACCCGCGATTGAGAGGCTGTGATGCACGCGTGGTGTGTGTGTGTGTGCTTCGAAAGTATTACCCAAGTGCGCTTGTGTGGAGAGTATTTAAAATACGGATTTATAGATTCTAATCCAAAAATTGGGGCGTTGGAGAAAACGTGCACGAGTGTCTCGGCTCTACTGATAATTATCCTTGGTCGTGTCAGGGTGAAGTTTCACAGTTCGAGACGTGGTATTGTGCTCTATGCCTTTGCTCGCCTGGAGCAGAAGTAGATGCCATCAACATGACGCGTTGCAATGCTTCACTGGTGGGGGGGGGGGCATTAAGCAGTAACTACTGCACTTCGCTACGAAGTTGGCCCGCACCTGGGTTTGATCCCAAGCCATGGCTAACATCAACTATGCCCTCACACACTATTTTTTCTTGTTATATCATCAGTTGTTTATAAAAGACAAGACCAATTTTTTTCCTATAGTTTTTATTCCATTCTGGATGACTCGCTCTGCTTAGGCGTCTTGGCTACTCGGCAGCAGCGCAGTGCACAATCTCTGCAGCGGTTGAAATACATGTCTTAAGAAGGCTTACCGACAACATATTTTGTAGGTAATTATGCAATGCGGCTTTGCACATGTACATATATACGACGCATTAACAGTACCTTGTACAGCAATGATTATTACAACAATTTGTCAGCTGCCTGTTTAGTAATTCAGTAATTGCCACAACATAGGGGCGAGGTGCACCATCGGCAATCGGAGAGCACTGCCCTTGAGCTCGCTGCTGCTCGTTCTGCTCGTGCTACTTAGAGCAGTTCGTGAGTGTTCATGGTTTAGCGGCCTATGTACTATCTGGAGTAGGCAGCAAATGAATAAAATACCTTTTTTTTTGGCCTTTTTGTTCTTAACCAGATGTCACAGCTAAGTTAGGGCCTGTTGTTAGGAAAGGAGCCCGATTGTTCAGAGACATGGGAAGTGGAATGATAGAAAACTCCACAAGCCTTTTTTTTATTCTCCAAAGAGCTGGGAGTAACAGTGCTGTGTTAAAAAAGAAAGTACGACTCGGAAATGCAAATGTCCTGGAAGCTTTGTGTCGATAGAGGCTAATTGGCTATTCGCCTGATTACAGAGAAGAGGTTCCTTCTGAATAATTTTCGCGGCTGTCCACCGGTTGTGCGTTTTTTTTCGCAATCTTTTTTGTTGTTGTATTGTTAATATTATTCCAACCTTGTTCTTACTCTCCAAGCCTTAAATATTCATGTTTTATTGCCAGGGACATTCAAATGTAATGGACGTGGGAGAGAAATGTTTCGTGGTTTGCTTATAAAATTGACAAAAAGAACAAAACATAATTTGAAATATACGCTCTGAAGTGCATATATAAAAGGCACGTTTGAGTGTTGCAGCAGAACAGATGATGATGATGGTGGTGGTGATGATTTTGCTTAACTATTACCACGTTTAAGATTAATTGGCCCGCAAAATTTTAACAGCTTCAAATTGTTAATCATAGCAAATTAGCGCCAGTAAATCTCAATTAACTGTTTAACCCGCCGTACTTTTATTCCAGCCAATAATTTCGGCAGTAAAAAATGAAATAAAAACTTACAACTTCTTTAACGATATATATTTTTTTTGCTAAATGTCCTTCTAACGCTTTACAAAAAAAGATGATAGAAACAAAAAAATGGTTAAATAAGGTTTTTGTGCAAATGCGGTCGCGGTATATATTTTTTCCCCCTCCCCTCCGCTCAGCACTTGAGCCAAGCGCACTGTTTTGGATGCATAATTCAAATGCCCTGCAGGCAATGCTTTCAAGGTCTGCCTTGCCTCGGGGAAGGAAGAGACAACAGCTGTTAAGAGGCACTGATATCGCGCTAACGCCCGGACAAATAGAGGCGACCGTCCGCTGGAACCCCGCTCATAAATTATTATCATGCACAGTCGCCCGTGCTTATATGTCGGCGGGCTGGGGCCTTGCAGTTCAGTTGCCCCCCCCCCCTTCATCTTGGTCTGTCCGTGCGTGTGCGTCTACCGGCCGTCTGTGTCCTGCATTCAAACTTCAAAGTGATTTCTGGATAAAGGGGAGCATTGAGGCGGCGCTCACCTCCTGCTTACAGCCCTGAAAGTCAGTGGCGGAAATTCCACATTGATATGGAGTGGACGAGTCCATCCGTAGCCAATCACCGTTGACTTCCACACAGTGTCACGCCAACTTTATCGACTGCAGAGGGATGATGGGTTTTGATTGCGAGCCGCTCGCTCTGGCGATGAGATGCCTGGCCAGATGTGTGTGTGTCTGTGTGTGTGTCTGTGAGTGTGTCTGTGTGTGTGTCTGTTGGACTTTGTAAACATTCTGTTTCTCTTCTCGGACTGCTCAACTTTGGCATTCCATGCCACCGTCTCTTTTCCCAAGTTCTTAGAATAGCCCTGTGCTTTACATAAGTGATGATGATGATGATAATGACGATGTCAGCACCACGCACCAAATCTTACGAAAGCTATGAATTTACCGGGCGTCTGCCACCGAGCCAACGCTCATCCTCAGCAGCCTTGTTCTATCCTCTGATGGATGAAAGCTTCTCAACATTGTCACTGTCCCCCATGGTCCAACAAAGCCACGCATCCATCTCACTCCTGCACCTGAGCCGTTCTCTTTGCGCATTCCCTGTGGTGGTCATCCTCTGGGGCGTGTTCCCTGCTTTGGTTGAAATTCTGTCGCCAGACTCATTCATCGCGCAGCATCCCCGGAAGGGATGATGGCCGATAATCGGCTGCAACAACTGCACACTCACAAGTTTAGTTTTTTGTTGTTTTTCTGAGGTCTTAAAGCAAGCGATCCACCACCTCGTATCAAGATCGGCTTCCACAAAATTACGTCACAAAACCACTTCCAAAGATCCACACTGTATGTGCTTGTGCGAAGAGGGTTCATCACTTGTGAATCGCACATTTTTTTTCTATTAATTCCCAAAGCTAGAAATTGGCCAAATCTTACAGGTAATTTTTCTTTGGCTTGCAGTCCTCGGAATGGTAACTGATGCAGGGGGCCAATCGTTTCACGAGACTTGGGAACGCCGTTTGATCGCGAGCAGGCTTCGCTAGGATTCAAACCAAGGCCCTGAGTAGCATGGGGGGCCAGCTCAGCGCTCTCATCCCCACGGCCACCTCAGCGCTCGACATGTTTTGCTCCCACGAGCGGCTGTCTCGCTCGCGCGAAGAGACAGAGGGGTGCGAGAGGGGGAGGGGGGGTGGCAGATTCGGAGGCGACGTTTAAAGCGGATCTCTGATTTCACATCACGGGTCCCATTTTTGGGGGGGAAATTAGGGAAATGTCACCAGGAGGTTGAAACCGCGTCGTCACACGTGGGATTTGCACGACGGAGGCGTAAACACGCGCGCTCTTAATTCGCGGTGTCTAAACACGGGGACTCTGGTCGAATTAGCGCACGCCAAAGCACACATTTCCCAGCATGATCACCGTAATGCTTTCTGCCATGCATGCACAAACCCCCCCCCCGCCCGCCCCAGCACAGCCACATAAATGTTATAGCCTTTAAATGAAAGCTGTATGGAAATTGCAGTGATACACGGCGCATTCATATTAGCTCCGTGGTTTTTTTTTTGCGTAGAAACTGTTTTCCCGTTGCTTAATTCTTCACCTGCATTCCCTAGCACTGTCTCTATGCAGCAGCTCACACTGTGCTACGGTATAACGCTTGATAGTTATCATATGAATGTAATATACAACAACCCTTTTTTGCTGGGTAAAGGCCTCGCCGTACTTTCTCGGTCATGGGAGGGGGTTGCTTGACCATACTTCACCACGACGGTCAGTTCTGGTTGCTGAAGTGGGATGGGGGTGGGGGAGTGGGGGTAATGGCCCAGAACTGGTTGAGATATCACCTGGCATTGATGTTAGCCATGGCCGAGAATCAAACTCGGGTAGCTAGGACAATGCACTGTGACGCAGCGCTCACCCGGAGTTTATCCTGCGTACAGAATTTGCCTCCGATGTTAGCTAGCCGTGGTCGGGCGTCGAACTTCAGGTTGGCGGGTTCAGAGCGCGGCGCGCCAATTGCTGTGCCGCCGTTCTGCCTTGATATTTATATATTTATATATATACACACGTTTAATTTGTTCCCGGGCAGTGTACGGCACGAGTCGTTTTTCTGCGCGGAAATCAATGCGAAACAATTGACATGTTCCTGAAACTTATCGAGCTGCCCTTTCACAGATGTAACCCCGACCCATTTCTTTTACACATTTGGCTAGCTAATAGGTGTGCGCAATTCAGATGACACACGCAGTATGGCTCTGTTGTGGCCACTCCAGACCGCTGACGTGATTCCCAGCGCCGGGCTCCCTCGAGTTTATTTTTTTGTTAGCGTTGTCACCGTAAACTCTGACCCCCCACCCGCCCGCCCCCCCCGCCCCCCCAAGATGCACATTGCACGGCGTTATTGGCAACACTTTAACGCAGCCATCTATCTTGGCGCGAGCGACGTTCTAACCGAGGTTAGCATGAATGGGGGGATGGGCGATCTTTGTGGTGAAGGAGCTGAAATTGTACCCTGCTTGCAAAACTCGAGCAGCGTGTTGTTGGTAGTTGCATTGAGAGTACGTTTTATATATATATTTTGCTCCTGCCATTCTCAATTATACCAATGTAGCTTTAAGGTTCCCCCCCCCATACTTCACCATCTTGTTCAGTGAAGGTTGCTGATGTGGGGGGTGCAGGACCAGGTTGGGTATCACTCCTCACTGACATTAGCCGCGGCTGGTAACCGAACTCGGATCAGTGAGTTCATCGGGCAGCGTGTGTGCTAACCACTGCACCACCGCTCCACTCCCAACTGTGTGTGTGTATATATATCAATATAAAATGATATATATGACCACAAATCCAAGCTCACTGATTTCTAGCAGTACACCCAGGCAGTGATGCAGCATTTATTGAAAATGGTGCAAATTGAAATGTATTGATTCTTGGAGCAACAGTTTACTCATTTTACCGGTTCTCAGTAGGTACAAATATTTTGCGTTGCTCTGTCTGAGAGAAAATGCTTTAAGATAAAATAAATGAACACTTTTTTACGACTCGCCGCTGTTTGTTCGGCAATAGCTCATCGTCCTTGCCTTTGGTTCCAGACGATGCCAGTTCCAATCCACGTTAAGGGGTCTAAGAAAAGCCCTGCAGGGAATCTTTCAGATAAGGTCACTGTCTGTCGACTGCATGACCATGGGGATAGATCGGTGGCGCAGCGGTTAGCGCACTGGGCTATGAAGCCGACCTGGACCACCTCCTCCCTCACCAACCCGGATGGTGAAGTATGGTCAGACAGCTCCCGTGACCCGTGACCGATGCAGCGTCGGTAGAGGCCTTTGCCCAGGCGTGGCATTGACAAAAATCCGTGCGTTGTTATTTTAATGTTGTAATGCTTTTAATTGTTTAGTTCTATACGTGTATGCGGAGCAGCTTCCAAGACTAAACTTCACTCTGTCCTGTGTGCCTCCGCAGGGGACGGGATGGACAACAGTGTAGCCTCCGAGGGCACGGGAGACGATGACGATCCGGACAAGGACAAGAAGAGGCAGAAAAAACGTGGAATCTTCCCCAAAGTTGCGACCAACATCATGCGCGCCTGGCTCTTCCAGCATCTGTCGGTAAGCAAAATGCTCCTTCGCTGCCGCCACCTCCTACCCATCGTGATTGCGTTGTTGTCGTTTTGTTTGTTTTGTTTTCTGCTGTTTCTCTTTCCCCAATGTCATCCCAAATGTGCTCTTTGCGTCGTGATGTGTGGGGGGGCGTCCATTCGGCGATCGAAACTTCCCCGTGTTCGAGTGTGGTCCGTGGAAGCATATGTCACCGAACTACTGCTGAGATCGCTTCAAGTGATGTCATATCACCGCAATGAGAAAGCACATTCCCATCCCAATATTTTTGTATTCTCGGAATGGGAGTTGATTCAAATCAAGAGCAGAATCGAATGCTATATGATGGCTGTTTTCTGTAACACTATACAGCATGTAAAATTTAAGTTTTATAGGTCTTGTAGAACATTAAAATTTACGTCACTCGGTCACCCAATCACGAAAGTCTATATGTATTAGATATAATCCGAAAACCTTCAGCCCAATCGTTGGGCTCAGTATTTAAACAAATTAACTCCATCTAATATCTACAGGTACATAATCACGCTTTCCTACAAATATTGTGCAAAAATTTACATTAATATTAATTCATAATATGCATGAAGATGAAATGTGTGCTCATTACTGTGTTTGGTGGCACGAATTAGCTTGCAATTAATTCACGAAGAGGAAAGAACACACACGCACATTACACAATGATAGATGTTTAGCCTTGCTTTTTGAATTTATTTACATTTACATTTCAGAGCGGTCAAACGCATCTGAATAGTTCGTCTTTTTTTTCAAGAGTGTCAAATGTTTTCTATATTGGTAATTCACGTGACACTGGATGCGAATTTCTAATTGCACCAAAGGATGACACACTGCGGGAAATTGTTTAGCATTTCAGTCGGATGTTACAATTTAATGAATTGGGGGGGTGGAAGCAGCATCTCTTATGATATCAGCAGGACATCTATCTTTATTTATATATACGTATAAAACTAAATATATGAAAAGCAGCAAAGAAATATTCGCTGATTTTCTTTTTCCCTTTTCACCCCGCGGTTGGATTTTAACAAATCCATTAGCGGCGATAGCAGGCGATGTGAGGCTGGAATGAAAGCAGCAAGGGTCTGTGGTTGAGTGGGTGGAGGGGACCAGGGCTGGGGGTGAGTGAGTGAGTGGGGAGGCGGGCAGTCGTGGTGGTGGTGGTGGTGATGGTGGTGATGTGTAGCGCACTTATTCTTTCAAAACTTCCTTTAGTTAGGGGAAGAAAGAGCACAGCGGTGGGGTGTGCACACCCAATGGGTCCCGCCGCCGAGGGGGCTTGTGATGGATGTTCGCTCATTGGAATAGAAGCCCTCGCCTCTAAGCCAATAACGCGTTAATTGGGAAGCTCATGGGAAGAGACAACTGTGCAGCCGGTTGCCGGCATTTCTCACGTGCTCACGTGTCGGCAGATGCACAGGGGTGAGGTTGCCAAGGTGGAACGCTCTGCCGTAATATAAGCGGAAGATATATGTTGCCTACCTGTATCGCTCGTTGGGGGGTAAAGCGGTGGGCGCGATGATTAGCGCAGTGTCTTGTGAGCCTGGAATCGCTGTAAAGGCTTTCAGCTGTGGTGAGCGATGGGCAAGCTGGGCCTGGAGCCCAAATCTGCGCTGACTGGCGTGGTGAAGTATGGTCAATAAGGTGAAGCCTTCAGCTAGCAGTGGAATGAGAAAGGGGCGTTACAAGACATGCGTCATGTGGCTGGGTGGCACAGCAGTAGAATGTACTGCCGACAAGGTGTAGGCCCTGAGTTCACATCCCAGTCTGGGGTCAACTCAGGTACTTCTCTAGGGAGAGTATAAAATTAGTACCACTTTGTGGGGAAGTGAACAGCAATTGTTCTTTAGGAGAACTCAACCCCGCCATAGGAATGTGGAATTGCCACCATTGTCTTAGGGCTGCAGGCAGCGGTGGAGCACTGACTGCCTTGCACTCAGTTCAGCAGGAAACCCACTCTGTCTTGTTTTTGTTGTGATTTAAACGGCAGACAGAGCATCCTCTTACAGCGACAACTCTCTCTATGTGTATTCAAAATATAAACGGCGTTACTTTGTTATTGTCTGCTCTTACAGTGGCGCACGTCAAATAGAATGGAAATTGGTAAAATGTTGAAGAAGTGTCCCCCAAACACGGGCAGCAGTGTTACTAGTGAATTGTGAACTCGCTGAACCAATGCCATTTCACGTCAATAGCATCGACTCTCCATGGATTCTGTGTTTTTTTATTGCATTCCAAGAGCATTCATGTGAAGTGTATTGTGGAGAAGTTCATAGTTTACAATGTTTATTCCTTGAGAAAATTATATTAAAAAATACATGAAAAAGAAACAAGTCTTCTAAATCGTGTTATCATCATCATCACCACCACGACTAGTCTACCACTGCATGAGGGTTTCCCCACGCCATCAACATCTCTCACGATTCTGCAATTGTAGTAACCCCCCCCCCCAGCGTGATTTCAACGCTCCATCTCCTGAGAGTGGCAGGAGCCCTCGGACACGTTCCATTCCTTAGCTGCCGCTCTGTCGTGGGTCCTGCCCGCAGTCCGCCATCATCTTCTCGCGACGTGTTCTGCCCGAGCCCGTTGAGTGTCCTAAACACTTTGGACTAAATAATTTTGTCAGCCTACCAAAAAGCGGTGCGAAACACGCGGGTTGATGTTTTGATGTCAATACGTTACCCATATTGCAATGAAGTGTTCAATGCAAATGCATGCGAGGCTATTAGTTGCTGCTTCTAAATATATAATACAACGGGTTTTTTTCCTCCCACCCCGCTCCCAACTAAGCCATGGTAAAAACGTGAGATTTCCAAGTACACAAAGAGCCCTCAGTCTCAATTAAGTGGAATACACGGGGTTCTAGTGGATTGTAGCTTTGCAAATGATGCATCATTGTGCGAGCGGTGTCTATTGTGCACCCAGCCACAGCTTAGGCCTTGGAGTCATGCTCAGTGCCAGAATGTTGGGCAGTTAATGTATCCAAGGCCAAAGGAATAGCGGAGCGCTCAATGCGCTCCCAAACTCGTGACTACGCGTGGTGTGGAGAAACGGTGAAATAGCCACCCATTAATCCAACCCCGGGTATCACGCTGGGACCTCTCACAGACCCAGAGGCCCCCTTCGTTACCGAGTTTTGCTGATGGGCTGAGACCACCCCTGAAGACAAGCGATGCTAAAATGTGGATAAACGGCGAATTTCTTTTTCGGTTAATAATCGGCACCGAAGATCACTCATCAGCCATACGGAAGAAGAATGAGACCAAGGATCGCTGTGTTTTAATTGTTATTTCAGCAGAGAGCAGTTTATGGCGATGCTGCCACCATAGATACCCCTTGCGAGACATCGCAGGAGTACGTAGACATCGCAGGAGCTTGGGTGATGTTGTAAAGTCGCTTTTGTGTTTTGTTCATATAATAATGCTCAGCAGCAACCCCCCTCCCCCAATGTTTGATTTTTTTTGCCATACACATCTGCCAGATTGCTCTATCATGATTTAATTTATTTATTTGAGAGTATATTCTAAATTGTATGCATGTGTGTATGTTGAACATCTTTTGCACCGTACGTAGCCGGCCGTGTGAGAATATTGAGAGTGAAGCAAGGTTAGCATAAAAGCTCTCCGACGATGTCCGGCGTTTTGTCCCACTTGCCGGGAGCTTCCTCAGGTCACTTCCTTGAAAGCCACGTGGCACAAAGCCTTAAACTCAGATGATTCCGAGTGTCAAGCTTGAACTCTAGCTGTCTAGTTATTTTTTCCCGATAAGCACCGGTTGGCTATGTGCGGGTGCAAAAGAAGTTCAACGTGCATACGTAAATCACTAGGCCTCAACCAACTTACAATTTCCAATTCGCATATATTTATTTATTTATTAGGGGGCACCTACTTATTCTGGCCTGCTCTGTACGAGCACCCACTCTGTGTGATTCTCTCGTTTCGCAATGGGCAGGCATTACCGAGTGGCTGAAATTCCGCTTTTTATTTTTTTTTGTACGTGCGCGTGGATTCTGGCCGATGCTAATAGTTTCCTACTGAGTGGCCGTATTTACTCGGCAAAAAAGACCGGGTGGGACTGCTTAAAACAATGCGGCGACTCACAGCCCCAGACGTGTTTTGTCTGCGTTTTGTTCCGTTTTGCTGGGCCCGGGGAAAATGTTCTCCACAATCTCTCAGAGAGAGAGAGAGCGAGCGAGAGGGGTGGGTGGGTGGGTGGGTGGTTGGGTGGTTAGGGAGAGAGCAGAGGCAGTGCCACTGGCTAATTGCACCGGGCGCGGAATGCGTTTTGTCTTCCGACAAGTTCCAGCAATTAAGGCTCCCCGGCATGGTCGCACTGCCCACACCCGCAGAATGCAAGGTTACATCAGTCGAAACGCGGGAGTCTGATGTCGACACGCCGAGGGGCGAGACGCGGGTATGACGCGGCCGCGGAGGAAAGTGTCCAATTATCGCAGCGTTATCCTTGTTTGCGTTTAACGCGGCGGCGACGGTGGCCTTGCGTGGGCAGCGTTTGACGTGAGGTTTCAAGGAAAGCGTGACGTTACATCTTCCGGATGAAAGCGGCCACCTGGACGGCCATTTGGGGGGGGGGGGGGGGGTGGGCTCACGCAAGCGTGCGCGCGATTTGGGCCATGCTGAGCTAAATGGGGTTTGAAAGAGGGAGGGAAAGGGCCGACGGTTGGATCAGTTTTAAAGTAGATCTCACCAAAAATTGTGTGTCCCGTACAAATTAGGGCCCTCCTAGAAATTGCTCATTGCCCCCGAGGGGCAGGGCACCCTGCTGGTTTAATACAGTGGTTCTCAATCAAGGGCAACTTGGTTTGGGCTTTTAAAAAAAGCATCCTTGGGGGGGTTCGTATGCAGTCGGCTGCCTCACCACGGCGTTTTCAGTCAATACGCGCGATGATTTATTGCTCCTTGCCGCCTCCTTGATGTGGTCTTTCCAAGTGAAGGAAGTACTGAGTGATTTTTTGTTTTTGACGCAGAGCCATGAGAGGATTCTATAGCAAATTTGAGACATCCTTTTGCAGGCCAAAGGTTCGGAAAAATATGGGCTTTTTTATATATTTTTTGATACCGGCGTCCGCGATCCATCGATTAACATAAATTCTTCAGCTACGTAAAATAACTTTTTTTCTATTAAGATATTTTTTTTAATCCGTTGTGAGTAATTGTGTCATATGTCCCCTGCAGCCACTAGTGGCCGATACATTCGCTACAAAAATATAATAAATTTTGTACATTAAACCGCGACTTCCTTGAATCGCTGTGAATAACTAAACCTCTACTTAAACGCATCAACAGTCCATCAGCAAAGTGATAGGTTAACATTGTTACAAATTCAAATATAACGATAAATCCCCGCAATAATCAATCCACCAATAGATGAAGACCTCCCCTCTCCATGTTGATCATGAGGGGATGTTCCACCATACTTCACCACGCCGGTCATTGCCGGTTGGTGAAGGGGATTGCTTTATTCGCCACTGAAATAATCTGTATCTTGAATTGAACTTGGGTCGCTTGGGTCACGGCGCAGGGCAGCGCGCTGACCGCTGCACCACCTCTCCAACCGCCATTTGTTACAAGAGCATCTCCGTTCGGTGGAAGGGGGGGGGGGGAAACATGTTTTGCTTGCAAGCAACGCTCCAGTTTTCTGAATGATGGTAGAATTCTCTCTTTCTCATTTTCGTAAGAGCGAGCGGGGAAAGGGATTGACCCCTCGGTAAACAAACGGCAACGGTCGCCCGGTTTGAGAGAGTATGTCTTTTTTTTGTTGTCGTGCGCGGATCTGAACGTTGTTCGGCCATTTTTTTTTAATTCCCGGGGCGCAACGACCGATGGCCAAAACAAAACGTGGCATTGTTGAGATGCTCAAATGAAGGAAATGAAGGGTGGGCGATGACAATTAGTCGAGATGTTTACGTTGGGCTAATCTTATCGCCCGTGGCCGGGCAATGGCTGTTGCCGCAATCCTTTCCACTGCACTCCGGAAAAAATATGGACCCTTGGTCACTCTGCTAAAAGCATCCTGCAAGCAGTGTCCGTTTGTGTTTTGCTTGCTTTTTTTTATTCTTTTCTTCAACTTGCTTTTACACGAAAAAAATTAAGTGTAGGGTTCACGTACAAATTTGCGTCAATTCATTGTAATATATGGCATGGAATGAGTCGAGTTTTTCGCAGCTTTCCACGGTGGTTCAAGATGCAATGTCATACTCTTCCGGAAAAGAGCTTCCTTTGTCACTCTCGTTCAGATGTGTACCATCGATTTGGCTCTAAATTGCTTCAGCGACAGATTAAAATCACCACCATTGTCCATGTTCAATCCACTGCTGGATGAAGGCATCCCCAATCCGCCGCCCACTTCTCGCCTTCCAGCCATGTAATGATCCAACTAGCGCCCGCACGTGAAATTATTTTTGCCATTGCTCTCCCATCTCCTGCGTGGACGTTCGCTCGACGCAGAAGAAAAACGTTTGCTTGCATTGTGGTTCATAATAAAGGTTGTTGGGTTAGATTGCGTCAGTAGAAATGCATCGTAACCCTCCACCACCCGACACAGCCAACCCAAAAACCTCTATCATGAATAATATTGTTCGCGAAAACCTACGTGTTAAAGTGCATTGTGGTTGTTTATCAGTCGTCTTGGTTGTCAAGACGATCACAAACACGTAAAAGGTGTCCTATATAGCGACACAGTTCCCCATGCAAATAATCAGAAAAGTGGCACAACATGGAAGTTTAAACAAGCTGGCTAATGCGCGAGGAAAATCACTTACGCTAAAGAACCCAACGATGTGTATCTTTACAAAACAAAAATCCCACCCCCCCCCCCCCAGCTTCTATTGTGCGTCCTACGTGATTTCCACGCACTGTAAACCACTCGTCGCCATCCTTCACGGAGGCCGAGGTTTGTCATCCCCCTTTTTAACGCCACGTGGCCTGCCCCAGGTCACGGCTAAAGAATGGTATCACATGATCGCGTTCATCTTGCGCGGTAATCACGAGTGCCATGACGCAGGACGCCGCCACGGTGCTTCACGCTTTGCCGAACACTTATTTTCACTCCTTTAAGACGTACACGGCGAATTCCCGTATTTATAAGGAGGGAACAATATTTTACACCTGGAGAAAATGGCAAAAGGACCGAACATTTTTTTGTTTAAATCACCGGCATGAGCAGAATTGAGGTCTTTCGTAGAAAACGCGGCCTTTTGCTTCGAGAAATTATTTTTGGCAAAAATACCGTTCTTTGTTCATCCACTGCTGGATGAAGGCCTCCCCACATGGGAGTGTTGTCATGGGCTTGTTTGATCATACTTCATGATGGTGGTCAGTGCGAGTTGGGGAGGTGTGGTGGGGTGAGTTCATGACCAGTCTAGATTATCACTCACCGTTGGTATTAGCCATTGCCAGATATCAAACTCAGATCAGCGGGTTCACAGCGCGGCGTGCTAACCACTGTCTTACCGCTCCACCCCCAAATTCCCATGTCATATTCACCACCGTCATCATCAGCTGTGATTTATCCACTACTGGATAAAGGCCTCCTCCCCTGTTGTCAGTGACTTACCGGGAAATGGGTTGAGGTGACACATGGTTAGACTGGCCAGAACGTGTGTAGTTGTCTGTAGAGCTGTTGCTAGAAAAAAATGGGCAACTTTGTACCAGGACAAATCGGTGGATTTCACTGACATGTGAGTGGGGGGGGGGGGTGTACGGGGAGGTTGTGGGGTTGCATCCAGCCTCGACTCGCACGCCCATGGCCTCCTCGCGTGCCGTGTCAGCTCGCACAAATCGCTCCCGTCTCACCGGGCTCAGCAGGCGGCGTTCCCTCCCCCCGCTCGCGGTTCCGAGACCGGCGTTTTCACCACCGGTCTTGAAACTCAATTCCACCCAGCACTGCGGATGCTCGTCGCAGGTTATCTTTTACTTGGCCTATCAAGAAAATTCGAGCCCAGCAGGCTTCGAAGGGGTCGGAGACACTGAGCTTGTACTGCTGAGGTTCTGATATCGATTCTGGGTTTTCTGCCACCTGTGATTAGACTCGTTTCTCAAGTGCAGTACTGATGGTGTCTGCCCAGTCATAACTGACAGCACAGCTCCCCCCAGTCTCCTCCCCGCCCCCCCATCATATTAAATTTGGATTTGCATTTGATTTTGCTAAACTCATATATAGAAGTTTTGGTTTTACTGTCATGGGACAATATCATAGCAGAGATTGTGAGGATTTGTTCAGAATTGCTGTGAGAAATTGTATTCGTGGGGCCATTGTGTGGCACATGGGGGTGTACTGTTTCGTGAGATTTCTGAATGCTGCGTTTCTGGACGCGATGCTGAGAGCACATTTGGAATGCGTTTGTCCTGGAAAAAAAAAATTCGAAAAATAAATGATTAAGAGTAAAAAAAATACTTCTGAAACTATCGATTCCAAACCCATCACAATTGTAAATGAGGGTCTCATTATGCCGCATTGGTCATGTGTGGTGTTTTGACCATACTTCACCATGCTGAACACTGCCGGTTGGCTCAATAGGGGGCTCAGTAACGGTGAATGAGACTCTGTGCTGCAGTCTCTCTCCCCTAAAGTCCCGTATTAAAAACTACCACAAAGGACCGTTTTTTTTTACGAGGTTACTTTTGTGCCAAGAGTGCGGTTTCCACTTTTTTTTTGCGTCGTGATTTTGATTGTGCAGTGCCGCCGAGAGCACGGCAACCCGCGGGACGCAGAGCGCGCGAACGTAAACGACGCGAATCGCGTTGGCCGCTTTCCGATCGGGAATGCAACATTTTCACTCGCCGCAAATTGTTCGCGAGCGACGCTCGACCTTTTTCTCCGTCTGCTTTGCAAGACCGAGAGGGGTGGAACACCTCCCCCGCCCGCCCGCCCCACCGGCGGGAGGAATCTTTGCTTGCACGATTCTACAAACTCGGTTCAGATCGGACACCGAGAACAGGAGCAGCAGCGGCGGCGGCGGCGAGTTAAAGTGCCTCGATTCGGCTGCGCGCTCCATATCTCGTTCCTCCATCAAGCTCCCATTTGTCAACGTCCGTTGCCGTCACGTTTGCAACGGGTGCATTTGGAGTTAAGAATTGTAATACATATTACACTGAGGCATACACCAGATACCTGCCCAAACCTCGATATCTGCCAAAAGCCAGACCCCGTGGTATCTGATATTACGTGCCCTCTGATACGTACACGCATATGGATATTCGCTGGGATGGTTACCGTGCTTGGTGGATTTAGGCGAGTCAATTTTGATAGATAGACTGAACGATGGGAAGGAAGAGGGAAATAAACGCCACATTAAATTATTTGCCTCTGTGTGACGTGAGGCAAATGTAAAACAAAGGCAAAGGCCCTTTGTAAATCTGCTGCTGGACAAAGGTTCTTCTGACGGTCCACGAGGGGAGATTGTTTGGCCATTTTTCTCTTCACCACGGGGATCGGTGCGGGTTGGTGAAAGCGGAGCACAGCATCGGGTCAGGTATTGCTCCCCGCCCCTGTCAGCCGTAGCCAGGAATCGAACTTAGGCCACCGGCTTCGTGGTAAGGCCAACCGCCGCACGGCAGCGAAGCACAGCGCTGGTAACGTGCACAACGCCAAGCGGCGCATTGCGAGCGACCACACGGGTGGCGTTGCTCGTATTTTGTGTCTGGTTAGCGGATTTCTCTTAAAGGGCTCTCGCAGTCACCGCGCTACCCGCCACCAATGTTACACGCTCGCCGGGCCCATCCGTCACCGCACATCTACCGTAGGCAGTGCGCGCGTACACGGCCACCCGACGCCCGACGCTAACTCCGTCTGGAATATGTACAATGCGGCAAATCACGAGGCATTAAACAAAAAAACCTGAGCCTACAATCTCTTTTTTTTGTGTTGTGTGTGAGTATAAATGTTTGGATCACACGAAATGCATTCAGATTGATCTGCCTTTAAAAAAAGGACCTTTAACCAGCTCTCTTCTCTGCAGGTTGGAAATTTAATTTGCTTCTATCATCCACTAACAGTGGGGGGTTTTGTTTAAGCATGACAGGTCATCGCAAAACATCATCAATTACGGCTTGACAGGCCCAGGGGATGAGAGGGGAGGGCCGTGGGAGGGAGACGTGGGAGGGAAGGGAGGGAGGGAGGGAGGAGAAGGAGGGAGAGTGGGGAGCACGGGGGGGTGGGGGGGATCGGGTAGATGGTCGTTGATTTGGTTGTTGGAAAGAAGGTGGGAGGGTGTGGGGGTGGTGGTGGTTCGTTCGGTCTGAAATGGCTGAGGTAGGGCACGGAATGTGAGAAGGGTTGAGAGGACACGGCAGTGGCGCGGGAGGGAACGGGGAGGAGGAGGAGGCGGCGGCGGCAGGGAGCGAGTAGTCATCTGTAAATAACTTCCCGCCCGCATCCTCCTTAAATTCGATCTGCGAAAGCCTTTGTGACACTGGTGACACCTCTTTACCCTCGAACAACGCCGTGGGGTTGAATGAGAGTGGCCCGTACGCACGGTCCGACCGGCCGGCCGGTCTGACCCGCACGTACCCACGGGCCGGCCGGCCTGCCCGGCTCGCCCTCTCGCAATGCAGCTGCACGGACATCCCCCGCTGTTACGTCGGCGATTTTTTTCTCGCCTAACACGCGGCGTGAAGGGATAATAATAATAATACTGCTGCTGCTGCTGCCACCGCCGCCGCTACTAACAGTCCATCATCGTTCCGGCGGGGAGGTCGAACAAGTCCCGGTGACGGCGCGGCGATGACGAACAGCGGCCGCGGGGACGTTTCGGCGCGTTCGCTCGCGGTCACGCGGCGAGGACAAATTTTTGGTGTTTGGTGAAAAAAAAACCTGATTCTGCACCAACGTCGGGGGCCAGGCTTGGATTTAAATTAATCACGGCGCGTCGTTAGACACATTGACGTCAGCAGCGCGCGGCCGAACAGATGCAAGGATTCATACGAACGCGTGGGCTGATTATATTTCCTGCGAGTTCAGCTTGGGGGAAGCGTTCGTATAGCAGTCGATAGGTCATGGCTGATGATGGCGACGATCATGTGAGAATTGACGATGCAGGATGGATCCGATGGTTAACGCACTGCCCATTGAACCCGTTGGTCTGAGTTTGACATCAGTGGCGAGTGATAGCCGGATCAGTCCTGGCCACTCCTTCTCCCTTCACCAACCCACGCACCGGCCGCACTGGTGAAGTATGGTCAAACAACCGACATGGATGGCAAAGGGTTGTAAATTATCTTCATAAGTTAAAATATAATTGCGCAAAAGAAATTCAGCCATTTGTTAATCCACTCCCCACTGATGTTATCCTTGTTTATAGCACAGTTGCACGAACAAACGTGCCACTTTTCTTCTTGTAGACATTTATACAGCATATTATATTCGTATATATATGGGAATAGTTATATTTTTCAGAAAGATCGGTTTAAAGAAATTATACGTAATTATAATCTTGCACTCTACATGTGATAAGTGTCCACAATAAACTCACACCAACATTTCTGGCTCATGTACAAGTCCTACGTTTGTGTAATAGTCACGTAATGTAATCGAGTAAAGCACATTAGGCGTCAAGATTATTACACTGAAAAATGTAAATGCTTTGCACGAGTGTATTTATTGGTTAATATCCTTTGTCAAATCCCGTTAACCCGCCTTGTGTTTTTTTAAAGCAATATATTTCACCGTTGACGTAACACAAACACGTGGCGTGCGATATCCATGGGTACAGTGCAGGCGTAGTGACACTTGCCCTCTTGCACGGACGTTTCACCTTTTGGGAGAGATCCATATAATACTTGCCTTACGACGATCCGCACGTAATAGGGCGAATTTGAATGCTGCCAACGGGGCATTTGACACTTGACACGGGGAGTCTCAGGAAAAGGATTCGCGCGTGTGAGATTCGTCCCTTTTGGGACTCATCAGCGTTTGCCGCTGCTGCGCTCTGGTTACAGAAAGGTTACCCTGGAGTACGTCAAGCGTGTGCGCGGCTTCCCTGTCTCCGTGCCTTAAAGGGACACTTGCTCAATGTCTCTGAGAGTTTATCCTGAAGTACTCTCTTTCCGGCTCATGCTAAAGTGCCGCGTCTATAGGGAGAACGTTTTCTCAGCCACTGCACATATGGATTGCCGATTTGAGGCCGGTGTGGTCAACCGGACCAGCAGACGTTTGTCTGTGTCACGCGAATATATATATTCTTTGAGCAATGGCGTGGGCTGCGGAAACTGAATATGCCCTCCCAATAGGGTGTCCGATCATCGTCATCAATATCAATAACAGCCACGATCAATCCACTGCTGGATGAAGGCCTCCTCAATCCACCACCATCTCTCACGCTCTTGTCGTGTAACGTAACAATCCATCTGGCACCCGTGCACGTGCGCGAGTTTATTTCATCGCTCCATCTCCACTGTGGAGGTCTCCTCGGCTGGGCTCCTCTCCTTCGGCTGCCACTCCGCCGTTAGTCTCGAGCGCCGGCGCTGTCACTCTCCCAGGACGCACCTCCGACGAGCACGGTTGGCTACGTACGGTGCGAAAGAAGTTCAACATAGTGCATCCATGCTTGAAGCGGCCGTCTAGATTTCGCCGCCCGTTTCTTTTTGACGTGATCCGTGGTGCCGTGGACTGGCGACGACGAGTCCTGAAGGAGTGCCAGAGTGGGCACCAAATTGCGTCGGTCCTCGGTGTTTGTAACACGACCAACCACCACCACCTCCGGCCTCCAAACTGAGACTCTTAACCCAAACATTTCACCCGACGACCACTGTGCGCGCGACTGCAAGGGAAGTCGGGAACCTTACACCCGACGTGGAGCAGCGCGCGCCTTCCCGCAAGACTCCTCTCTTTGTTCGCCCGAAACCCACCGGCCCAGCTCGTCCGTGCAATGACACCCACTGCGCAGAAAGAAAACCCACATCGACAACGTACGACAATTAAATAGACACGCGCTCTCACGTACACGTACGTACGTACGCAGCACCCCCCCCCCCCTCACCAACGTCCACGAGCGCATTACATGCCTACACGAGCCCTGCAGAAGACAATTAGGTGCTACACATTCTTATTTTTGCATTTGAGAAAAAAGGCTCGTCCAATGAATAATGTAAAAATTAGCATAGCCCATCCAAAAATAACACAACGCAGAGGCACCGTGAATCATATCAGGCACGCGGCGAGTGAATTGCATGCCTCTCCTGCTGTTGTTTTTTTAATTTTGGTTGTTCATTTCGGGCGTATAATTTTTCCCGCCTGCGCGCGAACATGGTGGAACCCTTAGAGCGGATAATGAAATGCTTGTACGTGTTAATTAAGCCTTTCGGGTGATAATGCAAGCCTTTTTTTATTTCTTCTGCTTTTTGTTCCAAAAGGCGCTTCTTTGCTCGGGACAATTTCGCTCGGGTTAGGGCAGTAATTAGTTCATTGCACGTGGAGTTGCATGTGGCGATTAGCCATGAATGGGTGCGAGCGCGACGCTTGAGGGATTCTGGGCCCGGTAACCGCCACGACCACGGTTTTTGTTGTTGTTGTCAGCTCCAAAACATTTCTTATCATGTGCCACCACCACCAACATCACCACCGCCACCACCGCCACCACGGCCAACGCCACTGCCGTTCTCACGTGCTTTGGTTACGTTAGGATTTTTTTTTGTATTTCTCGCGAGGCTGTTAAAAAAAAAATCTACGGAGATAATTGCTAGGTCCTCTCCTGACGTAGCCTGGTCGCTCATTACCGCAATCGCCCCTCAATTATGCCTGCAAATGAGCTCCGTGGGCCACGATCGCGCATAATGGCAGAGGACATTCAGAAAAACGGGGGGGGCGCCAAAGAGGGAGGGGAGGAGGCGAGCCTCGAGCATCAACTTAACGGCAACTCTCAACATCTAGGAGCATCCCCCCCCCCCGTCCGTCCACCTACACACCCACCCGCCTGCCCGTCTGCTCCCTTAATGCCCTGATCTCTCATTCGTCAACGCTTTGATAGGAGGAGAAGGGCCACTTAATTTGAAAAAAAAAAGTGCTTCAAGCAAGCCGGGCTAATGGGCACGGGGAGAGCGGTGTTTGTTTGCAAATCAAGCGCGTCGATGTTTTTTTTGGCCTGCGTCAAACAGCCTCGGACGTGTGGACGCGTTTGGTATAATTGACTCTGCGACTTCCCCGAGCTGTTTGCGAAATGTGTCGCGCGTTTTAAGTTCATATAAAAAAAGGGGGGAGGGGGGGGGAAGACAATAAAGGAGTACGTATGTCTTATAACGGAGGCGATGCACTGTGTCTTCGGCAACGCTGAAATATCTCGCCCGCTGGAGCCCAGGAGATCAGAGCGTGCGCCGAGGAGCTGCGATAAGACGGCTCGATATGCGTCGTGGTAGAGATGCGTCGTGGTAGAGATGCGTCGTGGTAGAGACGCGTCGTACTGCCAAGCTATCAACGCAACGTCTACTCAGCGCATTGATCAGATTTCACGCAGGGTACGCTTCATCTGTGTGGGATTTCCCCTGGTCCGGTGATCAAGCCCTCTGTAAAAACTGAAATGTGAGCAATTTCTAAAGAATGTTGAGATTGATTTAGATGTAGTTTATGAATTAATTAATTTATAATAATTTTTAATTTAAATGTTGTTTAAAAAATATGAGAAATATCACGGGGCAGTACAATAAAGCCCATGTTTTTGTAATGTACTTCTATTAGACGTCTATGCTTCCCTGCCTTTCGCCAACCCACACTGACCAGCGTGGTCAAGTTTGGTCAAACAATCCCTGTGACCCGCATGGTATGGGGAGGCCCTCAACCAGCAGTGGATTGGCAAACACGGCAATGCTGCACTTGTCATAGACAGACGTCTGAGTACCCACACTTTGCCCCACCACACGCGACCGGCCAGCCGTCGACCAACTGCGACGACCCCAGTTTGTACTTCGAGTTCAGAGGTCGGCAACCAAAATAACAAGAAGAGAAATTTTTTTTCGAATTCGGTAAAAAAAAAAATCAAGAGCTGTAACGCAACGTGAATATGAGACGGCGCTGATCCTTAATAAATAACGTCTCACGAAGCAGCAGTCCTTCAAGATCCGCAGTTTGTCGGGCCGTGTTCTCGGTGGGCAGAAGCAGTGGTGGGGGGGGGAGGGCGGGGGGGTGTTAAGAAACTCGCCCCCATTCCTTCAACAGCCACGCCAGGAGTGTGAATCGAACCGGTGAGCTCTGGATTACCAGCCCCCAGTGCGCTATAACCGTTAAAGCGCGACAGCGTCTCCCACGAACGTGTTCACGCAGACCGTTCATCATTTTGTGCTATGTGTGCCTCGTGGTCGCTCGCCGGAGCAAGGGGTTTTAGTTTTCAGCGACTTAGAATGCGAGCGGCCAGGTGCGTGCACGCAGAGAGAGAGCGGGAGAGGTGCGACCAAGCTCTCGCCTCCTTTTGTATCGCGTCGGCCGTGTGTACATCTTCGCTTCTCATATTTCCTAAACAAAACCATGGCAACAACTTAGCAATATCCCTTAAAGGCTGGAAATGGCATGAATCGTTTCCCTTGGTTTTATCTTTTATTTAAGCTGTAGGCATCACCACGTTCCCAAGCCATTGCTATCAGTACTTCTCGCTTGCAGATCTTGGGGGCCGATAGCAGGGGCCGCGATGATAGATGCGTTTTATCACATCGGAGATTCCATTCTGAAACTCTGGGGTGGTTTCAGGGTTGAAGGGAGGGGGGGTGCGATGGAGGAGTGGGGGGCGGGCAGATTGGGGCTTTGCAGGGAGTGAGAGTGGTGGTGGTGGGGGGGCGAGGGTGGGAGGAGGAGGAGGAGGATGGGGTTGTGGTTGGAGGAAGAGGTTTGGGCAGGAGACAAAAGGTTACCTCAGGATTGGCACGCGACAGGGACACTCTATAACGTTGAGCCCGCTCCATTTCCACGATGGCCCACGGTATGTTGCGTGGCACGTCGTGGATTTCCGACTGACGCCACCTATCCCGGTGAACTCCGCTGAAATGGCTCAAGTCATTTAGCGGCGCACTGCGGGGATCGAGGAATGGGTGTGATGGTAAGCAGCGTTCACGGGTGAATTTAGCCGGAAAAAAATTCGAGATTTTCCCACATCCATGAAGATAACTGAGGGGCGGTGCGAGGCAAAGCAGTGGTAGTTGAGAGATTTATTTTTTCGGATATTTTGTGTTCTTTTGTCTTGGGCGGAGAATACAAATGTTTGAAAACATTATTGAAGGTTTTTATTTTTATTTTACTCAGTTTCTACCCATGGGAACTATTCATGTGCCAATTTACAAACCTGTTTCTCAGGAAACATATGTATGTTGAACTTATTTCGCACCATACGTGCCGAGGGACAACAAACCTAACACAAAAATATATAATTCGAATCCAGTATCCAACTGTTATCCATTATCTTTCTGGCCTCTCTATGTGCTATAAAGACGGACCATTGCCTAAAACGTGGCATATATTATATATATTTTTTTAAGGCCAACAGTGTTGCTGATGAATGTGTTGTTATTTGTGTTACTTGTGTCCGTCCACCACTGCCAATGCATTGTGACTAAATAATGTGTTCCATTGCAATAGTTAGGGCACGCGTGTCTTTGCTTGTCTACATCGCTTCATTGCTGGAGAATATCCAGAACAAGTTGAATCTCTGGTCTCGTGTGCAGTCGTCTGGGTCCTGTCCAGCTAAAAACATTACTACTCACTAGGGGAGTGCATGAATATTAAACCAGGCATAGAGAATAGAGTTATTCATCATAAAAACCAATCGCTTAATTGTACTTTATTTTTCTGCATCATTGGCCAAAGTCATGTTTTTATTCCATTTTTCCACGCGCTTTATTACAATGATTTTTCGAGTACCGGCGACTGTTATTCTTAGTTTCGACGGCGCTTATTTGTTTTGTAATATTTCCTGCGTGCTTTACACGTGTTATCGTCTGTAATAATCAGCTGCCAATAGCCAGGGCTAGCGCTGGGGCTCTTCGTGTTTTATTACGTGAAGCCGTCTTCATGCTACCGGTTGTACGCGAGTGTGGGACGTACTCCATGATGATCATCATCGTCGTCAGCTATGATCGTTCCAATGCTGGATGAAGGCTTTCCCAGACTGTCGCCATTTCTCATGGCTGTGCAAAGGAACAACCCACCTAACACCTGCACACGAGCCCAATTCTTCGCTCCATCTCTCCAGTGTACGTACGTAATCTCGACCACCAGCCATCATCTATCCGACGGAATGTCTTTTACCCCAGTGCACTTCCTTTTCCTAACTGTTAGAACAGTGTCTTCAACATGCGTTTGTTCTCCAATCCACGCGTTCCTCTTTCTGCCTCTCAATGCGAATGCACACATTGCCAATTGTTAGGCAATTGAAAGGGTCGGCCACCACATTGTGTAGTTTATCCCAGTCTGCGGACGGTGAGGTTCAACCACCCACTTGAGTATTCGACTGTCAGAGTCGTTAGCTTTTGGTGTTGTATGAAATGCAGGCACATTCGGAAGGGAAACAGATATAAAACAGAAAGCATTGGACCCATTGTTTTGGGTTCAAATAGATGGATTAAATAACAACTGTGAGAAATGTCCTTGCTTTGAAGTCCGCCCCTCGGTTTGATAGTACACTGTATTCAATTACCGTAATGCAATGTTACGCAGATACTGGTAGTGACACGTGAGATAAAATCATCCAGTTGAATTATTTGTTTAATATCAATGGTCGCTTTGTCTTATATCACTATACAATGTCTCGTTAAAGTAACTCAATATCGGGCGGTATCACTGCAAGCTTCCACGTTATATTTCTTACGTTTGAGATTTCCATTTTTTTCCCTTGGCTCTCATCTTAATGCATTTTAACAAAGACCCCACAATTTTACTTTTTTCTATCACTGGATTTGTGAAGAGTCTAGAATGTTCCCCTGCTCCCCGTGCTGTTGACTCCCTGCCACTGATAAAGTTCAGGCTCAGGATACCTTGCATTTCTCCGCCGACGGCTGACTGCCTCTTTCTCTCAATAAAATAAATACACCCGCTGTTTCTAGACAGGTGTGGTTGCATTTAGACGCTGTATGCAGCCGAAAAGCGTTTTACTCGTATTCGTGCAAATGCACAATACATTGCTTGTTACAAAAAAAAACATGATTCCACTTTGTTTTGACCTTATGCGTATGGGTGTGTTTTGAACACACGTGTGTATGGGTGCAGGAGTGTATCTATATGTATGCGCGTGTGTGATTTTTTTTTATTAAGATCAATAACAGATAGCCCAAGTGTTTTCTGACAGATATCAAACATATTGACAGGTATCTGACACGCGGTTGTAAAATCCAACTCTGGCGATTAATATCTACTTAAATCCTATCATCGTACAAACTCCAATCCCATCAGGTTTTTTTTTTACTTACTAAAAAAAAATCATGAAAAAAAAAGTTCTTATGTAACAATGTCATTGCGGGGACAGGCTCTCCGACGAATTCTCCATCACGCGTTCATATGTTGACTTTGAACAGTGCGGTTTATGATCGCTCAGCACCCCGTGGCGCGATATGTACGGTGAACTAGTCTCGCGCCGCACGTAGCCAACCTTCCCCCCCCCGCACCTCCGATGAGCGTGGCTGTCTACGTACGGTGCGAAAGAAGTTCAGCGTACAGTACGTACGTACGGCGCGGGTGCGCGGCGGCTTGAGCCAGAGCTGCGAGGCCACAGACGTCCTGCCCTCGATGGTCCCGGCACGGCTGCAGCCTGGCCCCGCTACAAGGGGAAACACATCCTGGCCAGACAGCTGACACCTAGTCACAAGCCCCAGGTCTCGGTGGAAATCTGCTGCGGCAGAAATAACAAAAAAAAAACAACACAATTTAGAATCGTCCCCACGCTCCCAACGAGTGTTGGGGGCCTCTCATCTGGCTCGGTCGTTCCGAGCCAGTGGCGGTAGGTACACATTCCTATGGTAGGAGCCCGTCTCTCCATGGGACTTGTTAGTTGGTGAAGAGCAGTCACTGGTGACTGATGCTTGTTTGGTTGATTCAGCCAAAGTGAGGATTTGAACTTGTGTTGCTCGTTTTTGAGGGTCCTGCTGTTTTATCTAGGGCTGCCAGGAAATCGTATTGTGAGATGTAAACCTACCTCTCGCCATGTGTATTACACATGTGAATCGTTTAGTCAAGGTCCCATATATCATTCAGACTTTGATACGTGATTTACAGCCCTTTGTCAATCCATTGCTGGGTTAAGGTCTCCCCACAACGCGTCAATTATGGCGATTGTTTGGCTGGTCAGTGTTGGTTGGTGAAAACGAGTGGCCCAGGACCAGATCTGATATTGTTCAGCACTTCTGTCAGCCATGTTAGGGAATTGAACCTCGGGTGCTCAGGTTCAGAGTGCAGTGTGTGTGTGTGTGTACTGCTGCATCACTGCTTCACCACAATGTGTTTAGTGCCCTGCAACGTTTCGTAAAGCCTCTTGAGATGCAGTTGCTTTTGGAAGCGGCGTAAATTTAAATTGGTATCGTTGTTATGGCGTGTAAATAAATCTGTTTAGATGTGTGAGAATCCACCAAGGTGTGTAAGTCGGCTTGTAGTAGACTGCACCGTACATTGTCATAAAACTTCTGCAGCCAAATCTGTGCCTTTAAATGGAAAACATGTTTAGAGCGGCCTGCAAAATATTATGCTGAATTGTTGCTTCGGAGTCGAATTTATTATTACCAGCAAAACAACTGTCTCTATGGCGTTTCACATCTTGCATTAGATCTTTTTCGCTCTTACTGTTTAGTCTAGATGAGCACATGCGAACAATCAACTATTCTCCGCGGCATTTTGCGCGAGGATGTTATTTTTTAAAATGTGCGCGCATCAAACGAGTCTCCCCCCCCCCTCTTTTTTTTTAAACATTCCTTAATCCCCTCCGAACGAACGAGCGATCGAGCGAGCATTGGCGGCAAGCGCCCGTATGGGATTCCGGGATTCCTGCGCGGTCTTCCAGCGTCATAACGGCGCTTGCTCCCTCGCTCGTACTGGCCAGCCAGCCAGCCAGCTTGCACGCGTGTGTCATCACGGCCCGAGGGGGAGAGAGCCTCACACATGGCCCCCCGGAGTTCGTACCGCGTGAGACGTGAGACGGACGGTGGGTGGGGGGGGGGCCCTTTCACAGAGGAGCAGAAAGAGCGGAGAGGGGATCGTTTGGCGGCGGGAGGGAGGGGGCGAGGCTGGTGGTGGCGTGGGACGGTGGGGGGGGGGTAAGAGCGCGGGATTCTGGATTACATGACTGCACGCTGATGGCCGTTAGCCAGTGGGGTCCCATTCCAAACATCGTGGCGCAGACACAAAGTGACAGACGTCGAGCGGCTGGGAGAGACGGCAACGTTCCGTGGATTTGCGCAAATCCTCCCGCGAAAGAATCTCATCAACAGCCTCGTCATTAACACTGCCCCCGAACAGAAAAAACACAGCGGGGCTAATGTGCTGTGCAATGGCTCTTCTACAGACCAGAGAGAGGAGTGAAAGATCGACTTGTCGTATTTGGACAGCGCGCAATGCCACGCATGTCCACTTTCTTTAAAAGCTGAAATAACAACAAAATGCCACCGTTCTTAGACGTATGCAATCGATTTAAAGAGCCAAATGGTCTGTGAACACAGCCTCTATTTCAAGATGCGCTCAGAACATGAATGGTTGCATCGATGAATGAACAATTACAGTGGTTTGCATAGCTGTTAGAAAAATTATTACGCATTTCAGATTTAACATTTGAAATGTCCGCATCTCTGAATGTGTTACTTACCCAGAGCCAACGTGTGCGCACGTTTGTGTGCTTGATTGCGTTCGCGCGCTTGCGTGCGTAACAGGCACTCTCTAACAGCGCGTTCGCCCCGACAGTTTAAATGTAAAAATAAACGAGGCTGAAGTGGTCATCCTTTCCCTTGCGCGCACTTTGCGCGTGCGCTCGTGAGCGGCGCGCGAGCGCGTGTACGTACGGGTGCGTTCGTGTGTGCATCGCCGTATCCCCCCCCCCCCCGTGCCCCCTCGTGCGCGTGCTTCAATGCAAGCACGATGGCCGCCGCCCTCCCCCGAATCGTCGGCGCATTGTCCGCAACATTTACTTTCCCGCCACTCACGGTGGCGGTCTTCGTGTTCAATTGGCTGATACAAAATAGAGACGCGGCTCCTAAGCCACGCGGTAAATCGGGGGGCTCTGTAGTGTAGCGGCCGGAGCGGCCCCCGAAGCCTGCATTATTGTTCCCCACTCGCCACCCCCCGCGATTGCTGCAGCCTACCATTTGTTTGATTGCCTGCGACGGTACAATTCAGCACTTTGGTGATACGATTTGCCACGAAGAAACACGCTCATCTCTCTCTCTCTGCTTAGCATTTTTCGCTGGTTAGTTCCACGTCACGTTCCGTTCTCGCGCGTATAACACGCGCCGCCGAATTAATTTCTATTTAGGTTTTACTCTTCAGCCTTGCGCTTTTACCTTGAGCGTTGATATATTTGTTATATTTCCCCTCTTCCCACTACAAACCCGTCTGCCCTTTATTGTATCGTTACAAGCGGCGGATGGCACCATTTGTGTAAATTAAGGAATGCTTGGCCTTTGCAGTGGTACAACTTGCCTGGGAGAATCTGGCATTAACATTTAGCAAATAAATCTTCTTGGGTGTCAGCTATTGGGGGAAATAAGGTTATCGCGGATGTTCCGTGCATTAAGACGGGCGACAGGCTTAGAGTGGCTAATGCGATTACAATTCCTTTATTATTTTTAATATGGAATCTCCGCCGTAGTATTATATTTCAAACCCGTCGCGTGGCAACGTGGTTTGTCAATGAATTTCCAATTCTGCGCCCACAAAGCCCCCCCCCCCCAACCACTGCTACCCCCCCCCCCGCCTTCCGAACGATGTCCACACTTTACGTAAGCAATGCGACTCCTGCGTTCTTTTAAAATAAATAACCGCTGCCACCGTCATAAAGCCGAAGGTCCTTCGGAGTGAAATACTGCATCAGACGCGCCACGGTGCTCGGGTACGCGGGGGCAGTAGGCGGGGATGGTACATGGGGATGGTACGTGGGGATGGAATATGGGGATGGTACATGGGGACGGTACATGGGGATGGTCGGCAGGAACGGTACGTGGGGATGGTACATGGGGATGGTACGTGGGGATGGAACATGGGGACGGTACGTGGGGACGGTACGTGGGGATGGTACATGGGGACGGTACGTGGGGACGGTACGTGGGGACGGTACGTGGGGACGGTACGTGGGGACGGTACGTGGGGACGGTACGTGGGGACGGTACGTGGGGATGGTACATGGGGATGGTACGTGGGGATGGTCGGCAGGGACGGTACGTGGTTGGTTGCCGGCGTCGAGTGCCAAAACAAAGGCGTGGAAGCCGAGAGGGCATGCGAGGGCGGCGATCGGTTGGAGGGGCACGAGAGGGAAGTGGCTGTAGAAACCCAGAGGCGTTTTCTGATCCCCGCCTCCGCCGAGTCTCGCCCTCGTGATAACAGCAACAGCGTCGCGCCACGGCCCAAGCTGAGACGGGGTCACTTTGTCCAGACGTCCGTGTTTATTGACTCGTTTGCTGCCCCCTCAAAGGGGGATTTCTAGACAGCGCAAGGCGCGGCTGCGATCACGGGAGATCGGTCCTCCCATCATGCCTTGCTTGTCACGCGCGTAACTTCGATAAACCGCGTGTGTAATGCACGCTGCCTTGTTTGTGGCCACCAAATCAAAAGAGTAAATATAGATTTTAAACAATAGCAGGACATTGAGACGACCGTATATGATCTCATCCTTGTTGGCAATCATCAGTTCGATATAGCCAACATTGCCTACTGCCACCTTACGCCTCAAGGGCTTGACGTGGGAAAGCCGTCCCTGATCACTGCTGGGACAGTTTGCCACTGACTAGGTTACAATCAACCAAATCTGACACTCTCTGTACATGGTGGACAAAAAGTCACCAGCTTGCACGCACTTTTGTGTCTGACTGGTTTATCATGGTTTACAGAAAGTACGACTACGTAGTTTTTCACGGTTGTGGTGTACAAAGACGGTTACCGCATCACGAGCTTTGAGATGTGCTTCTGCGGCCGTCTGGAATGCTCCTCCTTCCGATATAAGGACCTCACTGGAGCTATGCACTTTTGAATGTAGATTGAAAACTCCGATTATCACGGTTGGCTACGTACGGTGCTAAAGAAGTTAAACATATATAAAACATACGCACAACTCTCCGACGCGTTTTCAATTTCTACCGCGTGCCGTTCGGCACGATGCCCCAACCTTTCGCCGGGAGCTTCATCGATCCCAAAAGAAGAGGCTCTCAGCTCGTGGAGCGTGAAGTCAGACACAGTTCCGAGCTACAGACAGGCGGTTTCAACCCGGATACACCGGCGATCAGCTGCAGCGCATTTGACGGAGCTAAGCAGTGAGGAATAAAAGTGGATTTAATTTGTAAAGCAACAGGGAGAGCAAAAGCTTTTTTTGCAAAGTAAACAGCATCTGCAGGGGAAACTCTGTGTCGTGGAAAAAAAAGCATCGAAATACAAGACTGTCGTGTACTTTTGCTGTATAATTGCAGAGGGGCACTGAGTAGGGTAGAAAAAAAGGTGATGAGGAAATGTAATGGAAAACTTTCAATCTGCAGTTTAAATTAAAAAATAGTGTTAGAACCACTGCAGAATACGGTGATGAAACTGGCCTGAATGTACGTCAGATGTGTGTATATTTTAGGTCAGACAAACAAAAAACGACAGCTTTGAAAGTATGATTGTTCCACGAGAACACTACATTGTAATTGAGGCAATAATTACTGTAATAAAATTGCTATCCTCAATTGTGGAGATAGTTTCGACGAGTTGTAGATTTTCCCAACGAAACCATCCTTCCCTTGTGACCAGTTAGCGACGCTGTAAAGTTAAATAAATCTAATTAAAAATAAGATAAGAGCAAAATGCCCTTTGCTAAGTGTGTGCGTTTCAACAATGGGGTGTGATGAAATTTGTAAAAAAAAAAATGATAAGAAGCGATAATATGCAATGAAAATGAAAATTAATGCAAAGGCAGCTCGTTTTAATTATTTCCAACAGCGGAAATCACAGAGCTGTCATCACCTTCTTGGGCTAATCTTTGTGACGATTAAAAAAGAGTGTGATGAAATAATAAATAAATTCCCCCCCCCCCCTCTTTTTTTGCACCGCTGAAAATTTCAATAGCTGCGCACAGAAACGTGCGTTATGCATCGCTCGGTAATTAATTCCGCGGGCTAATGGGATGTCTCGTGTATACTCCCCGACCCTTGTTCCTTTTTTTTTGTTGTTGTGTTACATTTTCCAGCACCCGTACCCGTCAGAAGAACAAAAGAAACAACTTGCGCAGGACACCGGATTGACCATATTACAAGTCAACAACTGGTGAGTGCCGCGTGCTTCATCAGTGGCGCCCCCCGCAACACTTTCCAAACGTCAAAATCCCCGGATTTTCCCGAGGCTTATTCTTACGCCTCTGCGTCTGTCCGTTGGGATGTGCCGCTACTGCCGCCGCTGCTACCGCGGCGGCGTGTGTCGGATGGGGCTGGAGAAGGCGTGCGTTCCTTTGTGCCAAGTTCAGAATTGCGGTGGCGGCGGCGTCGTTTCCATTGTGGGCGAGCGAGGGGTTAAGGCGCGATAGCAAACTACCGACGTGAAAAACTGCACAGACCGTGTGGTCTCACGGAGCCATCATTGTGTGTGTGGCTAATGTAGTTTTTTTTTTCACGTGAAATTCATGCCTCTGATTATAAGCACCAGTCTTTGGCTTTTGCTAGTTATCTCGATTCATTACAGAAAAGAGGTTCCTATCTGGTCTGTGCAGGCGGACAATGCCTCAGGGATTTGTCCAAAGCTTTATCCCGCGCTTAGCAAGTCACCGGACAGCATTTTTTTTCTCTCTCTCTCTCTCGCTCGCTCGCTCGCTCGCTCGCTCGCTCCTCTTTCTTTGTAAAAAGCTTCTCTCTTGCTTTTTTGCTTTAAAGTTTCTTGGTAAGCATGTTGGACGCTTGTGGTTCCGATGACAACTTAGCACAATGGGCTTCACTTGTGCAGTTAAATTTAACGTCAAGGCGTTGTGTCATCGTCGTTTTGTAATAATTACGATTTCTTAATAATCACGTGTCAGCAGAAGTGGCGCGTGATGCTCTTGGGTGTGTACTCAGCCCTCGGCTTTCTTTAGCTCACTTCTTACATTGTGCTTACAAAGCCTGCTGCTAATGTAAGCATCCCAGCCATGGTGTATGATGGAGTGGACTTCTATTGCTTGAGCGCAATGTGACCAAAATCCACTCTGAAAAGGACTCCACTTCACTAGCACCTGAAAATCAATTGCAGGGTCATGTTCAGAGAGACTAACGACACAAATTTGAAAGTAATCAGAGTAAAAGAACATTTCACAGCATGGATATAAGTAAGCACATTTGGTGTTTTATCCACACTTATGGCACAAACACTATTTGGAATGCAAGGGATAAGTTAACTACGAAATACGTATTTAATAAGCTTTGTTAGTGAGAAACTATTAATGGTAAATAATAACATTTTGAATGATAATATAATTTACAGCCCTTTGTCAATCTAATGCTGGATGAAAGCCTCTCCACACTGTGCAAGACATGGGGGTTATTTGACCATACTTCACCACACTGGTCAGTGCAGGTTGGTCAAAGGGGGAGCGGGGCCCAGAGTCGTTTCAGATGTCACTGACCACTGACGTTCGCTGTGGCCACGAATAATTAATAATGTAACCATGTTCATAGCACAGAGTGTAAACTGCTAAACCACCACCACCCTCAACAAATATTACACCCACCGAATTTATATTACCAAACCTTTGAATTCGTCGGTGGTCTAAAGATCATACTGAGGTTTGATAACGCATTTTGTTCAGCGATGGGACCTCAAACGACCCATATGTGTGTTTTATTGCTTTAAAACGTAGCGTCAAGTTGTACGTGATGGGCATGTACACACCAGAACCAGTTTTTTCGAAGGCCCTCTAGCGCATTGACCTGTAATTCAATTCTGCACTCAGAGCTGCGCAGGAATCCTGAGTTGGTGGTTGCCAGTGATTTTAAAACAACCTTCAGGTATGCTAAATGCACAGGGCCCTCCTCTGACCCCCGTCACCCCGAAAATGCGCTCGCAAAATCCTCCTCGGGGTCAGAATTACAGTAGTGCTCTGCCCTTGCATGAAGGAGTTGTGGGCTTAAGGCTAAGAGCGTCAAAGTATTCCCCCCCCTTCGCTTCAACATTTTCTCTGCCGTGCATCAGATAGAAAATGTGTCGAAAAAAAAATTAAAGAATGTCCCTTTTTTTTTGTTAGCATCACGCACGCACGCATACACATTTTGAGATATGTAAAACTCACGAAATGTGTTTACTCCTGAATGTTACACCGTCAGTAGTGCTGTTTAGTTGTCGCCCACTTGGTGTTTTGGGCCTTTGTTCACCAATTATGATTTTTTTTTACGTCAATCCACTGATGTGCTGGACTAAGGTACCCCCCCCACCCCATGCCACATCAGTCATAGGAGTCGTTTTATCCATACGTCACCACGCTGTTCAACGCAGGATGGAGCAGTGGAGGTGGGTGCGGATGGGGGCAGAGGATGGGCAAGACTTCTTCAGTCCGGGACTTAGCTCAACTCAGACTTCTACGAGTACCTGGTGCGGTGTGTAAACCTCAGCAGTGGGGCGGAGGGGGGGGGTACAAGGGTGGGCGGGGCGTGTTGCTGGCCATAGCACCACCTCGTGCACCGTGACCGCCTCAATAGCACGAGAGGCTACGCGCCTTGCGATTGGCTACGTACGGCGCGAAAGAAGTCCAACATGCATGCATGCATACAATAGGCGCTCGCGACCTGCACTTGCCTTGCACACGGTATCTCTTTGGGTCTGCCAGAGGTGGAGAAGTGAACGTGAAAGTCTGCAGATGTGACCGCCTGTGTACGACTTACCCCGCGTGTGCAAAATTGCCAGGCGTGCAGAGCGCGACTTAGTGCCAGCGGGCCCACGGTGTCATCAAATTAATAATTAAAGTCTTACCGGTTTTTTTCTTCTTTTTTAAGACCAACCAACTCACTTTAGGGTAAGTGAATTGATTTTTCAGGCATGTTTTGTTAAAGCCGTATGAATATGCACGTTCAGTAAAGTATACGGTACATATAGCAGCAGTTGCTTGCAATGCATTGTCCCAGTCACGGCTAACATCCGTGGCAAGTGATAATCCGAACTAGACTTGACCTCTCTTCCTTCACCAACCCACAGCAACCAGTGTGGGGAAGTATGGTCAAACAGCCCCATGGCCAGTAAGGCGACGGGGGAGGCCTACATTGTGCAGTGGATTGACCAACCGGCTGAAGATTATGAGTGTTATGATTTACATGAATACAGAGAGAACATTCATTTTTGAGCATACGTCTCTTTGTCAAGGGAAAACGAGGTTACAAAGGCAACTGCAGAAAAAATTTAAATAAAAAAACTGCACATCATTTACAATTAAAACCAAGTTTTAATTAAAAACTGAACTCAAACAATTAAGAGAGGCAGAAAACGTAACGCGACTCTGATGAATGTGTGGAGGTGAAACGGACTCATCTCACCGAGTTCGGAGTGCAGCATGCCAGCCACTACTGCGCCACCACTTCCACCATCCAGAATAATATCCTAGAAAAAAAACACGTACGTGAATTGTGACGCACGGGTTGAACTCATGAATTAAGGATCAGCATCTTTATTTAGACTGGAGGAATCCGATGAGCCGTAAAGCTTTTTTTCACAGTTGTCCTGTAGCCGGTGGGTCGGCAAGTTACAATAACAACGAAACTACATCAGAGCAAAATATAGAAAAGGTAAGGAATTTGCTTTAAAATAAATATTAAACACACGAAGTACAAATTGCACAACTACGTAAATTCCTGTCGAGACCTTAAGAATGGATGAATTGAAGCATCGTCACACCGCAAGTGTTTAGGAAATGCGTAACAATAGGGATGGTGACGCGACGATTAGGCAATGTTTGCCTAATTATTTCAGTGCCTTGCCAATTCAAATTTGGCAGAAGTGTACATTTATTAGTGCAGCCTACAACCTTAATTCGGTGGATTTACCTGTAAGGCGAGCACACCTGTAAATTCAAAACACACCCATTATGACACGTTCGCTCCCCATGCATGGACACGCACACACGTGCACACACACGCATGTGCGTGTCTGTGCATGGGGAGCGGTCGTGCAGCGGTTAGCGCTCTACGCTACGAACCCGCCGGCCCGAGTTCGATTCCCGCTCGTGGCCAGCACCAATTACGATTATCTGAACCGGTCGTGGGCATCCATTAGGTCTACTCAGCCTGAAATGAATACCTGGTGCGGTGTGTAAACATTAGCATTGGGGAGACAAAGTCGGCCGGGCGTGCTTCTGGCCATCCAACCTCTCGTGTGCTGTGCCGGCCTTCATAGGTGCCCGCTAACAGCACTTGCCCCAAAAACCTGTCAGGCTATACAGGGGATCTTTATCTGTGTCTCTGTGCTCTTTAAAAGCACACATTTTATAGGAGTCTCTGAACAAAAAAAAGCTCTCGATTCCTTTTCTCACAGCAACATGCCCCTGGACAGCAACGTTCAACATTTTACGCTATTCAAGTTCAAAAGGAACACATTTATAGTAAAAAATATTTAAAAAGTGTGTGGGGGGGGGGTTATCAAACTGAAACGATTTGGACCCAGAGAAATGTACAGATCACACCTGGATTGCAAAGGCACATTTATCAGCCGTTTGTTTGAAAAGTTCGTAAGCTGTGGGCTGCAGTGCATGTCTGATGGGGATGATAAGGTGGGTTTTTTTTGGGTGATACGGGCTAGGTGTGTTAATCCAGATAGGCTTGGTGAGGAGCTGAAAATCACCTGCCCATCAAACCATGAAATTTATATAAGAGCGATACCATCAGTAAACATGCATTATATGCATTTTTTGGCTGTGAAAAGGGTCTCGCGTACTTTAGGAAGTCTTAAGAAATTGATCTTAAACTAACAAGCGGTGTTAAAGTAGTACTCCACTCAAGTTCATCTTTCACATTACCACGTCTCTCTTCCATATTATTACATACGATTGGTTAGACACTGAGCAGAAGGATAAATAATATCCGTCATGCAATTTTAATGCGACGCGAAGATCGAATTAACGTCCCCCATTAGTGATAAAAATCCGAATTAGCGAATTGTAAACACACGTGTATTGCCTTTGATTATGTAATATAAAATTACCCATTTCGGAGTGGCGTATTACATTTTTAATCGACGCAAAGCATCGCCGTGCATTGATCGCCAGGCCTTCCCGAAGAAGCGCGCGCGTGAGGATTAATATGATCGTAAAGGTGAAGATGTCAAGGTGGTAAAGGTGAGGCCTGGTATTGTCAGCTCACACCACTGCTGTGAGAAGGGCCTCCACTAGATGGAGCTCCAGAGAGCCCCCTTGACTAGACGAAGGTAGTTGGCCTACTCTTCCACACATAAGAGGTTGGATTATACTTTTTTGTACAAACATCACAAAAGCTGCGCCTGTTTCCCAACGATCGAACATCGTTTACACACACGTACACAAATTAGGGTTTTAAAGTTAAGGTTTTCAATGGAATTTCTGCGCTAAGATAGAGGTGAAGGATAGGTGGGCTTTAGGCACACGGAGACAGTGTGGGCAGTTGCGAAAACTTGGGTGTGGGAGGCGTTTTTTTTTCGGTGTTGAAAGTTTGCACAACGCCAGCAGTTTTTTTCTCTCTCTTCCCGCTCTCAGAATGATTTTTTTTGAACTTGAGTCAATCGTGTGTGGTTTTAGGGCGGGGGGTCTCCCCAGCGCCGCAAGGCAAGAGAGAGAGAGACACACACATCTTACCAACCGGCCGACCCGCATTCTCGCCCATCGAGGCAAGTTCAGTTCCGCCGCAGGCCACAGGCATCGGGCGAGGCGCAAGGGGGAGGGAGCGAGCGAGGGAGGGAGGGAGGGAGCAAGCGAGGTTCCTCTTGATGGGATTGAGAGCACGTCGGCAGAGACGGACAAGACAGGCGGGCAGACAGACAGACAGACAAAACACTCGCCGAGTGGGGAAAGACTTGGCTGGAAGGCAAAATTCAGAGACTGCCCGCATCCAGACGCCCACAATTTGCCCGCGTTGTTAAGACGATCGAGTCATTCCATATCGTACACGTCCTTGCATCATTTTTTTTCGGCTCTCATTTGATTGCAATTCAGCGCAAGCTTTTATTTGCTGTTGCGTCTAAGCGTCGCTGCATCTCGAGACGTCTGAGACGTTGCCAGATATGCGCATCATCGGGGTGGGATATAGTCATATATATGGAGACACACGCTCGCTATATATGTTCAGGTGCTAATTTCATTCACCCGGCACACCACGTCCAGTATGTCCCGAGCTATGACTGTGGCTACTGCCTGCTTATTTACGCCAGTCTGCGAGGATGCGCACAAAACATCTTGCTGAGATTGTAATCCATGCATGTACATTTTCACTTTTTGTAATGATATTTTTGCCCATTTACCTAATAGTACAAATGCATATCCTGTCAGACAGACACACGGGTAGACAGACTCGAGATAGAGAAAGAGCTAAAGGTAAACAACAACAAAAAGAAACGGACAGAATAAAAAGAAAACCAGATTTGAAGCTTTCGTGACTGCAAGGATTCATATGCTTAGGTTTTTTTCGGTAAAGTCACTTAGGTAAAAAAAAATTAATAAAAGTTAAATAAAAAATAAAATAAAAATCACGACGCACTGAAATGAATACATCACAGTAATGGTGGCTTAAAGGAGAGCGCTGTGCTGCAATGCTAAGAACCGAGCCCGGGGCAGAATCCTGACCCCCGGCGACCACGTGACGGGGCCGGCAAGCGAGCGCACGCCGCTCCCCGGCGCACCTGGCAGCGAGGTGGCCACGCAGCACCTGCCTGGGAACGCCTCCAGCCCTGGGCAGCCCCGCGTGCGCGCTCGCTCGCTCGCTCTGTTTACCAGCCTCCCCCCTCGCCTTTTGTCTTCTTCACTAATCCCATCGCGCATACCTATACGCCCAGGATCATGGGGATTTTTTTGGGGGGGTTTAATTTTTTTTTTACAGAAGAGAATTTTTTTTTCGCTGTTCTTGTTTAATACGTGTCTTATTGCTTTAGTGTATTCATTTGTGTGCGTGTGTTTTTTTTCTTCCAAATTTGTTACATTTGTCGTTAATGTTTTGGGCGCATTTTCGGGTCGTACCCACGTATTTTGTGATGAAGAGGATAGCTCCCGACATGTGGAGTGATCAGATTTTTGTTAAAAAACTAAAGATTTTAATTTTACCAGTTAAAGCCCCACCGAGCTACGTAGTTTCTTTTTTCATTAACGCCCTTGCCCCACAAATGATAGCTCAACGAAGTGGCTTATCACGTCATAATTTATAGCAGCACAGATTTCGAGTTTAAATCTCGGATGGGGATTGACTCTGCATATTGTGTGCCTCCTTGGGTTGACAGATGAGTGCCTTTTAGTGCAAAGTCAACAGCAGTTGTTCTGTAGAGAGACTGGCCTCTGTCATAGAAATGGGGAATTTCCACCACTGACTCAGGGCCAAGGATGGAGATGAGCGCTGTCCAATGCTTTCTAGAGGAGCAAGAACTTTTAACTTATTTTTTTTTATTAACACGGTCCTCAAATTAAACTTTGTAACAAAAAAAGTTGGATTTAATTTGCCTTGAAATAATAGCTTTTATCTGCACACACCGCAGTGGAATCTAATTTGTTTCGTTATTATAAACCATAAAAGTAGAAACACAAAGCTTAGAACTCCCATATAGGTTTATTTTCACAACGCTGGCCTGCTATCTTTTTCAAGTCTGACTGTCTCTGCCCTTGGAATATTTATGGTAATTCACATCCCTTCATCAGTCCACTGCTGGATGAAGGCTTCCACGCACAATACTGGGCACCGAGGTGGCGGGATGTTAACTACCTCGCCTGGTATACAGGAGGTTGTGGGTTCGATCCCGACCTTGGCGCCTATATATTTGGAGTTTGCGTGTCTTTCTCCCCATGGTCACGTGGATTTTTCTCCGGGACCTCTGGTTTTTCGCTCCACGTTTAGAATCAACATCACGTGCTCAGAGCATTTGGCTGCTGCTATACATTTCCACGTGCTAAGCCACTTCGTTGAGCTATGAATGTGTGGCCACGTCACTGCTGAGATAGAGCTATATAGCTCACTTACCTGGTAAAAATTAATGATAGTTTTAGTTTAGTTTTGACCGTACTTTACCGCGCTGGTCATTGCATGTTGGTGAAGAAGGGGAAGGGCGAGGGGAGGAAAGAGCTTCACATGTTAAGACATGTCCAAGTAGATATTAGTAGCTGTTCAAATCAAGCACGCTGAGCATTGGCATGGGTTTTCGAATAGCCCTGGAGAAAGAGTGCCTTGGTGGAGTGCATTGGCGCACCCAGATACATATTTCCGAGGAAAGGAAAATAGTTTCCACCCTAATACAAAGTGACACAAGATTGCGTATGAAGTCAGTTTTCACGATATCGTATTAGATTGTTGTATCGCGGTAGTGCGGGTTATGGCGGTGGCTCTGGGAAGACCTTCGTCCAGCAGTGGATTGACCGTGGCTGACGCACGAGCCTGCGTGCGAGTATCAGCGCCACGACCGCGTGATCCACACGGCACTCGGTGGGGGTGGGGGGCGCTTATGCTTCTCTAACAGGGTGAACGATGGGGCCTGCGCTCGGAATCTGGCATTCCGGCGTTGCATGATCGTTGCACGCTGCGGAGAAACGCTGGGTCGGTCCGTGCGCAATCCCTCCGCTCTGTCGTCATGCACAGGGGTCTGCGGTGTTCCGAAAGAAGCGTGATCGTCCACCCACAAACGCGACGTGCGTACGATGCACGTGACGGCCGCATGCCGCTCATCGTACGTGAAATCCCAGTCCTTTTGCCGAGTGTCACGGCGCAGCAGACTGGGTTGCGATTTCCTTCCAGAAACCTCTGCCCAGAATGTCGCCAATCTTGTCAGATCCCAGAAGCTGAGCAGTGTTGAGCCTGGAAACGGCATTGGATGGGCGACGAGTGTGCACGAACAGGTCATTACGGGGCTTGCATGGTGGGCGGCAGAGTAACAGTGCAGCAAAGATGCATTGTTGTACTCTACTATGCTTCAGCGTCCTATGCTCTCCACCTTTACCAACCCGCACAGCAATATGGACAAATATCACACCCCTCCCCCACCTTCCACCGTGACTGACATGGCATAGCGGTGTCTTCATCCAGCAGTGGATCAACCAATGGGCCCAATTCATGATAAATTTCACAAGTGCAGAGAAAGTGGATTGACACAGTGGGCAGGAACGCTAGTATTATTATTCCCATCATTGCGTTTAGGCTTTGCGTTTTTTACACATAGAGCCTCGGCACGGGGTTCTTTAACGAAACAATGTTAATAAAAAGAAATAACTCTGAGAAGGCACTGAGAGGCCTCCTTCAGAATACAGTCGCCGCCCATGAAGGCGGTAGCAGGAGATCGCTTTTGAACTTTGATCCGTCCGGCTAGCATGAGACCCACTCGCCTGCAAAAAAACGAAGCGGTGGGGGGGGAGGGGGTGGAATATGAACAAAAGAACCATCATCCCTGCAGATATCAGAGCCTCTTGCTCGTTTAGATCAAAGTGGCACGTTCTGCTTGGCGTGCCGTTAACTCGTAGCCCAAGGTGCAAGAGATAGGGAGGCATTTTCCAGGCAGCGTGGTGATAAACGGCCCAGCGGTGGTGGGGAGGCTGAGTGGCCCGGGCGAGGAAAGCACCACGGCGCTCGCAGCTTCCCGAGGCTTCGCGTTCCCCGCCGTTTGATAGCGAGCAGCTCGTTATCGCCGCCACCTCGTTATCGCCACCTCGTCGCGCGCGGAAACGGGGTCCTCCGGCGTTGGCGCGAGGCCTTCTCCTGGGTGGAAATCTACCGCGGGACGATCGGCGACGCGATGGACGCGTGACAACAATTTTATTGCGTTGTTTATTAAAGGGGAGACATTGTTCAGGGTTGGACGTTTCTGCAATAACATAAACCGCGGTCCCCGTAGGTTTTTTTCTTTTTTTTCGCGAGCGGTGTAATTTTGTCGCCGCGCTGCTTAAGCCCGGCGTTTTATGCTCGCCGCTCGTCTGACATTGCAGTAAATGGAATTACGCCCATTATAGCCGGGGTGCGCGTTTTAGAGCGCGCCTCTGATTTAGGGTGCAGGCACAGGGTCACCCCAGAGGTGCGTTTCACATCGCCACACCGGCCCAGGTGAAGGTCGCGCCTTGCCCAGACTGGCTTTAATCTATTAAAAAATTAATTATCGGGCGAGCTTTCCCTTCAAGGCACCACCATAAATGTTGGCTGACCCCATGACAGGATTTATGTCAATTATTCTTTGATTCCCGCAGCAGAGTTGCAGCCTTTCTACGCGGCACTCGTACGGTTATCGGCACAAGCAAGCTTGGCTTAATTTTACCGCCCGTCAAAGCCCGGCCGGGTTTATCCCATCTGAAATCTGAATTTTTTTTCAACTTCATCCGAGGATTGCGGGTAATTGAAGGTTTGTAATTGCCCCCGTGCTCCCCACAGAAGGATTATAAAGTGCTATCAGTCTAGCCTACGGTCCCAGGCCGGAGTCTTTGCTCGTCTCTTGGTGCTGACAGCATTACCGTCCTGACAGCCCGGGCTAAGCACAGCTACTGATAATAAAATAGTGTGTATATATAGAGTTATAGATAGGAATAAAGACCGAGTTAAAGGAGTATTACTGCTGCAAGGAGGGCATTTTTTTTTTGCGCATGTCCACAGCGAGATGCTTCACAGATTGACCCCTTTCTGCTTTAAGGTTTGTGAAAATAAATCCACCCCTTTTTTATGTTTCGGTCGGCCGTGGGTGGTTTGACCATACTTCACCACTCCGGTCAGTACAGGTTGTTGAAGGCAGGAAGCATAGCTGTGAGCGCATGGAAGTTAAATAAAACAATAGAATTCGCAGTACAGCGCTCTGACATTTAGTATATTGTAAAAAAACTGTGAAAATCGGTGGCTTGCGATGTCTGAACCGCTGCTGGCCCTTCTGTTCACCTTCCCACAATGACCAGCATGGTGAAGAATGGTCAAACAACCTCCGCTTAACCGACAAATAACGGCCAAGTAAATATTTCCCGTGTATTCATAAATATTTGTTGCTTTTGTAACCTGCAGGGGCGGACCTCAATTTGTGCCAATTTTGCGATTCAGCGCCCTACTTGGTGGAATTTGCTATGCGGGGGCTTGCACGGGAACAGCGAGTCAAGGAATTGTGGTGGAGGTGGGGGGGGGAAGCGTGTGGGGGGGGGCGGGGGGCTAGGAAGAGAGGAGAGTAGGGGTTTGATGTTGCAAATTTTAAACACGAATTCCCCGCGGCATCGCAGGCATTGCCTCCCCGATCGGAGGCACACGTTTCCACTATTTCATGGTAACCGCGGTCAGGCTGCCGGGATCACTTTGACAAATCGCGGTGGTGAGGTTTTGATGCTGCCACGAAAACGACACGGTGCTCGCACCGATTTCCATCGCTTAGCGAAATAACCGCTATTTCTTACACCGCCGCCCAACCCTTACCCCCCCCCCCTCCTCGTTCACCGAATGTTTAAAGAGAACATTATTTTTTTTGAAGTAAATAAATAACGCCAACCGTGCAGGTCACAGGTGCCTTTTTGTTACAGCTGACCTGCATTCACGGTCAATTCTGATGGTAAAAAAATAAAATAACTCTCGTAAGTGATTACGCAGATGCGTTTTTTTTCTCCCGCTGTTTGTGTATGTGGATACAAACGTACTGCAGCTATGTACTGCGAACATAGTTATATACTGTGTGTCTATGAACACGGGGTTATACAAATATAAGTGTATTGATGATAATTATCATTTGAAGCTCTTTGTCAATCCACTGCTGTGATGGAGGCCTTCACGTGCGTTTCAGTCGCGTGGATAGTTTGACCATACTTCACCACGCTGGTCAGTGCATGTTTTCACATCAGCGGTAACGGACGCGGACCGATTCAGATATCACTCTACACTGAAATTGAGCTTGACTGGGAAATCGACCTTAGGTCACCAGGTTAATATGGTATATAGGTACGTATTCATGTATCTGTGTGCATACATCCACACATTCGTTTACGGATGTATGTGTATGCATAAGTATACCAACGCACACATATGTAATATGAAATATACCAATTTCCACATGTTTGTGTGAACATATGCACGTATGCGTTGATGTGCAGTGTGTTGGTGTGCGTATGCATGTGTGTTTGTTGTGTATAGGGCAAAGAGGGAGGGAGCAGTCCCATTATTGGTAGGGAGGAGGGAGGGGAAGGGAAAGGCTGTGCCTGGCTTGGGACATATTTCTGTCAGATAACTGCTCTCTGCTGGGAACAGAATGGGCCTGGGTCTTTGCGTAATGACATTCTTAATAAACTGTCATTCACAGTGGATAACGTCCGGACTGTATATGTCTTTTAAAACTCATCCCGTCGCCACCAAACTTTAACCAGTGACAAATAGATTCTGGCATTTAAGTTTTAACAAAATACATTTGAGCAAATGATGCAATTGGCTGAAAATGTTCCCAATTTTTTTTTGGCCCGTTTGCAAACTGGAATTTTCGGCTCGTAATAACGACAATAAGAAAACGTCCATCACACCGTAAATCACTAAAGAATTGGCACATTCGTCGTGCAACATCGTATGGCTCTTTTTAGCTCGATTTTTGTAAATTATTTGCAGGAGTGTATAATTCTGGCCACATTTTGCAGTTTACAATTATTCGTTTTTTAAACAACAACAACAAAAATGTCAACACGTTGCCATTTTTGATTCTCTTTGACTCCGCTTCCATGGCCGGCAAATAGTGGCACACAAACACCAGCTGAAAAAAAAGCGAGCGGGGCTCCGCAGCATGTGTGGACTTTTTGTGTCGTTTGGGAATTTGTCGCCGTGCTCTGGGATTCTTTCGGGTGATGTCACGCGCACACGCCTTCCTCCTCGTCCCAGGTTCGGGTATCGGTAGCTCGTGACATGCCAACTGACCTAACAGATGCTTAACAAAAGCAAACAGTCCAATGGCCGCCCAATGACCTGCCCTTGCCGTGACATTTGACCTTTGCCTAAATGATGTCATCGACAGTGCAGGATGTCTGTCCCAAACAGACGCTGCGCTGGCATCCCCCCCCCCCCCCGTGCTACCCCCCCCCCCTCGCAGCCACCCCCACCCCATCTCAGTCTCGTCCCGATGCAGAGAAATGTAAACATCGCCAAACAGTGAGCTTTTCTGCATTCATCGAGATATGCGCCGATTTACCGGCGACTGCTCGCCTTTGCAATTCATGAATGAGTGTTGCCGTGAGACAGACTGCGCGCATCCCTGCTTTGCAAATGAATGTAAAAGCGGATATAAGCTGGGGCAGTTGACAGGCGAATGATGAATGGGCGTGCAGTAGATGGATGACACTAATCGCCAAGCGGGGAAACGTTCACTGTTTGCAAATGCTTAATCTCCACTTTTATCCGCAAACAGAGGCCGTAGTCGTGGCGTGTGCAGGCTGTGCAACTGCACCGAGGCCCATGGTGCCAGGCGGGCCTAGGCGCCGGGCTACGAATAGGAGGGGACATTGGAACATGGAGCCCCAATTTGTAACTTTAACCGGGGGCTAATGCCAACCGCGCTACACCACTGGGTCCAGTGGCTCATAGAGCCGGACCAGGCCATACCGTGGGGTTCAGTTGTGAGTTCAAAAGGCTCACAGAGCCGGACAAAGGCTCCCCTAGGGTTTATTCAGTGGCGTAGCTGTCGAGTGAGACAGGCGGAGCAAACTGCTGCGGTGTCCTCAGGCTGGAGGGGCCCAGTAATCGGGGAGGGAAAATTAGACCGGGGGGTGGGGGGGCAATTTCTCTTCCAAGTAGCGGGGGGGGGGGGGCATGCCAAGCGCGCTGCGCCACTCGTCTGCGAGGCACAACAGAAGCGTCTCGGCAGCGTTTGGGGCAAAACCCCAGACGAGACAACAATCCGCCGACGCTGGAGATGGCCGCGTTCTCTCGCTCTCTGCCGCGGGAAAAACACGGCGCGTCCGTTCTAGATTTTGTTTTAAATCCGCGAAAGCGGCGGTGGTGGCGGCGGTACCCTCCCCACTTCCTCCTGCTCCTCGCGCGGCTCCGCAGCCACCAGTCACGCTCAAGCGCAGGAGCGAAGCTCGCCAGCCGGTGGCGAGCCGCGCGCGTCTCGTTTGGCATTTGCAGCGAGGCCGCATTTCCATTTCAAATGGCGAGTTTAGACGTCAACTTTCCCCTTCTCGCTCAGCTTCCCCCCCCCACCACCTCCTTCTCCAACCATCTTCTCCCCCCCCACCACCCCACTGGGTGCCCATGGAAACAGCCGCGACGCCGCACTAAATAAGGTTCCGCTGGTTGCGCTCATGCATGCGTGCGTGCAAATAAATAAATAAATATACACGAGCATTTGCATTGCATCTGCAGCGATGCCTGTGTTATTTACCATGAATCATGGCCGTGTCTCTTGCATATAAACAAAACAGACTGTGCCATGCACGCACGCACGGCCTTTTGGCACAAGAAGGCAGCGCTATGCCTATGTATGTGAATGCGTGCTTGGCCGTGTGTTTTGTGTCTGCCTAAGCGTATGGGGGGGTTGTGTCGGGGGGGGGTGGGGGCGCTGACTGGGCGTGGGGGAGTGGTGGCGCAGTGGGTCGCACGCTGCCCTGCGTTCCAGCTAAGCCAGGTTCGATTCCCAACCGTTGGATAACGTCGGTGCTGATGTTTGATGCTAACCGCCCATACCCTTGTGTTTGCAAATTCCAGCGAGAATTAATGCATCTCACTCACGACATGTGCGTTGAAAGTGTGCAACGCTAATTGTGGGGTCTTCATGTGTGTGCGTGTGTGTCTAAAACCTTTGTTTTTGTTTTCTGGCCATAAGTTTACTCGACCATAAATGATTATCTGTTGTGGTGTGTAACCGTCAGCACTGGGGAGATAAAGGCGGTCAGGCTTGGAGCTGAGCACATTGTCCCCTTGAGTGCTGTGCCGACCTTAATAGATGCATCTCTCATAGTACTTGGCCAAAAAGTCGATTGTGCTAAAAGGGGGAGCTTTATCTTTATGTGTGTGTGTGTCATGTGTGTGTGTCTGTCTTCGTGTTTGTCTTTGTCTGTATTTGTGTGTGTGTACATATATAGTGGGGAGCGGTAGTGTAGCGGTTCGCGCGCTGTGCTAAGACCCGAGTTCGATTCCCGCTCACAACCAGTAACAGTGGCGAATATTCAAACCGGTCCTGGGCCTCCCCTAGGTTGACTCAGCTTCAAATGAGTACCTGGTGTGGTTTGTAGACATCTCCACTCGGGAGACAAAGGTGCTGGCCACCCACTCCCTTGTGTGCCATGCCGGCCTTCATAGGTGCTCGCTTGACAGCACTTTCCCCAACAGTCTGGTAAGGCTAAATGGGGGATCTTTGCCTTTATATATGTATATTTGTGTGTTCACATGTATATATCACTGCATTTATGCGTGTCTCTTTGTATTTGTATGTTCGCATGTGTATATAATGATGTTTCTGTGTCATGAGTGCAAAATATCAGTGGCAATTGTCGCTAAGAGGGCCTATTCGTTGAAGTTTTACATTTGGTGTCATGTGTAAACATCATCATTGTGAAGATAAATGTAGGCAGACCTGATACTAAGCATGCCACCGTTTTGTTTGCAATGTCAACCTTAACAGCTTCAATAAGTCGACAATGTTTCTCCTTCATATGTCCGTCCTACCACGTAAAAAAAATAAACGTATTTTTTGCATCTTGCCATCAACCACAAGGCCTTCTGTAAGTGCCTAACTTCAACCCAAGTACAACTCTGGACCGGTTTCGACACACAGTGTCTCATCATTAAACGCAAGTGTATGCTCCTTGCCTATCAACCTTAAAAGATGCTCACTTACAGCAACACTTGCCCGATGGCGTGAGCGTAGCGGTGAACCGGAGAGGGTGGATGGATCTTTGTGTGCGAGTGTGCCTGTGCGCGTGTGTGTGTGTGTCTCCAAGTGAGGAGTGGTGGTGCAGCTGTTACCGCGCTGCGCTACGAACCCGGCCACCCCGGTTCAGTTCAGTTCCCGCTCATGGCCACCAAAAACAGTGTCGAATATCTGAACCGGTTCCTGGGCCTCCCCTGAGTCGACTCAGCCGCAAATGAGTACCTGGTGCTGTGTGTAAATATCACCACCGGGGAGACAAAGGCGGCCGGGCGTGGTGTCTGGCCAACCACCCTCCCAGTGTGCGATGCCAGCGTTCATGGGTACTGCTCGCAACCAGCACTCGCCTCCCAATAGTCTGTTGAAGGCTATTCGGTCGATCTTTGTCTTTGTTCTGTGTACGTGTGAGTGGTGCGCGCATCTGTGCGTGATTCCGAAGACCCTTGCACACACACACACACTCGTGATATTTGGGCCTCGACGCCCATTACTCATTAATGGGCGAGCCCCGCTCTGGGTTTACGCTTAATACCCTTGCCGGCCTTTACGGTTTGGAGAGCAGCAGCGTTCTAATCCTTTATACACGCCAGCCCTCACACCGGAGGAATTAGCGAGAAAGTTGCCCCCCGCCCCCGTCACCGCTGCCTTTCCCCCCCCCCCCGAGGGAGCCATTGGCCCCAAGGATGGTCATCTTCCTTTACTGAAATGAGCCGTATTTGTTTTTCGGGCCAAGCGAAACGCGAGAAGAAGGGCAAGAAGCAGAATGAGAAGCAAAAATAAAAATACCTGGAGACTTCTATCCACGCGTTAATTCCTGAATTAACGTTTTACGTGGGGTAATTCGGGGATATTCCCACCTCTTCCAAGACGCCTGGCGGCTTTGTCAAAGTAGGCCGCATGGCCTCCGGGTGGGTTCTCTAGATCTCCCTCCAGTGGAGGAGGGCCCTGCCACCAGCAGTCGCGAGAGCATGCAGTTGCGGGATTGCGCCTTTATCTTTTGCCACCTTAGAGCTGTACGTGTCTTCTCGTTGCGCAGCTTTGCGTGTACGGCAAGATCCGACCCTCGATGGGTCGGATCTTGTCGAATCTCGGAAGCTAAGCTAGCGAGGTTAAGCCTCACCATTGCTACCGGGATTGGCAATCGACGGGGCTTGCTAGGTGTTGTAGGCAGCAGGACTGTTGACTAAGCGACGGCAGTGTTGAGTTTCAGCCCGGGCGTACGTGTGGGCGCTTTCTCCACGCGCTTGAGTTTCCTCCCACGTGAAGCCACACATTCCTGGCGAAGGGCACGTGACTCAGACCAGTCTCGTCTGGGTAAATAATTGGGATTATTTTTCTCACGTTTGGAGGCGTTGAAGTGGGGGGGGGGGGTTCTCTTCCGTCTAGGGGTTGTGGTTTATTTCCAAGAGCAAAGAAAAAGACGCGAATAACAACGGCACCTACAGAACAATCACATCCTCCTGAGAATCACGTGACTGGGATACAAAAAAAAACCCGTGACAAGATACTCATCCAAATGATGTCCTCTTGCTTTTATCAAGGTAGTGAATTGTCACCAATGCAATGAAAGCAAAATTTAAATGTAATAAAAACAAAAACGTAAATAAGTATATTTTGCTTACCGAGGGAAACCTCATTGAGTTTCGAGACTCATTTTCATACTTGGGGATGTTTGGCCAAATCCTTGGTGAATAGTTGTGAATGCGGCAGGTAATGTGAATGGCCAGACAAGACCCACGCACACAAGAGATTAACCCTCGAAATGCACATTTACATGTCAGAAACCCACTTTCAGTATGATAGGTCACACACACAGCCCATTTAAAAGGGACTGGTCCCATTGTACACACAGCATGTCCACGAAATCAAACAATTTTTTGGGCTCAGTTCCTCAACAGCTCAATTGGATTGTCACATCGTCCACCACTTAAAACAGCCATGCAATGCGATATCTATAATGTGCTTAATAAATCCAGCACATTTACGGCAGTAAGATACAAATGTCAACAGCCGGCAGACGCAAAACTGCTCAAGTCACACGCAGTCGCGCCCGGGCGCGGAGCCTTTTTTTGTAATTTTGAAAGGGTAAAGAAAAAATGTGCAGGCTTTACTTATAGAGATCTTTTTTTTGTCATTTCTTGTCAACACCAAGAGTGCTTGCGAGTGAATTGAACAATCCTTTTAAACTGCACGCTCTCGAGCCCGCGTGCACCACAGCCGTTGCAGAATGTCGCGGGATTAATGTGTCTTGCCACTTGCGGAAGTTTTCATTTTGACCGAGATGATTGGTTGCAGCCACTCGCTGCGCAAACGGAGAGTGGCTCTGCGCCGCAGTGCACGGCAGAACAGCAGATGTGTACATCTGTATTGGCAGCAAGAAACGAAAAAAAGCGAAAAAAAAATGAAAGCGATGAGTTTTTTGGGTTTTTTGTTTAATCCCCAAAAGTCAAGGCGAGAAATGATTTCCTGCTCACGCGAGCGTGGAGACAGTGCTCATCTCCTGTTTACCACCCTGAGACGGTTGTGGAAATTCAACATTCCTTTGGCAGAGGCAAGTCTTTCCACGGGACAACCACTGTTTAGTTCCCTGCACAGTGCTACTCGCTTTATCGACCACAAGGGGGATGATGGGCTGAGTCGACCCCGAACCAGGATTTGAACTCGCAGCCTTGCGATTTTGGAGCCGCTCCCCGGACCGCTGAACCTCCTGGCCTAACAATTCCTCAAAACCTCTCCAAATATACATCCAAGCAACGCATGTACAGCTGCCGTCGCTTGTTGGCAAAATATAAAAACGCGTGCTAAAAAAATCTAATCCATCGTTGTTTGTCCAAATCAAATCACGCAGCACGATGTTTTTGTTTTGTTTTTGCGAACATCACCATAACAATCGCTGTTAGATTAACAGTCTCCTTACGCTCACAGGCCCCACTCCCTTCCCTCGACTCCACAACAGAGTTCCCTGCAGCCTCCACACAACCCTTGACACCGCTGCGGATACAGAGTCCGCGGGGCAAATACGCCTTAATTCGATTACAGCTGATTTCACCAGGAACACCTTCGCATTCGAAGACGAGGTTTAATATTTAATTGAGGTTAATATTTGAAACGGCGGGGAGGGAGGGTGGGGCGGGTTGATACACAGCTGGCAGACTGGGTTTGGACATGGGCAGAATCCGGAATACTAGAAGCATGGGGCCAAGGTGATGCACGCAGGAGGACTTGTTTCACCACCGGGAGATGAGGCGCTCTTGCCATCCTGGGTATCGTTTCTCCCACTTTTTGTTTCGCGTGCAACGTAAGTTGCCGTTTCGGACGAAGCAAGGCTCGTTTCCAACTGGGTCCGTCCAGGTTGGTTGCCCGGAGAATATCCCTGCACCTGGCACACTACATCCAGTTTTCCTGTCACTCTGGCGGTGGCTACTGATCACGTGTCTTCCCCGCGCTTCCGATGAGCACGTTTGGCTACGTACGGTGCGAAAGAAGCTCGAAATGCGCACATGCAGTCTAGCAGCAATTAAATAAATAGTATTCGGGTGAGAAATTAAGCCCTGGTCTGAAGTGTGTTTTACTGGATGGATTGGTATCTATTCAAACAAAAGAGAAAGGTGATGTAGGCTTGCTCTGTGAGGTATCGTCGCTGGCCATGAGATGGCAACACAGCGATAGATTATTGAACCTATGTGTGCAGAGCGTTCAGTGTTACCCCCTCAAATGCATGGGTTTTCTCCAGTTACTTTGATTACCTGGATAAATAATCTTCAGTTGTTTAGCGAACTTGTTTAACATAAATTTAGTTTTCCTGACATTCAGCTTTATACATTTTTTTTTTTATTTGTATGACCCTTGTGTTAATCCACTGCTGGATGAAGGCCTCCCCATGCCGCGTCGGTCGAGGAGGTTTTTGATCATGCCTCACCACGCTGGTGAGTGCAGGTTGTTGAAAAGTGTGGACCCAGGAAAAGTTCAGATATAACTCACTACTGACTGGAAATTTAACTCCGATAACCGTATTCATAGCACAGTGCACCAACCACCGCACTACCGATCCACTCATTATTTGATGGTGAGATCGCATGATTCTGATCTTTAATCACGCTTGCGGAGCCCAGTCCCTAAAGGTTCAAAATTCTAAGCGGCCAGGAACAAACAGCACTATTGAAGGTAGGCGCGAGCGAAGAAGCTGAGAGAGGGAAGGGGGGGGAAGGGGTTTTCACCTGCGGCAGGGTGGTGTGTGGATGAGGCAAAACAGTCAGTCTGGTATTCTTAGGTTTTTTCCGGTAAAGTCACGTAGGTAAAACATTAAAATGAATAAAAGTAAAATAAAATAAAAATCACGACGTTCCCGAAACGTCGTGATTTTTATTTTATTTAACTTTTATTCACCGAAAAAAACCTAAGAATATGAATCCTTGCAGTCACGAAAGCTTCAAATCTAGAATTAGTCAGTCTGGCAGCCCACGTCCTCAGCATAGGGTGGCGGCGGCATCATCGAGTGAAGTTTATGGAAAGAATGACCATGGTTCTCCGATGCGTCATCGGGTTGTACCGCGTGACGTCCGGCATTATGCCACTCAACGTATCTCTCAACATGTCGGGAGCTTCTTCAGGAACCCCATTGAGCAACTTAGTATCTCCTCGATCATAGAAAGCATTTGCCGGATGCTGCTGCTGCTGCTGGTGTTGCTAGATTAAAAGAGAGATACGGAGGCAGCTGCCTGCCAGTGGGCAAGTTCTTGGAGTGCTGCGATGTTGCTGCTGCTGCGGTGCCCACACAGCGGAGGGTGCGCAGGTGTTTGTCCAGTGACACCGTCTCACTGTCCGCCATCCGCCCGCGCAAACCGGGAGCTGTTTGTCACCGACGCGCGTTTGATCGATTCCCAATATGGCGTCGGGCTGATTCCGATCTCGCGGCGAATCCATTCGGCAGATTGATTTTAACAATTGATTCTCGCGGGCCAAGGATGGGATTAACTGGTTCCCCCGAAATCAAATAGGCCCCCCTGGCTAACAGTTTTTTTTCATTGCATTCGGGTCAATTGCCCGCTGAAGGGGAAGGGGGGGGGGGCAGAGTGTGCCCCCTATTGAAGGTAAACGCCGCCCGTTGTTTGATCGCTCAGCGGTCGGAGCGAAGGCAGCCCGGCCAGCCTCAGGTGACGGAGATGCTCAAACCTGTCCGTTGCCAGCGCTGTGATTTGCCCGCAGATTCGCAGGCATGCCTTCCAGGTGGCAGCCAGAGGCGATCACAAGCTCCCTGCGTTGGTATATACGGGGGTGGGGGTAGGGGGAGAGGGCCTGGGCTGGGATGTGAATCTACCAGGGTGGCACGCTGAGATTGTTTTGTTTCCAAATGTGCGGTGTTGTCAAAAATACACACTCGCACGTAATCGTTGACATAAGCCACGGTAAATCCACCGCTGTATGGCCCACGTGACATAATTAACAAGTAAATATTGTAAGGATGCGCGAAAATATTCGTTTTTTTTAGAGCATTAGAAATAAGTATCTATTTTGTATGTATAATAATGTCTCAGTAGAACAACCGAGGATATTTTCTCATCGTTTTGCCCACTTTAGCAGGTTCAAGAAATCACATTTTAACAGATGATCAATTTCGTGAGCGAAGAACGCAACTCTGTGGTGGCCGTATTTACCATAAATCCACACACGGCTGTGAAACAGCATCTCCATCATAGAGGTTTCTGGGTTAAATCGCGTTAATATAAATGTGTCGTTAAACCCGAAACCACCCGATACAGCCTTTTAGTAAGGTTTGTCACATCATCAAAACGTGCCAATTCGAAACAGCATCTGCACCGCCCAAGGTGCTACGTGGTGGGTGAGCCACACGGAGTCCAAAATCAAGTGCAATGTGCCCCTTTGCAGTCCCGTAGCCTTGACGTTAAACATAAAAGACCGACCCGCCTATCTGCTTTATCTCTTCAATGCAATGTTCCATTAGTCAGTTGCGAGCCTGAAGTTGCCGCGTTATGCCGATCAGCGCTCACGGCAAGTTTGCCGCTATAGACCCGTCATTTGGCTCGCCAAACGGCGCACGACAGAAGAATTGTTCACGGGAGCGATTGGGATCTGATTGAATGGGAACAGGTGCCTTGTTGTCAGATGCGAGCATTACAAATGATGTAATTGTACGATTGTTTATGCATTGCATCTGCTAAGTTGCTGACTTGGACGCGCGCGCATCCATGTTATCAGAAAGCCGCTGGATGTGCAAGAACAACAAGATGTGTTGTTTATGTTCCACATAACCGTATCTAGATGCAATTTCCACTTGACCCACGTCACCTTCTTTTGCACGTGTTTCTTTGCTACGTAAATATCTTTGTCACCTGACATTCATTCAGCGTCTGCAAATGCCAGAGCAAAATCTCACGTGAACAAGTGGGGTTTTTGTTGTTGTTGTTGTTTTTGTTGCACAAGTCATATTCACAAAGTTCTTGCAGTGGCGGTCTAAAAATAGATAAAGGTGGAGCCCTGCAATTACTTGGAAGGGCCTCCACTCTAGGAAGCCCTAGAGAGCCCCTTTGAGAGGATACTGCTCGTCCCCGCTCTCCTCTCATACTGTGCCTTGACACAGTTTTAGAAAATAATTACACAAACTTGATCTCTTGAGTGGCATGTTAGGAGTTGTGCTACTAACATTGTCCCCGTGGTCAAAACATTATAGTTTAAATATGTTTTTATTTATTTAATCTGGGAAGCATTACGTAAGTGTTACGACTGATTTGGAGGCAGATTTTATTATTCTGGTTGTCCCGTTATTCTTCGAGTATTTTTGCTCGCAACATCGGGCAAGTCCTATTTTCTCACCCATCCAATGACAACGCAGACTCAAACCTGCTTAGCTTCTGACATCTGACGACATTGGGCCGTACAGCTGGGCGAATTGGTGGCAGGCAGGATCGTTGAGTCGTAGGCAGATTGGTGGGTAATAGTCCTACTTGCTCCACTGCCTCCCACAGGCACCTTGCTGGCCCTTGCAGGCGGGCGTCTCGCACACGGTGGTCCCATCCGTGCGCGCTCCGCTAACCCCGCCTCCGAAGTCGCCGGATTGGAGGCGTGCGCGACTTTGCGTTGCTCAGAGTAAACGAAACGAGTGTGAGACGGATTTTTTTTCAATTTTTTTTATTATTATTCTCCGTTGAACCCTACCTTTGTGTGCATTAGGTGTGTTTGCGCTGCAGGTGACAGCGGCAACATTGTGTACAAAAGTAACCCGGTACCATTACTGTTTGCAGACCGGCTCGAGTGCTTCTGCAGTTACATTGAATTCGTTTGAAAAGGGTGGAGTGGAAGAAGAGGAGGGGGGGGGTAAAGAAAAAGTTCGCTCTTATTACAACACAGCTTATAATCCCACCACTCGGTCATCTTGGTTTTCGTGGCAGTACAAATTAGCTCGAGCCAAATATTTAAAAGGTCAGAAAAAGTTTAAATTTCAAATCCTGGAATTTTTTTCAATTACATTTTTTGTTCCTCTGTTGTAATTATTATATATTTTTTACTCGCTCCAGCCACGTACTTACGCTCATTACAAAGCGTAAATGGAGGTCATGCAGCGAGCACTTTGCGTGCCGGGTCAGTGCGCAAAGCAGGAGTTAAGACTGATTAACCCAAACCAACTTAAAAAAATTCCTCTCTAATTTTTTTTCGGGGAGTAATATTGCACGTGTTTAAAATAAGGACACCTTTATGTTGCGGATTCCGTGCGTGTGCCAATTACCAGGATAATTAATGTTTGCAACAGCATTTGTAGGGATTGTTGGCCAAGGTTGACCCGAAAAAGATTTCTCAGCAAAAGGTTAACACCTTTACACTCCATCAAAGACTTCCGTGGGCCCATTAATGCTCCGCATTGCTGATAGTTCACGTACAGACTCTTAGATGCTCAATTGTTATATTTTGTTGTGCTTTTCATGCTTCTTATTACTTAATTGGAAATGTGGGAACTTTAATGGTAACATAACCTACAATGTTATTTCAAGGTTAACCCGTAGAGAGAGTCTTAAAATAACGGTCGATAGATCACTGTTTCAAATTTGTGTATAAGTGGCAGTGGCCAAAATTTGGCAAATTCTTGGTGGAGTGGCATCACAGCCCCGCAAAGCAGTCTGGGTAATTGCAATATGGCCGCAATAGCAGTGTCTTGCATCCTTGGAACAGCAGTGTTGTGTGATTATGGTTCTGGTGAAGGAAACTTTGAAGGGAGCTGAAAATTACGGGGAGGTTAGAGTGTACAGTTCAGTGGTGCTTGCGTCTTGTGCAAACGAGTGCTTGAGTGGTGAAAATGGTTAAAGAAGGTGGATGGATTGGATGCATGTGTCCTTGAGATGTCTACGCTTCTTGGCATTTATGTGGTACAACGCTGATGAGGCACGTTCATAAGTGTAGCAGGGAACACGGGAGTGGGAAGGTCTCGGTCCAGCAGCGGATTGAGAAAGGTCTCTAAAATAAATGTACTGCATTCTTTGTCAATCACAGTGGCAATCGGCCGCTGCTGGTCACCCTCCAACTAAGGAATATTACCAAATGCTCATCATGTCTGTCTCGTTAGTGGACACATCAAATAGTGGAGCCTTAATCCGAGTTCACGTTTACTTTTGTCAGCCCACGACTGTGTCGGTCATGAGAGGGGTTGTTCAAGAACATACTTCACCACGCTGGGCAGTGCGGGTTGGCAACAGAAGTGGGGGCCAGGCCCACGACTGGTTGTATATATCACACGACGACCGCTGATGTCAGACATAGCTATGAATCGAACTCGGATCGCCAGGTTTATAACACAGTGTGCCAACTAACCATTGCTCCATACTTGCACATCACGAGTTAATATCAAAGGGGGAGGGGAGGGGGGAGGGTAGCACTTTGGAGCGTGCCTTTTTTAATTGCAGGAGCAAATCCTCGTTTTTCTCTGTGGCCGACGCCGTGGGGAAAGACCAGAGGATTGTGGGGAAGTGTCGGCATCCGTAGGTGGCTTAGATGTGCGGCAGGATGAGTCAGAAGCCTCTTGAACAGATTCGGTGATCTTCACACAACAACTACAACTGAGAAAGGTCCGCGACGGCAATATTTTATGAAAGGCCTGCTTTTCGACTCAGAAGTTCAGAGGTCGGGACTTTACCCCGCAACGTGCACTCGTGCACACCCGCGCACGCGCGGCGGCGGCGGCGGCGGCGCAGTTTTCAAAAAAATCCACTTAACCCACTCCGCCAGATGTGTCCAAACTTGTTGCCATGCAAAGAGTAGCAAAATGCCCTTTTGTTTGCAAAGGGTGCTGCCATTGTTACAATGCAAGTGTCTGCCACGCGGTAGTTTGCGCGCCATTGTTGAACAAAGCCGCGTGACAGCAGCACTTGAATGCCAGCCGCAGATGAGTAACCTGTGACCGTACAACTGCTCCATCGATGCCGCGGTTTACGCGTCGCCGTGTATCCACCGCTGGATTGAAGGTCTCTTGCCCATGCCGTCGGCCTTGCGACGATGCCGCACCTAGTCTCACTCCTGCACGTGAGGCAGGTCTCGGATCCCTTCATTGTAGTGGGTAACGTGCACCGATTGAATGGTTTCTTCTTCGGGACACGCATTGATTACAAATGCTTTTCGTTGTTAAAGTCAGTTTTCCAAAAGCACTCCAATCCTGCTCGCGTGTGTTGTCTTAACGGTGTGGCAAAAATAATAAATTAATAAATAAACCAACATAATAAATTGCCTGTGTTATTCTACACAGGGGTTAAACTGTTAGAAAATGCAATTGCCAGAGATGCAGAACTCCCCGTACTTTTGATTTTCCTCAATATAAACAGTGTACCGAAGCCCCTGCATCGCGATTAAGACGGATGCACTGCTTGCAGCTTGGAAGAGTCCACAATGATGGGGTGGGATAGAGGATATTATTCATCTCTGACTTTATCCCAGGTCTATACGGTGGAACTGCTTGTCCAAAGAATGTAATATTGTGCTTTAAAAATGGATCAAATATGAGAACAAACGCGCCGTCGTTCTCCCTGTCAAATCTCTGGAATTAGACACTTTATTCTGAAAACCATTTATACACAAAATGCAGTTTAATCATTTCACACTATTCCGTGTGCCAGAGGTGATATAAATTGGAATAATATAAATCTGGTTGGGGCGTACAACCATTCAAGAGGTGATTCCTCGAGACGTCTTTGCAGTAAATATTGCGGCACGAAGCCCACCTGAAATATCGCAAATTCTCCAAGCCTCCGATAGAGCTTGTAGTGAAACGTTTCTGGATTTAGAAAGGTTACTCTGCCACCCAGCCTGACCTCGCGATAACCCCACAAGCTCCCATTTCAGCAGAGCTGGCTGTATGGAAGAAATCGGCTGCGGTATTGTTGGTGGGGGGGAGTTGGGGGGTGCTGGGGGGGGATGTAGTGATGGGGAGGTGGGGGTGGGGGGATAAGGCTCGTGGTGGTGGTGGTGGGGAGAGAGAGAGAAAGAGGGTGCGGTGTGGAGGGGCGTTCAGTTGCCGCGTTGTGTTGTTTGGAGGTGAAGTTGGTCGAGAAACGGGAATGGATAGACACACAACTGGAAATGGATAGAAACACAACCAGGAATGGATGGACACAAAGGGGAATAGGTGGACATACAACCAACGTTATTTCCCTGTTTTTCTTTCACGCCCTACCTATTTCAGACCCGTAGCGTCCTTCTCTATTATGGCAAAAGGCTTGAGAACAACGCCCCGCTGGTGTGGCATCGTAGGCCTACGTGGTAATCTGCGCGTGACACGGAGATAAGTGCGGGCGAATACTGGCTGCGTCGCGCGCGTGAACGTGAAGTGAGCACGGCACAGTCGGTGTTTGAAGCGGTTCGAAAATGAAAGGAGACTGAGAAGAAGAGGCAATTGAGCTAATTTTGTGGAGGGTGGGGGGTGGTGAAAATTTTATTTAAGAGAATTTTCATCCCACCCCCCCGCCCGCCAAATCTATAAAATAAACACAATAACAAGCATCATGTTAGGCATCAGAATGGCTGTTTTGATATGGTATGCCAAGATCAAATGTAACGCAGAGAATGTGGTTAGCAGGGCCGTACAAATGATGATGGATCGTGATGATGTTTAAGGCCCACTGTTTATGCACTCATGCTGTTGCAACGTGTAGGGTGAAGGCATTGATGTACGCAGTTATGCTGTAGAGGAATGGCATGAAAACTGTTGGATTATGTATTAATTTAACATTCCATTCCCAAAAACGTTATTCTGTTATCTCTGAACGTAACGTGTTTTATTTTTATAACATTCTTCGTACAATGTGAACAGCCCTTGGCACAGTCCACTCCTGGATGAGGACTTCCCCCTTGCCGTGCGGGTTGTGGAGGTCATTTGACCACGCTAATCCGTGCAGGGAACATAGGAGTACAGCACAACAACGTACGATACTGCATCTAACAGGCTCGACGTAGCCCACAGCACACAACGTTAGGTTAGAAACACTTGGTCTGTGCCCTTCAGTTGATTGCGTGAATAGTGGGCTAAGTTTTGCCCAATCCTAGCCAGCTGGATCAAAACGTAATAAACTGACACCGATGCTCAGCTCCGTGATGAACCATTAAAACACTAATCCAGTCTCAACGCTTTGCGTAACGAATATTTTCCTCGTTTATCTTCCTCTGTCTCAACTCATGTCGTCGCCGTTGTTGTTGTTGTTTTTTTCTGTTGCCGTTTGTGTTTCTGTGCAGGTTCATCAACGCTCGCCGTCGGATAGTGCAGCCCATGATTGACCAGTCCAACCGAGCAGGCAAGTGTCCACTTGCTGACTGAGCCATCGCCACAGAGGCACAGACACACGAACACCCCGTGTTGGTTGCTCCCGTGTCAGCTGTCATGAGAAATTTGACACCAAAACAACAGCTTACGACTCGTGCCAATTCTAAGTTAGATTCTCAAAAAATACGGTGGGGATAGGGGGGTGGAAATAAAAGTCCACTTATTTATTTTTTGACAGTTTTACGCACGCTTGGCAGTAGTCATAAGTTCTCGAGGAGTCTGCCGAAATGGTCAGCGCGGCCAGAACTATTTTTGTAAAGATCCAGCGCACAAGCAGCACGTGAACAGAGCACGTGAACACAGCACGCGGATGGACGTTGCGTATGCGTGCGTCACCTTGCCAAGGCTTGCCAGCCACAGCGTCGTGGTGCCATCGTTTTACAAGTTTTACAAGTTGTGCGGGGGCTGACAGCGCAATGGGTAGAGGACGTTTGATTTCAGAAAGGGGGTTACACCAACAGGCCGGGCTCATGCATATGGTAGGGCCGGATAACCTCCGTCGTGGCCAATAAGCCGCCGAATCGGTCGAATTATAAAATCTGTGGTAATTTGTTTTCATTATTTAAACCATTCGGGCAGGATCTGCATGTCGAAGGCCTAGCCTAGGACTCCCCATGTATTGAAATTGGCAGAGCGGTTTGGGTGATATTCTCTGAACCACCATACATATACATACGCATAGATCAAAGGATTCTTAAATAGATGTGCTACCCAAGTGACATGGCAGGGCATCGGCCACTGGGTCATGGGCGTTAGTGTTTGAAACGGAATCCCTTCCTGAATACCGTGTGCCGTTCTACAGATTGGACACTATGCCGGATTTGTTCCCTCTACTTGCAAATACTTTAGGTTCCCTCTCTCTCTCGCACTCCACTGAAACTATGCCAATGAAGACTTGGCTTGTGAATAATCGTATGAATGCTCAAATCAATTGAACATGTTGGCCATTCTCAGTCTACCTATGGATGGATGGATCGATTCCTCCCTGTGATGCCTTGTCGGTCATGGGGGGTTTTAGCCGTGTATCACCACGCTGGCCAGCGCAAGTTTGTGAAAGGAGTGCCCAGGACCGGATCACATGTCACTCACTATTGATGTGAGCTGTGGCAAGGAATTGAACTCGGGTGGCTGCGTTTACCATGCGGTACGCTAACTACTACGTCGCTGTTCCGCCCCCCGTAAGTTATCACAACTATTTGATTATTAATGTTACAGATCAGCTTTGACAACTAGTAAGTTCTTTTGTTAATTTCTATTCAGAACATTGTGGCAATTATTTTAATTATTGTCTGAATGAGCAGGAGAGGCAAAGTCTATTGAGCGTTGCGCAATAAGCAACATCGATATCGAGTGTGCAGGCAGTGTGACTGCACTGTGGCCTGTGGACCAGGAGGGCCAAGCTCACCTGGCTGCGAAAAATGGGGAAACTGGGACAGGTGTGGGGGGGGGGGTTGCCCATTGTGTTCCGTGGACCAGGGATCATGCCAACCACGCTATGCCACGGATCAAACCAACCATCTCCGTTCTCCCTTTGGGTTCAAAATTATTTGTGTTTGGGCAAAAATGGCGACTTAAAAAGCTCGCCAGAACTCCATTGCACCTTTCCATTATTACGTTAACGTTATATTATAGCAAGCCGGCAAAGCGGTGGGCCTCAATCTCTGTTTAGCTATTATTTGTGACTTTATATATTTTGAAAGTGGTTATTTTCCTTTGGCTTGATTTAATGGTAGCTATTCCCAGAGTGGCCCTGGCAATTCTTAAGACGGATATGGCCATCCTTTCACGGGACACGTAATTTTTTTATGTACCGTTTATACGGAAATTCCCTATGTAAAAATATCGTCGTGTCAAAAAATTGGGCCCCAACACAGCACAGGACTGTGTGGATACAGTACGGTCGTGTGTGCGTACAGATACAATCGCGTGCACCGCCTTGCTTGAAACAAAGCTGTTTAGTCTGTCGTTATCGCACACATCATCATCATCATCGCTCTCTCTGAGGCCACCCGGGCCTCATGAGACTATGACCACGTACACATACAGTAAAGATAAAAGAAGCCTATATTCTAAAAGTAAGTAAATGCCCTAGTAAAAAAAACCGCTGGCGCTGTTTTTCAAACTGCCACACAGGCGCAATTTAATGGCAGAGCTGTGCCTCATAATTTACGGCAGCCTGCTCTGTCTGGGCGATGGCGAAAAGGATTTTTTTCCCCCCCTTTCCCATGATTCTGCACCGCAGTCGCCATGGCGATGTCAGACGGCAGGCCGAGGTGTGATTAATGGGCAGTAAGGTCGCGGAAAATGGCCGATTCGGGTCACACACCCAGGATAGCACGAATCGCTGGTCCCCCGGAAAAAAAAAATCTAATAAAAAAAGACGTGATTATTTTAGCTTTTTTTCTAATTTCGCTGAGGTTTAAAAAATATATATTTTAGTTTTTAATGCGATTTCTCTGCCACCTGGATCGGCAGTGACAAAATAATACGACGGAAAGCGAGTGCTTTATACAGGCAAGTGGTGCCCAGCCGGTTGACTTAATGGTAAACACGAGCCCAACCATAACGTTGGTGCGCACGTCAGTCGTAAGATCATTCTTTGTGCGTTTGTATGGATTGAAAGGGAGCTAAGAGGGGTGGCAGTTATAGAAGCGGCCAGGAGGACACAAGAGCAAAGTGATGACTCCAACAAAGGACGCTTTCTGCACCTTTTCACTCGATCGCCCCACATTACATAGCATCGCGAGATTCATCGTCGTCATTATCGAGCCGATTTCATCACTCCATCTCCTTGGTGGTCGTGCTCTAGAAGGTGTTGCATTCACGGGCTTCAAATGATTTTTTTTATTTTTACGCATCACACGTGCCATTGTATTTGGTCACACGGTAAAATAACGCAACGGTTTTATTTGTTTGTATTTTTGTTAAAATATCCATGTGCCATATTTCCGATGGTGTGAAAATGCGTGTGTTTGTGCCGGGCGTGGTGCCGATCACACCGGCCACCCCAGCCACCTCGTGTGCCCTGCCGACCTTAATGTGTGCTCGCCAATACAACTCGTTCCCCATCGAGTCTGTGTGGACTATACATTGGTGATCTTTGCATATTTGCGCGTGCGTGCGCGATGGTACGCGTGTACGTACACCACGTGTGAGCGCGCGCTCCAGTTTTATTTTGCACCTGTGGAAAGGAATTGATTTTGGGAGTGCCTGTTGTTGTTGTGGAGTTATCTATATTTTAACGGAAGCCAGAACTCCTAAATTTCCCCTCCAGTGAGTCAAGGTGCCGGATACAGTCCGGACGGGCAGCCCATGGCTGGCTTCATGATGGACGGCCAGCAACACATGGGACTAAGGGGACCTGGTGAGTCTGGGGAAGGGGGGAGGGGAAGGCGGGAGAGGGGTTATGGGGGGGGTGAGGGAAGGGTGCAGGGGAAGAGAGGGATCATGGCCCAGGAGCTGGGCAGGTTTATGACTGCCCTTCTTGATGTGAAGGAATTCCCATGTTTTATGGGAATATCAGTGAGTGCTCAGTAGAAAAAATGGTGGCACCATTTAAAAAAAACAGAATTGAGCATGAGAATGTCGTTTCTTAATGTAAAGACACTTACGCTAATAAGAATAAGTCAATTATGCAGTTTATATACAAAAGCTCTTTAATTGCATTGAATATAAAAAATTGTCAAGCTTTTAGCTTTGCAACTGTTTCTAAAAGCCGCTGTGAGTGTGGGTTGCTTTGAGTGCATTTAGTCAGAGAAATTGTGCGATGAGCAATGTATTTGTACAATTGAGTTAACTTTTGTATAGATTAATTCTTGAGCAAGTGATTGATCTGTTTAACCCTAAACTGCTTGTTAGCTTTAGAACCGTTCACATTAGCTTCATCGTTTCCAATTTCACAGGGGTGTGTTTGTAAGAGCAGACTGATACATTGATATGTTTTGTTGATAACACGACCACATTTACACAAATCACTGTGACCGCATATTTTTAGGCACACACGTTAAAGCATAAAAAAAATAGTATTAAAAATATATATTTTTTTACATCCATAATATATCTGTTTAGCTTCTCATAGACTACGGTATGAAAGCCATTTTGCCAAAGTATAACATTAATATAATAACTCTTTGGTTATTTCGGTAAAGTCACGTAGGTAGAACTTTACCGAATGAACCAAAGAGTATGGATTCCTGCAGTCACGAAAGCTTCAAATCAAGATTAAAATATTTATTTGTTTTTAAACGAAGACGTTTGATAATCCTCTAGATGTACATTTAAATAATAACGTGATATTCATACGCACTCTTTGCATATGATTATGGTAACGTAATGAGTCTGTGCTATCAAGTTGAAGTTTGTGCGACGGTAAATACTGGCGCTTCATTTGATAAAATACGCATAATGGTAAACAATAACTTGAACATCCGTTTTGACTGCACAGAATACTCGCCAAACAGATTTAACAACAACATCAAAGAACCCAGAAAATTAACTTGTTTCAGTTGTCGCGTATCTACCGTCGCTAACATGCACAATTAATCATTCTTCAGTGCTACGGTTTCTTTCTCCTGTCTTGGGAAAAATAAACACACACACGCATGAAACACGTTTCTCGAATTGTTCAATGACTTTGTTCAATGACTTTGCATTGAGAGGTGTTGCTTGGTTTCGCACTTGAACATTAAATTCTCAAATTCTTATTTTTTCTGATTGCTCTGTCATTTTCCCTGGGTATATATACATTTTTCTTTTGTTTTTGTATCTTCCTTCTAGGACCTATGGGTGGAATGGGCATGAATATGGGAATGGAAGGGCAATGGCACTACATGTAACGCTCACCTAGTTAACAAATCAGAGAGGGGGAAGTAAGTACTAATAATTGTTGCTTTTTTTAATTTGAGGGTTGGGATTTGAATAAATAAACACAACTGCAAAAAAAAGCTAAAAAAAATGGTTTACAGAGTCCAATCAAGGCCAGTTGTTTGGCAGCCAGTTTCATTTTTTGGAGTTGTCCTATACCCGTTCCATTGTTCCCCTTCCTGTTTACCTGCACATTTGCATGCCCTTGCCCCTCACCACCCTGTCATGCCCATTTCTAAACACTTGCTTTTTAGATTTGTGACTTATTTTACTATTGCTATTATTACACTGGCAATTTAAGGGACATGCTGTGCGTTCTTCGAAGTCGAAGATTCGGTACGGTTTTCATGTTTGGTGCTTTGAGCGAAAAGGGAAATCTGAACGCAGTGCGCTTTACGATCAAACTTTATACCTGCTTGAAAAACAGGAGGCCAATTTTCCATTACAGGAGCGCGTAATTATATGTAAACATAATGGCTCCAGTGTTTACCGTTTCCTAATTTAATTACCTTTCAAGTTCAAACAATCTCAATATAATTGATCTAACGCTCAGCTTGTTTTGGAACCATTACGTTTTGTCCTCTCCAATAAACAGCGGAGCATGTAAACTTTGTGTTTCTACAAGCATTTAATGCATGCAACCATTTATACGTGTAATTTGAATATGCATATATATTAAAATGAACCATTTAAAATACATTTCCCAAGTTAAAAGTACAATGAACGTACCGTCATAGTGTGCAGTGTCCCTTGAATTGTGCATCAGTACAGTTGACAAAGTGTCCTTGGTTTGTTTTATTTTACAAAATTCACCAGCCGTCACCATTTAAAGATGTGCAGTGTGTGCCGTTCTTTTCAATCACACCTTGGTACCACGTGGGGTCATTTAAATGTCATAACAGAGTGGTAATTGGCAACCACAATTGGGAAGATGTTATTAAAAGAAAACTTAATGCAGCCGCTGCTTCGTGTGAACTCTACCAAATCTAGTTATATTAAATATGTTTTTTTTTTACCTGGCATAGGACAATAAATCGCCATGGTATTCTACCGGCAACTGAAAAAAAAATGCTGTCCTATCATAAAATATTTTACACAATCGCATACAACCATTAAGAAGGAGAGCGGGGGGAAAAATTGTAAAATAAAGAGATTGCTTTTCAGCTCGGGTGATTTTTAATGTGCTGCTCTGAAATTGGCCGAATATTACACGCTCAGTGATCAATTAAATTAACAGAGCGATGCGATAACTTTATTTAATTAAGAGTGTAGCAATATGCTTTGAGTCCAGAGTGTAATTACAGGGTACGTCCATTGTGCACTCGGGGAGGGACTGTACGTCTGATCCTTTGTGGTGGAGTTAAATACGTCACTAAATTAATTAGTCTAAATACAAACCATAAACAATGTATGGAATACAATCCACTTAACATATACAATACGCTCATTATTTTCAGCTCAGAGCATTACAACGGAGCTTGGGGTTCATAGAATTTGTCAATCGAATGATGCTATTTCTTCCCTATCGTGTGATTGCAATGCACGAAAACAAAATCTCCCATTCTTATTCTTATTATTTGTTCAATCATGTAAGCGTCAGTGTTACATTTTACGAAAGGGAGTATCTACCTCTTTACAAGTGTGTTTATTTATTCAGTCCGGTAATGGTCGTATTTTGATCTGTCATTGCTGTTTCCAAGGTCTCGTGACGCATGCTTCAGTGTGCACGTGTAACCGATTGTCGTGGACGCTCGCTCTAATGGACACATACATTAACAGCTAAACTGCACGCCATGGGTTTGCATTACGCTCCTACAATGCCGTGCTTTTGAGTGTAAACTCGATGTAAAATTACGGAACAAGCGCTGAGAGCGCGTTTAACCAATCGGCTTTTCGCAAAAGACGTCTTAACGCTCAGCGGTTCGTGATGATGCGGCGGAGCCACGAGGGCATGGGGTGGCATGTGCAGCGGTTGTGCCGTTGGTTAGGTGTGGGCGAGGTGGCTCTTTGTTCCGGTCGGGGTACCGAGTGGGCTTGCGACGATTTGTCGAAGCCACAGATGAAAATTAAATCAATGTATATAGATATTGAAAAAAATATCTACACTTCATTTGGCTAAATTCTAATTCTGAGAATGCAAAAGCAATTATTTGACCGTCATGCCAAGAACATTTCTCTGTATGGTGGGCAGGTCGTAAAGTGCTGCCCCCTAGCGTGTGGGCAAGAGGTCACTTGAATGGATCTCAGAAGTGGCTCTGTGAGATCTACTTCTGCAGACCTTTCTCTAATGCACAATGTGAGGATGCGCTTCTCTGCGATAGTCCCCAATGCGTTATTTGCATCACGACATAACGCCGGTAGCCTCACTGGGATAAATTGGTCGGCAAAAAAAAGACAAAAATGAAATCCCAAACTAACAATTGGCATGCTGCTCAGCAGAAGTATGCAGGACCGCAGGCCACCACTTACCACACAGTAGTGGGCAAGACTAGGTCACTTCCCCCATACGGCTCCTATCAGTGGCATTCGCAGAATGAGGGCATCTGGTCTCCACCAGCCGCCTGATAAAAGTGTGCAACTGCGGAAGATTTTAAAGACAGTCCCTACCACTGCTTTGCACAGTGTAGGATCGCCACTGCCCAGCGAGAATATGAATCGCGCTGCCCAACGCAGCAATCTCTGCACACGCCACTGGTCCGCCAGCCGGATACACCAACTATTACAGTATTTGCCGTATATGTTATACCCTCTCGAGTGGCTGTCTTGAGCTCCGTCGAGTGAAGGCCAGAAAGCTGCCAGCTGTGGCCTGAGCAAGCAATTGCAGGACAGCACCTTGAGATTTTAAAACACGTATGAAGGTAAAGGGGCAAATCTGCAATTGCTGGCTCATGCCACTGCGGGCTAAAGAGCCTCCACCAGAGGGAGCTCTAGAGATCCTCCATATATTAATAAATGATATGCAAGTATATATATATGTGTGTGTCTCTATATTTATAAAGGGCCAAGGTGGAGACAATGTTGTTGATTGTGTTTTGTCGCCGGTGTGCCTTGCTTGTACGCGCACAGGCCTACACGGAATGCCGGGGGAATACATCACGCAAGGCGGCCTGGGGCTCGGCATGTCGCCCGCCGGTTACACCTCACCACAGATGGCGGCGGCGGCGGCTGCTGCCCACCACCATCACCACCACCACCACCACCAGTCACAGCTGCACCACGGGCACGGGGCCCCCATGCACTCCTACCTCCCCGGGCACCATGCATCGCAACTGCACCACGCGCCGCACCACGCCATGATGATGCCGGGCGGCCACGCGTCCGGCATGAGCATGGCAGCGGTAGCGGCGGCGGCAGCCGCCAGCCCCACCGGCATGATGGGAGCTCCTGGCGATCCCGGTTTGGTTGGGCAGGTTATGGACATCCACGCCCAGTAAAAAGGGAAAACTCCAACTACAAGCACGACAACTACGAAAAGAGGAAAAAGAAAAACCGTAACGCTAATAAAAAAGAAAAAATATATATGTAAAAAGAATCAAACAACAACAACAACAAACTTAAGAAGCAAAACAAACAAAAACTATGTCAGGAAGATAAAAATGAAAGTTCCGCAGAATGGCAGACGAAGCTAAACCGAACTTTTACATGTTATCACAGTCACCGCCATCAAACCGACCCGCCTTTTACTACGTCGCAGAATTATTGTAGCCGTGACCTCAGAGAGAATGCGGGGGAGAGAGAGAGAGAGATGATGGTGGTGGTGGTGGTGGGAAAGAGAAAGAACGAGGAGCAGGAAGACAAACCGTCGTCGAATCGAAATGACGGTGTCATTTCCACAGCACAGTCTGTGCCGTGCCGAGGCTTTCTGTTGAATTTTTTTACCATCCGAACTCTTTAACGCCACCAATCCGTGATGCACAAAGAACGGAGAGAGAGGCACTCGGCAGTCCCACTGATGTCATGGCAATTTTTTTTTCTTTATTTATTTCTTATTACTTTTTTGTTTATTTTTCTTCTCATCGAATTGATGTTGCTTGCATTTTTTATTTTTGCTGTGCTGTGACGTCGCAGTCAAATCACATCTCAAAAATCGGCTTGGCAGTGTTTATTTAAATGCATCACATAAGTAAAAACAACAAATAATAAGCATGCTCAATTTTAAGCAGCTTTACTTTTTAAGCCTTCACTTTGGCGCGATTTACTGTGATTCAAACTGTATTTATGGCATCGCTGATGCTTTTTGCAATCCTAATCAGGCAACATTCCTTTGCGAGCACTATACTAAATTCTGCGGCCAAGCATGAAAATTACTCGTTCTTTCTGTAGCTGCATTTGTGATCATGTAACTACCAACCCCTACCCACCATCTGCGTCCGTGATGTTGGAGATGCGATCCTTCACCTTCCAGAAACTCTGTTTTGTGATCATGACCTCTGAACTTTAACCTCTGTTGGGCTTCCCCACCCTTTCCTCCATTCCTGGTCTTTCCAAAGCCCCCCGCCCTCCTCCACAACACAACCTCGTGGCTTCCCATACCCTCTCTCCCCACCCATTCACCAAGCCTCATAAACACAGCGACTCAATAGAAGAATGTGAAGTCACGTGATCAACAAACTTTTACCGTTTATTTCCATTCACGTTTAAACGCTCTCTGCTCAACACACACACATCACCATCACCAACATCAGCTCGGATCAATTGACTGCTGGATTAAGGCCTCGCCACAACCGTCGCCATCTCTCATGGCCCCCACGACACAACAATGTCATCTTATATATCATGCTAGATATGTGGTCAGGCACACCCCATCATTTGTTCGTATGGTTTCGTCTAACTGCAATTCAAATGCGTTACATTTGTTTAACTTTTGCATGAGACATTTACAAAAAAAAAAAAATTTACTTTGGAAATTGGAAATATTATTTTATTTTCTTGGCACATTTTAGGGGACCTGTATGTGTTTTTTTTCTCGTATGGAATTCGTTCAGTGTTCTGATGAAGAGGCAGGCTAACGCTAACATGTCTGTAACTAAGCTGCGGTCAAGGGTTAAAGTCAACGACCATTACGTTTGTGTTTAGACAGAGGTGAGTGACCTAATTAGGAATTTTGTCTGCCAATTGCGTGCAGACCACCTTGCATAAAATGCATACCTACCTACCCGCGAGAAGCCCTCTGTTTTGAAAAGGGGTCCAATAGGATAATAGCGAGGAATTTCAAATTCCTGCAGGGAGCTATATAGGATTCGTTTAGAATTCCTACCGATTTTATTTCTGTGTCTTATGGAATCCCGTGGGATTTTTCATTTCTTTTGGCAGGGAACAATATTATTATTACGTGGATTATTACTACACTAATGTGAGTTTGTTTCTTTTGTTTTATTTCGTACTTCAAATCTTAAAAAAAGAAAAAAAATCTGCGTAAGCTGTAAACTCACACACACACACGGGCCGAATGCGATGTCTAAGCTCTTACATATGCACAGCACCTTGCAAAATAATACAACACGAAACCCGAGGAATATCATTATTATTTGCTTCGACCTTTTTTTTTTGCCTACACACCACATCCCTAATATGGCGGTGCTGATCACTCCTCTCGAACAACGTAAAGATAAAAAAACCACGTGTGATAAAACAAAAGTTAAGATAAATAAAAAAATGAAAAAAATATATAAATATATTATGGCTGGATTGATATCATTTTGTAACCGGTAAAGTCAAAGACTTTTAATGTCCTGTCACTTTTGGACTGCACTTAATGCCCTCTTTAATGCTTAGATACACGTAATGTACAGGTTTATTTTGGATTAGTGTTTCTAAGCTGCATATCCTGATGCGTAATAAAACGGACTGTGAAGTAAGTGTCAACTGTGTTAATTTGCAACAAACATACAAAAAAAATCGTCATCATTTTTAGATGTTCCTATTTGTAAAATATGCACAGTATTGTAGTAGCTCTCTCTCTCTCGTGATGCATGCTGGTCTCAACCTGCCCTCTTTTCGTTAGTAACGCTCTCAGATTGAGACCTTTAGCCGTGTCTGTTGTATGCTTAAATAATAAAAAAAACACAAAAAAACACAGATGTCAGAAAACTTGTAATATTTTTGTTTTGTTCATTTTTGTTGTCGGGCTTGTTTAAATGATGTTTTACTTTGTGGTAGACTGAAATTATTGCCCCCCCCCCCGTCAAAATCCATGCTGTGTTCTCAATACGTTTCATTGCAAGTTGACATTAAATGCGTTTCAAAGGAGCCTTGTTCACTTTCGTGTGGCTCAAATGGGGAGGGATGGAGGGGAGTGGTACCAGTTGCTTCATTTCAGACTTTTTCCACCCTCTATCTTCTGCTTCTCTGTTATTCAGTGCAGAGCAACAGCGGCAGCAACAACATCAAGAAGCAAGAACGTGTCTCTCGATGTATGTATCTGTGTGCACTATGCGAGGAGCGGTGGTGTTGCGGTCCGCCCGCTGCGTTACGAACCCGGCGACCCGAGTACAACTACCGCTCATGGCCAACACCGGTGACAATTATTTGAACTGGTACCTGGGCCTCCACTAGGTCGACTCAGCTGCAAATAAATAACTGGTGCGGTGTGTAAACATAAGCATTGGGGAAACAAAGTCGGTAGGCCGTGGTGCTGGCCACCCACCCCTTCGTGTACCGTGCAGGCCTTCATAGGTGCTCACTAACAGCACATGCCCCGACAGTCTAAGGCTATAGGGGAGATCTTTGTCTGTCCGAAGTATGGTACTCGATGGCCCTATGCTTGCTCCAATGTATGTATGAGTGTTAAAGGCTACATGGGGGGAACATCTGAGCATATGTTACACTGCACGTGTATACACAAAGTTCTGTGCTGACCCGTTAGGCAAAATGTCTAAATATTTACTCCTGTTGAGTACGTGGCTTTACAATTTAACTGCTCAATTAAGCTCACTTATTACATTATATGAGTATTGGGTGCATTCACATGCTATACCAGAAACTTGCAACTGGCTAATGTTTACTTTGTTGTCTTGGGTTTCACGCCTCGCAAGAGACACGTTACTTGGTTCACTGTTGATGGTGGTCGTCTGTTTATACGTGTTTAGCACGAGCCTTCAAGTACTGTAATGTAAAACTTCAGGCTGACCCTGTCCTATAACTGAAACCAATCGGCTACCGGGATGGAATTATTTAATAGCCCACATTTGAAACGAAAATTGTTTTGGAATTGGTCTTTTTGTAAGCTCTGATTCGACCGAAATGTGTGCCAATTTTTCAGCTTCCTAGCCCTTCGAGAAGATCGGTATCATGTACATTTGCTGTTAACCCCAACTGCTCATCTCGGCCAAAATTGTCTTTTAAATTACAAAACAAAACGCGGTACAAAGAAAAATAACACGTCATACAAGTTACGCTATTATAAGCGTCAAGGTCTGTGTGTGTGTGTGCAGTGCATGCCCCAGTGAAGATTGTGTAAACGTACGTGTGGTGGTCGTCTGCAACAGCCATGCTGATGACCACTGTGTTAGGCGATGCACTTATATGTAGTATTTGTTTATGCGGGTAGGAGGGTTCACAAGTGTGTGTCTGCATTCAATCGCACGTCTTATATGAGCACAAATCAGCTCTCTCCGGCCAAAATACCCACGTAAGTAAAACAAAAGACGTGGAGACCAAAGTTGGAAATTCATGTTTTCGGGTTGTCCTAAGATGCGGTTGCATTTCTACCCGATATTAATTCAGATCATTATGCAAAGCAAAACAAACCGACCAGCCTATCCCGTAAATCAACACGTTCTAATATCTTTGAGGCGGTGTTGCGACTATTAATTACCGGTGCCTGAACTTAACCTCGTGTTCAAACCTCGTGTCGTGGTGTCTTTTTGTTGATAATAATTTCCGTCAAAACAAGTGCCAAAGAACAAGGAAGGGTCCCGACGGTGGGCAACTGCTGGTGTCGCTTGCAATGATTTAACTGGAACGCCCCGCGCGCGAATGCACTCAAGAAGAGAAAGAGTCCCCAATTTCAAAACGCGGCGTGATGCATATTTAAATTCACCTTAAGCCAATGCTTCCAGACATTCAGTTCCATCATCATCATCATCGTCGTCGTCCTACTTACCGGTGGATAACTTGAGCCATTTAAATGCTGTTGAGAATTTCGCCGAAACAACAATTAGACTAATTAATTCCGCGTGTGATTAAACAGGAAAAAAAAAGATTCAACAGGTCTAGCAAGGCGGGGGTGCGACATTCATCGTTTCAACAACCGCGGTGATGTTCCAGGCTCGCACGCCCAACGCCAACCAGCTTCGGAGAAACGATCACTACGAATATGTTTGTTAAACTTATCATTACCACAACATTAGTAAGAATAATGGGCGTACACATCGCTTGAGGGAACATCACCTGAGTGGTTGCGCAGTGATCGGTTTCGCGCACAGCACCTCGGAACCTTGCCAACTGAGTTCGATTCCCCGCCCACGGGGGACATCATCGGTGAGAGATATTTGAACCGACACTGGGTCCCTCGCTTCCCCACCTTCGTCTTCAGCATCCAGCTTACGCAAACCAGCAGCATGGTGAAGTATGGTCAAACGATAGACCCCCCCTCCCCCTTCGCACCACCGCACGGCCAACGCAGCACTGCGTGGGCGAAGTCGGCCTTCATCGAGCAGTGGATTGACCGAGGGTCTGTGAATTGCGACTTGGCACTAGTATCGTGTAAAATGACTCGGCCTGTCGGTGGAGAATGCTTCAAGCGGTGCGGTAGTCGTGTTGATTGTGCCAGGACCTTGTGCGCATTTAACGAAAATTTATGTGATTGACGCTCGCTGCGTTCATTTCGACGGCTGCGCGGTTGGTTTTGTTACACTCAACTTTTCTTGCTGAACGTTCAATGGAATGAGAGAGTGGATCGACGCGGGGGGGGGGGGGCAACAATAAATTAAAGGCGTGCAGGGCGTGATCATTCATATAAATATATAGCGTGGTTGTTTATAAAAACGATGTATGTAAACAAGCTGCGGGTGAGCTTCGTGCGTAAATCACGGGCAGGCCGCAAGGAACGAGCGCGTAAAACAAAATCGCAGGAGCAATGTTCTCAACCCCGCCCGATTGACGATACATTTAATGGATTATTTTTTTTGAACCATTAAGATAAGAAACTTTGGATTAGAATAATGTCGCTACTGGTGGGGATTTTTTTGGTTTTATGATTGGCTGGTGTAGAGGGGAGGCGGTAGTTTTACGACTTGTTCTTAGTTCAGTTTGAAATGTAATTTTAACAAACAATAATACTGTTGAAGAAGAAAATTTTAAGCGTGTGCGCACGAGTATGCGTTATTTGGCGAACGCTAAAATGTTCTCGGTCGTAAACATTTCCACCGAGTGCTGGTTGCTCAATCGCCAGATATCACGAAGGAAGAAACATCTTCCCGAAATTTCCGGGCAGATCGTACCCCCTTAAATTATAAACACAAGGATGTTCGCGATGTAATATTAAGATGGGCCATTGCCCGAAACGTCGTATGATCGTGCGTGCGTGTGTTTATTTTCTCTCCTTCTTGTGGGGGGTGGTGGCAGTGTCATCGGCGAATGCGGCTGAGTTTTTGTTAAAGGCCCCAAGCCTCGTTCCTCGTAAACCCGACATTTTTTTCAAGGAAGAGGAGGCAAAGTTCGGGGGTTAGGTTTGTTGCGATGGGGGTGAGTGAGAGGTGGTGGGTGGGGGTGCGTGGAAGAAGGGAGCAATTGTGGGGGGCTGCACGGACGGACGGGGGGGGGGCTGTGGGGGGTGAGTGAGTGGGTGGATGGGTGGGTGGGTGATCTGCCTCGACAAGGCCCCTTTTGTTTATTTGAGCGACTATTTATGGTGGCAAAACACAAACAATGGCAGTCGTAAATATATTTTATGGCTTCGGTTGGTGGGTGTCGGCACAGAAACTGGGGTGCATGCAGAGGTGAGGAGTAGGGGGAGGGGATCCTCTGGGTGGGGCGGAGGGGGGGGGCGCGCAGGAATTGGCCACGCGTTTTGACCGGAGACGTTCAACAGTTGAAACCCGGTCCCTTTCCTTTCTCGTAAGCAATCTTTTCCTCCACGTATATTTATAACAATCATCATCATCATCAACAACAACAACAACAACAACTCAAGCAAACACGTGTTCGATGTGGGGTTTTTTTTGTCCTTTACAAAATTATCCCGCGCTGGGAAACACCCTTCGTTCTTAATCGTGAGTTATGCGCTGACAATGAAGGTAAGTACGCATTTATATAATTGTGAACACGTTTTTATTTTTTGGTAAATGAGAGCGGAAGAAAATGTAATTGTTATACGTTTAATCAAAGTGCAGTATCCGACTGTATTTTTTGCAAATTGCCGTGTTCATTTTGTTTGTTTTTATTTGCGTGCCAAGTATGTGCCTGTGCAGTCATCGCATGTTGCGTTCACGACACAGACGGGCACGCGTCTCGTGTCCCGTGCGCGTGTTACGGTCACGTGGGACGCGTGCAAATTTACGGAGTTTGCGATTTCTCGTCAATTTGCGCGACTCTTCTGGAGACAAATCGCAACTTACAATGTGGCGTCCAGGCGTAGTAAAACCCGTTCCTTCTTCGCGTTCAATATGCACAGGGGCCACAGCGGCTTGCATGTTTGCATTATCAGTATACTGTTTCCCATATAGTATACTGCAATGACAGCTAACATTAACGCGCTCGGAATATTACTTAAAAATTAACGGGTATATACTAGTCGGTGTTTATATAAAACGCAGGAACGGTAGGAATATTTGAATTAATATTCTATTAAATGCATTCTAATCGTCACTTGATTATGCGGGTGTGTGTATGTATGTATTAAGCGTGGTATATATGTGTGTACGTACGCCGGTAAATGTGTACACGTGTGTGTGTGTGTGCGCGCGCGTGCTTGCACGTATCTATATGTGTATGTGTTTATGTATGTGCGTGTGTATGTATGTTTGTATATGCAGTCTTTGTGTGCACATCTGTGTATACAGTACATGCGTATGTGTTAACTGTATTGACGTGAGTGTAAAAAGCCCCATTGAAAACCTACCACGGTTACCACACCGCAGAGTAACAGG